>NC_140998.1:181211339-181876339 GCF_052327205.1 Somniosus microcephalus
CCCCACTCTAGACACTGCCCCCCCCCACTCCAGACCTCCCCCTCCCCCACTCTCAGACACTGCCCCCCTCCCCCCCACTCTTAGACACTGCCCCCTCCCCCCACCTCTCAAACACTGCCCCCCTCCCCCCACTCTCAAACACCTGCCCCCTCCCCCCACTCTCAGACACTGCCCCCCCTCCCCCACTCTCAGACACTGCCCCCCTCCCCCCACTCCTCAGACACTGTCCCCCCCCTCCCCCCCACTCTCAGACACTGCCCCCTCCCCCCCACTCTCAGACACTGCCCCCCTCCCCCCACTCTCAGACACTGCCCCCTCCCCCCCACTCTCAGACACTGCCCCCCTCCCCCCCACTCTCAGACACTGCCCCCTCCCCCCACTCTCAGACACTGCCCCCCCCATCCCCCACCCACTCTCAGACACCGCCCCCCCTCCCCACACTCTCAGACTCTGCCCCCCATCCCCCCACTCTCAGACACTGCCCCCCTCCCCCCACTCTTAGACACTGCCCCCCTCCCCCCCACTCTCAGACACTGCCCCCCTCCCCCCCACTCTTAGACACTGCCCCCCTCCCCCCCACTCTCAGACACTGCCCCCCTCCCCCCACTCTCAGACACTGCCCCCCTCCCCACACTCTCAGACACTGCCCCCCTCCCCCACTCTCAGACAATGCCCCCTCCCCCCACTCTTAGACACTGCCCCCCTCCCCCCACTCTCAGACACTGCCCCCTTCCCCCCACTCTCAGACACTGCCCCCCTCCCCCCACTCTCAGACACTGCCCCCCTCCCCCCACTCTCAGACACTGCCCCCCTCCCCCCACTCTCAGACACTGCCCCCTCCCCCCACTCTCAGACACTGCCCGCTCCCCCCACTCTCAGACACTGCCCCCCACTCTCAGACACTGCCCCCTCCCCCACTCTCAGACACTGCCCCCCTCCCCCCACTCTCAGACACTGCCTCCTCCCCCCACACTCAGACACTGCCGCCCCTCCCCCCACTCTCAGGCACTGCCCCCTCCCCCACTCTCAGACACTGCCTCCCCTCCCCCCACTCTCAGACACTGCCCCTCCCCCCACTCTCAGACACTGCCTCCCCTCCCCCCACTCTCAGACACTGCCCTCCCTCCCCACACTCTCAGACACTGCCCCCTCCCCCCACTCTCAGTCACTGCCCCCCTCCCCCCACTCTCAGACACTGCCCCCCTCCCCCCACTCTCAGTCACTGCCCACCACTCTCAGACACTGCCCCCCTCCCCCCACTCTCAGACACTGCCCCCCCTCCCCCCACTCTCAGACACTGCCCCCCTCCCCCCAATCTCAGACACTGCCCCCCTTCCCTACTCTCAGACACTGCCCCCCTCCCCCCACTCTCAGACACTGCCCCCCTCCCCCCACTCTCAGACACTGCCCCCCTCCCCCCACTCTCAGACACTGCCCCCCTCCCCCCACTCTCAGACACTGCCCCCCTCCCCCCACTCTCAGACACTGCCCCCCTCCCCCACTCTCAGACACTGCCCCCCCCCCACCCCCCTCCCCCCACTCTCAGACACTGCCCCGCCCCCCACTCTCAGTCACTGCCCCCCTCCCCCCACTCTCAGACACTGCCCCCCTCCCCCCACTCTCAGACACTGCCCCCCTCCCCCCACTCTCAGACACTGCCCCCCTCCCCCCACTCTCAGACACTGCCCCCAATCCCCCCAATCTCAGAAACTGGCCCCCCTCCCCCCACTCTCAGACACTGCCCCCCTCCCCCCACTCTCAGACACTGCCCCCCTCCCCCCACTCTTAGACACTGCCCCCCTCCCCCCACTCTCAGACACTGCCCCCCTCCCCCCACTCTCAGACACTGCCCCCTCCCCCCACTCTCAGACACTGCCCCCTCCCCCCACTCTCAGTCACTGCCCCCTCCCCCCACTCTCAGACACTGCCCCCCTCCCCCCACTCTCAGACACTGCCCCCCTCCCCCCCCACTCTCAGACACTGCCACCCCTCCCCCCATACTCAGACACTGCCCTCCTCCCCCATTCTCAGACACTGCCCACCCTGCCCTGCTCTCAGACACTACCCCCTTCCCCACTCTAAGACACTGCCCCCCCTCCCCCCACTATCAGACACTGCCCCTCCCCCACTCTCAGGCACTGCCCCCTCCCCCAATCTCAGACACTGCCCCCTCCCCCCAATCTCAGACACTGCCCCCCTCCCCCCACTCTCAGACACAGCCCCCTCCCCCACTCTCAGACACTGCCCCCTCCCCCCACTCTCAGACACTGCCCCCTCCCCCCACTCTCAGACACTGCCCCCTCCCCCACTCTCAGACACTGCCCCTCTCCCCCCACTCTCAGACACTGCCCCCCCTCCCCCCACTCTCAAACACTGCCCCCCTCCCCCCACTCTCAGGACACTGCCCCCTCCCCCCACTCTCAGACACTGCCCCCCCTCCCCCCACTCTCAGACACTGCCCCCCCTCCCCCCACTCTCAGACACTGCCCCCCTCCCCCACTCTCAGACACTGCCCCCCTCCCCCACTCTCAGACACTGCCCCCCTCCCCCACTCTCAGACACTGCCCCCCTCCCCCCACTCTCAGACACTGCCCCCCTCCCCCACTCTCAGACACTGCCCCACTCCCCCCACTCTCAGACACTGCCCCCCTCCCCCCACTCTCAGACACTGCCCCCCTCCCCCACTCTCAGACACTGCCCCCCCTCCCCCCACTCTCAGACACTGCCCCCCTCCCCCACTCTCAGACACTGCCCCACTCCCCCCACTCTCAGACACTGCCCCCCTCCCCCCACTCTCAGACACTGCCCCCCTCCCCCCACTCTCAGACACTGCCCCCCTCCCCCACTCTCAGACACTGCCCCACTCCCCCCACTCTCAGACACTGCCCCCCTCCCCCCACTCTCAGACACTGCCCCCCTCCCCCCACTCTCAGACACTGCCCCCTCCCCCCACTCTCAGACACAGCCCCCTCCCCCCACTCTCAGACACTGCCCCCTCCCCCACTCTCAGACACTGCCCCCCTCCCCCCACTCTCAGACACTGCCCCCCTCCCCCCCACTCTCAGACACTGCCCCCCCCTCCCCCACTCTCAGACACTGCCCCCCTCCCCCCACTCTCAGACACTGCCCCCCTCCCCCACTCTCAGACACTGCCCCCTCCCCCCACTCTCAGACACTGCCCCCCTCCCCCCACTCTCAGACACTGCCCCCCTCCCCCACTCTCAGACACTGCCCCCTCCCCCCACTCTCAGACACTGCCCCCTCCCCCCACTCTCAGACACTGCCCCCCTCCCCCCACTCTCAGACACTGCCCCCCTCCCCCCACTCTCAGACACTGCAACCCCTCCCCCCACTCTCAGACACTGCCCCCCTCCCCCCACTCTCAGACACTGCCCCTCCCCCCACTCTCAGACACTGCCCGCTCCCCTACTCTCAGACACAGCCCCCCTCCCCCCACTCTCAGACACCTGCCCCCCTCCCCCCCACTCTCAGACACTGCCCCCCTCCCCCCACTCTCAGACACTGCCCCCTCCCCCCACTCTCAGACACTGCCCCCCTCCCCCCACTCTCAGACACTGCCCCCCTCCCCCCACTCTCAGACACTGCCCCCTCCCCCCACTCTCAGACACTGCCCCCCTCCCCCCACTCTCAGACACTGCCCCCCTCCCCCACTCTCAGTCACTGCCCCCCTCCCCCACTCTCAGACACTGCCCCCTTCCCCCACTCTCAGACACTGCCCCCTCCCCCCACTCTCAGACACTGCCCCCTTCCCCCCACTCTCAGACACTGCCCCCCCTCCCCCCACTCTCAGACACTGCCCCCCTTCCCCACTCTCAGACACTGCCCCCCTCCCCCCACTCTTAGACACTGCCCCCTTCCCCCCACTCTCAGACACTGCCCCCCCTCCCCCCACTCTCAGACACTGCCCCCCTCCCCCCCACTCTCAGACACTGCCCCCTCCCCCCACTCTTAGACACTGCCCCCTCCCCCCACTCTCAGACACTGCCCCCTCCCCCCACTCTCAGACACTGCCCCCCTCCCCCCACTCTTAGACACTGCCCCCTCCCCCCACTCTCAACACTGCCCCCCCTCCCCCACTCTCAAACACTGCCCCCCTCCCCCCACTCTCAGACACTGCCCCCCCTCCCCCCACTCTCAGACACTGCCCCCCTCCCCCCACTCTCAGACACTGTCCCCCCTCCCCCCACTCTCAGACACTGCCCCCTCCCCCCACTCTCAGACACTGCCCCCCTCCCCCCACTCTCAGACACTGCCCCCTCCCCCCACTCTCAGACACTGCCCCCCTCCCCCCACTCTCAGACACTGCCCCCTCCCCCCACTCTCAGACACTGCCCCCCATCCCCCCACTCTCAGACACTGCCCCCCTCCCCACACTCTCAGACTCTGCCCCCCATCCCCCCACTCTCAGACACTGCCCCCCTCCCCCCACTCTTAGACACTGCCCCCCTCCCCCCACTCTCAGACACTGCCCCCTCCCCCCACTCTTAGACACTGCCCCCCCTCCCCCACTCTCAGACACTGCCCCCCTCCCCCCACTCTCAGACACTGCCCCCCTCCCCACACTCTCAGACACTGCCCCCCTCCCCCCACTCTCAGACAATGCCCCCCTCCCCCCACTCTTAGACACTGCCCCCCTCCCCCCACTCTTAGACACTGCCCCCTTCCCCCCACTCTCAGACACTGCCCCCCTCCCCCCACTCTCAGACACTGCCCCCCTCCCCCCACTCTCAGACACTGCCCCCCTCCCCCCACTCTCAGACACTGCCCCCCTCCCCCCACTCTCAGACACGGCCCGCTCCCCCCACTCTCAGACACTGCCCCCCTCCCCCCACTCTCAGACACTGCCCCCTCCCCCACACTCAGACACTGCCGCCCCTCCCCCCACTCTCAGGCACTGCCCCCCTCCCCCCACTCTCAGACACTGCCTCCCCTCCCCCCACTCTCAGACACTGCCCCCTCCCCCCACTCTCAGACACTGCCTCCCCTCCCCCCACTCTCAGACACTGCCCTCCCTCCCCACACTCTCAGACACTGCCCCCTCCCCCCACTCTCAGTCACTGCCCCCCTCCCCCCACTCTCAGACACTGCCCCCCTCCCCCCACTCTCAGTCACTGCCCACCACTCTCAGACACTGCCCCCCTCCCCCCACTCTCAGACACTGCCCCCCCTCCCCCCACTCTCAGACACTGCCCCCCTCCCCCCAATCTCAGACACTGCCCCCCTTCCCTACTCTCAGACACTGCCCCCCTCCCCCCACTCTCAGACACTGCCCCCTCCCCCCACTCTCAGACACTGCCCCCCTCCCCCCACTCTCAGACACTGCCCCCTCCCCCCACTCTCAGACACTGCCCCCCTCCCCCCACTCTCAGACACTGCCCCCCTCCCCCACTCTCAGACACTGCCCCCCTCCCCCCACTCTCAGACACTGCCCCCGCCCCCCACTCTCAGTCACTGCCCCCCTCCCCCCACTCTCAGACACTGCCCCCCTCCCCCCACTCTCAGACACTGCCCCCCTCCCCCCACTCTCAGACACTGCCCCCCCTCCCCCCACTCTCAGACACTGCCCCCAATCCCCCCAATCTCAGAAACTGGCCCCCCTCCCCCCACTCTCAGACACTGCCCCCCTCCCCCCACTCTTAGACACTGCCCCCTCCCCCCACTCTCAGACACTGGCCCCCCTCCCCCCACTCTCAGACACTGCCCCCCTCCCCCAACTCTCAGACACTGGCACCTCCTCCCCCCCACTCTCAGACACTGCCCGCTCCCCCCACTTTCAGACCCTGCCCCCTCCCCCCACTCACAGACACTGCCCCCTCCCCCCACTCTCAGACACTGCCCCCTCCCCCCAGTCTCAGAAAACTGCCCCCCTCCCCACACTCTCAGACACTGCCACCCCTCCCCCCCATACTCAGACACTGCCGCCTCCCCCCACTCTCAGACACTGCCCTCCTCCCCCATTCTCAGACACTGCCCACCCTGCCCCCGCTCTCAGACACTACCCCCTCCCCCACTCTCAGACACTGCCCCCCTCCCCCACTCTCAGGCACTGCCCCCCTCCCCCCACTCTCAGACACTGCCCCCCCTCCCCCCACTCTCAGACACAGCTCCCACCCCCACTCTCGGACACTGCCCCCCTCCCCCCGCTCTCAGACACTGCCCCCCTCCCCCCACTCTCAGACACTGCCCCCTCCCCCCACTCTCAGGCACTGCCCCCTCCCCCCCACTCGAATACACTGCCCCCCCTCCCCACACTCTCAGACACTGCCCCCCCTCCCCCCACTCTCAGACATTGCCCCCCACCCCCACTCTTAGACACTGCCCCCTCCCCCCACTCTCAGACACTGCCCCCCTCCCCCCACTCTCAGACACTGCCCCCTCCCCCACTCTCAGACACTGCCCCCACTCTCAGACACTGCCCCTCCCCCCACTCTCAGACACTGCCCCCCTCCCCCCACTCTCAGACACTGCCCCCTCCCCCCACTCTCAGACACTGCCCCCCTCCCCCACTCTCAGGCACTGCCCCCCTCCCCCCACTCTCAGACACTGCCCCCCATCCCCCCACTCTCAGACACAGCCCCCACCCCCACTCTCAGACACTGCCCCCCTACCCCCACTCTCGGACACTGCCCCCCTCCCCCCACTCTCAGACACTGCCCCCCTCCCCCCGCTCTCAGACAATGCCCCCCTCCCCCCACTCTTAGACACTGCCCCCTCCCACAACTCTCAGGCACTGCCCCCTCCCCCCACTCTCAGACACTGCCTCCTCCCCCCACTCTCAGACACTGCCCCCTCCCCCCCACACTCAGACACTGCCCCCCTCCCCCCTCTCAGACACTGCCCCCCTCCCCCCCACTCTCAGACACTGCCCCCCTTCCCCACTCTCAGACACTGCCCCCTCCCCCCACTCTCAGACACTGCCCCCCTCCCCCCACTCTCAGACACTGCCCCCCTTCCCCACTCTCAGACACTGCCCCCCTCCCCCCACTCTCAGACACTGCCCCCTCCCCCCACTCTCAGACATTGCCCCCCCTTCCCCACTCTCAGACACTGCCCCCCCTCCCCCCACTCTCAGACACTGCCCCCTCCCCCCACTCTCAGACACTGCCCCCCTCCCCCACTCTCAGACACTGCCCCCCTCCCCCCACTCTCAGACACTGCCCCCTCCCCCCACTCTCAGACACTGCCCCCTCCCCCCACTCTCAGACACTGCCCCCCTCCCCCCACTCTCAGACACTGCCCCCTCCCCCCACTCTCAGACACTGCCCCCCTCCCCCCACTCTCAGACACTGCCCCCTCCACCACCCTGAGACACTGCCCCCCTCCCCCCACTCTCAGACACTGCCCCCCTCCCCCCCACTCTCAGACACTGCCCCCAATCCCCCACTCTCAGACACTGCCCCCCCTCCCCCCACTCTCAGACACTGCCCCCCCTCCCCTCACTCTCGGACACTGCCCCTCCCTCTCTGGACATCATTCACTCAGGGTTTGACAATCTCGGCACCGGTCACTCATGGTCTGACACGCTCTGGACACCGCCTCACTCGGGGCCAGACTCTCACTGGACACTGGTCACTCGGGGCCTGTCTCTATCTGGACACTGGCCACTCAGGATTTGACTCTCTCTGGACAGCGGTCACTTATGGTCTGTCGCTCTCTCTGGACAATGGTCACTCAGTGTCAGACACTTTCTGGATACCGGTCACTCAGGGTCTGACTCTCACTGGACACCAGTCACTCAGGGTCTGACTCTATCTGGACACCAGTCACTCAGGGTCTGACACTCTCTGGACACCGGTCATTCAGGGTCTGACACTCCCTGGACACCGGTCACTCAGTGTTTGACTCTCTGGACACCAGTCACTCAGGGTCTGACTCTTTCTGGACCCTGGTCACTCAGGGTTTGAATCTCTCTGGACACCAGTCACTCAGGGTCAGCCTCTCTCTGGGCACTGGTCACTCCGAGTCTGACACTCTGGGCACTGGTCACTCCGGGTCTGACACTCTGGGCACCGGGCATTCAGTGTCTGACTCTCTCTGGATATTGGTCACCCAGGGTCTGACACTCTTCTGACACTGGTCACTCAGTCTCTGACTCTCTCTGGAGACTGGTCACTTCGGGTCTGACACTCTCCAGACAACAATCACTCTGGGCCTGACTGTATTGGGACACTGGTCACTCAGGGGCTGACACTCTCTGGTCACTCAGGTCTGACTCTCTCTGGACACCGGACACTCAGGGTCTGAATCTCTCTGGACACCGATCACTCAAGGTCTGACTCTCTCTGGACAGTGTCACTCTGGGTCTGACTCTGTCTGGACATGGGTCACTCAGTGTCTGAATCTCTCTGGACACCAATCACTCAGGTTCTGACAGATTGTGGACACTGGTCACTCAGTCTCTGACTCTCTCTGGAGACTGGTCACTTCGGGTCTGACACTCTCCAGACAACAATCACTCTGGGCCTGACTGTATTGGGACACTGGTCACTCAGGGGCTGACACTCTCTGGTCACTCAGGGTCTGACTCTCTCTGGACACCGGACACTCAGGGTCTGAATCTCTCTGGACACCGATCACTCAAGGTCTGACTCTCTCTGGACAGTGGTCACTCTGGGTCTGACTCTGTCTGGACATGGGTCACTCAGGGTCTGACTCTCACTGGACACCTATCACTCAGGGTCTAACATTCTCTGGATACCAGTCACTCAGGGTCTGACTCTCTCTGGACTCCGTTCACTCAGGGTCTGATTCTCTCTGGATACTGGTCACTCAAGGGACTGACTTTCTGGACATCGATCACACAGGATCTGATTCTGTCTCTGCAAACCGGTCACTTACGGTCTGACATTCTCTGGACACCAATCACTCAGGGTCTGACACATTCAGGACACTGGTCACTCAGGGTCTGACTCTCACTGGAAGCCGGTCACACAGGGTCTGACTATCTCTGGACACCGGTCACTCAGGGTCTGACCCTCTCTGGACACTGGTCATTCAAGATCTGACTCCCTCTGGACACTGGTCACTCAAGGTCTGACTCACTGGACACTTGGCACTCTGGGTCTGACTCTCTCTGGACAATGGTCAGTCAGGGTCT
Organism: Somniosus microcephalus; assembly: GCF_052327205.1. NCBI lineage: Eukaryota > Metazoa > Chordata > Chondrichthyes > Squaliformes > Somniosidae > Somniosus > Somniosus microcephalus. The sequence goes on from NC_140998.1 coordinate 181,220,458, forward strand.
GACACTCTATGGAAACCGTCACTCAGGGTCTGACTCTCTCTGGACATGGTTCACTCAGGGTCTGAATCTCTCTGGACACCGGTCACTTAGAGTCTGGCTCTCTCTGGATACTGTTCACTCAGGGACTGACTTTCTGGACACCGATCACACAGGTTCTGATTCTGTCTCTGCCAACATATGGTCTGACATTCACTGGACACCGGTCACTCCGGGTCTGAATATCTGGGCACCAGCCACTTAGGATCTGACTCTCTATAGACAGTGGTCACTCCAGATCTGACTCTCTCTCGACACTGGTCACTCAGTGTCTGACACTCTCTGGACACCGGTCATTCTTGGTCTGCCTCTCTCTGGACACCGGTCACTCAGGCTCTGACTTTCTCTGGACACTGGTCAATGAAGGTCTGACACTCTCTGGACACCAGTCACTTAGGGTCTGACACACTCTGGACACTGGTCACTCAGGGTGTGACTCTCACTGGACACCGGTCACTCTGGGCCTGACTCTCTCTGGACACCTCTCACTCAGGGTCTAACTCTATCTGGACACCGGTCACTCAGGGTCTGTCTCTCTCTGGACACCAGTCACTCAGGGCCTAACTCTCTCTGGACACCGGTCACTCAGTGTTTGACTCTCTCTGGATACTGGTCGCTCAGGGTCTGACTCTCTCTGGACACCGGTCGCTCAGGGTCTGACTCTCTCTGGACACCGGTCGCTCAGGGTCTGACTCTCTCTGGACACCGGTCACTCAGGGTCTGACTCTCTCTGGACACCTGTCCCTCAGAGTCTGAATCTCTCTGGACACCGGTCACTCAGGGACTGACTCTCTCTGGACACCCGTCACTCAGAGTCTGACACTCTCTGGACACTGGTCACTCAGAGTCTGAGTCACTCTGGACACTGGTCACTCAGGGTCTGACTCTGGACACCTGTCCCTCAGAGTCTGAATCCCTCTGGACACCAGTCACTCAGTGTCAGACTCTCTCTCGACACTGGTCACTCAGTGTCTGCCACTCTCTGGATACCGGTCACTCAGGGTCTGACCCTCTGTGGACACTGGTCATTCAAGATCTGACTCCCTCTGGACACTGGTCACTCAAGGTCTGACTCACTGGGCACTTGTCACTCAGCTTCTGACTCTCTCTGGACATGGGTCACTCAGGGTCTGAATCTCTCTGGACATTGGTCACTCAGTGTCTGACTCTCTCTGGACACCGGTCTTTCTTGGTCTGTCTCTCTCTGGATGCCGGTCACTCAGACTCTGTCTTTATCTGGACACTAGTCACTGAAGGTCTGACACTCTCTGGACACCAATCACTCAGGGCCTGACTCTCTCTGGACACCTGCCACTCAGGGTCTAACACTCTCTGGACACCGTTCACTCAGGGCCTGACTCTCTCTGGACACCTGCCACTCAGGGTCTAACACTCTCTGGACACCGTTCACTCAGTGTCTGACTCTCTCTGGAGACCGGTCACTCAGGGTCTGACACTCTCCAGACACCAATCACTCTGGGCCTGACTCTATCGGGACACTGGTCACTCAGGGTCTGACTCTCTCTGGAGACCGGTCACTCAGGGTCTGACACTCTCTGGACACAAGCCACTCAGGGTCTGACTCTCTCTGGGCACCCATCATTCCTGGTCTGACTCTCTCTGGACACCGGTCACACAGGGTCTGACTATTTCTGGACACCGGTCACTCAGGGTCCTACCCCTCTCTGGACACTTGTCATTCAAGACCTGACTCCCTCTGGACACTGGTCACTCAAGGTCTGACTCACTGGACACTTGGCACTCAGGGTCTGACCCTCTCTGGACACTGGTCACTCAGGGTCTGATTCTCTCTGGACACTGGTCACTCAGGGTCTGACTCTCTCTGGATACTGGTCACTAAGGGACTGACTTTCTGGACACCGATCACACAGTTTCTGATTCTGTCTCTGCCAACTGGTCACATATGCTCTGACATTCTCTGGACACCGGTCACTCAGGATCTGACTCTCTCTGGACACCAGTCACTCAGTGATGCGCCATCAATTACTCAAAAGACTGAGGTTAAGCGAGTAACAACCAGGCTTTTATTAACTAAAGAATGAAGGTCTAGTCTCGAGTGGTCGACCCGTCCAGAATACTAAGGGACTGGGAGGTAGTCACTTATATACCTGGAATAGTGGGAGGAGTCAGCTGAGGCATGTCCAGACCTGTACCTAGTGGAATACACATACAGACACAGACAGGTATAACAGTGGTTTACCACACTCAGGTTCTGACTCTCTGCAGACAGTGGTCACTCCGGATCTGACTCTCTCTCGACACTGGTCACTCAGTGTCTGACACTCTCTGGACACTGGTCACTCTTGGTCTGCCTCTCTCTGGACACCGGTCACTCAGGCTCTGACTTTCTCTGGACACTGGTCAATGAAGGTCTGACACTCTCTGGACACCAGTCACTCAGTGTCTGACTCTCTCTGGACACCGGTCACTCAGGGTCTAACTCTCTCTGGACACCAGTCACTCAGTGTTTGACACTCTCTGGATACTGGTCACTCAGGGCCTGACACTCGCTGGACACCGGTCACTCATGGTCTGGCTCTCTCAGGAAACTGGTCACTCAGGGTCTCTCTCTCTCTGGACAGAGGTCACTCAGGGTCTGACTCTCTCTGGACACTGGTCACTCAGTGTCGGACTCTCTCTGGATACCGGTCACTCATGTTCTTTGTCTCACCCGACACCAGTCAAACAGTGTCTGACTATATCTGGACATTGGTCACTCATGGTCTGTCCTTGTCGGGACAGCGGTTACTCAGGGACTGACTCTCTGGACACCGGTCACTCAGGGACTGACTCTCTCTCTGGACACCGGTCACATAGGTTCTGACAATTTCTGGACACTGGTCACTCATAATCTGTCTCTCTCTGGACAATCAGGGTCTGACTCTCTCTGGACACCGGACACTCAGGGTCTGAATCTCTCTGGACACCGATCACTCAAGGTCTGACTCTCTCTGGACAGTGGTCACTCTGGGTCTGACTCTGTCTGGACATGGGTCACTCAGTGTCTGAATCTCCCTGGACACCAGTCATAAGAACATAAGAACATAAGAAATAGGAGCAGGAGTAGGCCAATAGGCCCCTCAAGCCTGCTCCACCATTCAATAAGATCATGGCTGATCTGATCCTAACTGTAGTGATCAATAGCATGTCATTCTATAGTGGACACTAGGTGGAGCTGTGTAGAGCTGTATATAGCTGTATGTTTAAGACTACATTACCCATGAGGCACTAGGCTACCCAGAAGGCAACAGTCAAGATGGCAGCCTGCACACAGGAGCACACATGGAAACCTCTACAGATACTGTACCTAGAGAACGTGTACTGAATAAATAACTAGCTAGAAGCTAGCTGTGTTCATAATAAGAATGTCTAGTTATTAATGAACATAACATGGTACCAGGGTGGTGAAGATCTGCTGAAAATTTTGAAAAGCGACATGGAGAATTTGAAGCCACCAGGAGGTTTGAATCTCGAGGGAAATGCCGACTACAATTGGCGGATTTTTAAACAACAATTTGAACTCTACATTGCAGCCATCGGATTCGGTATGAAGCCAGACGCAAGGAAGATAGTGTTGCTGCTTATGGTTGCAGGCCCACAGGCAATAGAGGTATTTAATACATTTGTATTTAATCCAGTGGAGAACACAGAAAAATTAGAAGATATGCTAAAAAAATTTGATGCACATTGCTCTCCCAAAAAGAATGAGGCCTATGAAAGATACATCTTCTGTTCTCGGACACAGCAACAAAATGAGACTTTTGTTAGCTTTATAACTGATCTGAAACTGAAAGCACAGACATGTAATTTCTCTGAGCTCAAAGCATCCATGATTCGTGACCAGATTGTGTTTGGTATTCATGATAAAAAAGTCAGGGAACGTCTGTTGAGAGAAACCGAACTAAATTTGGAAAATGCTGTGACAATATGCAAAGCCAGCAAGCTAGCTCGAAATCACGCGAAGACTTTCAGTGAAATCAATAATGATGCAAATGTAATGAGTGATAATGCTGCTGTCGGTGCTGTGTCCTACAAGGGGAAGAAATGTGGGCAGAACAGAAATGAAAAGCAATCGGAGGATGAAATTTTTAATTGTAAACGCTGTGGTTACAAACACCAGTTAAGACAATGCCCAGCGTTTGTAAAAATGTGCACAAAGTGTAATGGAAAGAATCACTTTGCCAAACAATGCTTTTCAAAAGTAAAAACGACAAAAGGGCAACGAGTTAATGTAATTGAGGACACTGATGTAAGTGAGACATTTTTTGTAGGAATGGTGTCATGTGACGATATCAAAAAAGATACAGAAAATGTGCAGCCCTCAGAAATAGACAATGCTGAACATAAAGTTAATGCAGTAAAAGAGGACAAATGGATGATCCCACTGCAGATAAATGGAGCATTAGTTACATTGAAACTGGACACTGGGGCAAAAGCAAACTTAATCAGTATGAGTGACATTAACAATATGAAAGAAAAGCCCAAAATACAGAAAAAGTCAGTACTACTGAAGGACTATAATGGACAGAAAATAGATAGCTTAGGTGTAAGCAGACTCAAAGTGACAGTCAAAGACAAAGTGCATCATCTCATGTTTTCTTTTGTGGCTGAAAAGCTTGATTCACTATTAGGTGACAAAGCTTGTGAGGACTTAGAACTGGTCAAAAGAGTCTACCGTACAAACTGTGCCATAAGCAGACCAGATGACTCGGTGGATTCTGTAGTGAATAATTTCCAGGATGTGTTCAAAGGATTTGGAGTTCTACCATTCACTTACAAGATCCAGCTAAAGGAGGATGCTCAGCCAGTGGTACATGCTCCACGAAGAGTTCCAGCACCCCTGCGTGACCGGCTCAAGAATGAACTGGACAGAATGACCACACTAGGAGTCATCAGGAAAGTCGAAGAGCCAACAGACTGGGTTAACTCCATGGTATGTGTAAAGAAAAAGAACAATGATCTAAGAATATGCATGGATCCAAAGGACTTAAATGCAAACATAAAACGTGAACACTACCAGATTCCCAAGCGAGAAGAAATCACCAGTGAAATGTCAGGTGCCAGATACTTTACAAAGCTCGATGCCTCACAAGGATTTTGGCAACTAAAACTGGATGAAGAGAGCACCAAATACTGTACCTTTAACACACCATTTGGCAGGTATTGTTTCCTCAGAATGCCTTTCAGGATAATATCTGCATCTGAAATCTTTCATAGAGCGATGGAACACATAATTGAAGGTCTGGAAGGAGTTCGGGTCTATGTTGATGACATCATCATCTGGGGCTCCACACTGAAAGAACACAATGAGAGACTGACTAAAGTGCTACAGAGCATACGCCGGAATGGACTGAAGCTCAACAAAGCCAAGTGTCAGTTTGGCGTCCAGGAAGTCACTTTCCTAGGAGATAATCTATCTGGTAAAGGAATAGAGTCAGATATGGAAAAAGTAAATGCCATACTCAATGCCCCGACCCACTGACAAAAAACGAGTGCTACGCATCATGGGGATGATAAACTTCATTGGAAAGTTCATTCCTAACTTGTCAGCCAAGACAGCCTGTCTGCGAGACCTGCTACATAAAACAAATGAGTTCGCATGGACAGAAAGACATGAACAAGAGTGGATAAACCTCAAAACAGCGCTGACAACCACACCTGTACTCACCTTCTTTGACCCAACCAAAAGAATCAAAGTGTCAACGGATGCATCAAAAGATGGCCTAGGTGCAGTCTTGCTACAAGCAGATGGTGAAGATTGGAAGCCTGTTGCCTATGCCTCCAGGTCTATGACTGATACTGAGTGTCGATACGCCCAGATTGAAAAGAAATGTCTAGGCTTGGTAGTTGGACTAGAAAAGTTTCATGGCTACATATATGGACTTCCCACCTTCACAGTTGAGACAGACCACAGCCCTCTGGTTGCCATCATAAAAAAAAAACCTGAATGAGATGTCTCCAAGGATTCAACGACTCATGATGAAGCTGCAAAGATATGACTTTGACCAGGCAAATACATAGTGTTAGCAGATGCACTATCCCGAGCACCCACAATGAGTCATGTGAGCTCTACTGAAGAAGACATGGATGTTCATGTGAGTATGGTCACTGCTGCGCTGCCCGTGTCAGACACAAAGTCAAAGCAAATAGCAGAAGAAACAGTAAAAGATACAGTATTACAAACAGTAATAGAGAACATTCATCATGGTTGGTCAAAAGGTTCCTGTCCAAAATATTTTCACATAAGGTCAGAATTGAGTGTCGCAAGTGGACTATTACTAAAACAGAACAGAATAGTCATTCCACAGGCTCTACATCAAGACATGCTCAAAAGGATTCATGAGGGACACCTCGGAATTGAAAAATGCAAAAGGAGAGCAAGAGACACTGTTTATTGGCCTGGCATAAATAAGGACATTGAGAACATGATAGGCAAATGTGAGACATGTCAGAAACACCAAAGCAAACAAGCAAAGGAACCAATGATAGTAGCTGATATACCAACAGCAGCATGGCAAAAGGTTGGTATGGACCTTTTTCATTTAAATGGAAAAGACTATCTAATAGTGATTGACTACTATTCTAACTATCCTGAGATGGCGCTGCTCTCAAGCACCACAGCAAGCAGTGTCATAATGCATGTGAAATCCATCTTCGCCAGACATGGAATTCCCAGGATTGCCATTAGCGACAATGGTCCGTGCTTCAACTGTAAGGAGTGACAACAGTTTGCAGCACATTATGACTTTCAGCACATCACATCCAGTCCTTTGTATGCTCAGTCAAATGGTAAGGCAGAGAAAGGTGTTCAAGTTCTCAAGCAGCTACTGAAGAAAGCGACAGAAAACAAGTCTGATCCTTATCGCCCTGCTGAGCTACCGAGCCTCACCTTTAGACTGTGGTTCTTCACCTGCTGAACTCCTAATGGGTCGCAAGTTGCGCACCACGCTACCCTGTTGTGCAAAAGAACAGCAAAGTGAGGAACTGAGACAGAGACTTCAACTGTTAAAGCTGAAACAGAAATCATACTATGACAAGTCATCCTAAACTCTAAAACCATTGACAAAGGATGATGTTGTCAGGATTGAGGATCCAGATGCATGGAACAGGAAAGCTACAGTTCTTGAGGAAGTAGGACCAAGGTCATACACTGTTAGAACTGAGGAAGGACAGATTCTCAGGAGGAACCGCCGTTCCCTCCTAAAAACACAAGAGACTATTCAAGACCAGATTGATGACAATGCCGCAACTGCATCTTGTCATTCACCGCCAGAACAATCTCATGAAGACACATCAGACTTACCCGTGTTGAGAAGATCCACACGTGAAGTAAAAGAGCCTGATAGACTTAATCTTTGAGTACAATGTAAAGCTTTGAAAATGTGTTGACTGTTTTGAAAATGTTTATGTTTATAGAGCACTAACAAAAGTGTTACTGATATTATCTTTATTGTTTTCTTGAAAGTTGATTGATATTGATTTTGTTAAACCTCAAAGAAAGGGGGATGTAGTGATCAATAGCATGTCATTCTATAGTGGACACTAGATGGAGCTGTGTAGAGCTGTATATAGCTGTATGTTTAAGACTACATTACCCATGAGGCACTAGGCTACCCAGAAGGCAACAGTCAAGATGGCAGTCTGCACACAGGAGCACACATGGAAGCCTCTACAGATACTGTACCTAGAGAACGTGTACTGAATAAATAACTAGCTAGAAGCTAGCTGTGTTCATAATAAGAATGTCTAGTTATTAATGAACATAACACTAACCTCAAATCTACTATCACTCTCCATCCCACCCGAACCCATGTGATCTCCCGGGAGAGGCGAAAAACCAGATAAAAAAACCCAATGGCCAATTTGGAAGAAAAATTTTGGGAAATTCCTCTCCGACCCATCTAGGCGATCGAAACTCGTCCAGGAGATCACTCTGTCCCTATATTTTCTACAGTACTTACCTTCTGTAAAAGACGATCTCCACCCCAACCAGGAACAGGAATAGAACCATCTTCTGAAATCTAACACAGAATTAGAACACCAGAAGTAGGAGCAGAACCAGGCTACACACAGGGTCTGACGCTCACTGGACACCAGTCACACAGGTTCTGACTATCTCTGGACACTGGTCACTCAGGGTCTGACTTTATCTGGACACTTGTCACTGAGGATCTGACATAGAAACATAGAAGATAGGAGCAGGAGTGGGCCATTCGGCCCCTCGAGCCTGCTCCGCCATTCAATGCGATCATGGCTGATCATCCAAATTCAGTACCCTGCTTTCTCCCCATACCCCTTGATCCCTTTAGCCTTAAGAAATATATCCAACTCCTTCTTGAATATATTTAATGAATTGGCCTCAACGGCCTTCTGTGGTAGAGAATTCCACAGGTTCACCACTCTCTGGGTGAAGAAATTCCTCCTCATTTCTGTCCTAAATGGCTTACCCCTTATCCTTAGACTGTGACCCCTGGTTCTGGACTCCCCGACCATCGGGAACATCCTTCCTGCATCTAGTCTGTCCAGTCCTGTCAGAATTTTATAAGTTTCAATGAGATCCCTGTAGTGTATGTAACGTTCCACCTTTAAGAGAACTATTTTAAGGGTTGCACTACTTTGTCTTGGCTACTGTATACTGTAATACCGGTGGTGACCACACCGGTATATAAGTGCTGTGTAAGGATTGATTGGGCAGATTCGCCCTGACCTTCGAATAGTAAAGTCCTGTTAAAGTTACTCTTGTAGTCTGTGTATTAATTCACCATATAACCCACAGACTTTACAGTGGCGACGAGTTCGATCTTACCCTGCGGCAGCGATACATCTGAAGCAGTTAACGAGCGTCGAGAGGAGGCACCCGCCCTCGTCATTCTGCTGAGAGAAGACTCGAGTCTGCAGAGCAAGGAAGAAGGAAGAATTCAGACACGAAGCCTTCCATCAGCAACAGGCAGTGATCGCCCCTTCTGCCACGGTGGTGAGTGAGCCGATCAGCCACGAGAAGCAAGTCGGCCACGTTGACTGTGAGTAGGGGGAAAATTAAAAAAAAGAACGGAGGAAGGGCGGTGAACTCGACCACGGTCGGGGGGGAAAGGAGCTGGACAGAAGTCGGGCCCAGAGGCGCTGAGACTGGGGCAGCGTGGGGCATGGAAGCCGCGGTGCAAGCGGGAACGCAGCCGGTGTGAGAGAACGGGCTACCAGCGTGAACGCAGCCGGTGTGAGAGACCGGGCTACAAGCGGGCAGGAGACGCAACAGCGTCATGAGACAGCTCGACCGCGACCGGCGAAAGGCCAGGCAGCTACCGAGGCCGCGAGGCGCTGCGACCGGGATCGTAAGGCGCGGGAAGAAATAAAAATAAGAAACCGCGGAGAACTCAGCCGCAGCCGGGGGAGGAAAGGACCGGACTGCGAGAGGGCTGGGAGGTGCGATTGGAAGCCGCTGAGGGAGAGACGGAGCCCGAGCGAGCGGGAGAGACAGAGCCGAGCGAGGGAGACAGAGGAGATTCAGCCAGCGGCTGGAACTGTTCGCCGTCAACGGGTTGTCCCCAGCGCCGGTTGCCCTGCCGAGAAAAGGGAACAAAGAACGCACTGAAGCCGGCGCGCAGGCTGCGAACCCCGAAAGCCAGCGGTCGTCGCCCGAGGGAAAAGCTTACCCCTCCCGCCAGTAGGCGGAGAAGAAGACAGGAGTGGGAAACCGCCATTTTGAAAGTGGGCGGGGAAGAAGACAAGCGCGGGAAACCGCCATTTTTGGAAAAAAAAAAGTTAAAGAAAAATTTCGTTGTTGTTTCTCAGGAAGATTGTGAAGATGCCTAAGCGTGGCAACATCAACGAATTCGATTCTGATGTGGAAGATTGGACCACGTATGTAGAACGCATCGAGATATATTGTAAGGTCAATAAGATAGCAAATTATGATAAAGCTCTAACCTTACTAAACTCAATGGGTGCGAAGACATACGGGTTATTGAAGCATCTTCTATCACCAGCTAAACCGGCGGATCAGTCTTTCGCTAATATTGTTGCTGTCCTGAAGGATCATGTGAACCCCACATTGCTGATGTTAGCGGAACGAGCTAAATTTTACGGGAGAACGCAACTAAAGGAGGAAAGCAACGCAGAGTACCTGGTTGAACTGCGTAGGCTAGCAAAATACTGTCAGTTTGGGGTAAATCTGACAGAGGCACTGAGAGACAAGTTCGTGTGCGGGATGTCGAAGGAAGGAACACAAATGCGACTGCTCGAAGAGAACGATCTTACACTTGATAAGGCTGTCCTTATTGCAGCATCGCACGAAGCCGCAGCGAGAGGCACGGCGGAAATGCAGCTGAAGACAGCGGTACTCAGTGTGGATCAAATTACTTCGGGTACAACGAAATGTTACCGTTGTGGGAAGACAACACATGACCAGAACCAATGCTGGTTTAAAAACCAGGAATGTAGAAAATGTGGCAAACTTGGTCACATAGCTAAAGTATGCCGGTCAGGAAAGAAGACCAGCAACAATAAGTCACCGCAGAAGAAGTACAGAAAGGTACATAAGGTGACTGTGAAGAGTCCAGATGAACTGAATTCGGATTCAGACCCCAACAGCAAGGAACTGGGTAGTCTGAGGATTCACAATGTGAGTAAAGAAGCTGACCGACAAACTATCTGGGTCACACTGCAGATTGCAAAAGTCCAAGTGAAGATGGAAGTGGACACCGGATCGGCGTTGACGGTCATGAATAAACAAGATTACAAAAAGTTATTCAAACATATTCCCCTACGGGATACGGAGATAGTATTGCAGACATACACGGGGCACAAAGTATACCCCATCGGAAAGATAATAGTCAAGGTGAGACACAAGGGCAAAGATCACCAAGGAATGGACTTATATGTACTACCCGAGGGAGGTCCACCACTTCTGGGACGGGAGTGGATCAGGAAAATAAAGATAGACTGGCACTCACTAAACACAATGACGGTAGATTTCGGAAAGAAAGATGTCAAACCTGAACGGTTGTCCAGAATATTGGACGAGGCTAAAGAGGTATTCCAGCAGGGACTGGGAACACTGAGAGGAATTAAGGCAAAAATCAAGATTGCAGAACATGCAAGCCCAAAATTTTTCAAAGCCAGATCAGTACCTTACGCGATACGACCTGCTGTGGAGGCAGAACTGGAGGAGCTTGAACATGCAGGGGTACTGTCGAAGGTGGACTGGAGTGAGTGGGCCACGCCCATTGTTCCCGTCATGAAGTCTTCATCAAGTAACAAGCCAGGGGGACCGGGGAAGGTCCGCATCTGCGGAGACTTCAAGATCACAGTTAATCCGGTGCTTCACACGGTACAATACCCGCTTCCGCGGATTGAGGATATCTTTGCTTCATTGTCTGGCGGGAAACACTTCACCAAGATAGACCTGGCACAAGCATATTTACAGATGGAGGTCGAGGAAGAGTCACGCCAGTATCTCACAATCAACACGCACAGAGGCTTGTATCGATATAATAGACTGGTTTTTGGAGTAGCTTCGGCTCCAGCAATTTGGCAGAGGGCCATGGAGCAGGTCTTACAGGGTATTCCAAGCACTCAGTGTTACTTGGACGATATCCTGATTACGGGAGAAGACGAGGAGGAACACCTCACAAATTTGAAACTGGTGCTCACCAGGTTGAAGGAATATGGCCTTCGAGTTAATCGCCAGAAATGTGAGTTCTTCCAGAAACGGATCTCGTACTGCGGTCATGTCATTGACCAAGAGGGGCTGCACAAGTCACCTGACAAGATCGAAGCGGTCGTGAAGGCCCCCGCTCCGGAAAATGTATCACAGTTGAGGTCGTTTCTGGGGTTGATTAATTATTACCATAAGTTTCTGCCAAATCTATCCACGGTGCTGCATCCGCTGAATGCTCTGTTGCGGAAAGAAGTACCATGGAAGTGGAGCGAGGACTGTAAGAAGGCCTTTCGCAGAAGCAAGGCGTTGATTACCTCTGAGGAAGTGTTGGCTCACTTCAACCCAACGCTACCTCTTCGTCTAGCTTGTGATGCTTCCCCTTATGGTATTGGAGCTGTACTCTCACACAAGTTACCAAATGGCTCGGAAAGGCCAGTCGCATTTGCGTCCCGATCATTGACCTCCGCTGAGCGAAATTACGCTCAGATAGATAGGGAGGCTCTCAGCCTTGTGTGGGGAGTAAAGAAATTCAATCATTACCTGCAGGGCAAGAAGTTTACATTGCTGACAGACCACCAGCCGTTGGTGTCCATATTCAACCCTAACAAGGCCGTTTCCACTATGACAGCACAAAGGCTACAGAGGTGGTCCGTTCTACTCGGGGCACACCAATATGACATCGAATACAAAAGGTCCAAACAGCATGGAAATGCTGATGGGTTATCGCGCCTACCGTTGCCAGTGGAAGAAGAGGCGACTACAGTGGACCCAGTGGAGATGTTCCACTCAACCATAATGGAATGTCTACCAGTAACAAATTCCATGATCGAAAAGGAAACAAGAAATGACCCGACTCTCTCACGAGTCTACGATTTAACGGTGGAGGGATGGCCAGTACATGGCGAACCAATGCTGTCAGTGTGCCGAGGAACCTTGATGTGTGGATCTAGAGTGGTGATTCCACCCAAACTCCAGCAGAAAGTACTAAAGGAGCTTCACGAGGGGCATCTGGGTGGAGTGAAAATGAAGAACCTAGCCAGAGCGTTTGTGTGGTGGCCAGGTATTGATGGAGACATCGAAGAAATAACCAAGAGCTGTCTAGGATGCCAGAAGGTCCAAAACGCGCCACCACAAGCTCCTCTGCATCCATGGGAGTGGCCCTCATCTCCTTGGCAAAGGGTACACGTCGACTTTGCTGGTCCATTTATGGACTCAATGTTTTTAATCGCGGTGGATGCACACTCCAAGTGGCCGGAGGTAATAAAAATGTCCTCCACCACCACGGAAAAAACCATCACAGTATTAAGGACCATATTTGCCAGGAATGGGCTGCCGGAACAGATCTGTTCTGATAATGGACCGCAATTTGTGTCCGAAGAATTCAGGAAGTTCTTAAAAAGCAATGGGGTTAAGCACTATACGTCCGCCCCATACCATCCCGCCACCAATGGATTAGCTGAAAGGTTTGCCCAGACCTTCAAGAAGGCCATAAAGGCCATGGGTAATGAAGACATAAATCTACAACATAAGGTAGATAACTTCTTGTTGGCGTACAGGAATGCAACACATGCGGTCACAAACCAAACTCCCGCCATGATGTTTTTCAATAGAAGAATAAGATGCCGGCTGGATTTGATTAAGCCAAACGTCAGAAGGGACGTAGAGAACCGGCAATTTCAAGGCATGAATGAAAGGCCAACTAGATCCTTCCAGATAGGTCAACAAGTTTTGGCCCGGGACTACCGTACCGAGAAATGGCAGCCTGGAACTATTTGCACACGACTAGGACCGTTGATGTATACCGTGGACATTGGTGAAAGCATAATAAGGCGCCATGTTGACCAGATCATAGAATCATCCACAAAGGCCCAACCTACTCCACAACTCTATACGTCTAATGTTGAAGCAGAGATACCCAGAGCATCTACCTCCGATCCGGTAATACTGGAATCCGATGAACCTGAAACGGTCCTTCAAGCCGAATCGACCTTGCCAGAAGAACCTACTACACCACCGAAAATGACTACACCACCGAGGCGTTATCCGGACAGAGTCCGGAAGCCTCCAGAGAGACTGAATCTGTGAACTGTTTCACATAAAGTTGTATATATGTTAAGATGTTATATTAATGGGAATATGTATATATTGTTAACCTAAAAAGGGAGGATTGTAGTGTATGTAACGTTCCACCTTTAAGAGAACTATTTTAAGGGTTGCACTACTTTGTCTTGGCTACTGTATACTGTAATACCGGTGGTGACCACACCGGTATATAAGTGCTGTGTAAGGATTGATTGGGCAGATTCGCCCTGACCTTCGAATAGTAAAGTCCTGTTAAAGTTACTCTTGTAGTCTGTGTATTAATTCACCATATAACCCACAGACTTTACAATCCCCTCTCATTCTTCTAAACTCCAGCGAGTATAAGCCTAATCGACCCAATCTCTCCTCATACGTCATTCCTGCCATCCCAGGTATCAGCCTGGTGAATCTTCGCTGAACTCCTTCCATGGCAAGAACATCCTTCCTCAGATAAGGCGACCAAAACTGCACACAATACTCAAGATGTGGTCTCACCAAGGCCCTGTACAACTGCAGCAAGACATCTTTGTTCCTGTACTCAAACCCTCTCGCTACCATTTGCCTTCTTAACTGCCTGCTGCACCTGCATGCTTACCTTCAGCGACTGGTGCACAAGGACACCCAGGTCTCGTTGCACTTACCCTTCTCCCAATCTACTGCCATTCAGATAATAATCTACCTTCCTGTTTTTGACACCAAAGTGGATAACCTTGCATTTATCCACGTTATATTGCATCTGCCATGCTTCTGCCCAATCACCCAACCTGTCCAAATCATCCTGGAGTTTCTCGGCATCCTCCTCATAGCACACACGTCCACCCAGCTTTGTGTTATCTGCAAACTTGGAGATGTTACATCTAGTTCCCTTGTCTAGATCACTAATATGTATTGTGAATAACTGGGGTCCAAGGACCGATCCCTGCGGTACCCCACTAGTCACTGCCTGCCACTCAAAAAAAGACCCGTTTAATCCAACTCTTTGCTTTCTGTCTGCCAACCAGTTCTCTATCCAAGTCAATACCTTGCCCCCAATCCCATGTGCCTTAACTTTACACGCTAATCTCTTATGCGGGATGTTGACTTTGTCTGATCCTGTCACTGTTTTCCAAGTGCTCTGCTATTACATCTTTTATAATGGACTCTAGCATTTTCCCCACTACCGATGTCAGGCTTACCGGTCTGTAATTCCCCGTTTTCTCTCTACCACCTTTTTTGAACAGTGGGGCAACATTAGCTACCGTCCAATCCATGGGTACTGTTCCAGATTCCATCGAATATTGGAAGATGATCAGCAATGCATCTACTATTTCTAGGGCCATTTCCTTAAGTACCCTAGGATGTAGATTATCAGGCCCTGGGGATTTATTGGCCTTCAATCCCACCAATTTCCCTATCACCATTTCCCTACAAATACTGATTTCTTTCAGATCCTCCCTTTCATCAGACCCTATGTTCCCCGACACTCTCTGGACACTGATACTCAGGTTCTGACTCTCTGGGCAACAGTCACTCAGGGTCTGACTCTCTCTGGACACCAATCACTCAGGGTCTGACTCTATCTGGACACCAGTCACTCAGTGCCTGACTCCCTGGACACCGGTCACTCAGGGTCTGACTCTCTCTGGTCACCAGTCACTCAGGGTCTGACTCTCTCTGGAGACCGGTCACTCAGGGCCTGAAACTCTCTGGACAATGGTCACTCAGTGTCTGAATCTCTCTGGACACTTGTCACTCAGTGTCTGACACTCTCTGGACAATGGTCACTCAGGGTCTGTTTCTCTCTGGACACTGGTCACTCAGGATCTGACTCTACCTGGACTCCAGTCACTCAGGGTCCGACGCTCACCAGACACCAGTCACACAGGGCCCGGCTATCTCTGGACACTGGTCACTCTTGGCCTGTCTCTCTCTGGACACTGGCCACTCAGGCTCTGACTTTCTCTGGACACTGGTCACTGAGGGCCTGGCACTCTCTGGATACCAATCACTCCGGGTCCGACACACTCTGGACACTGGTCACTCAGGGTCTGATTCTCACTGGCCACCTGTCAGGGTCTAACAGTCTCTGGACACCAGTCACTCTGGGTCTGACTCTCTCTGGATAGTGGTCACTCAGTGTCTGACTCTTTCTGGACACTGGTCACTCAGGGACTGTGTCTCTCTGGATAACAGTCACTCTGTGTCTGACTTTCTCTGGACACCGGTCACTCAGGTTCTGACTCCCACTGGACACCGGTCACTCAGGGTCTGACCCTCTCTGGACATCGGTCATTCAGTGTCTGTCTATCTCTGGACACTGGTCACTCAGGGACTGATTCTCTGGACACCGGTCACTCAGGGTCTGACTCTCTCTGGACATCAATCGCTCAGGCCCTGACTCTCCCTGGGCACCAATCACTCAGGGCCTGACTCTCTCTGGACACTGGTCACACAGGTTCTGACAATCTCTGGACACTGGTCACTCTGGGTCTGACACTCTCTGGACACCGATCACTCAGGGTCTGACTTTCTCTGGACACTGGTCACTCAGGGACTGACTCTCTGGACACTGGTCACTCAGGGTCTGACTCTGGACACCAATCACACAGGGCCTGACTCTCTCTGAACACTGGTCACTCAGGGTCTGACTCTCTCTCTGGACAATGGTCACTCAGGGTCTAACTCTCTCTGGACACCGGTCACTCAGGGTCTGACTCACTCTGGACACCGGTCACTCAGGGTCTGACTCACTCTGGACACCATTCACTCAGGGTCTGACAACCTGGACACTGATCATTCAGGGTCTGAATCTCTCTGGACATCAGTCACTCAGGGCCTGACTCTCTCTGGACACTGGTCACACAGGTTCTGACAATCTCTGGACACTGGTCACTCTGGGTCTGACACTCTCTGGACACCGATCACTCAGGGTCTGACACTCTCTGGACACCGATCACTCAGGGTCTCACTCTCTCTGGACACTGGTCACTCAGGGTCGGACACTTTCTGGACACTGGTCACCCAGGGTCTGACCCTCTCTGGACATCAGTCACTCAGTGTCTGACTATCTCTGGACACTGGTCACTCATGGTCTGTCCATGTCAGGACAGCGGCCACTCAGGGACTGACTCTCTGGACACCGGTCACTCAGGGTCTGACTCCCTCTCTGGACACTGGTCACTCAGGGACTGACTCCCTCTCTGGACACTGGTCACTTAGGGTCTGATAGTCTCAGGGCACCTGTCACTCAGGTTCTGATTCTCTCTGGACACCCGTCACTCAGTGTCTGACTCTCTCTGGACACTGGTCACACAGTATCTGACACTGTCTGGACACCGGTCACTCAGGGTCTGATTCTCTCTGGACACTGGTCACTCAAGTTTTGATTCACCTTGGACAACGGTCACTCTAGGACTGACTCTCTGGACACTGTTCACTCGGCGACTGACACTCTCTCTGGACACTGGTCACTCAGGGTCTGATACTCTGTCAACACTGGTCACTCAGGATCTGACTCAATCTGGACACCGGTCACTGAGGCTCTGACTTTCTCTGGACAATGGTCACTGAGGGTCTGACACACTCTGGACACTGGTCACTCAGGGTCTGACTCTCTCTGGACACTGGTCACTCAGTGTCTGACTCTCTCTGGACACCAGTCACTCAGTGTCTGACTCTCTCTTGGCACCGGTCACTTCGGGTCTGACACTCTCTGGACACCAGTCATTCAGGGTCAGACACTCTCTGGACACTGGTCACTCAGGATCTGACACTCTCTGGACGCTGGTCACTCCGGGTCTGACACTCTCTGGACACCGATCACTCAGGATCTGGCTCTCACTGGACACCAGTCACTCAGGGCCTGACTCTGTCTGGACACCTGTCACACAGGGTCGAACTCTCTCTGGACACGAGTCACTCAGGGTCTGAGTCTCCGGACACCGTTCACTCAGGGTCTGACACTTTCTGGACACCGGTCACTCAGGGTCTGTCTCTCTCTGGACACCGGTCACTCAGTGTCTGACTCTCTCTGGTCACAGTCACTGAGGGTCTGACGCTTTCTAGACACCGGTCACTCAGGGTCTGACTGTTTCTGGACACCGGTCAACCAGTGCCTGACACTCTCTGGACACTGGTCACTC
Organism: Somniosus microcephalus; assembly: GCF_052327205.1. Lineage (NCBI taxonomy): Eukaryota > Metazoa > Chordata > Chondrichthyes > Squaliformes > Somniosidae > Somniosus > Somniosus microcephalus. Next base: position 181,238,374 of record NC_140998.1, read on the forward strand.
AGGGTTTGACTCTCTCTGGACACTGGTCACTCAGGGTCTCACTCTCTCTGGACAGTGGTCAGGCATGGTCTGACTCTCTCTGGACACTGGTCATTCAGGGCAGACACTCTCTGGACAGCAGTCACTTAGGGTCTGACTCTGGACACTGGTCACTGAAGGTCAGACTATCTGGACACTGGTCACCCAGGGTCTGACCCTCTCTGGACATCGGTCACTCAGCGTCTGACTATCTCTGGACACTGGTCACTCATGCTCTGTCCCTGTCAGGACAGCAGTCACTCAGGGACTGACTCTCTGGACACCGGTCACTCAGGGTCTGACTCTCTCTCTGGACACTGATTACTTAGGGTCTGATATTCTCTGGGCACCGGTCACTCAGGGACTGATTCTCTCTGGACACCGGTTACTCAGTGTCTGACTCTCTCTGGAAACTGGTCACACAGGCTCTGACTCTCTCTGGACACCAGTCACTCAGTATCTGACACTGTCTGGACACCGGTCACTCAGGGTCTGATTCTCTCTGGACACTGGTCACTCAAATTCTGACTCTCCCTGGAGAGCGGTCACTCTAGGACTGACTCTCTGGACACTGTTCACTCAGGGACTGACACTCCCTCTGGACACTGGTCACTCAGGCTCTGACTTTCTCTGGACAATGGTCACTGAGGGTCTGACACACTCTGGACACTGGTCACTAAGTGTCTGACTCTCTCTGGACACCAGTCACTCAGTGTCTGACACTCTCTTGGCACCGGTCACTTCGGGTCTGACACTCTCTGGATGCCGGTCACTCAGGGTTTGACTCTCTCTGGACACCGGTCAATCTGGGTCTGACTCTCTCTGGACACCAGTCACTCAGGGTCTGACTCTCTGGACAATGGTCTATCAGTGTCTGACACTCTCTTGGCACCGGTCACTTCGGGTCTGACACTCTCTGGATGCCGGTCATTCAGGGTTTGACTCTCTCTGGACACCGGTCACTCAGGGTCTGACTCTCTCTGGACGCCGGTCACTCAGGGTCTGACTCTCTCTGGATACTGGTCACTCAGGGTCTGAGAACCTGCACACCGGTCATTCAGGGTCTGACACTCTCTGGACACTGTTTACTCAGGGTTTGACTCTCGCTGGACACCTGTCACTCAGGGTCTGAATCTCTCCAGACACCGGTCACTCAGGTGCTGACTCTCTCTGGACACTGGTCACTCAAGATCTGACTCTCTCTGGTCACTGGTCACTCAGGGTCTGAATCTCTCTGGGCACCGGTCACTCAGGATCTGACTCTCTCTGGACACCAGTCACTCAATGTCTGATATACCTATCAATTCATCCAATGAAAAGCGACGAGTTAAGAAAGTAACTATAGATTTTTATTGGCTAAATAACAGAGCCCACCCTCGTGGGTGATCGGATACAACAAGGAGGAATGCCAGCCAGTCGACTACCTTTATACCTGGGCAGGTAGGTGGAGTCATGGGCGGAGTCAGCAGTGGTCAGCCCAGGTATAGCAGCGTGACAAGAGGCGACCTCGTATAGTGATACAACAGTGTGAATAGTGATAACCATAGAGTAACGATATAACAGTGATAACTATAGTGTAACGATAGTGAACGATAAAAGTGGTTTACCACATTCACCCCTTGTTTAGATTTGAGTCCGGCGGGGTGAAGTGTACTACCAGTTCTGGTATGTCAGTCTGTCCGGAGGCCTCGTAAGCCTTTCTGATCGTCGCAGCGGCGGTGTTGCATTATCCGGTGTTAATGCTGGTGTCTGCGTGGTCGGCGAAGGCTCGTGGGGTTCCGGCATGCCGTCTACCTGGGCTGGAATTGGGGGGGTGGTGGGGGGGGGTGAAGGTGGTGTCTCCGGAGTGCCCGAGGGTGCGAGGTCTCGTAAGGAGACTGTGACCTCCCGCCCGTCTGGGTGTGCCACATAGGCGTACTGGGGGTTGGCGTGCAGGAGGTCCACCCTCTCGACCAGGGGGTCCATTTTATGGGCCCTCACGTGCTTTCGCAGCAAGACGGGCCCCGGAGAGGTCAGCCAGGTTGGTAGCGTGGTTCCCGTAGTCGACTTCCTGGGGAAAGCAAACATTCGTTCATGGGGGGTGGCATTGATGGCAGTGCAAAGTAGTGACCGGGTGGAATGCAGCGCTGCTGGGAGGACTTCCTGCCAGCGGGAGGTTGGGAGGCCCTTAGACTTTAAGGCTAGGAGGACGGCCTTCCATACCGTCGCGTTCTCTCTTTCCACCTGGCCGTTCCCTCGGGGGTTGTAGCTGGTGGTCCTGCTTGCAGCAATACCTCTCGCTAGTAGGAACTGACGGAGTTCCTCGCTCATGAAGGAGGAGCTCCGGTCACTATGTATATAGTTTGGGAACCCGAACAAGGCAAAGAGGTCGTTCAGGCATTTAATGACCGTGGCACTGGTCATGTCTGGGCAGGGGAAGGCAAAGGGGAAACGGGAGTACTCATCAACAATGTTGAGGAAGTACACGTTACGGTCAGAGGACGGGAGGGGCCCCTTAAAGTCAATGCTCAGGCGCTCGAAGGGGCGGGTGGCCTTGATCAGGCTTGCTCTGTCCGGCCTAAAGAAGTGCAGTTTGCACTCGGCACAGGTCTGGCAGTTCCTGGTCATGGTCCTGACCTCCTTGATGGAGTAGGGCAGGTTGCGGGCCTTAATGAAGTGGTAAAGTCTGGTGACCCCGGGGTGGCAGAGGTCGTTGTGGAGGGTCTGAAGTCTATCACTTTGCGCGCTGGCGCATGTAATTCGTGACAGAGCATCGGGGGGTTCGTTCAGCTTACCTGGCCGGTACAAGATATCATAATCATAGGTGGAGAGCTCGATTCTCCACCTCAAGATCTTGTCATTCTTGATTTTGCCCCTCAGCTTGTTATTAAACATAAAAGCGACCGAACGTTGGTCGGTAAGGAGGGTAAATCGTTTGCCTGCCAGGTAGTGCCTCCAGCATCGTACCGCCTCCACAATCGCCTGGGCCTCCTTCTCGACCGACGAGTGTCGGATCTCAGGGCCCTGTAGGGTCCTTGAGAAGAAGGCCACCGGTCTCCCCTCCTGGTTAAGGGTGGCGGCTAGGGCGAAGTCAGATGCATCGCTCTCGACTTGGAAGGGGATGGACTCATCCACTGCGTGCATTGTGGCCTTGGCAATGTCTCCCTTAATGAGGGAGAAGGCTGCGCACGCTTCCTCCGTAAGGGGGAAGGATGTGGACTTCATGAGGGGTCTGGCTTTGTCCGCATAATTGGGCACCCATTGGGCATAGTAGGCGAAGAGCCCCAGGGTTCTCTTCAGTGCCTTTGGACAGTGGGGGAGGGGTAGCTCCATGAGGGGGCGCATTCTTTCGGGGTCGGGGCCGATGACTCCGTTCTCTACTACACAGCCGAGGATGGCAAGGCGCGAGGTGTTAAACACACATTTATCCTTATTGTAGGTGAGGTTCAGCCGTTGGGCCGTACGGAGGAATCTCTCCAGATTAACATCATTGGTCCTGCCGGTCGCGGCCGCAGATGGTGACGTTATCTAGGTAGGGGAACGTGGCGTGCAGCCCGTTCTGGTCAACCATCCGGTCCATCTCCCTTTGGAAGACCGAAACCCCGTTGGTGACGCCGAAGGGAACCCTAAGGAAGTGGTAGAGGCGGCCGTTTGCCTCGAAGGCTGTATACTGGCGGTCCTCAGGGCGGATAGGGAGTTGGTGATAGGCCGACTTAAGGTCAATGGTGGAGAATACCCGGTACTGCGCAATCTGATTGACCATATCAGAAATGCGGGGAAGGGGGTATGCGTCCAGTTGGGTGTACCTGTTTATGGTCTGGCTGTAGTCGATGACCAGGCGGTTTTTATTGCCGTTCTTAACGACCACGACCTGGGCACGCCAGGGGCTGGTGCTCCCCTCGATGATGCCCTCCTTCAGGAGACGCTGCACCTCAGAGCTAATGAAAGCTCTGTCCCTGGCGCTGTACCGCCTGCTCTTGGTAGCGACGGGTTTGCAGTCGGGGGTGAGGTTAGCGAACAGGGAAGGTGGCGGGACCTTGAGGGTGGATAGGCCGCAGGTGTTACGCGGTGGGCGGTTTAAAATCTGCTGGTTGTCGACTGTGAGTGGGGGGAGGGGTCCGCCGTATGCTAGCGTGACGCTTTGGAGGTGGGATTGGAAGTCTAGGCCTAGTTGGACGGCAGCGCATAGCTGGGGCAGGACGAGGAGTTTAAAATTTTTATACTCCGTACCCTTAACCGACAGGGTCACAACACAGTAGCCGCTGATGTCTGTGGTGTGTGACCTCGATGCCATCGAGATCTGGTTGCACGTTGGCAGGACAGGGAGGGAGTAGTGGCTCACCGTGTCTGGGTGGATGAAGCTCTCCGTGCTTCCGCTGTCGAACAGGCAGGTCGTGGCGTGGCCGTTTACTTTGATGTCCATCATCGACTTGGACAGGTGATGCGGGTGGGCCTGGTCCAGTGTGACGGAGGCTAGTGTATAGCTGAGCGAGTTGTTGTAGTCTGCGGTTGAGGTGGTAGTCGGGTCTAGAGGCACGGTGGCGGTCGGGCGTGGTGGGTAAAATGGCGTCTCCCACGAGGTTGGACAAAATGGCGGAGAAGATGGCTGCCCCCATAACTCACATGAGGCACTGCTGGTGTCGGTTGCCTGTATCAAAGATGGCCGCCCCATGACTCACATGTGGGGATGCTGGCCTCTGTTGCCTTGAAGGAAGATGGCCGCCCCCACAGCTCGCATGAGGCACTGCTGGCCTCTGATGATCCACCTCTGCAGGCCTTAGCGAAGTGGCCTTTCTTCATGCAGTTTGAGCAGGTAGAGTTCCTGGCTGGGCAGCGCGACCTCGGGTGTTTCGCCTGGCCGCAGAAGAAGCAGCCGGCGGCCCGATCACGGGGGTCCGATGTCGGAGCCGGTACCGGGGGTGGCAGTCTCGATCGGGTCCGGGACGCCGACGCTGAGGTAGGTCCCAGGGGGGTTGCTGCGGGGGGTATCGCGGTCGGGGTCGGTCCCAAGTCCCAGGGTCGCGAGTTACAGTACCTTGAGTATGCCTCGAGGTCCCGATGGGCCACCTCTAGAGAGAGAGCGAGGGCTGCAGCTTTGTCCAGGTCGAGGTCCCTTGCTTCCAGTAGTCTTTGCCGTGAGTAGTCGGACCGCAGGCCTTTCACGAAGGCATCGCGGACATTGTCTTCAGTATTTTCTGCCGCCGTTACCGCTTTAAAGTTACAGTCTCTGCCGAGTGCTTGTAGCACCTGTAAAAATTCCTCCACGGGCTCTCCTGGCTGTTGCGGGCGGGATCTTAGGAGGTGTCTGGCATACATGGAATTTACCGGGGTTTGGTACTGTCTTTTCAGCCGGTTGATGGCGTCCTCGTATGTTTTAAGGTCCCGGATGAGTGCGAATACTTTAGGGCTCACTTGGGCGTTCAGAACTCTTAGCATGGATTTCTGAGGCACGCCGGATTCTCCCAGGTAGGCTTCGAAGCAGCTCAGCCAGTGTTCGAAGTCGAGGGCTGAGTTTGCTGCCTGTGGGTTTAGATCCAGGTACGGTGGTCTGAGGGCTCGCAGCCAGGCCGGCTGCTGTGGCTGTTGTAGCTGGGCGTCTGGCTGGTCACTTGGCTGGTCGTTTGGCTGGTCGTTTGACTGCTCAAGTGTCGACATTTTAAAATTTAGCCAATAAAATTGATATACCTATCAATTCATCCAATGAAAAGCGACGAGTTAAGAAAGTAACTATAGGTTTTTATTGGCTAAATAACAGAGCCCACCCTCGTGGGTGATCGGATACAACAAGGAGGAATGCCAGCCAGTCGACTACCTTTATACCTGGGCAGGTAGGTGGAGTCATGGGCGGAGTCAGCAGTGGTCAGCCCAGGTATAGCAGCGTGACAAGAGGCGACCTCGTATAGTGATACAACAGTGTGAACAGTGATAACCATAGAGTAACGATATAACAGTGATAACTATAGTGTAACGATAGTGAACGATAAAAGTGGTTTACCACAGTGTCTGACTCTATCTGGACACCAGTCACTTCGGGTCTGACACACTCCAGACACCAATCACTCATGGCCTGACTCTATTGGGACACTGGTCACTCAGGGTCTGAATCTCTCTGGAGACCGCTCACTCAGGATCTGACACTATCTGGACACAAGTCACTCAGGGTCTGACTCTCACTGGACAGTAGTCCCTCATGTTCTGACTCTCTCTGGACACCCGTCATTCCTGGTCTGACTCTCTCTGGTCACTGGTCAGACAGGGTCTGACTATCTCTGGACACTGGTAATTCAGGGTCTGAATCTCTCTGCACACTGGTCACTCAGGGTCTGTCACTCTCTGGATGCCAGGCACTCAGTGTCTGACTCTCTCTGGGCACCGGTCACTTAGGGTCTAACACACTCCAGACACCAATCACTCAGGGTCTGACTCACTCTGGATACCAATCACTCAAAGTCTGACAACCTGGACACTGGTCACTCAGGGTCTGACACTCTCTGGACACTGTTCACTCAGGGTCTGACAACCTGGGCATTGGTCACTCAGGGTCTGACACTCTCTGGACACTGTTCACTCAGGGTTGGACTCTCTCTGGACACCTGTCACTCAGGGTCTGAATCTCTCTGGACACCATTCACTCAGGGACTGACAACCTGGACACTGGTCACTCAGTGTCTGACACTCTCTGGACAGCATTCACTCAGGGTCTGACAACCTGGGCACTGGTCACTCAGGGTCTGACACTCTCTGGACACTGTTCACTCAGGGATTGACTCTTTCTGGACACCTGTCACTCAGGATCTGACACTCTCTGGACACTGGTCAGACAGGGTCTGACTATCTCTGGACACTGGCCACTCAGGGTCTGTCACTCTCTGGATGCCGGTCACTCAGTGTCTGACTCTCTCTGGACACCGGTCACTTAGGGTCTGACACACTCCAGACACCAATCACTCAGGGCCTGACTCACATTGGACACTGTTCATTCAGTGTCTGACAACCTGGGCACTGGTCACTCAGGGTCTGACACTATCTGGACACTGTTCACTCAGGGTTTGACTCTCTCTGGACACCTGTCACTCAGGGTCTGAACCTCTCTGGACACCATTCACTCAGGGTCTGACAACCTGGGCACTGGTCACTCAGGGTCTGACACTCTCTGGACACTGTTCACTCAGGGTCTGAATCTCTCTGGACACTGGTCACTCAGGATCTGACACTCTCTGGACACCGGTCACTCTGGGTCTGACACTCCCTGGACCACCAATCACTCAGGGGCTGACTCTCTGGGCACCAGTCACTCAGGGTCTGACCCTCTCTGAAAAACCGATCACTCAGGTTCTGACTCTCTCTGGACACCGGTCACTCAGGGCCTGACACTCTCTGGACACCGGTCACTCAGGGCCTGACACTCTCCGGACACCAATCACTCAGGGCATGACTCACTCTGTACACCATTCACTCAGGGTCTCACAACCTGGACACCAGTCACTCAGGGTCTGACTCTCTCAGGACACTGGTCACCCAGGGTCTGAATCTTTCTGGACAGATGCCACTCAGGGCCTGACTCTCTCTGGACACTGGTCACTCAGTGTCTGACTCTCTCTGGACACTGGTCACTCAGGGCCTGACACTCTGGACACAGGTCACTCAGGGTCTGACTCTCTCAAGGCACCGGTCACTCAGTGTCTGACTCTCTCTGGACACTGGTCACTCCGGGTCTGACTCTCTCTGGACACTGGTCACTCAGTGTCTGACTCTCTCTGGACATTGGTCACTCAGGGCCTGACACTCTGGGCACAGGTCACTCAGGGTCTGATTCTCGCAAGGCACCGGTCACTCAGTGTCTGACTCTCTCTGGGCACTGGTCACTCAGGGTCTGACTCCCACAGGACACCGGTCAGTCAGGGTTTGACTCTCTCTGGACACCGGTCAATCAGGGTCTGACTCCCTCTGGACAATGGTCACTCAGGGTCTGACTCTTTCTGGACACTGGTCACTCGCAGTCTGACTCTCTCTGGACACTTGTAACTCAGGGTCTGATCCCACTGGACACTGCTCTGTCAGGGTCTGACTCTCTCTGGACACCAGTCACTCAGGGTCTGGCTCCCTCTGGACACCGGTCACTCAGGGTCTGACTCTCTATGGACACCAGTCACTGAGGGTTTGGGTCTCTCTGGACACTGGTCACACAGAGTTTGGCTCTCTCTGGACACCGGTCACTAAGGGACTGACTCACTCTGGACACCAGTCAATCAGGGTCTGACTCCCTCTGGACACCAGCCACTCAGTGTCCGACTCTCTCTTGGCACCGGTCACTTTGGGTCTGACACTCTCTGGACACCGGTCACTCAGGGTCTGACTCACATCTGGACACAGGTCACTCAGGGTCTGACTCTCTGGACACTGGTCTATCAGTGTCTGACACTCTCTGGACACCGTTCACTCAGGGTCTGTCTCTTTCTGGACACCGGTCACTCAGGGTCTGACTCTCTCTGGACGCCGGTCACTCAGGGTCTGACACTCTCTGGACACTGTTCACTCAGGGTTTGACTCTCGCTGGACACCTGTCACTCAGGGTCTGAATCTCTCCAGACACCGGTCACTCAGGTGCTGACTCTCTCTGGACACTGGTCTCTCATGGTCTGACTCTCTCTGGTCACTGGTCACTCAGAGTCTGAATCTCTCTGGGCACCGGTCACTCAGGATCTGACTCTCTCTGGACACCAGTCACTCAGTGGCTGACTCTGTCTGGACACCAGTCACTTAGAGTCTGACACACTCCAGACACCAATCACTCATGGCCTGACTCTTTTGGGACACTGGTCACTCAGGGTCTGACTCTCTCTGGAGACCGCTCACTCAGGATCTGACACTCTCTGGACACAAGTCACTCAGGGTCTGACTCTCACTGGACAGTAGTCCCTCATGTTCTGACTCTCTCTGGACACCCATCATTCCTGGCCTGGCTCTCTCTGGTCACTGTTCAGACAGGGTCTGACTATCTCTGGACACTGGTAATTCAGGGTCTGAATCTCTCTGCACACTGGTCACTCAGGGTCTGTCACTCTCTGGATGCCAGTCACTCAGTGTCTGACTCTCTCTGGACACCGGTCACTCAGGGTCTAACTCACTCTGGACACCAATCACTCAGGGTCTGACAACCTGGACACTGGTCACTCAGGGTCTGACACTCTCTGGACACTGGTCACTCAGTGTCTGACTCTCTCTGGACATTGGTCACTCAGGGCCTGACACTCTGGACACCGGTCACTCAGTGTCTGACTCTCTCTGGACATTGGTCACTCAGGGCCTGACATACTGGACACCGGTCACTCAGGGTCTGACACTCTACGGACACCAGTCACTGAGGGTTTGGGTCTATCTGGACACTAGTCACACAGAGTTTGGCTCTCTCTGGACACCAGTCACTCAGGGTCTGACTCTCTCTTGGCACCGGTCACTTCGGGTCTGACACTCTCTGGACACCGGTCACTTCGGGTCTGACACTCTCTGGACACCGGTCACTCAGGGTCTGACTCTCTCTGGACACGTCACTCAGGGTCTGACTCTCTCTGGACACCAGTCACTCAGTGTCTGACTCTCTCTGGACGCCGGTCACTCAGGGTCTGACACTCTCTGGACACTGTTCACTCAGGGTTTGACTCTCGCTGGACACCTGTCACTCAGGGTCTGAATCTTTCCAGACACCGGTCACTCAGGTGCTGACTCTCTCTGGGCACTGGTCACTCGGGATCTGACTCTCTCTGGACACAAGTCACTCAGGGTCTGACTCTCACTGAACAGTAGTCCCTCATGTTCTGACTTTCTCTGGACACCCGTCATTCCTGGTCTGGCTCTCTCTGGTCACTGGTCAGACAGGGCCTGACTATCTCTGGACACTGGTAATTCAGGGTCTGAATCTCTCTGCACACTGGTCACTCAGCGTCTGTCACTCTCTGGATGCCAGTCACTCAGTGTCTGACTCTCTCTGGACACCGGTCACTTAGGGTCTAACACACTCCAGACACCAATCACTCAGGGTCTAACTCACTCTGGACACCAATCACTCAGGGTCTGACAACCTGGACACCGGTCACTCAGGGTCTGACACTCTCTGGACACTGGTCACTCAGTGTCTGACTCTCTCTGGACATTGGTCACTCAGGGCCTGACACTCTGGACACCGGTCACTCAGTGTCTGACTCTCTCTGGACATTGGTCACTCAGGGCCTGACAACCTGGACACCGGTCACTCAGGGTCTGACACTCTCTGGACACTGTTCACTCAGGGTCTGACAACCTGGGCACTGGTCACTCGGGGTCGGGCACTGGTCACTCAGGGTCTGTCACTCTCTGGAGACTGTTCACTCAGGGTTGGACTCTCTCTGGACATCTGACACTAAGGGTCTGAATCTCTCTGGACACCATTCACTCAGGTTCTGACAATCTGGACACCGGTCACTCAGGGTCTGACGCTCTCTGGACACTATTCACTCAGGGTCTGACAACCTGGGCACTGGTCACTCAGGGTCTGACACTCTCTGGGCACTGTTCACTCAGGGTTTTACTCTTTCTGGACACCTGTCACTCAGGGTCTGAATCTCCCTGGACACCAGTTACTCAGGGTCTGACTCTCACTGGACAGTAGTCCCTCATGTTCTGACTCTCTCTGGACACCCGTCATTCCTGGTCTGACTCTCTCTGGACACTGGTCAGACAGGGTCTGACTATCTCTGGACACTGGTCACTCAGGGTCTGTCACTCTCTGGATGCCGGTCACTCAGTGTCTGACTTTCTCTGGACACTGGTCACTTAGGGTCTGACACACTCCAGACACAAATCACTCAGGGCCTGACTCACTCTGGACACCAATCACTCAGGGTCTGACAACCTGGACACCGGTCACTCAGGGTCTGACACTCTCTGGACACTGTTCACTCAGGGTCTGACAACCTGGGCACCGGTCACTCAGGGTCTGACACTCTCTGGACACTGTTCACTCAGGGTCTGACAACCTGGGCACCGGTCACTCAGGGTCTGACACTCTCTGGACACTGTTCACTCAGGGTTTGACTCTCTCTGGACACCTGCCACTCAGGGTCTGAATCTCTCTGGACACCATTCACTCAGGGTCTGACAACCTGGACACCGGTCACTCAGGGTCTGACACTCTCTGGACACCATTCACTCAGGGTCTGACAACCTGGGCACTGGTCACTCGGGGTCTGATACTCTCTGGACACTGTTCACTCGGCAACTGACACTCTCTCTGGACACTTGTCACTCAGGGTCTGATACTCTGTCGACACTGGTCACTCAGGGTCTGACTCAATCTGGACACCGGTCACTCAGTCTCTGACATTCTCTGGACAATGGTCACTGAGGGTCTGACACACTCTGGACACTGGTCACTCAGGGTCTGACTCTCTCTGGACACTGGTCACTCAGGATCTGGCTCTCACTGGACACCAGTCACTCAGGGCCTGAGTTTGTCTGGACACCTGTCACACAGGGTCGAACTCTCTCTGGACACGAGTCACTCAGGGTCTGAGTCTCTGGACACCTTTCACTCAGGGTCTGACACTATCTGGACACCGGTCACTCAGGGTCTGTCTCTCTCTAGACACCGGTCACTCAGTGTCTGACTCTCTCTGGTCACAGTCACTCAGGGTCTGACACTTTCTAGACACCGGTCACTCTGGGTCTGACTCTTTCTGGACACCGGTCAACCAGTGCCTGACACTATCTGGACACTGGTCACTCAGGGTTTGACTCTCTCTGGACACTGGTCACTCAGTGTCTCACTCTCACTGGACAGTAGTCAGTCATGGTCTGACTCTCTCTGGACACTGGTCATTCAGGGTCTGACACTCTCTGGACACTGTTTACTCAGGGTTTGACTCTCGCTGGACACCTGTCACTCAGGGTCTGAATCTCTCCAGACACCGGTCACTCAGGGGCTGACTCTCTCTGGACACTGGTCACTCATGGTCTGACTCGCTGTGGTCACTGGTCACTCAGGGTCTGAATCTCTCTGGGCACCGGTCACTCAGGATCTGACTCTCTCTGGACACTGGTCACTCAGTGTCTGACTCTCTCTGGACATTGGTCACTCAGGGACTGACACTCTGGACACAGGTCACTCAGGGTCTGATTCTCTCAAGGCACCGGTCACTCAGTGTCTGACTCTCTCTGGACACTGGTCACTCAGGGTCTGACTCCCACAGGACACCGGTCAGTCAGGGTTTGACTCTCTCTGGACACCGGTCACTCAGGGTCTGACTCCCTCTGGACAATGGTCACTCAGGGTCTGACTCTTTCTGGACACTGGTCACTCGCAGTCTGACTCTCTCTGGACACTTGTGACTCAGGGTCTGACTCCCACTGGACACTGCTCAGTCAGGGTCTGACTCTCTCTGGACACCAGTCACTCAGGGTCTGGCTCCCTCTGGACACCGGTCACTCAGGGTCTGACTCTCTATGGACACCAGTCACTGAGGGTTTGGGTCTCTCTGGACATTGGTCACACAGAGTTTGGCTCTCTCTGGACACCGGTCACTAAGGGACTGGCTCACTCTGGACACCAGTCACTCAGGGTCTGACTCTCTCTGGACACCAGTCACTCAGTGTCTGACTCTCTCTTGGCACCGGTCACTTCGGGTCTGACACTCTCTGGACACCGGTCACTCAGGGTCTGACTCTCTCTGGACACTGGTCACTCAGGGTCTGATTCTCTCTGGACACCAGTCACTCAGGGTCTGGCTCCCTCTGGACACCGGTCACTCAGGGTCTGACTCTCTACGGACACCAGTCACTGAGGGTTTGGGTCTATCTGGACACTAGTCACACAGAGTTTGGCTCTCTCTGGACACCAGTCACTCAGGGTCTGACTCTCTCTTGGCACCGGTCACTTCGGGTCTGACACTCTCTGGACACCGGTCACTTCGGGTCTGACACTCTCTGGACACCGGTCACTCAGGGTCTGACTCTCTCTGGACACTGGTCACTCAGGGTCTGACTCTCTCTGGACACCAGTCACTCAGTGTCTGACTCTCTCTTGGCACCGGTCACTTCGGGTCTGACACTCTGGACACCGGTCACTCAGGGTCTGTCTCTTTCTGGACACCGGTCACTCAGGGTCTGACTCTCTCTGGACGCCGGTCACTCAGGGTCTGACACTCTCTGGACACTGTTCACTCAGGGTTTGACTCTCGCTGGACACCTGTCACTCAGGGTCTGAATCTTTCCAGACACCGGTCACTCAGGTGCTGACTCTCTCTGGGCACTGGTCACTCGGGATCTGACTCTCACTGGACACAAGTCACTCATGTTCTGACTTTCTCTGGACACCCGTCATTCCTGGTCTGGCTCTCTCTGGTCACTGGTCAGACAGGGTCTGACTATCTCTGGACACTGTTAATTCAGGGTCTGAATCTCTCTGCACACTGGTCACTCAGCGTCTGTCACTCTCTGGATGCCAGTCACTCAGTGTGTGACTCTCTCTGGACACCGGTCACTTAGGTTCTAACACACTCCAGACACCAATCACTCAGGGTCTAACTCACTCTGGACACCAATCACTCAGGGTCTGACAACCTGGGCACTGGTCACTCAGGGTCTGACACTCTCTGGAGACTGTTCACTCAGGGTTGGGCTCTCTCTGGACATCTGAGACTAAGGGTCTGAATCTCTCTGGACACCATTCACTCAGGTTCTGACAACCTGGACACCGGTCACTCAGGGTCTGACACTCTCTGGACACCATTCACTCAAGGTCTGACAACCTGGGCACTGGTCACTCAGGGTCTGAAACTCTGTGGGCACTGTTCACTCAGGGTTTGACTCTTTTTGGACACCTGTCACTCAGGGTCTGAATCTCCCTGGACACCAGGTACTCAGAGTTTGACTCTCACTGGACAGTAGTCCCTCATGTTCTGACTCTCTCTGGACACCCGTCATTCCTGGTCTGACTCCCTCTGGACACTGGTCAGACAGGGTCTGACTATTTCTGGACACTGGTCACTCAGTGTCTGACTCTCTCTGGACACCGGTCACTTAGGGTCTGACACACTCCAGACACCAATCACTCAGGGCCTGACTCACTCTGGACACCAATCACTCAGGGTCTGACAACCTGGACACTGGTCACTCAGGGTCTGACACTCTCTGGACACTGTTCACTCAGGGTCTGACAACCTGGGCACTGGTCACTCAGGGTCTGACACTCTCTGGACACTGTTCACTCAGGGTCTGACAACCTGGGCACTGGTCACTCAGGATGTGACATTCTCTGGACACTGTTCACTCAGGGTTTGACTCTCTCTGGACACCTGTCACTCAGGGTCTGAATCTCTCTGGACACCATTCACTCAGGGTCTGACAACGTGGACACCGGTCACTCAGGGTCTGACACTCTCTGGACACCGGTCACTCAGGGTCTGACAACCTGGGCACTGGTCACTCAGGGTCTGATACTCTCTGGACACTGTTCACTCGGCAACTGACACTCTCTCTGGACACTTGTCACTCAGGGTCTGATACTCTGTCGACACTGGTCACCCTGGGTCTGACTCAATCTGGACACCGGTCACTCAGTCTCTGACTTTCTCTGGACAATGGTCACTGAGGGTCTGACACACTCTGGACACTGGTCACTCAGGGTCTGACTCTCTCTTGGCACCGGTCACTTCGGGTCTGACACTCTCTGGACACCAGTCATTCAGGGTCAGACACTCTCTGGACACTGGTCACTCAGGATCTGACTTTCTCTGGACAATGGTCACTGAGGGTCTGACACACTGTGGACACTGGTCACTCAGTGTCTGATTCTCTCTGGACACCATTCACTCAATGTCTGACACTCTCTTGGCACCGGTCACTTCGGGTCTGACACTCTCTGGATGCCGGTCACTCAGGGTTTGACTCTCTCTGGACACCGGTCACTTAGGGTCTGACACACTCCAGACACCAATCACTCAGGGCCTGACTCACTCTGGACACCAATCACTCAGGGTCTGACGACCTGGACACTGGTCACTCAGGGTCTGACACTCTCTGGACACTGTTCACTCAGGGTCTGACAACCTGGGCACTGGTCACTCAGGGTCTGACACTCTCTGGACACTGTTCACTCAGGGTTTGACTCTCTCTGGACACCTGTCACTCAGGGTCTGAATCTCTCTGGACACCATTCACTCAGGGTCTGACAACCTGGACACCGGTCACTCAGGGTCTGACACTCTCTGGACACCATTCACTCAGGGTTTGACTCTCTCTGGACACCTGTCACTCAGGGTCTGAATCTCTCTGGACACCATTCACTCAGGGTCTGACAACCTGGGCACTGGTCACTCAGGGTCTGATACTCTCTGGACACTGTTCACTCAGGGTTTGATTCTCTCTGGACACCTGTCACTCAGGGTTTGATTCTCTCTGGACACCTGTCACTCAGGGTCTGAATCTCTCTGGACACCTGTCACTCTGGGTCTGACACTCCCTGGACTACCAGTCACTCAGGGTCTAATTCTCTGGGCACCAGTCTCTCAGGCTCTGACCCTCTCTGAAAAACCGATCACTCAGGTTCTGACTCTCTCTGGACACTGGTCTCTCAGGGTCTGACACTCTCTGGACACCAGTCACTCAGGGTCTGACACACTCTGGACACTGGTCACTCAGGGTCTGACTCTCTCTGGACACCATTCACTCAGGGTCTGACAACCTGGACACCGGTCACTCAGGGTCTGACACACTCTGGACACCTGTCACTCAGTGTCTGACTCTCTCTGGACACCAGTTACTCAGGTTCTGACTCTCTCTAGACACTGGTCACTCAGGGCTTGACTCTTTCTCGACACCATTCACTTGGTGTCTGACTCTTACTGGACACGGGTCAATCAGTGTCTGACTCTCTTTGGACACCAGTTACTCAAGGTCTGACTCTCTCTGGACACTGGTCACTCAGAGTCTGACTCTCTCTGGGCACCGGTCACTCAGGTTCTGGCTCTCTCTGGGCACTGGTCACTCAGGGTCTTGCTCTCTCTGGACACTGGTCATTTAGGGTCTGACTCTCTGGACACCAGTTACTCAGGGTCTGACTGTCTCTGGACACTGGTCACTCAGGGTCTGACTCTCTCTGGACAGCAGTCACTCAGGGCCTGACTCTCTCTGGACACTGGTCACTCAGTGTCTGACTATCTCTGGACACCAGTTACTCAGGGTCTGACTCACTCTGGTCACTCAGTGTCTGACTCTTTCTGGACACCGGTCACTTGCGGTCTGACTCTCTCTGGACACTGGTCACTCAGTGTCTGACTCTCTCAAGTCACCGGTCACTCAATGTCTGACTCTCTCTGGACACTGGTCACTCAGGGTCTGACTCCCACTGGGTTCTGGTCAGTCAGGGTCTGACTCTCTCTGGACACTGGTCACTCAGGGTCTGACTCCCTCTGGACACCGGACATTCTGGGTCTGACTTTCTCTGGACACTGGTCATTCAGGGTCTGACTCTCTCTGGACACCAGTCACTCAGGGTCTGACTCCCTCTGGACACTGGTCATTCAGGGTCTGACTCTCTCTGGACACTCATTACTCAGGGTCTGACTCTCGCTGGACACTGGTCACTCAGGGTCTGGCTCTCGCTGGACACCAGTTACTCAGGGCCTGACTCTCACTGGACACTCGTCACTCAGGGTCTGACTCTCACTGGACACCAGTTAATCAGGGTCTGACTCTCGCTGGACACCAGTTACTCATGGTCTGACTCTCGCTGGACACCAGTTACTCAGGGTCTGACTCTCGCTGGACAGTGGTCACTCAGGGTCTGACTCTCACTGGACACTCGTTACTCAGGGTCTGACTCTCGCTGGACACTGGTTAATCAGGGTCTGACTCTCGCTGGACACCAGTTACTCAGGGTCTGACTCTCGCTGGACACTGGTCACTCAGGGTCTGACTCTCGCTGGACACCAGTTATTCAGGGTCTGACTCTCGCTGGACACTGGTCACTCAGGGTGTGACTCTCACTGGACACTAGTTACTCAGGGTCTGACTCTCGCTGGACACTTTCACTCAGGGTCTGACAACCTGGGCACTGGTCACTCAGGGTCTGACACTCTCTGGACACTGTTAACTCAGGGTTTGACTCTCTCTGGACACTGGTCACTCAGGGTCTGACTCTCGCTGGACACCAGTTATTCAGGGTCTGACTCTCGCTGGACACTGGTCACTCAGGGTGTGACTCTCACTGGACACTAGTTACTCAGGGTCTGACTCTCGCTGGACACTTTCACTCAGGGTCTGACAACCTGGGCACTGGTCACTCAGGGTCTGACACTCTCTGGACACTGTTAACTCAGGGTTTGACTCTCTCTGGACACCTGTCACTCAGGGTCTGACACTCTCTGGACACCAGTCACTCATGGTCTGACTCTCTCTGGACACTGGTCACTCAGGATCTGACACACTCTGGACACCGGTCACTCAGGGTCTGACTCTCTCTGGACACCAGTTACTCAGGGTCTGACTCACTCTGGACACCTGTCACTCAGTGTCTGACTCTCTCTGGACACCAGTTACTCAGGTTCTGACTCTCTCTAGACACTGGTCACTCAGGGTCTGACTCTTTCTCGACACCATTCACTTGGTGTCTGACTCTTACTGGATACGGGTCAATCAGTGTCTGACTCTCTTTGGACACCAGTTACTCAGTGTCTGACTCTCTCTGGGCACCGGTCACTCAGGTTCTGACGCTGTCTGGGCACCGGTCACTCAGGGTCTTGCACTCTCTGGACACTGGTCACTTAGGGTCTGACTCTCTGGGCACCAGTTACTCAGGATCTGACTGTCTCTGGACACTGGTCACTCAGGGTCTGACTCTCTCTGGACAGCAGTCACTCAGTGTCTGACTCTTTCTGGACACTGGTCAATTGTGGTCTGACTCTCTCTGGACACTGGTCACTCAGTGTCTGACTCTCTGAAGGCACCGGTCACTCAGTGTCTGACTCTCTCTGGACACTGGTCACTCAGGGTCTGACTCCCACAAGACACCAGTTAATCAGGGTCTGACTCTCTCTGGACACCAGTCACCCAGGGTCTGACTCACCCAGGGCACCGGTCATTCAGGGTCTGACACTCTCTGGGCACTGGTCACTCAGTTACTTACTCTCTCTGGACACCAGTCACCTTGTGTCTGACTCTTTTTGGACACTGGTCACTCAGGCACTGACTCTCTCTGGACACTGGTCACTCAGTGTCTGACTCTCTCTGGACACTGGTCACTCAGTGTCTGACTCTCTCTGGACACTGGTCACTCAGGGTCTGACTCTCTCTGGGCACTGGTCCCTCAGGGTCTGAATCGCTCTGGACACTGGTCACTCTGTGTCTGACCCCCTCTTGACAATGGTCACCCAGTGTCTGACTCTCTCTGGACACCAGTTACTCAGGGACTGACTCTCTCTGGACACCGGTCACTCAGGGTCAGACTCTCTCTGGACACCAGTTGCTCAGGGTCTGAGTCTTGCTGGACACCAGTTAGTCAGGGTCTGACTCTCTCTGGACAGCAGTCACCAAGAGTCTGACACTTTTTGGACACTGGTCACTCAGTGTCTGACTCTCTCTGGACACCAGTCACTCAGGGTCTGACACACTCTGGACACTGGTCACTCAGTGTCTGACTCTCTCTGGAGACTGGTCACTCTGGGTCTGACTCTCTCTGGGCACTGGTCACTCAGAGTCTGACTCTCTCTGGACACCGGTCACTCATTCCCTGACTCTCTCTGGACACTGGTCACTCAGTCTCTGACTTTCTCTGGACACTGGTCACTCAGAGTCTAACTCTCTCTGGACACCATTTACTCAGGGTCTGACACTCACTGAAACTGGTCACTCAGGGTCTGTCTCTCTCTGGCCCAGGTCACTAAGGGTCTGACTCTCTCTGGACAATCGTCAATCAAAGTCTGACCCTCTCTGGACACTGGTCACTCAGTGTCTGATTCTCTCTGGACACTGGTCACTCAAGGTCTGACTCTCTCTGGACACTGGTCACTCAGTGTCTGACACTTTCTGGAGACTGGTCAATCAGAGTCTGGCTCTCACTGGACACTGGCCACTCAGGGTCTGATTCTCTCTGGACACCAGTTAATCAGGGTCTGACTCTCTCTGGACACCAGTCACTCAGGGTCTGACTCACCCAGGGCACCGGTCATTCAGGGTCTTTCTCTCTCTGGACACTGGTCACTCAAGGTCTGACTCTCTCTGGAAACCATTTACTCAGGGTCTGACACTCTCTGGGCACTGGTCACTCAGTTACTTACTCTCTCTGGACACCAGTCACCTTTTGTCTGACTCTTTTTGGACACTGGTCACTCAGGCTCTGACTCTCTCTGGACATTGGTCACTCAGTGTCAAACTCTCTCTGGACACTGGTCACTCAGTGTCTGACTCTCTCTGGACACCTGTCACTCAGGGTCTGACACACTCTGGACACTGGTCAGTCAGTGTCTGACACCCACTGGACACCAGACACTCAGGCTCTGACTCTCTCTGGACACTGATCACTCAGCATCTGACTCTCTCTGGACACTGGTGACTCAGGGTCTGACTCTCTCTGGGCACTGATCCCTCAGGGTCTGACTCTGTCTGGACACTGTTCTCTCAGAGTCCGACTCTCTCTGGACACTGGTCACTCAAAGTCTGACTCTCTCTGGACACCAGTTAATCAGGGTCTTACTCTATCTGGACACTGGTCACTCAGGGTCTGACTCTCTGGACACCCATCACTCAGTGTTGGACTCACTCTGGGCACCAGTCATTCAGGGTCTGGCTCTCTCTGGACACCATTTATCAGGGTCTGACACTCTCTGAAACTGGTCACTCAGGGGCTGTCTCTCTCTGGACACTGGTCACTCAGTGTCTGATTCTATCTGGGCACTGGTCACTCAGTGTCTGACTCTGTCTGGACAATGTTCACTCATGGTTTGACTTTCTCTGCTCACCAGTCACTCAGGGTCTGTCCATCTCTGGACACTGGTCACTCAGTGTCTGACACTCTCTGGACACTGGTCACTCAAGATCTGACTCTCTCTGGACACCTATCACTCAGGGTCTGACTCTCTCTGGACACTAGTTGCTCAGGAACTGACTCTCTCTGGACACTGGTCATTCAGCATCTGACACTCTCTGGACTCCAGTCACTCAGGGCCTGACTCTCACTGGATACCGCTCACTCTGGGTCTGACTCTCTCTGGGCACTGGTCACTCAGTGTCTGACTCTCTCTGGACACCGGTCACTCAGTGTCTGACTCTCTCTGGACACCAGTGACTCAGGGTCTGACCCACTCTGGACACTGGTCACTCAGCATCTGACACTCTCTGGACACTGGTCACTCAGTGTCTGACTCTATCTGGGCACTGGTCACTCAGGGTCTGACTCTGTCTGGACACTGTTCTCTCAGAGTCTGACTTTCTCTGCACACCAGTAACTCAGGGTCTGACTCTCTCTGGACAGTGGTCACTCGGTGTCTGACTCTCTCTGGACAATCGTCGCTCAGAGTCTGGCCATCTCTGGACACTGGTCACTCAGTGTCTGACACTCTCTGGACACTGGTCACTCAAGATCTGGCTCTCTCTGGACACTGGTCACTCAGAGTCTGACTCTCACTGGACACTGGCCACTCAGGGTCTGACTCTGTCTGGACACTGTTCTCTCAGAGTCTGCCTCTCATGGGACACTGGTCACTCAGGGTCTGACTCTCTCTGGGCACCTATCACTCAGGGTCAGACTCTCTCTGGACACCAGTTGCTCAGGGTCTGAGTCTTGCTGGACACCAGTTAGTCAGGGTCTGACTCTCTTTGGACACCAGTCACCAAGTGTCTGACACTTTTTGGACACTGGTCACTCAGGGACTGACTCTCTCTGGACACTGGTCACTCAGTGTCTGACTCTCTCTGGACACAAGTCACTCAGGGTCTGACACACTCTGGACACTGGTCACTCAGTGTCTGACTCTCTCTGGACACCGGTCACTCATTCCCTGACTCTCTCTGGACACTGGTCACTCAGTCTCTGACTTTCTCTGGACACTGGTCACTCAGAGTCTGACTCTCTCTGGACACCGGTCACTAATTCGCTGACTCTCTCTGGACACTGGTCACACAGTGTCTGACTCTCTCTGGAGACTGGTCACTCAGGGTCTGACTCTCTCTGGACACCTGTCACTCAGGGTCTGAATCTCTCTGGACACTGGTCAGTCAGTGTCTGACTCCATCTGGACACCCGTCACTCAGGGTCTGTATCTCTCTGGACACTGGTCACTCAGGGTCTGACTCTCTCTGGACACCAGTCACTCAGTGTCGGACTCTCTCTGGACACTGGTCACTCAGGGTCTGACTCTATCTGGACACCAGTTACTCAGGGTCTGACTCTCCCTGGACACTGGTCACTGAGGGTCTGACTCTCTCTGGACACCAGTTACTCAGGGTCTGACTCTCTCTGGACACCAGTCACCCAGGGTCTGACTCACCCAGGGCACCGGTCATTCAGGGTCTGTCTCTCTCTGGACACTGGTCAATCAAGGTCTGACTCTCTCTGGAAACCATTTACTCAGGGTCTGACACTCTCTGGGCACTGGTCACTCAGTTACTTACTCTCTCTGGACACCAGTCACCTTGTGTCTGACTCTTTTTGGACACTGGTCACTCAGGCTCTGACTCTCTCTGGACACTGGTCACTCAGTGTCTGACTCTCTCTGGACACTGGTCACTCAGTGTCCGACTCTCTCTGGACACTGGTCACTCAGGGTCTGACTCTCTCTGGGCACTGGTCCCTCAGGGTCTGAATCGCTCTGGACACTGGTCACTCAGTGTCTGACTCCCTCTGGACACCCGTCACTCAGGGTCTGAATCTCTCTGGACACTGGTCACTCTGTGTCTGACTCCCTCTGGACAATGGTCACTCAGTGTCTGACTCTCTCTGGACACCAGTTACTCAGGGACTGACTCTCTCTGGACACCGGTCACTCAGGGTCTGACTCTCTCTGGACACTGGTCACTCAGGGTCTGACTCTCTCTGGACTCCAGTTACTCAGGGTCTGACACACTCTGGACACTGGTCACTCAGTGTCTGGCATCTCTGGACACCGGTCACTCAGGGTCTGACTCTCTCTGGACACCAGTAAATCAGGGTCTGAGTCTCTCTGGACACTGGTCAGTCAGTGTCTTACTCTGAGGACACTGGTCACTCAGCATCTGACACTCTCTGGACACTGGTCACTCAGGGTCTGACTCTCTCTGGGCACTGGTCACTCAGGGTCTGACTCTCTCTAGACACCAGTCACTCAGGGTCTGACTCTCTCTGGACACCGGTCACTCATTCCCTGACTCTCTCTTGACACTGGTCACTCAGTGTCTGACTCTCTCTGGAGACTGGTCACTCAGGGTCTGACACACTCTGGACACTGGTTAGTCAGTGTCTGACACCCGCTGGACACCGGTCACTCAGGCTCTGACTCTCTCTGGACACTGGTCACTCAGCATCTGACACTCGCTGGACACTTGTCACTCAGAGTCTGACTCTCTCTGGACACTGGTCACTCATTCCCTGACTCTCTCTGGGCACTGGTCACTCAGTGTCTGACACTCTCTGGAGACTGGTCAAACAGGGTCTGACTCTCTCTGGACACCGGTCACTCAGGGTCTGACTCCCTCTGGACACCCGTCATTCAGGGTCCGAATCTCTCTGGACACTGGTCACTCAGTGTCTGACTCCCTCTGGACACCGGTCACGAATTCGCTGACTCTCTCTGGACACTGGTCACTCAGTGTCTGACTCTCTCTGGAGACTGGTCACTCAGGGTCTGACTCTCTCTGGACACCTGTCACTCAGGGTCTGAATCTCTCTGGACACTGGTCAGTCAGTGTCTGACTCCATCTGGACACCCGTCACTCAGGGTCTGAATCTCTCTGGACACTGGCCACTCAGGGTCTGACTCTCTCTGGACACCAGTCACTCAGTGTCGGACTCACTCTGGACACTGATCACTCAGGGTCTGACTCTATCTGGACACCAGTTACTCAGGGTCTGACTCTCCCTGGACACTGGTCACTGAGGGTCTGACTCTCTCTGGACACCAGTTACTCAGGGTCTGACTCTCTCTGGACACCAGTCACCCAGGGTCTGACTAACCCAGGGCACCGGTCATTCAGGGTCTGTCTCTCTCTGGACACTGGTCAATCAAGGTCTGACTCTCTCTGGAAACCATTTACTCAGGGTCTGACACTCTCTGGGCACTGGTCACTCAGTTACTTACTCTCTCTGGACACCAGTCACCTTGTGTCTGACTCTTTTTGCACACTGGTCACTCAGGCTCTGACTCTCTCTGGACACTGGTCACTCAGGGTCCGAATCTCTCTGGACACTGGTCACTCTGTGTCTGACTCCCTCTGGACAATGGTCACTCAGTGTATGACTCTCTCTGGACATCAGTTACTCAGGGATTGACTCTCTCTGGACACCGGTCACTCAGGGTCCAACTCTCTCTGGACACTGGTCACTCAGGGTCTGACTCTCTCTGGACTCCAGTTACTCAGGGTCTGACACACTCTGGACACTGGTCACTCAGTGTCTGGCATCTCTGGACACCGGTCACTCAGGGCCTGACTCTCTCTGGACACCAGTAAATCAGGGTCTGAGTCTCTCTGGACACTGGTCAGTCAGTGTCTTACTCTGAGGACACTGGTCACTCAGCATCTGACACTCTCTGGACACTGGTCACTCAGGGTCTGACTCTCTCTGGGCACTGGTCACTCAGGGTCTGACTCTCTCTGGACACCAGTCACTCAGGGTCTGACTCTCTCTGGACACTGGTCACTCAGTGTCTGACTCTCTCTGGAGACTGGTCACTCAGGGTCTGACACACTCTGGACACTGGTTAGTCAGTGTCTGACACCCGCTGGACACCGGTCACTCAGGCTCTGACTCTCTCTGGACACTGGTCACTCAGCATCTGACACTCGCTGGACACTTGTCACTCAGAGTCTAACTCTCTCTGGACACTGGTCACTCATTCCCTGACTCTCTCTGGGCACTGGTCACTCAGTGTCTGACACTCTCTGGAGACTGGTCACACAGGGTCTGACTCTCTCTGGACACCGGTCACTCAGGGTCTGAATCGCTCTGGACACTGGTCAGTCAGTGTCTGACTCCATCTGGACACCCGTCTTTCAGGGTCCGAATCTCTCTGGACACTGGTCACTCAGTGTCTGACTCCCTCTCGACACTGGTCACTCAGTGTCTGACTCTCGCTGGACACCAGTTACTCAGGGTCTGGCTCTCTCTGGAGACTGGTCACTCCGGGTCTGACTCTCTCTGGACACCAGTTACTCAGGGTCTGACACACTCTGGACACTGGTCACTCAGTGTCTGGCACTCTCTGGACACCGGTCACTCAGGTTCTGACTCTCTCTGGACACCAGTTAATCAGGGTCTGACTCTCTCTGGACACCAGTCACTCAGGGTTTGACTCTCTCTGGACAGCGGTCATTCAGTGCTCGACTCCCTCTGGACACTGTTCACTCAGAGTCAGACACTCTCTGGACACTGGACACTGAGGGTCTGATTCTCTTTGGACACCAGTTACTCAGGGTCTGACTCACTCTGGACACCAGTCACTCAGGGTCTGACTCACTCTGGGCACCGGTCATTCAGGGTCTGTCTCTCTCTGGACACTGGTCACTCAAAGTCTGACTCTCTCTGGACACCATTTACTCAGGGTCTGACACTCACTGAAACTGGTTACTCAGGGTCTGTCTCTCTCTGGCCCAGGTCACTAAGGGTCTGAATCTCTCTGGGCACTGGTCACTCAGTTACTGACTCTCTGTGGACACCAGTCACCAAGTGTCTGACTCTTTTTGGACACTGGTCACTCAGGCTCTGACTATCTCTGGACACTGGTCACTCAGTGTCTGACTCCCTCTGGACACTGGTCACTCAGTGTCTGACACTCTCTGGACACCAGTCACTCAGGGTCTGACACAGTCTGGACACTGGTCAGTCAGTGTCTGGCACCCGCTGGAGACCGGTCACTCAGGATCTGACTCTCTCTGGACACTGATCACTCAGCATCTGACACTCTCTGGGCACTGGTCACTCAGGGTATGACTCTCTCTGGGCACTGGTCCCTCAGGGTCTGACTCTGTCTGGACACTGTTCTCTCAGAGTCTGACTGTCAGGGGACACTGCTCGCTCAGGGTCTGACTCTCTCTGGACACTGGTCACTCAGGGTCTGTCTTTCTCTGCACACCAGTTACTCAGGGTCTAACTCTCTCTGGACAGTGGTCACTCGGTGTCTGACTCTCTCTGGACAATCGTCAATCAAAGTCTGACCCTCTCTGGACACTGGTCACTCAGTGTCTGATTCTCTCTGGACACTGGTCACTCAAGGTCTGACTCTCTCTGGACACTGGTCACTCAGTGTCTGACACTTTCTGGAGACTGGTCAATCAGAGTCTGGCTCTCACTGGACACTGGCCACTCAGGGTCTGATTCTCTCTGGACACCAGTTAATCAGTGTCTGACTCTACCTGGACACTGGTCACTCAGGGTCTGACTCTCTGGACACTGGTCAATCAGTGTTGGACTCACTCTGGGCACCAATCATTCAGGGCCTGACTCTCTCTGAACACTGGTCAATCAAGGTCTGACCCTCTCTGGACACCATTTACTCAGAGTCTGACACTCTCTGAAACTGGTCACTCATGGTCTGTTTCTCTCTGGACACTGGTCACGCAGTGTCTGACTTTCTCTGGACACTGGTCACTCAGTGTCTGACTCTCACTGGACTCCAGTCACTCAGAGTCTGACTCTCACTGGATACCACTCAATTTGGGTCTGACTCTCTCTGGGTACTGGTCACTCAGTGTCTGACTCTCTCTGGACACCGGTCACTCAGTGTCTGACTCTCTCTGGACACCAGTGACTCAGGGTCTGACACACTCTGGACACTGGTCACTCAAGGTCTGACCCCCTCTGGACACCGGTCACTCAGGGTCTGACTCTCTCTTGACATTGGTCACTCAGCATCTGACACTCTCTGGGCACTGGGCACTCAGGGTCTGACTCTGTCTGGACACTGTTCTCTCAGAGTCTGACTTTCACTGCACACCAGTAACTCAGGGTCTGTCTCTCTCTGGACAGTGGTCACTCGGTGTCTGTCTCTCTCTGGACAATCGTCGCTCAGAGTCTGACCATCTCTGGACACTGGTCACTCAGTTCTGACACTCCTGGACACTGGTCACTCAAGATCTGGCTCTCTGTGGACACTGGTCACTTAGAGTCTGACTCTCATTGGACACTGGCCACTCAGGGTCTGACTCTGTCTGGACACTGTTCTCTCAGAGTCTGCCTCTTATAGGACACTGGTCACTCAGGGTCTGACTCTCTCTTGGCACCTATCACTCTGGGTCTGACTCTCTCGGGACACCAGTTGCTCAGGGTCTGAGTCTTGCTGGGCACCAGTTACTCAGGGTCTGACTCTCTCTGGACACCAGTCAGCAAGTGTCTGACTCTTTTTGGACACTGGTCACTCAGGGACTGACTCTCTCTGGACACTGGTCACTCAGTGTCTGACTCTCTCTGGACACCAGTCACTCTGGGTCTGACACACTCTGGACACTGGTCACTCAAGGTCTGACTCTCTCTGGACACCATTTATTCAGGGTCTGACACTCACTGAAACTGGTCACTCAGGGTCTGTCTCTCTCTGGCCCAGGTCACTAAGGGTCTGACTCTCTCTGGGCACTGGTCACTCAGTTACTGACTCTCTTTGGACACCAGTCACCAAGTGTCTGACTCTTTTTGGACACTGGTCACTCAGGCTCTGACTATCTCTGGACACTGGTCACTCAGTGTCTGACTCTCTCTGGACACTGGTCAATCAGTGTCTGACTCTCTCTGGACACCAGTCACTCAGGGTCTGACACAGTCTGGACACTGGTCAGTCAGTGTCTGGCACCCGCTGGAGACCGGTCACTCAGGATCTGACTCTCTCTGGACACTGATCACTCAGCATCTGACACTCTCTGGACAATTGTCACTCAGGGTATGACTCTCTCTGGGCACTGGTCCCTCAGGGTCTGACTCTTTCTGGACACTGTTCTCTCAGAGTCTGACTCTCAGGGGACACTGGTCACTCAGGGTCTGACTCTCTCTGGACACTGGTCACTCAGGCTCTGACTTTCTCTACACACCAGTTACTCAGGGTCTAACTCTCTCTGGACAGTGGTCACTCGGTGTCTGACTCTCTCTGGACAATCGTCAATCAGAGCCTGACCCTCTCTGGACACTGGTCACTCAGTGTCTGACTCTCTCTGGACACTGGTCACTCAAGGTCTGACTCTCTCTGGACACTGGTCACTCAGTGTCTGACACTTTCTGGAGACTGGTCAATCAGAGTCTGACTCTCACTGGACACCAGTTAATCAGGGTCTGACTCTACCTGGACACTGGTCACTCAGGATCTGACTCTCTGGACACCGGTCAATCTGTGTTGGACTCACTCTGGGCACCAGTCATTCAGGGTCTGACTCTGTCTGAACACTGGTCAATCAAGGTCTGACTCTCTCTGGACACCATTTACTCAGAGTCTGACACTCTCTGAAACTGCGCACTCAGGGTCTGTTTCTCTCTGGACACTGGTCACTCAGTGTCTGACTATCACTGGACTCCAGTCACTCAGAGTCTGACTCTCACTGGATACCGCTCAATCTGGTGCTGATTCTCTCTGGGTACTGGTCACTCAGTGTCTGACTCTCTCTGGACACCGGTCACTCAGTGCCTGACTCTCTCTGGACACCAGTGACTCAGTGTCTGACACACTCTGGACACTGGTCACTCAAGGTCTGACCCCCTCTGGACACTGGTCACTCAGGGTCTGACTCTCTCTTGACACTGGTCACTCAGCATCTGACACTCTCTGGACACTGGTCACTCAGTGTCTGACTCTACCTGGGCACTGGTCACTCGGTGTCTGACTCTGTCTGGACACTGTTCTCTCAGAGTCTGACTTTCTCTGCACACCAGTAACTCAGGGTCTGACTCTTTCTGGACAGTGGTCACATGGTGTCTGACTCTCTCTGGACAATCGTCGCTCAGAGCCTGACCATCTCTGGACACTGGTCACTCAGTGTCTGACACTCTCTGGACACTGGTCACTCAAGATCTGGCTCTCTCTGGACACTGGTCACTCAGAGTCTGACTCTCACTGGACACTGGCCACTCAGGGTCTGTCTCTGTCTGGACACTGTTCTCTCAGATTCTGCCTCTCATGGGACACTGGTCACTCAGGGTCTGAGTATCTCTGGGCACCTATCACTCAGGGTCAGACTCTCTCTGGACACGTGTTGCTCAGGGTCTGAGTATTGCTGGACACCAGTTACTCAGGGTCTGACACTCTCTGGACACCAGTCACCAAGCGTCTGAGTCTTTTTGGACACTGGTCACTCAGGGACTGACTCTCTCTGGACACTGGTCACTCAATGTCTGACTCTCTCTGGACACCAGTCACTCAGGGTCTGACACACTCTGGACACTGGTCACTCAAGGCCTGACACCCTCTGGACACCGGTCACTCAGGGTCTGACTCTCTCTGGACACTGGTCACTCAGCATCTGTCTCTCTCTGGACATTGGTCACTCAGGGTCTGACTCTATCTGGGCACTGTTCACTCAGAGTCTGCCTCTCATGGGACACTGTTCACTCAGGGACTGACTCTCTCTGGGCACCTATCACTCAGGGTCTGACTGTCTCTGGACACCAGTTACCAAGTGTCTGACTGTTTTTGGACACTGGTCACTCAGGGTCTGACTCTCTCTGGACAATCGTCAATCAGAGTCTGACCCTCTCTGAACACTGGTCACTCAGTGTCTGACTCTCTCTGGACACTGGTCACTCAGGGTCAGATTCTCTCTGGACACCGGTCACTCAGGGCCTGACTCTCTGGACACCAGTTACTCAGTGTCTGACTCTCTCTGGACACCGATCAGTCAGTGTCTTACTCTCTCTGGACACTGGTCAATCAGGGTCTGAATCTCTCTGGACACTGGTCATTCAGGGTCTGACTCTCTCTGGACACCGGTCACTCAGGATCTGACTTTCTGGACACTGGTCCCTCAGGGTCTGACTCTCAGGACACCGTTCACTCAGGGTGTGACTTTTGTCTGGACACTGGTCACTCATGGACTGTCTCTCTCTGGACACCGGTCACTCAGGTTCTGACTCTCTGGACACCAGTCCCTCAGGGTCTGACTCTCTCTGGACACTGGTCACTCAGTGTTTGACTCTCTCTGTACACCTGTTACTCAGGGTCTGACTCTGTCTGGACACCAGTCACTCAGGGTCTGACTCTCTGGAGAACGGTCCCTCAGGGTTTGACTCTCTCTGGACACTGGTCACTCGGTGTTTGACTCTCTCTGTACACCTGTTACTCAGGGTCTGACTCTGTCTGGACACCAGTCACTCAGGGTCTGACTCTCTGGACACTGGTCACGCAGGGCCTGACTCTCTCTGGACACTGGTCACTCAGGGTCTGACTCACTCTGGACGCTGGTCATTCAGGCTCTGACTCTCCCTGGACACCAGTCACGCAGCGTCTGACTCTATCTGGACAGCTGTCACTCAGGGTCTCAAACTGTCAGGACACTGGTCACTCAAGGTGTGTCTCTCTCTGGACAATTCTGGCTCAGTGTCTCACTCTCTCTGGACACTGGTCACCCAGGGTCTGACTCTATCTGGAGACTGGTCAACCTGGGTCTGACACTATGGACTGTGTTCACTCAGGGTCTGACTCCCTCTGGACACTGGTCACTCAGTGTCTGACACTCTATGGACACTAGTCACTCAGCGTCTGACTCTCACTGGGCACCTGTCACTCAGGGTCATTTTCTCTCTGGACACTGGTCACTCAATGTCTGACACTCTGTGGACACCAGTCACTCAGGGTCTGACTCTCTCTGGGCACCTATCACTCAGGGTCTGACTCTCTCTGGACACCAGTTACCAAGTGTCTGACTGTTTTTGGACACTGGTCACTCAGGGTCTGACTCTCTCTGGACACCAGTTACCAAGGGACACTGTTCACTCAGGGACTGACTCTCTCTGGGCACCTATCACTCAGGGTCTGACTCTCTTTGGACACCAGTTACCAAGTGTCTGACTGTTTTTGGACAGTGTTCATTCGGTGTCTGACTCTCTCTGGGCAATCGTCAATCAGAGTCTGACCCTTTCTGAACACTGGTCACTCAGTGTCTGACTCTCTCTGGACACTGGTCACTCAGGGTCAGATTCTCTCTGGACACTGGTCACTCAGGGCCTGACTCTCTGGACACGAGTTACTCAGTGTCTGACTCTCTCTGGACACCGATCAGTCAGTGTCTTACTCTCTCTGGACACTGGTCAATCAGGGTCTGAATCTCTCTGGACACTGGTCATTCAGGGTCTGACTCTCTCTGGACAAATGTCATTCAGGATCTGACTTTCTGGACACTGGTCCCTCAGGGTCTGACTCTCAGGACACCGTTCACTCAGGGTGTGACTTTTGTCTGGACACTGGTCGCTCATGGGCTGTCTCTCTCTGGACACCGGTCACTCAGGTTCTGACTCTCTGGACACCGGTCCCTCAGGGTCTGACTCTCTCTGGACACTGGTCACTCAGTGTTTGACTCTCTCTGTACACCTGTTACTCAGGGTCTGACTCTGTCTGGACACCAGTCACTCAGGGTCTGACTCTCTGGAGAACGGTCCCTCAGGGTCTGACTCTCTCTGGACACTGGTCACGCAGGGCCTGACTCTCTCTGGACACTGGTCACTCAGGGTCTGACTCACTCTGGACGCTGGTCATTCAGGCTCTGACTCTCCCTGGACACCAGTCACGCAGGGTCTGACTCTATCTGGACAGCTGTCACTCAGGGTCTCAAACTGTCAGGACACTGGTCACTCAAGGTGTGTCTCTCTCTGGACAATTCTGGCTCAGTGTCTCACTCTCTCTGGACACTGGTCACCCAGGGCCTGACTCTATCTGGAGACTGGTCAACCTGGGTCTGACACTATGGACTGTGTTCACTCAGGGTCTGACTCCCTCTGGACACTGGTCACTCAGTGTCTGACACTCTGTGGACACTAGTCACTCAGCGTCTGACTCTCACTGGGCACCTGTCACTCAGGGTCATTTTCTCTCTGGACACTGGTCACTCAATGTCTGACACTCTGTGGACACCAGTCACTCAGGGTCTGACTCTCTCTGGAGACTGGTCACTCAGGGTCTGACTCTCTCTGGACACCAGTTACTCAGGGTTTGACTCTCTCTGGACACCAGTCACTCAGTGCCTGACACTCTATGGACACTGGTCACTCAGGGTCTGACTCTCACTGGGCAACTGTCACTCAGGGTCAGTTTCTCTCTGGACACTGGTCACTCAATGTCTGACACTCTGTGGACACCAGTCCCTCAGGGTCTGACTCTCTCTGGACGCTGGTCACTCAGGGTCTGACTCTCTCTTGACACTGGTCAATCAGTGTATGACTCTCTCTGGACACTGGTCACTCAGTGTCTGACTCACTCTGGACACTGGCCATTCAGGGTCTCGCTCTCTCTGGCCACTGGCCACTCAGTGTCTGACTCACACTGGGCACTGGTCATTCAGGGTCTGACTCTCTCTGGACACCCATTACTCAGGGTCTGACACTCTCTGGACACTGGTCACTCAGGGTCTGACTCTCTCTGGACACCAGTTACTCAGTGTCTGACTCTTTCTGGACACCCACCGGTCACTCAGGTTCTGACTCTCACAACACAGTTCACTCAGGGTCTGACTCTCTCTGGACACTGGTCACTCAGGGTCTGACTCACTCTGGACGCTGGTCATTCAGGCTCTGACTCTCCCTGGACACCAGTCACACAGGGTCTGACTCTATCTGGACAGCTGTCACTCAGGGTCTCAAACTGTCAGGACACTGGTCACTCAAGGTATGTCTCTCTCTGGACAATTCTGGCTCAGTGTCTCACTCTCTCTGGACACTGGTCACCCAGGGTCTGACTCTATCTGGAGACTGGTCACCCTGGGTCTGACACTATGGACTGTGTTCACTCAGGGTCTGACTCCCTCTGGACACTGGTCACTCAGTGTCTGACACTCTATGGACACTAGTCACTCAGCGTCTGACTCTCACTGGGCACCTGTCACTCAGGGTCATTTTCTCTCTGGACACTGGTCACTCAATGTCTGACACTCTGTGGACACCAGTCACTCAGGGTCTGACTCTCTCTGGAGACTGGTCACTCAGGGTCTGACTCTCTCTGGACACCAGTTACTCAGGGTTTGACTCTCTCTGGACACCAGTCACTCAGTGCCTGACACTCTATGGACACTGGTCACTCAGGGTCTGACTCTCACTGGGCACCTGTCACTCAGGGTCAGTTTCTCTCTGGACACTGGTCACTCAATGTCTGACACTCTGTGGACACCAGTCCCTCAGGGTCTGACTCTCTCTGGACGCTGGTCACTCAGGGTCTGACTCTCTCTTGACACTGGTCAATCAGTGTATGACTCTCTCTGGACACTGGTCACTCAGTGTCTGACTCACTCTGGACACTGGTCATTCAGGGTCTCGCTCTCTCTGGACACTGGCCACTCAGTGTCTGACTCACACTGGGCACTGGTCATTCAGGGTCTGACTCTCTCTGGACACCCATTACTCAGGGTCTGACACTCTCTGGACACTGGTCACTCAGGGTCTGACTCTCTCTGGACACCAGTTACTCAGTGTCTGACTCTTTCTGGACACCCACCGGTCACTCAGGTTCTGACTCTCACAACACAGTTCACTCAGGGTCTGACGCTCTCTGGACACTGGTCACTCAGTGTCTGACACTCCCTGGACACCAGTCACTCAGGGTCTGACTCTCTCGGGGCACTTGTCACTCGGTCTGATTATCTCTGGACCATCATCAATCAGAGTCTGACCCTCCCTGGATACCAGTCACTCAGTGTCTGACTCTCTCTGGACACTGGTCACTCAGGGTCTGAACCTCTCTCTGGACACTGGTCACTCAGGGTCTGAGTCTCTCTGGACACAAGTTACTCAGTGTTTGACTCTCTCTGGACACCTGTCACTCAGTGTCTGACTCTCTCTGGACACCGGTCACTCAGTGTCTGACACTCTCTGGACAATGGTCACTCAGGGTCTGACTCTCTCTGGACACTGGTCACTCAGCGTCTGACTCTGTGGACACCGGTTAATCAGTGTCTGATTCTTTCTGGACAGCAGCTACTCAGGGTCTCACTCTGTCTGGACACTGGTCTTTCAGCGTCTGACTCTCTCTGGACACTGGTCATTCAATGTCTGACTCTCTCTGGACACAGGTCACTCAGTGTCTGACTCTCTCTGGGCACCAGTTACTCAGTGCCTGACACTCTCTGGACACCGGTCACTCAGGGTCTGACTCTCCGGACACTGGTCAATCAGTGTCTGACTCTCTCTGGACACTGGTCACTCAATATCTGACACACTCTGGGCACCAGTCATTCAGGGTCTGACTCTCTCTGGACACTGGTCACTCAGTGTCTGACTCACTCTGGGCACCAGTCATTCAGGGTCTGACTCTCTCTGGACACTGGTCACTCAGGGTCTGAATCTCTCTGGCCCATGTCACTCAGGGTCTGACTCTCTCTGGGCACTGGTCAGTCAGTTACTGACTCTCTCTTGACACCAGTCTCCAAGTGTCTGACTCTTTTTGGACACTGGTCACTCAGGCTCTGTCTCTCTCTGGACACTCAGTGTCTGACTCTCCCTGGACACTGGTCACACAGTGTCTGACTCTCTCTGGACACTTGTGATTCAGGGTCTGACACTCTGGACACCTATTACTTAGCGTCTGACACTCTCTGGGCACTGGTCACTCAGTGTCTGACTCTCTCTGGACACTGATCACTCAGTGTCTGACTCTCACTGGACACCAGTCATTCAGGGTCTGACTCTCCCTGGACACTGGTCACTCTGCGTCCAAATCTCTGGACACCGTTCACTCATGGTCTGACACTGTCTGGACACCGGTCACTCAGGGTCTGACTCTCTGGACACTGGTCACTCAGGGTCTGACTCTCACTGGACACCATTCACTCAGGGTCAGTTTCTCTCTGGACACTGGTCACTCAATGTCTGACACTCTGTGGACACCAGTCACTCAGGGTCTGACTCTCTCTGGAGACTGTTCACTCAGGGTCTGACTCTCTCTGGACACCAGTTACTCAGGGTTTGACTCTCTCTGGACACCAGTCACTCAGTGCCTGACACTCTATGGACACTGGTCACTCAGGGTCTGACTCTCACTGGGCACCTGTCACTCAGGGTCAGTTTCTCTCTGGACACTGGTCACTCAATGTCTGACACTCTGTGGACACCAGTCCCTCAGGGTCTGACTCTCTCTGGACGCTGGTCACTCAGGGTCTGACTCTCTCTTGACACTGGTCAATCAGTGTCTGACTCTCTCTGGACACTGGTCACTCAGTGTCTGACTCACTCTGGACACTGGTCATTCAGGGTCTCGCTCTCTCTGGACACTGGCCACTCAGTGTCTGACTCACACTGGGCACTGGTCATTCAGGGTCTGACTCTCTCTGGACACCCATTACTCAGGGTCTGACACTCTCTGGACACTGGTCACTCAGGGTCTGACTCTCTCTGGACACTGATCACTCAGTGTCTGACACTCACTGGACACCAGTCATTCAGGATCTGACTCTCCCTGGACACTGGTCACTCTGCGTC
Source organism: Somniosus microcephalus (assembly GCF_052327205.1). NCBI lineage: Eukaryota > Metazoa > Chordata > Chondrichthyes > Squaliformes > Somniosidae > Somniosus > Somniosus microcephalus. The sequence continues at coordinate 181,273,181 of NC_140998.1, forward strand.
CAAATCTCTGGACACCGTTCACTCATGGTCTGACACTATCTGGACACCAGTCACTCAGGGTCTGACTCTCTGGACACTGGTCACTCAGGGTCTGACTCTCACTGGACACCAGTCACTCAGGGTCTGACTCTCTCTGGACACTGGTCAATCAGGTTCTGACTCTCTCTGGACACCAGTCACTCAGGGTCTGACTCGCTCTGGACACTGGTCACTCAGGGACTGACTCTCTCTCGACATTGATCACTCAGGGTCTGACACTCTCTGGACACCGGCCACTCAAGGACTGACTCTCTCAGGACACGGGTCAATCAGTGTCTGTCTCACTCTGGACACCATTCACTCAGGGTCTGACTGTTTGGACACTGGTCACGCAGGGCCTGACTCTCTCTGGACACTGGTCACTCAAGGTCAGACTCTCTCTGGATACTGGACACTCAGGGTCTGACTCTCTGGACACCAGTTGCTCAGTGTCTGACTCTCTCTGGACACTGGTCAGTAATCGTCTGACTCTCTCTGGACACTGTTCACTCAGGGTAAGACTCTCTCTGGACCTGGTCAATCAGAGTCTGAGTCTCTCTGGACACAAGTTACTCAGTGTTTGACTCTCTCTGGACACCGGTCACTCAGGGTCTGATTCCCTGGACACCATTTACTCAGGGTCTGACTCTGGACTCTTTTCACTCAGAGTTTGACTCTCACTGGACACTGGTCACTCAGGGTCTGTCTCTCTCTGGACACTGGTCACTCAGTGTCTGACTCTCTCTTGACACTGGTCAATCAGTGTATGACTCTCTCTGGACACTGGTCACTCAGTGTCTGACTCACTCTGGGCACTGGTCATTCAGGGTCTGACTCTCTCTGGACACTGGTCAACCTGTGTCTGACACTCTGGACAGTGTTCACTCAGGGTCTGACTCCCTCTGGACACTGGTCACTCAGGGTCTGACTCTTTCTGGACATGGTCACTCAGGGTCTGACTCTCTCTGGACACCAGGCAATCTGTGTCTGACTCTCTCTGGATGCCAGTTACTCAGTGTCTGACTCTTTCTGGACACCGGTCACTCAGGTTCTGACTCTCAGGATACAGTTCACTCAGGGTCTGACACTCTCTGGACACTGGTCACTCAGGGTCCGTCTCTCCTTGGGCACTGATCACTAAGGGTCTGACTCTCTCTGGACACAAGTCACTCAGTGTCTGACTCTCTCTGGACACTGGCCACTCAGGGTCTGAATCTCTCTGGAAACTGGTCACTCAGGGTCTGACTCTCTGGACACCAGTTACTCAGGGACTGACTCTGCTGGACACTCGTCACTCAGGGTCTGACTCCCTCTGGACACCAGCTACTCAGGGTCTGACTCTCTTTGGCACAAGTCATTCAGGGTCTGACTCACTCTGGACACTGTTCACTCAATGTCTGACTCTCTCTGGACACCGGTCGCTCAGTGTCTGACTCTCTCTGGGCACCATTTACTCATTGACTGACACTCACTGGACACCGGTCACTCAGGTTCTGACTCTCTCTGGACACTGTTCAATCCGTGTCTGACTCTCACTGGACACTGGTCACTCAGTGTCTGACTCACTCTGGGCACTGGTCATTCAGGGTCTGACTCTCTCTGGACACTGGTCATGCAGGGTCTGACTCTCTCTAGACACCAGTTACTCAGGGTCTGTCTCTCTCTGGACACTGGTCTCTCAATGTCTAACTCTCTCTGGACATCAGTCTCTCAGGGTCTGACTCTCTCTGGAGACTGGCCACCCTGGGTCTGACAATCTGGACAGTGTTCACTCAGGGTCTGACTCCCTCAGGACACTGGCCACTCAGTGTCTGACACTCTAGGTACAATGGTCACTCAGGGTCTGACTCACACTGGACACCTGTCACTCAGGGTCTGATTCTCCCTGGACACTGGTCACTCAGTGTCTGACACTTTCTGGACACCGGTCACTCAGGGTCTGACTCTCTTTGGAGACTGGTCACTCAGAGTCTGATTCTCTGGACACCAGTTACTCAGGGTCTGAATCTCTCTGGACACCAGTCACTCAGTGCCTGACACTCTCTGGACACCAGTTACTCAGGGTCTGACAGTCTCTGGACACTGGTCACTCAGGGTCTGACTCTCTCTGGCCACCAGTTACTCAGGGTCTGACTCTCTCTGGATACTGGTCACTCAGAGTCTGACTCTCTGGACACCTGTTACTCAGGGTCTGAAACACACTGGACACCAGTCACTCAGGGTCTGACACTCTCTGGGCACCCACCGGCCACTCAGGTTCTGACTCTCAGGACACATTTCACTCAGGGTCTGACACACTCTGGACACCGGTCACTCAGGGTCAGACTCTCTCTGGAGACTGGTCACTCAGGGTCTGACTCTCTCCGGCCACAAGTAACTCAGTGTTTGACTCTCTCTGGACACCGTTCACTCAGTGTCTGACTCTCTCTGGACACCGGTCAGTCAGTGTCTGACACTCTCTGGACAATGGTCACTCAGGGTCTGACTCTCTCTGGACACTGGTCACTCAGCGTCTGACTCTCTGGACACCGGTCAATCAGTGTCTGATTCTCTCTGGACACCAGCTACTCAGGGTCTCACTCTGTCTGGACACTGGTCATTCAGCGTCTGACTCTCTCTGGACACTGGTCATTCAATATCTGTCTCTCTCTGGACACCGGTCACTCAGTGACTGACTCTCTCTGGGCACCCGTTACTCAGTGCCTGACACTCTCTGGACACCGGTCACTCAGGGTCTGACTCTCCGGACACTGGTCAATCAGTGTTTGACTCTCTCTGGACACTGGTCACTCAGTATCTGACACACTCTGGGCACCAGTCATTCAGGGTCTGACTCTCTCTGGACACTGGTCACTCAGTGTCTGACTCACTCTGGGCACCAGTCATTCAGGGTCTGACTCTCTCTGGACACTGGTCACTCAGGGTCTGAATCTCTCTGGCCCATGTCACTCAGGGTCTGACTCTCTCTGGGCACTGGTCAGTCAGTTACTGACTCTCTCTTGACACCAGTCTCCAAGTGTCTGACTCTTTTTGGACACTGGTCACTCAGGCTCTGTCTCTCTCTGGACACTCAGTGTCTGACTCTCTCTGGACACTTGTGATTCAGGGTCTGACACTCTGGACACCTATTACTTAGGGTCTGACACTCTCTGGACAGTGGTCACTCAGTGTCTGACTCTCTGGACACTTGTGATTCAGGGTCTGACACTCTGGACACCTATTACTTAGGGTCTGACACTCTCTGGACACTGGTCACTCAGTGTCTGACTCTCTCTGGACACTGGTCACTCAGTGTCTGACTCTCACTGGACACCAGTCATTCAGGGTCTGACTCTCTCTGGACACTGGTCACACAGTGTCTGACTCTCTCTGGACACTTGTGATTCAGGGTCTGACACTCTGGACACCTATTACTTAGGGTCTGACACTCTCTGGACACTGGTCACTCAGTGCCTGACTCTCTCTGGACACTGGTCACTCAGTGTCTGACTCTCACTGGACACCAGTCATTCAGGGTCTGACTCTCTCTGGACACTGGTCACTCTGCGTCCAAATCTCTGGACACTGTTCACTCATGGTCTGACACTATCTGGACACTGGTCACTCAGGGTCTGACTCTCTGGACACCGGTCACTCAGGGTCTGACTCTCACTGGACACCAGTCACTCAGGGTCTGACTCTCTCTGGACACTGGTCAATCAGGTTCTGACTCTCTCTGGACACCAGTCACTCAGGGTCTGACTCGCTCTGGACACTGGTCACTCAGGGAGTGACTCTCTCTCGACATTGGTCACTCAGTGTCTGACACTCTCTCGACATTGGTCACTCAGTGTCTGACACTCTCTGGACACTGGTCACTCTGCGTCCAAATCTCTGGACACTGTTCACTCATGGTCTGACACTATCTGGACACTGGTCACTCAGGGTCTGACTCTCTGGACACCGGTCACTCAGGGTCTGACTCTCACTGGACACCAGTCACTCAGGGACTGACTCTCTCAGGGCACGGGTCAATCAGTGTCTATCTCACTCTGGACACCATTCACTCAGGGTCTGACTGTTTGGACACTGGTCACGCAGGGCCTGACTCTCTCTGGACACTGGTCACTCAGGGTCAGACTCTCTCTGGACACTGGTCACTCAGGGTCTGACTCTCTGGACACCAGTTGCTCAGTGTCTGACTCTCTCTGGACACTGGTCAGTCATCGTCTGACTCTCTCTGGACACTGTTCACTCAGTGTCTGACCCTCTATGGACACCAGTTACTCAGGGTCTGACTCCCTCTGGACACTGGTCACTCAGTGTCTGACTCTCTCTGGACACTGGTCACTCAGTGTCTGACTCTCACTGGACACCAGTCATTCAGCGTCTGACTCTCTCTGGACACTGGTCACTCTGCGTCCAAATCTCTGGACACCGTTCACTCATGGTCTGACACTATCTGGACACCGGTCACTCAGGGTCTGACCCTCTGGACACCGGTCACTCAGGGTCAGACTCTCTCTGGACTCTGGTCACTCAGTGTCTGACACTCTATGGACACTGTTCACTCAGGGTCTGACTCTCACTGGGCACCTGTCACTCAGGGTCTGATTCTCTCTGGACACTGGTCACTCAAATGTCTGACACTCTCTGAACACCGGTCATTCAGGGTCTGTCTCTCTCTGGAGACTGGTCACTCAGGGTCTGACTCTCTCTGGACACCAGTTACTCAGGGTCTGTCTCTCTCTGGACATCAGTCACACAGTGCCTGACACTCTCTGGACACTGGTCATTCAGGGTCTGTCTCTCTCTGGAGACTGGTCACTCAGTGTATGACTCACTCTGGACACCAGTTACTCAGGGTCTGAAACGCTCTGGACACTGGTCACTCAGGGTCTGACTCTCTCTGGACACCAGTTACTCAGGGCCTGACTCTCTCTGGACACCCACCGTTCACTCAAGTTCTGACCCTCCCTGGACACCGATCACTCAGTGTCTTTCTCTCTCTGGACACTGGTCACTCAGGGTCAGACTCTCTCTGGGCACTGGTCAATCAGAGCCTGAGTCTCTCTGGACACAAGTTACTCAGTGTTTGACTCTCTCTGGACACCGGTCACTCAGGGTCTGAATCCCTGGACACCAGTTACTCAGGGTCTGACTCTCTCTGGACTCTTTTCACTCAGAGTTTGGCTCTCACTGGACACTGGTCATTCAGGGTCTGACTCTCTCTGGACACTGGTCACTCAGTGTCTGACTCTCTCTGGACACTGGTCACTCAAGGTCTGACTCTCTGGACACCGGTCAATCAGTGTCTGACTCTCTCTGGACACTGGTCACTCTGCATCCAAATCAGTGGACACTGGTAACTCATGGTCTGACTCTCTCTGGACCCCGGTCACTCAGGGTCTGACTCTCTGGACACCGGTCACTCAGAGTTTGGCTCTCACTGGACACTGGTCACTCAGGGTCTGACTCTCTCTGGACACTGGTCACTCAGTGTCTGACACTCTCTGGACACTTGTCACTCAGGGTCTGACTCTCTCTGGACACTGGTCACTCAAGGTCTGACTCTCTGGACACCGGTCAATCAGTGTCTGACTCTCTCTGGACACTGGTCATTCTGCATCCAAATCAGTGGACACTGGTAGCTCATGGTCTGACTCTCTCTGGAACCCGGTCACTCAGGGTCTGACTCTCTGGACACTGGTCACTCAGGGTCTGACTCTTTACCTGGGAACTGTTCACTCATGGACTGTCTCTCTCTGGACACTGGTCACTCAGATTCTGACTCTCCCTGGACACCAGTCACTCAGGGTCTGACTCGCTCTGGACACTGGTCACTCAGGGACTGACTCTCTCTGGACATCGGTCACTCAGGGTCTGACTCTCTCTGGACACCTGCCACTCAAGGACTGACTCTCTCTGGACATTGGTTACTCAGGGGCTGACTCTCTCTGGACACTGGTCACTTTGGATCCAAATCTCTGGACACTGGTCACTCATGGTCTGATTCTCTGGACACCTGTCACACAGGGTCTGACTCTCTCAGGACACTGGTCACTCAGGGTCTGACTTTCTCAGGACACTGGTCACTCAGTGTCTCACTCTCTCTGAACACTAGTCACTCAGGGCCTGACCTTCTCTGGACACTGGTCACCCTGGGTCTGACACTCTGGACAGTGTTCACTCAGTGTCTGACTCCCTCTGGACACTGGTCACTCAGGGTCTGACTCTTTCTGGACATGGTCACTCAGGGTCTGAATCTCTCTGGACACCAGGCAATCAGTGTCTGACTCTCTCTGGATGCCAGTTACTCAGTGTCTGACTCTCTCTGGACACCGGTCACTCAGGTTCTGACTCTCAGGACACAGTTCACTCAGGGTCTGACACTCTCTGGACACTGGTCACTCAAGTGTCTGACTCTCTCTGGACACTGGTCGCTCAGAGTCTGATCCTCCCTGGACACGGATCACTCAGTGTCTGACTCTCTCTGGACACTGGTCACTCAGGGTCTGTATCTCTCTGGAAACTGGTCACTCAGGGCCTGACTCTCTGGACACCAGTTACTCAGGGACTGACTCTGCTGCACACTGGTCACTCAGGGTCTGACTCCCTCTGGACACCAGCTACTCAGGGTCTGACTCTCTTTGGCACAAGTCATTCAGGGTCTGACTCACTCTGGACACTGTTCACTCAATGTCTGAGTCTCTCTGGACACCGGTCGCTCAGTGTCTGACTCTCTCTGGGCACCATTTACTCAGTGACTGACACTCACTTGACACTGGTCACTCAGGGTCTGACTCTCTCTGGACACTGTTCAATCAGTGTCTGACTCTCACTGGACACTGGTCACTCAGTGTCTGACTCACTCTGGGCACTGGTCATTCAGGGCCTGGCTCTGTCTGGACACTGGTCATGCAGGGTCTGAATCTCTCTGGACGCCAGTTACTCAGGGTCTGACTCTCTCTGGACACCAGTCACTCAGTGCCTGACACTCTCTGGACACCAGTTACTCAGGGTCTGACATGCTCTGGACACTGGTCACTCAGGGTCTGGCTCTCTCTGGACACCAGTTACTCAGGGTCTGATGCTCTCTGGACACTTCTCGCTCAGGGTCTGACTCTCTGGACACCTGTTACTCAGTGTCTGACTGTCTCTGGGCACTGGTCACTCAGGGTCTGACCCTCTATGGACACCAGTTACTCAGGGTCTGACTCTCTCTGGACACTGTTCACTCAGGGTCTGACTCTCTCTGGACACTGGTCTCTCAGTGTCTGACTCTCTCTGGACACTGGTCTCTCAGGGTCTGACTCTCTCTGGACACTGGTCTCTCAGTGTCTGACTCTCTCTGGACGCCGGACAATCAGGTTCTGACTCTCCAGACACAGTTCACTCAGGGTCTGACACTCACTGGACACTGATCACTCAGTGTTTGATGTTATCTGGACACCGGTCACTCAGGGTCTGATTCTCACTGGGCACTTGTCACTCAGGGTCGAATTATCTCTGGACTGTCGTCAATCAGAGTCTGACCCTCCCTGGAAACCGGTCACTCAGTGTCTGACTCTCTCTGGACATTGGTCACTCAGGATCTGACTCTCTCTGGACACTGGTCAATCAGGGTCTGAGTCTCTCTGGACACAAGTTACTCAGTGTTTGACTCTCTCTGGACACCGGTCACTCAGGGTCTGTCTCTCTGGACATCAGTTACTCAAGGTCTGAATCCCTCTGGACTCTTTTCAATCAGAGTTTGACTCTCACTGGACACTGGTCACTCAGGGTGTGACTCTCTCTGGACACCGGTCACTCAGTGTCTGACACATTCTGGACACTCGTCACTCAGGGTCTGACTCTCTCTGGACACTGGTCATTCAGGGTCTGACTCTCTGGTCACCGGTCAATCAGTGTCTGACTCTCTCTGGACAGCAGCTACCCAGGGTCTCACTCTGTCTGGACACTGGCCATTCATGGTCTGACACTCTCTGGACACTGGCCATTCAATGTCTGACTCTCTCTGGACACCAGTTGCTCAGTGTCTGACTCTCTCTGGACACTGGTCACTCAGTGTCTGACTCTCTCTGGACACCGGTCTCTCAGGGTCTGATCCTCTATGGACACCAGTCACTCAGTGTCTGACTCTCTCTGGACACTGTTCACTCAGGTTCTGACTCTCTCTGGACACTGGTCTCTCGGTGTATAACTCTCTCTGGACATCGGTCACTCAGGGTCTGACTCTCTCTGGTGACTGATCACCCTGGGTCTGACACTCTGGACAGTGTTCACTCAGGGTCTGACTCCCTCTGGACACTGGCCACTCAGTGTCTGACACTCTCGGGACACTGTTCACTCAGGGTCTGACTCTCACTGGGCACCTGTCACTCAGGGTTTAATTGTCTCTGGACACTGGTCACTCAGTGTCTGACACTCTCTGGACACCGGTCACTCAGGGTCTGACTCTCTTTGGAGACTGGTCATTCAGGATCTGACTCTCTCTGGACACCAGTTACTCAGGGTCTGACTCTCTCTGGACACTGGTCACTCAGGGTCTGACTCTCTCTGGACACCGATCACTCAGTGCCTGACTCTCTTTGGAGACTGGTCACTCAGGGTCTGATTCTCTCTGGACACCAGTCGCTCAGGGTCTGACTCTCTCAGGACACTGGTCACTCAGTGTCTGTCTCTCTCTGGACACCAGTCACTCAGGGTCTGACTGTTTGGACACTGATCACACAGGGCCTGACTCTCCCTGGACACTGGTCACTCAGGGTCTGACTCTCTGGACACCAGTTGCTCAGTGTCTGACTCTCTCTGAACACTGGTCACTCAGGGTCTGACTCTCTCTGGACACTGTTCACTCAGTGTCTGACTCTCTCTCGATGCCAGTTACTCAGTGTCTCAGATGCCAGTTACTCTGGGAGCACAGAGAGCTTCATCCACCCCGACACGGTGCGGCGTTGCTCTCTCCCAGTCCTGCCTGCGCACCAGCGGATTTCTATGGCCTCCGAGTCCCAGTCGGCGGACATTGGCAGCTACTGCGTGGTGACACTCGTAGTAGACGGGACTGTGTACGATAATTTTAAACTTCTGGTCCTGCCCCACCTCTGCGCTGCCATTCTACTGGGGTTAGATATTCAGTGCCACCTTAAAAGTGTTACGATGGCGTACGGTGGACCCCTCCCCCCACTCACAGTCCGCAGCCAGCAGCTCCCAAATTGGCCGCCGCGCACCAGGTGCAACCTCTCCACACTCAGAGTCACCCCCCCCCACTGTTTGCTAACCTCACCCCCGACTGTAAGCCCATCGCCACAAAGAGCAGGCGATACAGTGCCGGGGACAGGGTTTTCATCAAAACCGAAGTGGAGCGCCTCCTGAAGGAGGGGATTATTGAGGCCAGATCCAGCCCCTCGCGAGCCCAGGTTGTGGTCGTTAAGACCGGCGAGAAGCAACGCCTGGTCATCGACTACAGCCAGACAATAAATCGCTACACCCTGCTGGACGCTTACCCACTCCCCCGCATAGCTGATATGGTCAACCAGATCGCGCAGTACCGCGTCTTCTCGACCATTGACCTGAAATCAGCGTACCACCAGCTCCCTATCTGCCCTGAAGACCGCCAGTATACTGCCTTTGAGGCAAACGGCCGCCTCTATCACTTCCTTAGGGTTCCCTTTGGCGTCACCAATGGGGTCTCCGTCTTCCAAAGGGAGATGGACCGGATGGTCGATCAAAATGCGCTGCAGGCCACTTTCCCATATCTGGACAATGTGACCATCTGCGGCCATGACTTGCAGGACCATGACGCAAACCTCGAAAAATTCCTCTGCACCGCCAAACTCCTCAACCTGACGTATAACAAGGAGAAGTGCATATTCCGCACAACCCGCCTCGCCATCCTTGGCTGTGTTGTGGAACACGGAGTCATCGGTCCCGACCCCGACCGAATGCGTCCCCTTATGGAACTCCCACTGCCCCACTGCCTAAAAGCTCTGAAGAGGTGCCTAGGGTTTTTTTCCTACTACGCCCAGTGGGTCCCCTACTATGCAGACAAAGCCCGTCCGCTGATCAAATCCACCTCTTTTCCCCTGATGGCAGAGGCCCGCTCGGCCTTCCACCGTATCAAGGAGGACATTGCCAAAGCCACCATGCACGCAGTGGACGAATCCATCCCCTTCCAGGTGGAAAGCGATGCGTCCGACTTCGCTCTGGCCGCCACCCTTCATCAGGCGGGGAGACCTGTGGCATTCTTCTCACGAACCCTCCAGGGCCCGGAGACCAGACACTCCGCGGTCGAGAAGGAGGCCCAGGCTATTGTGGAGGCTGTGCGTCATTGGAGGCACTACCTGGCCGGAAAACGATTTACCCTGCTCACTGAGCGGCGTTCAGTTGCTTTTATGTTCAACAACAAGCAGAGGGGCAAAATCAAAAACGACAAGATCTTGAGGTGGAGAATCGAACTTTCCACCTACAATTACGAGATCTTGTACTGGCCTGGGAAGCTCAATGAACCCCCGGATGCTCTATCGCGTGGCACCTGCGCCAGCGCGCAGATCGATAGACTGCGGGCCCTCCACAATGACCTCTGCCACCCAGGGGTCACCAGGTTCTTCCACTTCATCAAGGCCCGCAACCTGCCTTTCTCCATTGAGGAGGTCAGGACCATGACCAGGAACTGCCAAGTTTGCGTTGAGTGCAAACCGCACTTTTATAGACCAGACAGGGCTCACCTGATAAAAGCCACTCGCCCTTCGAGCGCCTGAGCGTTGATTTTAAAGTGCCTCTCCCCTCCTCCGACCGCAATGTGTACTTCCTCAACATTATTGATGAGTACTCCCGTTTCCCGATCGCCATCCCCTGCCCGGACATGACCAGTGCCACGGTCATTAAATGTCTGAACGACCTCTTCACCCTGTTCAGTTTCCCCAGCTATATCCATAGCGACCGGGGCTCATCGTTTATGAGCGACGAACTCCGTCAGTACCTGCTCGCTAGGGGTATTGCCACAAGCAGGACCACCAGTTACAACCCCCGGGGGAACGGACAGGTGGAAAGAGAGAATGCGACAGTTTGGAAGGCCGCCCTGCTAGCCTTAAAGTCTAGGGGCCTTCCAACCTCCCGCTGGCAGGATGTGCTCCCCGACGCGCTCCACTCTATTCGGTCACTGCTCTGCACTGCCACTAATGCCACCCCTCATGAGAAAATGTTTGTCTTCCCAAGGAAGTCCACATCGGGGACATCGCTACCACCATGGCTGATGTCCCCAGGGCCGGTCCTACTGAGAAGACACGTGAGGACTCATAAAATGGACCCCCTGGTCGAGAGGGTCGACCTCCTCCACGCCAACCCCCAGTATGCTTACATTGCGTACCCGGACGGGCGGGAGGACACAGTCTCCATACGAGACCTCGCACCCTCGGGGGCCGCAGTAACCCACTACCCACTACCACCTCCCCCCACGATCCGATATCCAGCCCCAGCAGACGGCAGGCCTGGGCCCCGCGACCCGCTCGACACCTACGAGGACTACACACCAGTGCCCCAGCCTACGCGGGACTCGACGCCGGAAGCTTCACTACCCCTGCCGTCGCCACGTCAATCACAGCGGCAGACAAGACCTCCGGAGAGACTCCAATGCACTAACTTTTAATACACTTCACCCCGGCGGACTCAATTTTAAACAAGGGGTGAATGTGGTAAACCACTGTTTGTATTCCACTGTGTACATGCCTGTACATGTCTCGGCTGACTCCTCCCACGAGTCCAGGTATAAAGGTGACTGCTCCACAGTCCCTCTGTATTCTGGACCGGTCGACCACTCGAGGCACACCTTCATTCTCTTGTTACTAAAAGCCTGTTAGTTACTCGCTTAATCTCAGTCTTTTGAGTTATTGATAGCGCATCAATGACTCTCTCTGGACACCAGTCACTCAGTGCCTGACACTCTCTGGACACCAGTTACTCAGGGTCTGACACTCTCTGGACACTGGTCACTCAGGGTCTGACACTCTCTGGACACTGGTCACTCAGGGTCTGACTCTCTCTGGACACTGGTCACTCAGGGTCTGACTCCCTGGACACCTGTTACTCAGGGTCTGACACTCTCTGGACACCAGTCACTCGGGTCTGACACTCTCCGGACACCCACCGGTCACTCAGGTTCTGACTCTCAGGACACAGTTCACTCAGGGTCTGACACACTCTGGAAACCAGTCACTCAGTGTCCGACTCTCTGGACACCGGTCACTCAGGGTCTGACTTTTGCTCTGGACACTGGTCATTCATGGACTGTCTCTCTCTGGACACCGATCACTCAGGGTCTGACTCTCTCTGGACTCCGGTCACTCAGGGTCTGACTCTCTCAGGACACTGGTCACTCAGTCTCTGTCTCTCTCTGGACACCAGTCACTCAGGGTCTGACTGTTTGGACACTGGTCACACAGGGCCTGACTCTCTCTGGACACTGGTCACTCAGGGTCAGACTCTCCCTGGACACTGGTCACTCAGGGTCTGACTCACTGGACACCAGTTGCTCAGTGTCTGACTCTCTCTGGACACTGGTCACTCAGGGTCTGACTCTCTCTGGACACTGTACACTCAGTGTCTGACTCTCTCTGGATGCCAGTTATTCAGTGTCTGACTCTCTCTGGACACTGGTCACTCAGGGTCTGACCCTCTATGGACACCAGTTACTCAGGGTCTCACTCTCTCTGGACACTGGTCTCTCAGGGTCTGACTCTCTCTGGACACCGGTCACTCAGGTTCTGACTCTCCGGACGCAGTTCACTCAGGGTCTGAAACTTTCTGGACACTGGTCACTCACTGTCTGACACTCTCTGGACACCAGTGACTCAGGGACTGAATCTCTCTGGGCACCTGTCATTCTGGGTCTGATTATCTCTGGACAGTCGTCAATCAGAGTCTGACCCACCCTGGACACTCGTCACTCAGTGTCTGACTCTCTCTGGACACTGGTCACTCAGGGTCTGACTCTCTCTGGACACTGGTCACCCAGGGTCTGACTGTCTCTGGACACTGTTCACTCAGTGTCTGACTCTCTCTGGATGCCAGTTACTCAGTGTCTGACTCTCTCTGGACACCGGTCTCTCAGGGTCTGACCCTCTATGGACACCAGTTACTCAGCGTCTGACTCTCTCTGGACACTGTTCACTCAGGTTCTGACTCTCTCTGGACACTGGTCTCTCAGTGTCTAACTCTCTCTGGACATCGGTCACTCAGGTTCTGACTCTCTCTGGAGACTGGTCATCCTGGGTCTGACACTCTGGGCAGTGTTCACTCAGTGTCTGACTCCCTCTGGACACTGGCCACTCAGTGTCTGACAATCTAGGGAAACTGGTCACTCATGGTCTGACTCTCACTGGGCACCTGTCACTCAGGGTCTGATTCTCTCTGGACACTGGTCACTCATTGTCTGACACTCTCTGGACACCGGTCACTCAGGGTCTGTCTCTCTTTGGAGACTGGTCACTCAGGGTCTGACTCTCTCTGGACACCAGTTACTCAGGGTCTGACTCTCTCTGGACACCAGTCACTCAGTGCCTGACACTCTCTGGACACCAGTTACTCAGGGTCTGACACGCTCTGGACACTGGTCACTCAGGGTCTGGCTCTCTCTGGACACCAGTTACTCAGGGTCTGATGCTCTCTGGACACTTCTCGCTCAGGGTCTGACTCTCTGGACACCTGTTACTCAGTGTCTGACTGTCTCTGGGCACTGGTCACTCAGGGTCTGACCCTCTATGGACACCAGTTACTCAGGGTCTGACTCTCTCTGGACACTGTTCACTCAGGGTCTGACTCTCTCTGGACACTGGTCTCTCAGTGTCTGACTCTCTCTGGACGCCGGACACTCAGGTTCTGACTCTCCAGACACAGTTCACTCAGGGTCTGACACTCACTGGACACTGATCACTCAGTGTTTGACGTTCTCTGGACACCGGTCACTCAGGGTCTGATTCTCACTGGGCACTTGTCACTCAGGGTCGGATTATCTCTGGACTGTCGTCAATCAGAGTCTGACCCTCCCTGGAAACCGGTCACTCAGTGTCTGACTCTCTCTGGACATTGGTCACTCAGGATCTGACTCTCTCTGGACACTGGTCAATCAGGGTCTGAGTCTCTCTGGACACAAGTTACTCAGTGTTTGACTCTCTCTGGACACCGGTCACTCAGGGTCTGTCTCTCTGGACATCAGTTACTCAAGGTCTGAATCCCTCTGAACTCTTTTCAATCAGAGTTTGACTCTCACTGGACACTGGTCACTCAGGGTGTGACTCTCTCTGGACACCGGTCACTCAGTGTCTGACACATTCTGGACACTCGTCACTCAGGGTCTGACTCTCTCTGGACACTGGTCATTCAGGGTCTGACTCTCTGGACACCGGGCAATCAGTGTCTGACTCTCTCTGGACAGCAGCTACTCAGGGTCTCACTCTGTCTGGACACTGGCCATTCATGGTCTGACACTCTCTGGACACTGGCCATTCAATGTCTGACTCTCTCTGGACACCGGTCACTCAGTGTCTGACTCTCTCTGGGTACCAGTTACTCAGTGCCTGACACTCACTGGACGCCGGTCACTCAGGGTCTGACTTTCTGGACACTGGTCAATCAGTGTCTGACTCTCTCTGGACACTGGTCACTCGGTGTCTGACTCACTCTGGGCACCGGTCATTCAGGGTCTGACTCTGTCTGGACACTGGTCACTCAGTGTCTGACTCACTCTGGACACCGGTCACTAAGGGTCTGTCCCTCTCTGGACAACAGTTACTCAAGGTCTGACTCTGTCTGGACACTGTTCACTCAGTGTATGACTCTCTCTGGAGACTGGTCACCCTGGGTCTGACACTCTGGACAGTGTTCACGAAGGTTCTGACTCCCTCTGGACACTGGTCACTCAGTGTCTGACACTTTCTGGACACCGGTCACTCAGGGTCTGACTCTCTTTGGAGATTGGTAACTCAGGGTCTGACTCTCTCTGGACACCAGTCACTCAGTGCCTGACCCTCTCTGGACACCAGTTACTCAGGGTCTGACTCTCTCTGGACACCAGTTACTGAGGGTCTGACTCTCTCTGGACACTGGCCACTCAGGGTCTGACTCTCTCTGGACACCAGTTACTCAGGGTATGACTCTCTCTGGACACTGGTCACTCAGGGTCTGACTCTCTGATTACCTGGTGCTCAGGGTCTGACACTCACTGGACACTAGTCACTCGGGGTCTGACACTCTCTGGACACCCACCGGTCACTCAGGTTCTGACTCTCAGGACACAGTTCACTCAGGGCCTGACACGCTCTGGAAACCAGTCACTCAGTGTCTGACTCTCTGGGCACCGGGCACTCAGGGTCTGACTTTTGCTCTGGACACTGGTCACTCATGGACTGTCTCTCTCTGGACACCGATCACTCAGGGTCTGACTCCCTCTGGACTCTGGTCACTCAGGGTCTGACTCTCCGTGGACTCTGTTCACTCAGGGTCTGACTCTCTGGACACCAGTTGCTCAGTGTCTGACTCTCTCTGGACACTGGTCACTCAGTGTCTGACTCTCTCTGGACACCGGTCTCTCAGGGTCTGATCCTCTCTGGACACTGGTCACTCACTGTCTGACTCTCTCTGGACACTGTTCACTCAGGGTCTGACTCTCTCTGGACACTGGTCACTCAGGGTCTGACTCTCTCTGGACACCGATCACTCAGGGTCTGACTCTCTTTGAAGACTGGTCACTCAGGGTCTGACTCTCTCTGGACACCAGTCGCTCAGTGCCTGACACCCTCTGGACACCAGTTACTCAGAGTCTGACACTCTCTGGACACTGGTCACTCAGGGTCTGACTCTCTCTGGACACCAGTTATTCAGGGTCTGACTCTCTCTGGACACTGGTCACTCAGGGTCTGACACTCTGGGCACCTGTTATTCAGGGTCTGAAACTCACTGGACACCGGTCACTCAGGGCCTGACTCTCTTTGGAGACTGGTAACTCAGGGTCTGACTCTCTCTGGACACCAGTCACTCAGTGCCTGACCCTCTCTGGACATCAGTTACTCAAGGTCTGAATCCCTCTGGACTCTTTTCAATCAGAGTTTGACTCTCACTGGACACTGGTCACTCAGGGTGTGACTCTCTCTGGACACCGGTCACTGAGTGTCTGACACATTCTGGACACTCGTCACTCAGGGTCTGACTCTCTCTGGACACTGGTCATTCAGGGTCTGACTCTCTGGACACCGGGCAATCAGTGTCTGACTCTCTCTGGACAGCAGCTACTCAGGGTCTCACTCTGTCTGGACACTGGCCATTCATGGTCTGACACTCTCTGGACACTGACCATTCAATGTCTGACTCTCTCTGGACACCGGTCACTCAGTGTCTGACTCTCTCTGGGCACCAGTTACTCAGTGCCTGACACTCACTGGACGCCGGTCACTCAGGGTCTGACTTTCTGGACACTGGTCAATCAGTGTCTGACTCTCTCTGGACACTGGTCACTCGGTGTCTGACTCACTCTGGGCACCGGTCATTCAGGGTCTGACTCTGTCTGGACACTGGTCACTCAGTGTCTGACTCACTCTGGACACCGGTCACTAAGGGTCTGTCCCTCTCTGGACAACAGTTACTCAGGGTCTGACTCTGTCTGGACACTGTTCACTCAGTGTATGACTCTCTCTGGAGACTGGTCACCCTGGGTCTGACACTCTGGACAGTGTTCACTAAGGTTCTGACTCCCTCTGGACACTGGTCACTCAGTGTCTGACACTTTCTGGACACCGGTCACTCAGGGTCTGACTCTCTTTGGAGATTGGTAACTCAGGGTCTGACTCTCTCTGGACACCAGTCACTCAGTGCCTGACCCTCTCTGGACACCAGTTACTCAGGGTCTGACTCTCTCTGGACACCAGTTACTGAGGGTCTGACTCTCTCTGGACACTGGTCACTCAGGGTCTGACTCTCTCTGGACACCAGTTACTCAGGGTATGACTCTCTCTGGACACTGGTCACTCAGGGTCTGACTCTCTGATCACCTGTTGCTCAGGGTCTGACACTCACTGGACACCAGTCACTCGCGGTCTGACACTCTCTGGACACCCACCGGTCACTCAGGTTCTGACTCTCAGGACACAGTTCACTCAGGGCCTGACACGCTCTGGAAACCAGTCACTCAGTGTCTGACTCTCTGGGCACCGGTCACTCAGGGTCTGACTTTTGCTCTGGACACTGGTCACTCATGGACTGTCTCTCTCTGGACACCGATCACTCAGGGTCTGACTCCCTCTGGACTCTGGTCACTCAGGGTCTGACTCTCCGTGGACTCTGTTCACTCAGGGTCTGACTCTCTGGACACCAGTTGCTCAGTGTCTGACTCTCTCTGGACACTGGTCACTCAGTGTCTGACTCTCTCTGGACACCGGTCTCTCAGGGTCTGATCCTCTCTGGACACTGGTCACTCAGTGTCTGACTCTCTCTGGACACTGTTCACTCAGGTTCTGACTCTCTCTGGACACTGGTCTCTCGGTGTGTAACTCTCTCTGGACATCGGTCACTCAGGGTCTGACTCTCTCTGGTGACTGATCACCCTGGGTCTGACACTCTGGACAGTGTTCACTCAGGGTCTGACTCCCTCTGGACACTGGTCACTCAGTGTCTGACACTCTAGGGACACTGTTCACTCAGGGTCTGTCTCTCACTGGGCACCTGTCACTCAGGGTTTAATTGTCTCTGGACACTGGTCACTCAGTGTCTGACACTCTCTGGACACCGGTCACTCAGAGTCTGACTCTCTTTGGAGACTGGTCACTCAGGATCTGACTCTCTCTGGACACCAGTTACTCAGGGTCTGACTCTCTCTGGACACTGTCAACTCAGGGTCTGACTCTCTCTGGACACCGATCACTCAGGGTCTGACTCTCTTTGAAGACTGGTCACTCAGGGTCTGACTCTCTCTGGACACCAGTCGCTCAGTGCCTGACACCCTCTGGACACCAGTTACTCAGAGTCTGACACTCTCTGGACACTGGTCACTCAGGGTCTGACTCTCTCTGGACACCAGTTATTCAGGGTCTGACTCTCTCTGGACACTGGTCACTCAGGGTCTGACACTCTGGGCACCTGTTACTCAGGGTCTGAAACTCACTGGACACCGGTCACTCAGGGCCTGACTCTCTTTGGAGACTGGTAACTCAGGGTCTGACTCTCTCTGGACACCAGTCACTCAGTGCCTGACCCTCTCTGGACACCAGTTACTCAGGGTCTGACTCTCTCTGGACACCAGTTACTAAGGGTCTGACTCTCTCTGGACACTGGTCACTCAGGGTCTGACCCTCTCTGGACACCAGTTACTCAGGGTCTGACTCTCTCTGGACACTGGTCACTCAGGGTCTGACTCTCTCTGGACACCAGTTACTAAGGGTCTGACTCTCTCTGGACACTGGTCACTCAGTGCCTGACCCTCTCTGGACACCCTTTACTCAGGGTCTGACTCTCTCTGGACACCAGTTACTAAGGGTCTGACTCTCTCTGGACACCAGTCACTCAGTGCCTGTCCCTCTCTGGACACCAGTTACTCAGGGTCTGACTCTCTCTGGCCACCAGTTACTCAGGGTATGACTCTCTCTGGACACTGGTCACTCAGGGTCTGAGTCTCTGAACACCTGTTGCTCAGGGTCTGACACTCACTGGACACCAGTCACTCGGGGTCTGACACTCTCTGGACACCCACCGCTCACTCAGGTTCTGACTCTCAGGACACAGTTCACTCAGGGCCTGACACGCTCTGGAAACCAGTCACTCAGTGTCTGACTCTCTGGGCACCGGTCACTCAGGGTCTGACTTTTGCTCTGGACTCTGGTCACTCATGGACTGTCTCTCTCTGGACACCGATCACTCAGGGTCTGTCTCCCTCTGGACTCTGGTCACTCAGGTCTGACTCTCTCAGGACACTGTTCACTCAGTGTCTGTCTCTCTCTGGACACCAGTCACTCAGGGTCTGACTGTTTGGACACTGGTCACACAGGGCCTGACTCTCTCTGGAGACTGGCCACTCAGTGTCTGTCTCTCTCTGGACACCAGTCACTCAGGGTCTGACTGTTTGGACACTGGTCACACAGGGCCTGACTCTCTCTGGACACTGGCCACTCAGGGTTAGACTCTCCGTGGACTCTGTTCACTCAGAGTCTGACTCTCTGGACACCAGTTGCTCAGTGTCTGACTCTCTTTGGACACTGGTCACTCAGTGTCTGACTCTCTCTGGACACCGGTCGCTCAGGGTCTGACTCTATTTGGACACTAGTCACTCAGTGTCTGACTCTCTCTGGACACTGTTCACTGAGTTTCTGACTCTCTCTGGACACTGGTCTCTCAGTGTCTAACTCTCTCTGGACATCGGTCACTCAGGGTCTGACTCTCTCTGGTGACTGATCACCCTGGGTCTGACACTCTGGACAGTGTTCACTCAGGGTCTGACTCCCTCAGGACACTGGCCACTCAGTGTCTGACACTCTAGGGACACTGTTCACTCAGCGTCTGGCTCTCACTGGGCACCTGTCAATCAGGGTTTAATTCTCTCTGGACACTGGTCACTCAGTGTCTGACACTCTCTGGACACCGGTCACTCAGGGTCTGACTCTCTTTGGAGACTGGTCACTCAGGATCTGACTCTCTCTGGACACCAGTTACTCAGGGTCTGACTCTCTCTGGACACCAGTCGCTCAGTGCCTGACACTCTCTGGACACCAGTTACTCAGGGTCTGACACTCTCTGGACACTGGTCACTCAGGGTCTGACTCTCTCTGGACACCAGTTATTCAGGGTCTGACTCTCTCTGGACACTCGTCACTCAGGGTCTGACACTCTGGGCACCTGTTACTCAGGGTCTGACACTCACTGGACACCAGTCACTCGGGGTCTGACACTCTCTGGACACCCACCGGTCACTCAGGTTCTGACTCTCAGAACACAGTTCACTCAGGGTCGGACACACTCTGGAAACCAGTCACTCAGTGTCTGACTCTCTAGACACCGGTCACTCAGGGTCTGACTTTTGGTCTGGACACTGGTCACTCATGGACAGTCTCTCTCTGGACACCGATCACTCAGTGTCTGACTCTCTCTGGACTCCGGTCACTCAGGGTCTGACTCTCTCTGGACTCCGGTCACTCAGGGTCTGACTCTCTCAGGACACTGGTCACTCAGTGTCTGTCTCTCTCTGGACACCAGTCACTCAGGGTCTGACTGTTTGGACACTGATCACACAGGGCCTGACTCTCCCTGGACACTGGTCACTCAGGGTCTGACTCTCTGGACACCAGTTGCTCAGTGTCTGACTCTCTCTGAACACTGGTCACTCAGTGTCTGACTCTCTCTGAACACTGGTCACTCAGGGTCTGACTCTCTCTGGACACTGTTCACTCAGTGTCTGACTCTCTCTGGATGCCAGTTACTCAGTGTCTCAGATGCCAGTTACTCTGGGAGCACGGAGAGCTTCATCCACCCAGACACGGTGCGGCGTTGCTCTCTCCCAGTCCTGCCTGCGCACCAGCGGATTTCTATGGCCACCGAGTCCCAGTCGGCGGACATTGGCGGCTACTGCGTGGTGACACTCGTAGTAGACGGGACTGTGTATGATAATTTTAAACTTCTGGTCCTGCCCCACCTCTGCGCTGCCATTCTACTGGGGTTAGATATTCAGTGCCACCTTAAAAGTGTTACGATGGCGTACGGTGGACCCCTCCCCCCACTCACAGTCCGCAGCCAGCAGCTTCCAAATTGGCCGCCGCGCACCAGGTGCAACCTCTCCACACTCAGAGTCACCCCCCCCCACTGTTTGCTAACCTCACCCCCGACTGTAAGCCCATCGCCACAAAGGGCAGGTGATACAGTGCTGGGGACAGGGTTTTCATTAAAACCGAAGTGGAGCGGCTCCTGAAGGAAGGGATTATTGAGGACAGCACCAGCCCCTCGCGAGCCCAGGTTGTGGTCGTTAAGACCGGCGAGAAGCAACGCCTGGTCATCGACTACAGCCAGACAATAAATCGCTACACCCTGCTGGACGCTTACCCACTCCCCCGCATAGCTGATATGGTCAACCAGATCGCGCAGTACCGCGTCTTCTCGACCATTGACCTGAAATCAGCGTACCACCAGCTCCCTATCTGCCCTGAAGACCGCCAGTATACTGCCTTTGAGGCAAACGGCCGCCTCTATCACTTCCTTAGGGTTCCCTTTGGCGTCACCAACGGGGTCTCCGTCTTCCAAAGGGAGATGGACCGGATGGTCGATCAAAATGCATTGCAGGCCACTTTCCCATATCTGGACAATGTGACCATCTGCGGCCATGACTTGCAGGACCATGACGCAAACCTCGAAAAATTCCTCTGCACCGCCAAACTCCTCAACCTGACGTATAACAAGGAGAAGTGCATATTCCGCACAACCCGCCTCGCCATCCTTGGCTGTGTTGTGGAACACGGAGTCATCGGTCCCGACCCCGACCGAATGCGTCCCCTTATGGAACTCCCACTGCCCCACTGCCTAAAAGCTCTGAAGAGGTGCCTAGGGTTTTTTTCCTACTACGCCCAGTGGGTCCCCTACTATGCAGACAAAGCCCGTCCGCTGATCAAATCCACCTCTTTTCCCCTGATGGCAGAGGCCCGCTCGGCCTTCCACCGTATCAAGGAGGACATTGCCAAAGCCACCATGCACGCAGTGGACGAATCCATCCCCTTCCAGGTGGAAAGCGATGCGTCCGACTTCGCTCTGGCCGCCACCCTTCATCAGGCGGGGAGACCTGTGGCATTCTTCTCACGAACCCTCCAGGGCCCGGAGACCAGACACTCCGCGGTCGAGAAGGAGGCCCAGGCTATTGTGGAGGCTGTGCGTCATTGGAGGCACTACCTGGCCGGAAAACGATTTACCCTGCTCACTGAGCGGCGTTCAGTTGCTTTTATGTTCAACAACAAGCAGAGGGGCAAAATCAAAAACGACAAGATCTTGAGGTGGAGAATCGAACTTTCCACCTACAATTACGAGACCTTGTACTGGCCTGGGAAGCTCAATGAACCCCCGGATGCTCTATCGCGTGGCACCTGCGCCAGCGCGCAGATCGATAGACTGCGGGCCCTCCACAATGACCTCTGCCACTCAGGGGTCACCAGGTTCTTCCACTTCATCAAGGCCCGCAACCTGCCTTTCTCCATTGAGGAGGTCAGGACCATGACCAGGAACTGCCAAGTTTGCGTTGAGTGCAAACCGCACTTTTATAGACCAGACAGGGCTCACCTGATAAAAGCCACTCGCCCTTCGAGCGCCTGAGCGTTGATTTTAAAGTGCCTCTCCCCTCCTCCGACCGCAATGTGTACTTCCTCAACATTATTGATGAGTACTCCCGTTTCCCGTTCGCCATCCCCTGCCCGGACATGACCAGTGCCACGGTCATTAAATGTCTGAACGACCTCTTCACCCTGTTCGGTTTCCCCAGCTATATCCATAGCGACTGGGGCTCATCATTTATGGGCGACGAACTCCGTCAGTACCTGCTCGCTAGGGGTATTGCCACAAGCAGGACCACCAGTTACAACCCCCGGGGGAACGGACAGGTGGAAAGAGAGAATGCGACAGTTTGGAAGGCCGCCCTGCTAGCCTTAAAGTCTAGGGGCCTTCCAACCTCCCGCTGGCAGGATGTGCTCCCCGATGCGCTCCACTCTATTCGGTCACTGCTCTGCACTGCCACTAATGCCACCCCTCATGAGAAAATGTTTGTCTTCCCAAGGAAGTCCACATCGGGGACATCGCTACCACCATGGCTGATGTCCCCAGGGCCGGTCCATCTGAGAAGACACGTGAGGACTCATAAAATGGACCCCCTGGTCGAGAGGGTCGACCTCCTCCACGCCAACCCCCAGTATGCTTACATTGCGTACCCGGACGGGCGGGAGGACACAGTCTCCATACGAGACCTCGCACCCTCGGGGGCCGCAGTAACCCACTACCCACTACCACCTCCCCCCACGATCCGATATCCAGCCCCAGCAGACGGCAGGCCTGGGCCCCGCGACCCGCTCGACACCTACGAGGACTACACACCAGTGCCCAAGCCTACGCGGGACTCGACGCCGGAAGCTTCACTACCCCTGCCGTCGCCATGTCAATCACAGCGGCAGACAAGACCTCCGGAGAGACTCCAATGCACTAACTTTTAATACACTTCACCCCGGCGGACTCAATTTTAAACAAGGGGTGAATGTGGTAAACCACTGTTTGTATTCCACTGTGTACATGCCTGTACATGTCTCGGCTGACTCCTCCCACGAGTCCAGGTATAAAGGTGACTGCTCCACAGTCCCTCTGTATTCTGGACCGGTCGACCACTCGAAGCACACCTTCATTCTCTTGTGACTAAAAGCCTATTAGTTACTCGCTTAATCTCAGTCTTTTGAGTTATTGATAGCGCATCAATGACTCTCTCTGGACACCAGTCACTCAGTGCCTGACACTCTCTGGACACCAGTTACTCAGGGTCTGACACTCTCTGGACACTGGTCACTCAGGGTCTGACACTCTCTGGACACTGGTCACTCAGGGTCTGACTCTCTCTGGACACTGGTCACTCAGGGTCTGACTCCCTGGACACCTGTTACTCAGGGTCTGACACTCTCTGCACACCAGTCACTCGGGTCTGACACTCTCCGGACACCCACCGGTCACTCAGGTTCTGACTCTCAGGACACAGTTCACTCAGGGTCTGACACACTCTGGAAACCAGTCACTCAGTGTCCGACTCTCTGGACACCGGTCACTCAGGGTCTGACTTTTGCTCTGGACACTGGTCATTCATGGACTGTCTCTCTCTGGACACCGATCACTCAGGGTCTGACTCTCTCTGGACTCTGGTCACTCAGGGTCTGACTCTCTCAGGACACTGGTCACTCAGTCTCTGTCTCTCTCTGGACACCAGTCACTCAGGGTCTGACTGTTTGGACACTGGTCACACAGGGCCTGACTCTCTCTGGACACTGGTCACTCAGGGTCAGACTCTCCCTGGACACTGGTCACTCAGGGTCTGACTCACTGGACACCAGTTGCTCAGTGTCTGACTCTCTCTGGACACTGGTCACTCAGGGTCTGACTCTCTCTGGACACTGTACACTCAGTGTCTGACTCTCTCTGGATGCCAGTTATTCAGTGTCTGACTCTCTCTGGACACTGGTCACTCAGGGTCTGACCCTCTATGGACACCAGTTACTCAGGGTCTGACTCTCCCTGGACACTGGTCTCTCAGGGTCTGACTCTCTCTGGACACCGGTCACTCAGGTTCTGACTCTCCGGACGCAGTTCACTCAGGGTCTGACACTTTCTGGACACTGGTCACTCACTGTCTGACACTCTCTGGACACCAGTCACTCAGGGACTGAATCTCTCTGGGCACCTGTCATTCTGGGTCTGATTATCTCTGGACAGTCGTCAATCAGAGTCTGACCCACCCTGGACACTCGTCACTCAGTGTCTGACTCTCTCTGGACACTGGTCACTCAGGGTCTGACTCTCTCTGGACACTGGTCACCCAGGGTCTGACTGTCTCTGGACACTGGTCTCTCAGTGTCTAACTCTCTCTGGACATCGGTCACTCAGGTTCTGACTCTCTCTGGAGACTGGTCATCCTGGGTCTGACACTCTGGGCAGTGTTCACTCAGTGTCTGACTGTCTCTGGACACTGGCCACTCAGTGTCTGACAATCTAGGGAAACTGGTCACTCATGGTCTGACTCTCACTGGTCACCTGTCACTCAGGGTCTGATTCTCTCTGGACACTGGTCACTCATTGTCTGACACTCTCTGGACACCGGTCACTCAGGGTCTGTCTCTCTTTGGAGACTGGTCACTCAGGGTCTGACTCTCTCTGGACACCAGTTACTCAGTGCCTGACACTCTCTGGACACCAGTTACTCAGGGTCTGACACGCTCTGGACACTGGTCACTCAGGGTCTGGCTCTCTCTGGACACCAGTTACTCAGGGTCTGATGCTCTCTGGACACTTCTCGCTCAGGGTCTGACTCTCTGGACACCTGTTACTCAGTGTCTGACTGTCTCTGGGCACTGGTCACTCAGGGTCTGACCCTCTATGGACACCAGTTACTCAGGGTCTGACTCTCTCTGGACACTGGTCTCTCAGTGTCTGACTCTCTCTGGACGCCGGACCCTCAGGTTCTGACTCTCCAGACACAGTTCACTCAGGGTCTGACACTCACTGGACACTGATCACTCAGTGTTTGACGTTCTCTGGACACCGGTCACTCAGGGTCTGACTCTCACTGGGCACTTGTCACTCAGGGTCGGATTATCTCTGGACTGTCGTCAATCAGAGTCTGAACCTCCCTGGAAACCGGTCACTCAGTGTCTGACTCTCTCTGGACATTGGTCACTCAGGATCTGACTCTCTCTGGACACTGGTCAATCAGGGTCTGAGTCTCTCTGGACACAAGTTACTCAGTGTTTGACTCTCTCTGGACACTGTTCACTCAGGGTGTGACTCTCTCTGGACACTGGTCACCCAGGGTCTGACTGTCTCTGGACACTGTTCACTCAGTGTCTGACTCTCTCTGGATGCCAGTTACTCAGTGTTTGACTCTCTCTGGACACCGGTCACTCAGGGTCTGTCTCTCTGGACATCAGTTACTCAAGGTCTGAATCCCTCTGGACTCTTTTCAATCAGAGTTTGACTCTCACTGGACACTGGTCACTCAGGGTGTGACTCTCTCTGGACACTGGTCACCCAGGGTCTGACTGTCTCTGGACACTGTTCACTCAGTGTCTGACTCTCTCTGGATGCCAGTTACTCAGTGTCTGACTCTCTCTGGACACCGGTCTCTCAGGGTCTGACCCTCTATGGACACCAGTTACTCAGCGTCTGACTCTCTCTGGACACTGTTCACTCAGGTTCTGACTCTCTCTGGACACTGGTCTCTCAGTGTCTAACTCTCTCTGGACATCGGTCACTCAGGTTCTGAATCTCTCTGGAGACTGGTCATCCTGGGTCTGACACTCTGGGCAGTGTTCACTCAGTGTCTGACTCCCTCTGGACACTGGCCACTCAGTGTCTGACAATCTAGGGAAACTGGTCACTCATGGTCTGACTCTCACTGGGCACCTGTCACTCAGGGTCTGATTCTCTCTGGACACTGGTCACTCATTGTCTGACACTCTCTGGACACCGGTCACTCAGGGTCTGGCTCTCTCTGGACACCAGTTACTCAGGGTCTGATGCTCTCTGTACACTTCTCGCTCAGGGTCTGACTCTCTGGACACCTGTTACTCAGTGTCTGACTGTCTCTGGGCACTGGTCACTCAGGGTCTGACCCTCTATGGACACCAGTTACTCAGGGTCTGACTCTCTCTGGACACTGTTCACTCAGGGTCTGACTCTCTCTGGACACTGGCCTCTCAGTGTCTGACTCTCTCTGGATGCCGGACACTCAGGTTCTGACTCTCCAGACACAGTTCACTCAGGGTCTGACACTCACTGGACACTGATCACTCAGTGTTTGATGTTCTCTGGACACCGGTCACTCAGGGTCTGATTCTCACTGGGCACTTGTCACTCAGGGTCGGATTATTTCTGGACTGTCGTCAATCAGAGTCTGAACCTCCCTGGAAACCGGTCCCTCAGTGTCTGACTCTCTCTGGACATTGGTCACTCAGGATCTGACTCTCTCTGGACACTGGTCAATCAGGGTCTGAGTCTCTCTGGACACAAGTTACTCAGTGTTTGACTCTCTCTGGACACCGGTCACTCAGGGTCTGTCTCTCTGGACATCAGTTACTCAAGGTCTGAATCCCTCTGGACTCTTTTCAATCAGAGTTTGACTCTCACTGGACACTGGTCACTCAGGGTGTGACTCTCTCTGGACACTGGTCACCCAGGGTCTGACTGTCTCTGGACACTGTTCACTCAGTGTCTGACTCTCTCTGGATGCAAGTTACTCAGTGTCTGACTCTCTCTGGACACCGGTCTCTCAGGGTCTGACCCTCTATGGACACCAGTTACTCAGCGTCTGACTCTCTCTGGACACTGTTCACTCAGGTTCTGACTCTCTCTGGACACTGGTCTCTCAGTGTCTAACTCTCTCTGGACATCGGTCACTCAGGTTCTGAATCTCTCTGGAGACTGGTCATCCTGGGTCTGACACTCTGGGCAGTGTTCACTCAGTGTCTGACTCCCTCTGGACACTGGCCACTCAGTGTCTGACAATCTAGGGAAACTGGTCACTCATGGTCTGACTCTCACTGGGCACCTGTCACTCAGGGTCTGATTCTCTCTGGACACTGGTCACTCATTGTCTGACACTCTCTGGACACCGGTCACTCAGGGTCTGGCTCTCTCTGGACACCAGTTACTCAGGGTCTGATGCTCTCTGGACACTTCTCGCTCAGGGTCTGACTCTCTGGACACCTGTTACTCAGTGTCTGACTGTCCCTGGGCACTGGTCACTCAGGGTCTGACACTCTCTGGACACCAGTTACTCAGGGTCTGACACTCTCTGGACACTGGTCACTCAGGGTCTGACACTCTCTGGACACTGGTCACTCAGGGTCTGACTCTCTCTGGACACTGGTCACTCAGGGTCTGACTCCCTGGACACCTGTTACTCAGGGTCTGACACTCTCTGCACACCAGTCACTCGGGTCTGACACTCTCCGGACACCCACCGGTCACTCAGGTTCTGACTCTCAGGACACAGTTCACTCAGGGTCTGACACACTCTGGAAACCAGTCACTCAGTGTCCGACTCTCTGGACACCGGTCACTCAGGGTCTGACTTTTGCTCTGGACACTGGTCATTCATGGACTGTCTCTCTCTGGACACCGATCACTCAGGGTCTGACTCTCTCTGGACTCTGGTCACTCAGGGTCTGACTCTCTCAGGACACTGGTCACTCAGTCTCTGTCTCTCTCTGGACACCAGTCACTCAGGGTCTGACTGTTTGGACACTGGTCACACAGGGCCTGACTCTCTCTGGACACTGGTCACTCAGGGTCTGACTCTCCCTGGACACTGGTCACTCAGGGTCTGACTCACTGGACACCAGTTGCTCAGTGTCTGACTCTCTCTGGACACTGGTCACTCAGGGTCTGACTCTCTCTGGACACTGTACACTCAGTGTCTGACTCTCTCTGGATGCCAGTTATTCAGTGTCTGACTCTCTCTGGACACTGGTCACTCAGGGTCTGACCCTCTATGGACACCAGTTACTCAGGGTCTGACTCTCCCTGGACACTGGTCTCTCAGGGTCTGACTCTCTCTGGACACCGGTCACTCAGGTTCTGACTCTCCGGACGCAGTTCACTCAGGGTCTGACACTTTCTGGACACTGGTCACTCACTGTCTGACACTCTCTGGACACCAGTCACTCAGGGACTGAATCTCTCTGGGCACCTGTCATTCTGGGTCTGATTATCTCTGGACAGTCGTCAATCAGAGTCTGACCCACCCTGGACACTCGTCACTCAGTGTCTGACTCTCTCTGGACACTGGTCACTCAGGGTCTGACTCTCTCTGGACACTGGTCACCCAGGGTCTGACTGTCTCTGGACACTGGTCTCTCAGTGTCTAACTCTCTCTGGACATCGGTCACTCAGGTTCTGACTCTCTCTGGAGACTGGTCATCCTGGGTCTGACACTCTGGGCAGTGTTCACTCAGTGTCTGACTGTCTCTGGACACTGGCCACTCAGTGTCTGACAATCTAGGGAAACTGGTCACTCATGGTCTGACTCTCACTGGGCACCTGTCACTCATGGTCTGATTCTCTCTGGACACTGGTCACTCATTGTCTGACACTCTCTGGACACCGGTCACTCAGGGTCTGTCTCTCTTTGGAGACTGGTCACTCAGGGTCTGACTCTCTCTGGACACCAGTTACTCAGTGCCTGACACTCTCTGGACACCAGTTACTCAGGGTCTGACACGCTCTGGACACTGGTCACTCAGGGTCTGGCTCTCTCTGGACACCAGTTACTCAGGGTCTGATGCTCTCTGGACACTTCTCGCTCAGGGTCTGACTCTCTGGACACCTGTTACTCAGTGTCTGACTGTCTCTGGGCACTGGTCACTCAGGGTCTGACCCTCTATGGACACCAGTTACTCAGGGTCTGACTCTCTCTGGACACTGGTCTCTCAGTGTCTGACTCTCTCTGGACGCCGGACCCTCAGGTTCTGACTCTCCAGACACAGTTCACTCAGGGTCTGACACTCACTGGACACTGATCACTCAGTGTTTGACGTTCTCTGGACACCGGTCACTCAGGGTCTGACTCTCACTGGGCACTTGTCACTCAGGGTCGGATTATCTCTGGACTGTCGTCAATCAGAGTCTGAACCTCCCTGGAAACCGGTCACTCAG
Source organism: Somniosus microcephalus (assembly GCF_052327205.1). NCBI lineage: Eukaryota > Metazoa > Chordata > Chondrichthyes > Squaliformes > Somniosidae > Somniosus > Somniosus microcephalus. The sequence continues at coordinate 181,302,584 of NC_140998.1, forward strand.
TGTCTGACTCTCTCTGGACATTGGTCACTCAGGATCTGACTCTCTCTGGACACTGGTCAATCAGGGTCTGAGTCTCTCTGGACACAAGTTACTCAGTGTTTGACTCTCTCTGGACACCGGTCACTCAGGGTCTGTCTCTCTGGACATCAGTTACTCAAGGTCTGAATCCCTCTGGACTCTTTTCAATCAGAGTTTGACTCTCACTGGACACTGGTCACTCAGGGTGTGACTCTCTCTGGACACTGGTCACCCAGGGTCTGACTGTCTCTGGACACTGTTCACTCAGTGTCTGACTCTCTCTGGATGCCAGTTACTCAGTGTCTGACTCTCTCTGGACACCGGTCTCTCAGGGTCTGACCCTCTATGGACACCAGTTACTCAGCGTCTGACTCTCTCTGGACACTGTTCACTCAGGTTCTGACTCTCTCTGGACACTGGTCTCTCAGTGTCTAACTCTCTCTGGACATCGGTCACTCAGGTTCTGAATCTCTCTGGAGACTGGTCATCCTGGGTCTGACACTCTGGGCAGTGTTCACTCAGTGTCTGACTCCCTCTGGACACTGGCCACTCAGTGTCTGACAATCTAGGGAAACTGGTCACTCATGGTCTGACTCTCACTGGGCACCTGTCACTCAGGGTCTGATTCTCTCTGGACACTGGTCACTCATTGTCTGACACTCTCTGGACACCGGTCACTCAGGGTCTGGCTCTCTCTGGACACTGATCACTCAGTGTTTGATGTTCTCTGGACACCGGTCACTCAGGGTCTGATTCTCACTGGGCACTTGTCACTCAGGGTCGGATTATTTCTGGACTGTCGTCAATCAGAGTCTGAACCTCCGTGGAAACCGGTCCCTCAGTGTCTGACTCTCTCTGGACATTGGTTACTCAGGATCTGACTCTCTCTGGACACTGGTCAATCAGGGTCTGAGTCTCTCTGGACACAAGTTACTCAGTGTTTGACTCTCTCTGGACACCGGTCACTCAGGGTCTGTCTCTCTGGACATCAGTTACTCAAGGTCTGAATCCCTCTGGACTCTTTTCAATCAGAGTTTGACTCTCACTGGACACTGGTCACTCATGGTGTGACTCTCTCTGGACACCGGTCACTGAGTGTCTGACACATTCTGGACACTCGTCACTCAGGGTCTGACTCTCTCTGGACACTGGTCATTCAGGGTCTGACTCTCTGGACACCGGTCAATCAGTGTCTGACTCTCTCTGGACAGCAGCTACTCAGGGTCTCACTCTGTCTGGACACTGGCCATTCATGGTCTGACACTCTCTGGACACTGGCCATTCAATGTCTGACTCTCTCTGGACACCGGTCACTCAGTGTCTGACTCTCTCTGGGCACCAGTTACTCAGTGCCTGACACTCACTGGACGCTGGTCACTCAGGGTCTGACTTTCTGGACACTGGTCAATCAGTGTCTGACTCTCTCTGGACACTGGTCACTCGGTGTCTGACTCACTCTGGGCACCGGTCATTCAGGGTCTGACTCTGTCTGGACACTGGTCACTCAGTGTCTGACTCACTCTGGACACCGGTCACTAAGGGTCTGTCCCTCTATGGACAACAGTTACTCAGGGTCTGACTCTGCCTGGACACTGTTCACTCAGTGTATGACTCTCTCTGGAGACTGGTCACCCTGGGTCTGACACTCTGGACAGTGTTCACTAAGGGTCTGACTCCCTCTGGACACTGGTCACTCAGTGTCTGACACTTTCTGGACACCGGTCACTCAGGGCCTGACTCTCTTTGGAGATTGGTAACTCAGGGTCTGACTCTCTCTGGACGCCAGTCACTCAGTGCCTGACCCTCTCTGGACACCAGTTACTCAGGGTCTGACTCTCTCTGGACACCAGTTACTAAGGGTCTGACTCTCTCTGGACACTGGTCACTCAGGGTCTGACTCTCTCTGGACACCAGTTACTCAGGGTATGACTCTCTCTGGACACTGGTCACTCAGGGTCTGACTCTCTGAACACCTGTTGCTCAGGGTCTGACACTCACTGGACACTAGTCACTCGGGGTCTGACACTCTCTGGACACCCACCGGTCACTCAGGTTCTGACTCTCAGGACACAGTTCACTCAGGGCCTGACACACTCTGGAAACCAGTCACTCAGTGTTTGACTCTCTGGGTACCGGTCACTCAGGGTCTGACTTTTGCTCTGGACACTGGTCACTCATGGACTGTCTCTGTCTGGACACCGAACACTCAGGGTCTGACTCCCTCTGGACTCCGGTCACTCAGGGTCTGACTCTCTCAGGACACTGGCCACTCAGGGTCAGACTCTCTCTGGACACTGGTCACTCAGGGTCTGACTCTTTCTGGACACCAGTTATTCAGGGTCTGACTCTCTCTGGACACTGGTCACTCAGGGTCTGACACTCTGGGCACCTGTTACTCAGGGTCTGAAACTCACTGGACACCGGTCACTCAGGGTCTGACTCTCTTTGGACACCAGTCACTCAGTGCCTGACCCTCTCTGGACACCAGTTACTCAGGGTCTGACTCTCTCTGGACACCAGTTACTAAGGGTATGACTCTCTCTGGACAGTGGTCACTCAGGGTCTGAGTCTCTGAACACCTGTTGCTCAGGGTCTGACACTCACTGGACACCAGTCACTCGGGGTCTGACACTCTCTGGACACCCACCGGTCACTCAGGTTCTGACTCTCAGGACACAGTTCACTCAGGGCCTGACACGCTCTGGAAACCAGTCACTCAGTGTCTGACTCTCTGGGCACCGGTCACTCAGGGTCTGACTTTTGCTCTGGACACTGGTCACTCATGGACTGTCTCTCTCTGGACACCGATCACTCAGGGTCTGACTCCCTCTGGACTCTGGTCACTCAGGTCTGAGTCTCTCAGGACACTGGTCACTCAGTGTCTGTCTCTCTCTGGACACCAGTCACTCAGGGTCTGACTGTTTGGACACTGGTCACACAGGGCCTGACTCTCTCTGGACACTGGTCACTCATGGACTGTCTCTCTCTGGACACTGGCCACTCAGGGTCAGACTCTCCGTGGACTCTGTTCACTCAGAGTCTGACTCTCTGGACACCAGTTGCTCAGTGTCTGACTCTCTTTGGACACTGGTCACTCAGTGTCTGACTCTCTCTGGACACCGGTCGCTCAGGGTCTGATCCTCTATGGACACCAGTTACTCAGTGTCTGACTCTCTCTGGACACTGTTCACTGAGTTTCTGACTCTCTCTGGACACTGGTCTCTCAGTGTCTAACTCTCTCTGGACATCGGTCACTCAGGGTCTGACTCTCTCTGGTGACTGATCACCCTGGGTCTGAAACTCTGGACAGTGTTCACTCAGGGTCTGACTCCCTCTGGACACTGGACACTCAGTGTCTGACACTCTAGGGACACTGTTCACTCAGCGTCTGGCTCTCACTGGGCACCTGTCAATCAGGGTTTAATTCTCTCTGGACACTGGTCACTCAGTGTCTGACACTCTCTGGACACCGGTCACTCAGGGTCTGACTCTCTTTGGAGACTGGTCACTCAGGATCTGACTCTCTCTGGACACCAGTTACTCAGGGTCTGACTCTCTCTGGACACCAGTCGCTCAGTGCCTGACACTCTCTGGACACCAGTTACTCAGGGTCTGACACTCTCTGGACACTGGTCACTCAGGGTCTGACTCTCTCTGGACACTGGCCACTCAGGGTCATACTCTCCGTGGACTCTGTTCACTCAGGGTCTGACTCTCTGGACACCAGTTGCTCAGTGTCTGACTCTCTCTGGACACTGGTCACTCAGTGTCTGACTCTCTCTGGACACCGGTCTCTCAGGGTCTGATCCTCTTTGGACACCAGTCACTCAGTGTCTGACTCTCTCTGGACACTGTTCACTCAGGTTCTGACTCTCTCTGGACACTGGTCTCTCGGTGTATAACTCTCTCTGGACATCGGTCACTCAGGGTCTGACTCTCTCTGGTGACTGATCACCCTGGGTCTTGTTAAGTATGTGTATTGTATTGAACAATTAACACAAAGGCTTAAACGTATAACTCAAACAGGTCTTTACTGGTTGGAGGTAGGGACTATACATAGGTCTTTACTTCATGCCCACAGGCGGGAACTGAGGGGAGATCAGTACCCACAGTACTATTTATACCCCTATGGCCAGGAGTGGTACTGCGTATCACTACGCCCAACAAGTAGTGCAGTCCTGTCCATAGGTTCAAAGTAGCACACATATTACATACACAACATTCCTCCCTTCCTAGCTTTACAGTCATCTCCCCATTTAACATAACGTAATAACATATATACATATATAACTTCAGGTTTACATAACAGAATAACATAGATACATAGATAACTTCATGTCAAAACAGATCACAGATTCAGTCTCTGCGGAAAACAGTTCACAGATTCAATCTCTGTGGTGGAGTCGGTTCACGTTGCTGGAGTGACTCATTCAATAGTCCTTCCATGGATTTAACAGTTTGAACTTCCGAACTGAATTGGCTCCGTTCGGAGGGACCACGTGTGTGATCTGGTAGAGGTAATAATGGTTCAGATGGGTCATCTTCTGTTTCGACTTTTCCTTTTCTGCTTCTTGGAGACTCTCTGGGCTCCACTGTCAGCTGCCAGCTGCATGCGCAGTTCCTCCTTCTCTCCCTCCTTTTTCCGTAGTAGAGCCACCTTCTCCCGATGTTCCGTAGACTTTCGGTGCTCCTCCATGATTTCTGTATGGTGGGAGTCGAAGTTACAAGTTGGGCAGGACAGGACATAGTAATATTCGGTGTCGTCCTGAGCTAGGCCAGCGAGAGGGTCTTCTATTTCCTCCATACCCAGCTGGGCGTTAGCCAGCTTTTGTTCCAAGTCCAGACATCTTTCCTGAAGAGACTTCTTCATGCGTACCTCTTCATCCAGCTTTTTCTGGGCTTTCAGCAAGTCGTTTACTAATGACCTCATTTGAGATTTTACTACTTCAACTTCTTTTGGAGATTGATTGATCGGACTATTCAATCCCTCTACCGGAGCAGCTGTTTCAGCGGTCTGTTGTTCTACGTTGACGTGAGTCAGCGTACTTTTGGCATCCAAGGGCTGCTCTGTTGCAGTCATCTCAGTCTGTGTTGCCACCTCAGCTCTTCCAATAACCTTTGAGAGCTCCAAACCCCTTTCGTTTGAATATTGAAGTTCGTGTTCAAGTTTTTCCCATTTCAGAGTCCTGTCCTTCAGCATATGCAGGAGTTGGCTGACCGTTAACTCCTCTGACATCAGACGTTTTGTGTGCTCCTGCTCCATTTTCTCCATCAGCTGCTTCTGTTGTCTTTCCAGATTCTCCAACTCTATATCAAAGAACTCTTTCGTTGCATTCAACTCTTGCTCACAACGGCGAAGCATTTGTTCTAATTGCTGTTGTAGTTTGAAATGGAGTTGAGTTCGAGCCCGGTGTCCCTCAGAAATGGGCACATCAGTAGACTTGCCAGACTCAGAATCCACAGTTAAACTATGTTGTTGTTGCTCAGTGGAATTCTGTGCTGAAACTTTGTCTTTTGCACCTGAGTTGGGCTTACCATCATCCGTTCCAGAGTCTGGGCCGACTATCTTCACCGAGTTCTCACTCGTTATTGTTTGTAGGAAATGCCAGTCCATATTCATTTTCCTAATCCACTCCCGTCCTAGTAGTGGAGAACCTCCTTCAGATATCACATATAAGTCCATTATTTGACTGTCTTCGCCCTTGTGGACCACTGCAACCTCTATTTTCCCGATGGGGTACACTCTTTGCCCCGTGTATGTTTTCAATATAATCCCCGTATCCTGTAGGGGAATATGTTGGAATAACTTTCCGTAATCTTTCTTATTTATGACCGTCAATGCCGATCCAGTGTCCAATTCCAGTTTTACTTGGACTCCTTCTATCTGAAGAGTGACCCAAATTGTCTGGAGGTCTGCACCCTTACCAGCGTTGAGTACTCTTAAGCTAGCCAGTTCATTACAGCTTAAGCTAGCCAGTTCATTACTGCTAGCGTCTGAATCGGACTCCTGTTCGGTCACCTTGTGTACCTTTGCGTATTTTCCTTGCGGTGACTTCTTGTTGCTGGTCTTCTTCCCTGACCTGCATACTCTAGCTATATGTCCAAGCCTACCACAAGTTCTACATTCTTGGTTTTTAAACCAACACTGGCTCTGATCATGCGTTGTCTTTCCACAACGATAACATTTGCCAGAACTCACACCCAATTTGTGTGCACTGAGCTCCGGTGACCGTAGCTGCATTACTGCCGTGCCTCTCGCTGCGGCTTCATGTGCTGCTGCCATAGTGACCGCCTTCTCAAGCGTCAGCTCATTCTCCTCTAGCAGTCGCTTTTGTGTATTCTGTTTAAATAAACCACACACAAATTTGTCTCGAAGTGCCTCTGTCAGTCCCGTTCCAAACTGGCAATATTTCGCTAATTTACGCAATTCCAGCAAATAATCAGCATTGCTTTCATGCTGTAGCTGCCTTCTGTCGTAAAATTTAAATCGTTCCGCTAGCATCAGCGGCGTGGGGTTTAGATGATCTTTCAGGACAGTAACAATCTCATCGAATGTCTTATCCGCCGGTTCATCTGGTGATAACAGGTGTTTCAATTGCCCGTATGTCTTCGCACCCATTAAATTTAATAATGTTAGAGCTTTATCTTGGTCATGAATTTTATTGGCCTTACAATAATTTTTTACTCTTTCAACATATATGGCCCAATCTTCGAGGTCACTATCAAAGGTACTAATATTCCCGTGTTTAGGCATTGTAGATTTGCAATTTCTCAGATTTTATTTTGTTTACTTGTTATCAAAGATGGCGGCTTCCCGCTCTTGCCGTCGTCCTCCGCCCACAAAATGGCGGTTTTCCCGCGCTTGGCGGTCTTCACCCGTCCCCCGACGCCGTCTCCCTTCAGCCCCCGAGTGCGGCCCTTATCTTCGCCGCGATCGCCCGAGTGCGGCCCTTATCAGCGGATGCGATCGCTGGATAGCGAAGTGGCTCCCGACCGAAGCGGCTCTTGCTCGCTCCCTCCCGGGCTCTGGCTTACCCGCTCGCGCGTTTCACCGCGGCTCTTATCAGGGATTGCGATCGCCCTTATCTTCTCCAACTTCCCCAGCCCTGTCTTTGCAGCCGACGCTGCACGGCTTACCCCACCACCTAGGTTGAACAAGGAAACTGCAGAAAGACTTCTGTCAGTCGCTGGAAGCTGTCAGGATGGCTGCTGCATTCCAGTGCTCAGTCGCTGATGGAGGCTTCAGAGTCCTAAAGCCTGTCGCTTCTAGTGGGGTGGTGATGTTTGAAACTTCTCTTCAACTGCCGCAGGGTAAGAACCTGACTCGTCACCAGTGTTAAGTATGTGTATTGTATTGAACAATTAACACAAAGACTTAAACGTATAACTCAAACAGGTCTTTACTGGTTGGAGGTAGGGACTATACATAGGTCTTTACTTCATGCCCACAGGCGGGAACTGAGGGGAGATCAGTACCCACAGTACTATTTATACCCCTATGGCCAGGAGTGGTACTGCGTATCACTACGCCCAACAAGTAGTGCAGTCCTGTCCATAGGTTCAAAGTAGCACACATATTACATACACAACAGGTCTGACACTCTGGACAGTGTTCACTCAGGGTCTGACTCACTCTGGACACTGGCCACTCAGTGTCTGACACTCTAGGGACACTGTTCACTCAGGGTCTGACTCTCACTGGGCACCTGTCACTCAGGGTTTAATTGTCTCTGGACACTGGTCACTCAGTGTCTGACACTCTCTGGACACCGGTCACTCAGGGTCTGACTCTCTTTGGAGACTGGTCATTCAGGATCTGACTCTCTCTGGACACCAGTCGCTCAGTGCCTGACACTCTCTGGACACCAGTTACTCAGGGTCTGACACTCTCTGGACACTGGTCACTCAGGGTCTGACTCTCTCTGGACACCAGTTATTCAGGGTCTGACTCTCTCTGGACACTCGTCACTCAGGGTCTGACACTCTGGGCACCTGTTACTCAGGGTCTGACACTCACTGGACACCAGTCACTCGGGGTCTGACACTCTCTGGACACCCACCGGTCACTCAGGTTCTGACTCTCAGAACACAGTTCACTCAGGGTCGGACACACTCTGGAAACCAGTCACTCAGTGTCTGACTCTCTGGGCACCGGTCACTCAGGGTCTGACTTTTGGTCTGGACACTGGTCACTCATGGACAGTCTCTCTCTGGACACCGATCACTCAGTGTCTGACTCTCTCTGGACTCCGGTCACTCAGGGTCTGACTCTCTCTGGACTCCGGTCACTCAGGGTCTGACTCTCTCAGGACACTGGTCACTCAGTGTCTGTCTCTCTCTGGACACCAGTCACTCAGGGTCTGACTGTTTGGACACTGATCACACAGGGCCTGACTCTCCCTGGACACTGGTCACTCAGGGTCTGACTCTCTGGACACCAGTTGCTCAGTGTCTGACTCTCTCTGAACACTGGTCACTCAGGGTCTGACTCTCTCTGGACACTGTTCACTCAGTGTCTGACTCTCTCTGGATGCCAGTTACTCAGTGTCTCAGATGCCAGTTACTCTGGGAGCACGGAGAGCTTCATCCACCCCGACACGGTGCGGCGTTGCTCTCTCCCAGTACTGCCTGCGCACCAGCGGATTTCTATGGCCTCCGAGTCCCAGTCGGCGGACATTAGCGGCTACTGCGTGGTGACACTAGTAGTAGACGGGACTGTGTATGATAATTTTAAACTTCTGGTCCTGCCCCACCTCTGCGCTGCCATTCTACTGGGGTTAGATATTCAGTGCCACCTTAAAAGTGTTACGATGGCGTACGGTGGACCCCTCCCCCCACTCACAGTCCGCAGCCAGCAGCTTCCAAATTGGCCGCCGCGCACCAGGTGCAACCTCTCCACACTCAGAGTCACCCCCCCCCACTGTTTGCTAACCTCACCCCCGACTGTAAGCCCATCGCCACAAAGAGCAGGCGATACAGTGCCGGGGACAGGGTTTTCATTAAAACCGAAGTGGAGCGGCTCCTGAAGGAAGGGATTATTGAGGACAGCACCAGCCCCTTGCGAGCCCAGGTTGTGGTCGTTAAGACCGGCGAGAAGCAACGCCTGGTCATCGACTACAGCCAGACAATAAATCGCTACACCCTGCTGGATGCTTACCCACTCCCCCGCATAGCTGATATGGTCAACCAGATCGCGCAGTACCGCGTCTTCTCGACCATTGACCTGAAATCAGCGTACCACCAGCTCCCTATCTGCCCTGAGGACCGCCAGTATACTGCCTTTGAGGCAAACGGCCGCCTCTATCACATCCTTAGGGTTCCCTTTGGCGTCACCAACGGGGTCTCCGTCTTCCAAAGGGAGATGGACCGGATGGTCGATCAAAATGCGTTGCAGGCCACTTTCCCATATCCGGACAATGTGACCATCTGCGGCCATGACTTGCAGGACCGTGACGCAAACCTCGAAAAATTCCTCTGCACCGCCAAAGTCCTCAACCTGACGTATAACAAGGAGAAGTGCATATTCCGCACAACCCGCCTCGCCATCCTTGGCTGTGTTGTGGAACACGGAGTCATCGGTCCCGACCCCGACCGAATGCGTCCCCTTATGGAACTCCCACTGCCCCACTGCCTCAAGGTCCTGAAGAGGTGCCTAGGGTTTTTCTCTTATTACGCCCAGTGGGTCCCCTACTATGAGGACGAGGCCCATCCGCTGATCAAGTCCACCTCTTTTCCCGTGACGGCAGAGGCCCGCTTAGCCTTCCACCGTATCAAGGAAGACATTGCCAAAGCCACCAAGCATGCAGTGGACGAATCCATCCCATTCCAGGTGGAAAGCGACGCGTCCGACTTTGCCCTGGCCGCTACCCTCAATCAGGCGGGGAGACCTGTGGCCTTCTTTTCACGAACCCTCCAGGGCCCGGAGACCAGGCACTCTGCTGTTGAGAAGGAGGCCCAGGCTATTGTGGAGGCTGTGCGTCATTGGAGGCACTACCTGGCCGGAAAACGATTTACCCTGCTCACTGACCAGCGTTCAGTTGTTTTTATGTTTAACAACAAGCAGAGGGGCAAAATCAAAAACGACAAGATCTTGAGGTGGTGAATCGAACTTTCCACCTACAATTACGAGATCTTGTACCGGCCTGGGAAGCTCAATGAACCCCCGGATGCTCTATCGCGTGGCACCTGCGCCAGCGCGCAGATCGATAGACTGCGAGCCCTCCACAATGACCTCTGCCACCCGGGGGTCACCAGGTTCTTTCACTTCATCAAGGCCCGCAACCTGCCTTACTCCATTGAGGAGGTCAGGACCATGACCAGGAACTGCCAAGTTTGCGTTGAGTGCAAACCGCACTTTTATAGACCAGACAGGGCTCACCTGATAAAAGCCACTCGCCCCTTCGAGCACCTGAGCGTTGATTTTAAAGGGCCTCTCCCCTCCTCCGACCGCAATGTGTACTTCCTCAACATTATTGATGAGTACTCCTGTTTCCCGTTCGCCATCCCCTGCCCGGACATGACCAGTGCCACGGTCATTAAATGTCTGAACGACCTCTTCACCCTGTTCGGTTTCCCCAGCTATATCCATAGCGACCGGGGCTCATCGTTTATGAGCGACGAACTCCGTCAGTACCTGCTCGCTAGGGGTATTGCCACAAGCAGGACCACCAGTTACAACCCCCGGGGGAACGGACAGGTGGAAAGAGAGAATGCGACAGTTTGGAAGGCCACCCTGCTAGCCTTAAAGTCTAGGGGCCTTCCAACCTCCCGCTGGCAGGATGTGCTCCCTGATGCGCTCCACTCTATTCGGTCACTGCTCTGCACTGCCACTAACGCCACCCCTCATGAGAAAATGTTTGTCTTCCCAAGGAAGTCCACATCGGGGACATCGCTACCGCCATGGCTGACGTCCCCAGGGCCGGTCCTACTGAGAAGACACGTGAGGACTCATAAAATGGACCCCCTGGTCGAGAGGGTCGACCTCCTCCATGCCAACCCCCAGTATGCTTACATTGCGTACCTGGATGGGCGGGAGGACACAGTCTCCATACGAGACCTCGCACCCTCGGGGGTCGCAGTAACCCACTACCCACTACCACCTCCCCCCACGATCCGATATCCAGCCCCAGCAGACGGCAGGCCTGGGCCCCGCGACCCGCTCGACACCTACGAGGACTACACACCAGTGCCCCAGCCTACGCGGGACTCGAGGTCGGAAGCTTCACTACCCCTGCCGTCGCCACATCGATCACAGCGGCAGACAAGACCTCCGGAGAGACTCCAATACACTAACTTTTAATACACTTCACCCCGCCGGACTCAATTTTAAACAAGGGGTGAATGTGGTAAACCACTGTTTGTATTCCACTGTGTACATGCCTGTACATGTCTCGGCTGACTCCTCCCACGAGTCCAGGTTTAAAGGTTACTGCTCCACAGTCCCTCTGTATTCTGGACCGGTCGACCACTCGAGGCACACCTTCATTCTCTTGTTACTAAAAGCCTGTTAGTTACTCGCTTAATCTCAGTCTTTTGAGTTATTGAGTCAGTGTCTGACTCTCTCTGGAGACCAGTCACCCTGGGTCTGACACTCTGGACAGTGTTCACTCAGGGCCTGACTCCCTCTGGACACTGGTCACTCAGTGTCTGACACTCTCTGGACACCCACCGGTCACTCAGGTTCTGACTCTCAGGACACAGTTCACTCAGGGTCTGACTCTCTCTGGACACCAGTCACTCAGTGCCTGACACTCTCTGGACACCAGTTACTCAGGTTCTGATACTCTCTGGACACTGGTCACTCAGGGCCTGACTCTCTCTGCACACTGATCACTCAGGGTCTGACTCTCTGGACACCTGTTACTCAGGGTCTGACACTCTCTTGACACCAGTCACTCGGGTCTGACACTCTCTGGACACCCACCGGTCACTCAGGTTCTGACTCTCAGGACACAGTTCACTCAGGGTCTGACACACTCTGGAAACCAGTCATTCAGTGTCTGACTCTCTGGACACCGGTCACTCAGGGTCTGACTTTTGCTCTGGACACTGGTCATTCATGGACTGTCTCTCTCTGGACACCCATCACTCAGGTTCTGACTCTCTCTGGACACCGGTCACTCAGGGTCTGACTCTCTATGGACAACAGTTACTCAGGTTCTGACTCTGTCTGGACACTGTTCACTCAGTGTCTGACTCTCTCTGGAGACCAGTCACCCTGGGTCTGACACTCTGGACAGTGTTCACTCAGGGCCTGACTCCCTCTGGACACTGGTCACTCAGTATCTGACACTTTCTGGACACCGGTCACTCAGGGTCTGACTCTCTTTGGAGACTGGTAACTCAGGGTCTGACTCTCTGTGGACACCAGTCACTCAGTGCCTGACCCTCTCTGGACACCATTTACTCAGGGTCTGACTCTCTCTGGACACCAGTTACTAAGGGTATGACTCTCTCTGGACACTGGTCACTCAGGTTCTGACTCTCTGGACACCTGTTGCTCATGGTCTGACACTCACTGGACACCAGTCACTCGGGGTCTGACACTCTCTGGACACCCACCGGTCACTCAGGTTCTGACTCTCAGGACACAGTTCACTCAGGGTCTGACACACTCTGGAAACCAGTCACTCAGTGTCTGACTCTCTGGGCACCGGTCACTCAGGGTCTGACTTTTGCTCTGGACACTGGTCACTCATGGACTGTCTCTCTGTGGACACCGATCACTCAGAGTCTGGCTCTCTCTGGACACCGGTCACTCAGGGTCTGACTTTTGCTCTGGACACTGGTCACTCATGGACTGTCTCTCTCTGGACACCGATCACTCAGAGTCTGGCTCTCTCTGGGTACCGGTCACTCAGGGTCTGACTTTTGCTCTGGACACTGGTCACTCATGGACTGTCTCTCTCTGGACACCGATCACTCAGAGTCTGGCTCTCTCTGGGTACCGGTCACTCAGGGTCTGACTTTTGCTCTGGACACTGGTCACTCATGGACTGTCTCTCTCTGGACACCGATCACTCAGGGTCAGACTCTCCGTGGACTCTGTTCACTCAGGATCTGACTCTCTGGACACGAGCTGCTCAGTGTCCGACTCTCTCTGGACGCTGGTCACTCAGTGTCTGACTCTCTGGACACCAGTTGCTCAGTGTCTGACTCTCTCTGGACACTGTTCACTCAGGTTCTGACTCTTTCTGGACACTGGTCTCTCAGTGTGTAACTCTCTCTGGACATCGGTCACTCAGGGTCTGACTCTCTCTGGTGACTGATCACCCTGGGTCTGACACTCTGGACAGTGTTCACTCAGGGTCTGACTCCCTCTGGACACTGGCCACTCAGTGTCTGACACTCTCGGGACACGGTTCACTCAGGGTCTGACTCTCACTGGGCACCTGTCACTCAGGGTGTCATTCTCTCTGGACACTGGTCACTCAGTGTCTGACACTCTCTGGACACTGATCACTCAGGGTCTGACACTCTCTGGACACTGGTCACTCAGGGTCTGACTCTCTCTGGACACCGGACTCAGGTTCTGACTCTCCAGACACAGTTCACTCAGGGTCTGACTCTCTCTGGACACTGTTCACTCAGGGTCTGACTCTCTCTGGACACTGGTCTCTCAGTGTCTGACTCTCTCTGGACACCGGACTCATGTTCTGACTCTCCAGACACAGTTCACTCAGGGTCTGACACTCTCTGGACACTGATCACTCAGTGTTTGACATTCTCTGGACACCGGTCACTCAGGGTCTGATTCTCACTGGGCACTTGTCACTCAGGGTCGGATTATCTCTGGACTGTTGTCAATCAGAGTCTGACCCTCCCTGGAAACCGATCACTCAGTGTCTGACTCTCTCTGGACACTGGTCACTCAGGATCTGACTCTCTCTGGACACTGGTCAATCGGGATCTGAGTCTCTCTGGACACAAGTTACTCAGTGTTTGACTCTCTCTGGACACTGGTCGCTCAGGGTCTGTCTCTCTGGACATCAGTTACTCATGGTCTGAATCCCTCTGGACTCTTTTCAATTTGAGTTTGACTCTCACTGGAGACTGGTCACACAGGGTCTGACTCTCTCTGGACACCGGTCACTCAGTGTCTGACACATTCTGGACACTGGTCACTCAGGGTCTGACACTCTCTGGACACTGGTCATTCAGGGTCTGACTCTCTGGACACCGGTCAATCAGTGTCTGACTCTCTCTGGACAGCAGCTACTCAGGGTCTCACTCTGTCTGGACACTGGTCATTCATGGTCTGACAATCTCTGGACACTGGTCATTCAATGTCTGACTCTCTCTGGACACCGGTCACTCAGTGTCTGACTCTCTCTGGGCACCAGTTACTCAGTGCCTGACACTCACTGGACGCCGGTCACTCAGGGTCTGATTTTCTGGACACTGGTCAATCAGTGTCTGACTCTCTCTGGACAGTGGTCACTCAGTGTCTGACTCACTCTGGGCACCGGTCATTCAGGGTCTGACTCTGTCTGGACACTGGTCACTCAGTGTCTGACTCACTCTGGACACCGGTCACTCAGGGTCTGACCCTCTATGGACAACAGTTACTCAGGCTCTGACTCTGTCTGGACACTGTTCACTCAGTGTCTGACTCTCTCTGGAGACCAGTCACCCTGGGTCTGACACTCTGGACAGTGTTCACTCAGGGCCTGACTCCCTCTGGACACTGGTCACTCAGTGTCTGACACTTTCTGGACACCGGTCACTCAGGGTCTGACTCTCTTTGGAGACTGGTAACTCAGGGTCTGACTCTCTGTGGACACCAGTCACTCAGTGCCTGACTCTCTCTGGACACCATTTACTCAGGGTCTGACTCTCTCTGGACACCAGTTACTAAGGGTATGACTCTCTCTGGACACTGGTCACTCAGGTTCTGACTCTCTGGACACCTGTTGCTCAGGGTCTGACACTCACTGGACACCAGTCACTCGGGGTCTGACACTCTCTGGACACCCACCAGTCACTCAGGTTCTGACTCTCAGGACACAGTTCACTCAGGGTCTGACACACTCTGGAAACCAGTCACTCAGTGTCTGACTCTCTGGGCTCCGGTCACTCAGGGTCTGACTTTTGCTCTGGACACTGGTCACTCATGGACTGTCTCTCTCTGGACACCGATCACTCAGAGTCTGGCTCTCTCTGGACACCGGTCACTCAGGGTCTGACTTTTGCTCTGGACACTGGTCACTCATGGAATGTCTCTCTCTGGACACCGATCACTCAGGGTCAGACTCTCCGTGGACTCTGTTCACTCAGGGTCTGACTCTCTGGACACCAGTTGCTCAGTGTCCGACTCTCTCTGGACGCTGGTCACTCAGTGTCTGACTCTCTCTGGACACCGGTCTCTCAGGGTCTGATCCTCTATGCACACCAGTTACTCAGGGTCTGCCTCTCTCTGGACACTGTTCACTCAGGGTCTGACTCTCTCTGGACACTGGTCTCTCAGTGTCTGACTCTCTCTGGACACCGGTCACTCAGGTTCTGACTCTCCAGACACAGTTCACTCAGGGTCTGACACTCTCTGGACACTGATCACTCAGTGTTTGACATTCTCTGGACACCGGTCACTCAGGGTCTGATTCTCACTGGGCACTTGTCACTCAGGGTCGGATTATCTCTGGACTGTTGTCAATCAGAGTCTGACCCTCCCTGGAAACCGATCACTCAGTGTCTGACTCTCTCTGGACACTGGTCACTCAGGATCTGACTCTCTCTGGACACTGGTCAATCGGGATCTGAGTCTCTCTGGACACAAGTTACTCAGTGTTTGACTCTCTCTGGACACTGGTCGCTCAGGGTCTGTCTCTCTGGACATCAGTTACTCATGGTCTGAATCCCTCTGGACTCTTTTCAATTTGAGTTTGACTCTCACTGGAGACTGGTCACACAGGGTCTGACTCTCTCTGGACACCGGTCACTCAGTGTCTGACACATTCTGGACACTGGTTACTCAGGGTCTGACACTCTCTTGACACCAGTCACTCGGGTCTGACAGTCTCTGGACACCCACCGGTCACTCAGGTTCTGACTCTCAGGACACAGTTCACTCAGGGTCTGACACACTCTGGAAACCAGTCATTCAGTGTCTGACTCTCTGGACACCGGTCACTCAGGGTCTGACTTTTGCTCTGGACACTGGTCATTCATGGACTGTCTCTCTCTGGACACCCATCACTCAGGTTCTGACTCTCTCTGGACACCGGTCACTCAGGGTCTGACTCTCTATGGACAACAGTTACTCAGGTTCTGACTCTGTCTGGACACTGTTCACTCAGTGTCTGACTCTCTCTGGAGACCAGTCACCCTGGGTCTGACACTCTGGACAGTGTTCACTCAGGGCCTGACTCCCTCTGGACACTGGTCACTCAGTATCTGACACTTTCTGGACACCGGTCACTCAGGGTCTGACTCTCTTTGGAGACTGGTAACTCAGGGTCTGACTCTCTGTGGACACCAGTCACTCAGTGCCTGACCCTCTCTGGACACCATTTACTCAGGGTCTGACTCTCTCTGGACACCAGTTACTAAGGGTATGACTCTCTCTGGACACTGGTCACTCAGGTTCTGACTCTCTGGACACCTGTTGCTCATGGTCTGACACTCACTGGACACCAGTCACTCGGGGTCTGACACTCTCTGGACACCCACCGGTCACTCAGGTTCTGACTCTCAGGACACAGTTCACTCAGGGTCTGACACACTCTGGAAACCAGTCACTCAGTGTCTGACTCTCTGGGCACCGGTCACTCAGGGTCTGACTTTTGCTCTGGACACTGGTCACTCATGGACTGTCTCTCTGTGGACACCGATCACTCAGAGTCTGGCTCTCTCTGGACACCGGTCACTCAGGGTCTGACTTTTGCTCTGGACACTGGTCACTCATGGACTGTCTCTCTCTGGACACCGATCACTCAGAGTCTGGCTCTCTCTGGGTACCGGTCACTCAGGGTCTGACTTTTGCTCTGGACACTGGTCACTCATGGACTGTCTCTCTCTGGACACCGATCACTCAGAGTCTGGCTCTCTCTGGGTACCGGTCACTCAGGGTCTGACTTTTGCTCTGGACACTGGTCACTCATGGACTGTCTCTCTCTGGACACCGATCACTCAGGGTCAGACTCTCCGTGGACTCTGTTCACTCAGGATCTGACTCTCTGGACACGAGCTGCTCAGTGTCCGACTCTCTCTGGACGCTGGTCACTCAGTGTCTGACTCTCTGGACACCAGTTGCTCAGTGTCTGACTCTCTCTGGACACTGTTCACTCAGGTTCTGACTCTTTCTGGACACTGGTCTCTCAGTGTGTAACTCTCTCTGGACATCGGTCACTCAGGGTCTGACTCTCTCTGGTGACTGATCACCCTGGGTCTGACACTCTGGACAGTGTTCACTCAGGGTCTGACTCCCTCTGGACACTGGCCACTCAGTGTCTGACACTCTCGGGACACTGTTCACTCAGGGTCTGACTCTCACTGGGCACCTGTCACTCAGGGTGTCATTCTCTCTGGACACTGGTCACTCAGTGTCTGACACTCTCTGGACACTGATCACTCAGGGTCTGACACTCTCTGGACACTGGTCACTCAGGGTCTGACTCTCTCTGGACACCGGACTCAGGTTCTGACTCTCCAGACACAGTTCACTCAGGGTCTGACTCTCTCTGGACACTGGTCTCTCAGTGTCTGACTCTCTCTGGACACCGGACTCATGTTCTGACTCTCCAGACACAGTTCACTCAGGGTCTGACACTCTCTGGACACTGATCACTCAGTGTTTGACATTCTCTGGACACCGGTCACTCAGGGTCTGATTCTCACTGGGCACTTGTCACTCAGGGTCGGATTATCTCTGGACTGTTGTCAATCAGAGTCTGACCCTCCCTGGAAACCGGTCACTCAGTGTCTGACTCTCTCTGGACACTGGTCACTCAGGATCTGACTCTCTCTGGACACTGGTCAATCGGGATCTGAGTCTCTCTGGACACAAGTTACTCAGTGTTTGACTCTCTCTGGACACTGGTCGCTCAGGGTCTGTCTCTCTGGACATCAGTTACTCATGGTCTGAATCCCTCTGGACTCTTTTCAATTTGAGTTTGACTCTCACTGGAGACTGGTCACACAGGGTCTGACTCTCTCTGGACACCGGTCACTCAGTGTCTGACACATTCTGGACACTGGTCACTCAGGGTCTGACACTCTCTGGACACTGGTCATTCAGGGTCTGACTCTCTGGACACCGGTCAATCAGTGTCTGACTCTCTCTGGACAGCAGCTACTCAGGGTCTCACTCTGTCTGGACACTGGTCATTCATGGTCTGACAATCTCTGGACACTGGTCATTCAATGTCTGACTCTCTCTGGACACCGGTCACTCAGTGTCTGACTCTCTCTGGGCACCAGTTACTCAGTGCCTGACACTCACTGGACGCCGGTCACTCAGGGTCTGATTTTCTGGACACTGGTCAATCAGTGTCTGACTCTCTCTGGACAGTGGTCACTCAGTGTCTGACTCACTCTGGGCACCGGTCATTCAGGGTCTGACTCTGTCTGGACACTGGTCACTCAGTGTCTGACTCACTCTGGACACCGGTCACTCAGGGTCTGACCCTCTATGGACAACAGTTACTCAGGCTCTGACTCTGTCTGGACACTGTTCACTCAGTGTCTGACTCTCTCTGGAGACCAGTCACCCTGGGTCTGACACTCTGGACAGTGTTCACTCAGGGCCTGACTCCCTCTGGACACTGGTCACTCAGTGTCTGACACTTTCTGGACACCGGTCACTCAGGGTCTGACTCTCTTTGGAGACTGGTAACTCAGGGTCTGACTCTCTGTGGACACCAGTCACTCAGTGCCTGACTCTCTCTGGACACCATTTACTCAGGGTCTGACTCTCTCTGGACACCAGTTACTAAGGGTATGACTCTCTCTGGACACTGGTCACTCAGGTTCTGACTCTCTGGACACCTGTTGCTCAGGGTCTGACACTCACTGGACACCAGTCACTCGGGGTCTGACACTCTCTGGACACCCACCGGTCACTCAGGTTCTGACTCTCAGGACACAGTTCACTCAGGGTCTGACACACTCTGGAAACCAGTCACTCAGTGTCTGACTCTCTGGGCATCGGTCACTCAGGGTCTGACTTTTGCTCTGGACACTGGTCACTCATGGACTGTCTCTCTCTGGACACCGATCACTCAGAGTCTGGCTCTCTCTGGACACCGGTCACTCAGGGTCTGACTTTTGCTCTGGACACTGGTCACTCATGGAATGTCTCTCTCTGGACACCGATCACTCAGGGTCAGACTCTCCGTGGACTCTGTTCACTCAGGGTCTGACTCTCTGGACACCAGTTGCTCAGTGTCCGACTCTCTCTGGACGCTGGTCACTCAGTGTCTGACTCTCTCTGGACACCGGTCTCTCAGGGTCTGATCCTTTATGCACACCAGTTACTCAGGGTCTGCCTCTCTCTGGACACTGTTCACTCAGGGTCTGACTCTCTCTGGACACTGGTCTCTCAGTGTCTGACTCTCTCTGGACACCGGTCACTCAGGTTCTGACTCTCCAGACACAGTTCACTCAGGGTCTGACACTCTCTGGACACTGATCACTCAGTGTTTGACATTCTCTGGACACCGGTCACTCAGGGTCTGATTCTCACTGGGCACTTGTCACTCAGGGTCGAATTATCTCTGGACTGTCGTCAATCAGAGTCTGACCCTCCCTGGAAACCGGTCACTCAGTGTCTGACTCTCTCTGGACACTGGTCACTCAGGATCTGACTCTCTCTGGACACTGGTCAATCAGGGTCTGAGTCTCTCTGGACACAAGTTACTCAGTGTTTGACTCTCTCTGGACACTGGTCACTCAGGCTCTGTCTCTCTGGACATCAGTTACTCATGGTTTGAATCCCTCTGGACTCTTTTCAATTAGAGTTTGACTCTCACTGGACACTGGTCACACAGGGTCTGACTCTCTCTGGACACCGGTCACTCAGTGTCTGACACATTCTGGACACTGGTCACTCAGGGTCTGACTCTCTCTGGACACTGGTCATCCAGGGTCTGACTCTCTGGACACCGGTCAATCAGTGTCTGACTCTCTCTGGACAGCAGCTACTCAGGGTCTCACTCTGTCTGGACACTGGTCATTCATGGTCTGACACTCTCTGGACACTGGTCATTCAATGTCTGACTTTCTCTGGACACCGGTCACTCAGTGTCTGACTCTCTCTGGGCACCAGATACTCAGTGCCTGACACTCACTGGACGCCGGTCACTCAGGGTCTGACTTTCTGGACACTGGTCAATCAGTGTCTGACTCTCTCTGGACACTGGTCACTCAGTGTCTGACTCACTCTGGGCACCGGTCATTCAGGGTCTGACTCTGTCTGGACACTGGTCACTCAGTGTCTGACTCACTCTGGACACCGGTCACTCAGGGTCTGACCCTCTATGGACAACAGTTACTCAGGGTCTGACTCTCTCTGGACACTGTTCACTCAGTGTCTGACTCTCTCTGGAGACCAGTCACCCTGGGTCTGACACTCTGGACAGTGTTCACTCAGGGCCTGACTCCCTCTGGACACTGGTCACTCAGTGCCTGACACTTTCTGGACACCGGTCACTCAGGGTCTGACTCTCTTTGGAGACTGGTAACTCAGGGTCTGACTCTCTGTGGACACCAGTCACTCAGTGCCTGACCCTCTCTGGACACCATTTACTCAGGGTCTGACTCTCTCTGGACACCAGTTACTAAGGGTATGACTCTCTCTGGACACTGGTCACTCAGGGTCTGACTCTCTGGACACCTGTTGCTCAGGGTCTGACACTCACTGGACACTGGTCACTCGGGGTCTGACTCTCTGGACACCTGTTGCTCAGGGTCTGACACTCACTGGACACCAGTCACTTGGGGTCTGACACTCTCTGGACACCCACCGGTCACTCAGGTTCTGACTCTCAGGACACAGTTCACTCAGGGTCTGACACACTCTGGAAACCAGTCACTCAGTGTCTGACTCTCTGGGCACCGGTCACTCAGGGTCTGACTTTTGCTCTGGACACTGGTCACTCATGGACTGTCTCTCTCTGGACACCGATCACTCAGAGTCTGACTCTCTCTGGACACCGGTCACTCAGTGTCTGACTCTCTCTGGACACTGGTCACTCAGTGTCTGACTCTCTCTGGACACTGGTCATTCAGTGTCTGACTCTCTCTGGACACTGGTCACTCAGTGTCTGACTCTCTCTGGAC
The DNA here is from genome assembly GCF_052327205.1 of Somniosus microcephalus. Taxonomy (NCBI): domain Eukaryota; kingdom Metazoa; phylum Chordata; class Chondrichthyes; order Squaliformes; family Somniosidae; genus Somniosus; species Somniosus microcephalus. The sequence continues at coordinate 181,323,878 of NC_140998.1, forward strand.
ACCGGTCTCTCAGGGTCTGATCCTCTATGCACACCAGTTACTCAGTGTCTGACTCTCTCTGGACACTGTTCACTCAGGTTCTGACTCTTTCTGGACACTGGTCTCTCAGTGTGTAACTCTCTCTGGACATCGGTCACTCAGGGTCTGACTCTCTCTGGTGACTAATCACCCTGGGTCTGACACTCTGGACAGTGTTCACTCAGGGTCTGACTCCCTCTGGACACTGGACACTCAGTGTCTGACACTCTAGGGACACTGTTCACTCAGGGTCTGACTCTCACTGGGCACCTGTCACTCAGGGTGTAATTCTCTCTGGACACTGGTCACTCAGTGTCTGACACTCTCTGGACACCGGTCACTCAGGGTGCGACTCTCTTTGGAGACTGGTCACTCTGGATCTGACTCTCTCTGGACACCAGTTACTCAGGGTCTGACTCTCTCTGGACACCAGTCGCTCAGTGCCTGACACTCTCTGGACACCAGTTACTCAGGGTCTGACACTCTCTGGACACTGGCCACTCAGGGTCTGACTCTCTCTGGACACCAGTTATTCAGGGTCTGACTCTCTCTGGACACTGGCCACTCAGTGTCTGACATTCTAGGGACACTGGTCACTCAGGGTCTGACACTCTCTGGACACCGGTCACTCAGGGTCTGACTCTCTCAGGACACCAGTTCCTCAGGGTCCGACTAGCTCTGGACACTGGTCACTCAGGGTCTGACTCTTTGGACCCCTGTTACTCAGGGTCTGACTCTCTCTGGACACCAGTTACTCAGGGTCTGACGCTCTCTGGGCACTGGTCACTCAGGGTCTGACTCTTTAGACAGCTGTTACTCAGTGTCTGACTCTCTCTGGACTCCGGTCACTCAGGGTTTGACTCTCTCAGGACACCAGTCACTCAGTGTCTGTCTCTCTCTGGACACCAGTCACTCAGGGTCTGACTCTCTCTGGACTCCGGTCACTCAGGGTCCGTCTCTCTTAGGACACCAGTCACTCAGTGTCTGTCTCTCTCTGGACACCAGTCACTCAGGGTCCGACTGTTTGGACACTGCTCACACACGGCCTGACTCTCTCTGGACACTGGTCACTCAGGGTCTGACTCTCCCTGGACACTGGTCACTCAGGGTCTGACTCTCTGAACACCAGTTGATCAGTGTCAGACTCTCTGTGGACACTGGTCACTCAGGGTCTGACTCTCTCTGGACACTGTTCGCTCAGTGTCTGACTCTCTCTGGATGCCAGTTACTCAGTGTCTGACTCTCTCTGGACACCGGTCACTCTAGGGCTGACCCTCTATGGATACCAGTTACTCAGTGTCTGACTCTCTCTGGACACTGTTCACTCAGTATCTGACTCTCTCTGGACACTGGTCTCTCAGTGTCTGACTCTCTCTGGACACCGGTCACTCAGGTTCTGACTCTCCGGATGCAGTTCACTCAGGGTCTGACACTCTCTGGACACTGGTCACTCAGTGTCTGACTCTCTCTGGACACCAGTCACTCAGGGTCTGACTCACTCTGGGCACCTGTCACGCTGGGTCTGATTATCTCTGGACAGATGTCAATCAGAGTCTGACCCTCCCTGGACACCGGTCACTCAGTGTCTGACTCTCTCTGGACACTGGTCACTCAGGGTCTGACTCTCTCTCGACACTGGTCACTCAGGGTCTGACTGTCTCTGGACACTGTTCACTCAGTGTCTGACTCTCTCTGGATGCCAGTTACTCAGTGTCTGACTCTCTCTGGACACCGGTCTCTCAGGGTCTGACCCTCTATGGACACCAGTTACTCAGTGTCTGACTCTCTCTGGACACTGTTCACTCAGGTTCTGACCCTCTCTGGACACTGGTCTCTCAGTGTCTAACTCTCTCAGGACATCGGTCACTCAGGTTCTGACTCTCTCTGGAGACTGGTCAACCTGGGTCTGACACTCTGGACAGTGTTCACTCAGGGTCTGACTCCCTCTGGACACTGGTCACTCAGTTTCTGACACTCTCTGGTCACTGGTCACTCAGGGTCTGACTCTCTTTGGAGACTGGTCATTCAGGGTCTGACTCTCTCTGGACACCATTTACTCAGGGTCTGACTCTCTCTGGACACCAGTCACTCGGTGCCTGACACTCTCTGGACACCAGTTACTCAGGGTCTGACACGCTCTGGACACTGGTCACTCAGGGTCTGACTCTCTCTGGACACCAGTTACTCAGGGTCTGACTCTCTCTGGAGACTGGTCAATCAGGGTGTGACTCTCTGGACACCTGTTACTCAGGGTCTGACACTCACTGGACACCAGTCACTCAGGGTCTTACACTCTCTGGACACCCACCGGTCACTCAGGTTCTGACACTCCGGACGCAGTTCACTCAGGGTCTGACACTTTCTGGACACTGGTCACTCAGTGTCTGGCACTCTCTGGACACCAGTCACTCAGGGACTGACTCTCTCTGGGCACGTGTCATTCTGGGTCTGATTATCTCTGGACAGTCGTCAATCAGAGTCTGACCAACGCTGGACACTGGTCACTCAGTGTCTGACTCTCTCTGGACACTTGTCACTCAGGGTCTGACTCTTTCTGGACACTGGTCACCCAGGGTCAGACTGTGTGTGGACACTGTTCACTCAGTGTCTGATTCTCTCTGGATGCCAGTTACTCAGTGTCTGACACTCTCTGGACACCGGTCTCTCAGGGTCTGACCCTCTATGGACACCAGTTACTCAGTGTCTGACTCTCTCTGGACACTGTTCACTCAGCTTCTGACTCTCTCTGGAGACTGGTCATCCTGGGTCTGACACTCTGGACAGTGTTCACTCAGTGTCTGACTCCCTCTGGACACTGGCCACTCAGTGTCTGACAATCTAGGGACACTGGTCACTCAGGGTCTGACTCTCACTGGGCACCTGTCACTCATGGTCTGATTCTCTCTGGACACTGGTCACTCATTGTCTGACACTCTCTGGACACCGGTCACTCAGGGTCTGTCTCTCTTTGGAGACTGGTGACTCAGGGTCTGACTCTCTCTGGACACCAGTCACTCAGTGCCTGACACTCTCTGGACGCCAGTTACTCAGGGTCTGACACGCTCTGGACACTGGTCACTCAGGGTCTGACTCTCTCTGGACACCAGTTACTCAGGGTCTGATGCTCTCTGGACACCAGTCACTCAGGGTCTGACTCTCTCTGGACACCAGTTACTCAGGGTCTGACGCTCTCTGGACACTTCTCACTCAGGGTCTGACTCTCTGGACACCTGTTACTCAGTGTCCGACTGTCTCTGGGCACCGGTCACTCAGGGTCTGACCCTCTATGGACACCAGTTACTCAGGGTCTGACTCTCTCTGGACACTGTTCACTCAGGGTCTGACTCTCTGGACACCTGTTACTCAGTGTCCGACTGTCTCTGGGCACCGGTCACTCAGGGTCTGACTCTCTCTGGACACCAGTCACTCAGGGTCTGACTCTCTCTGGACACTGTTCACTCAGGGTCTGACTCTCTGGACACCTGTTACTCAGTGTCCGACTGTCTCTGGGCACCGGTCACTCAGGGTCTGACCCTCTATGGACACCAGTTACTCAGGGTCTGACTCTCTCTGGACACTGGTCACTCAGGGTCTGACTCTCTCTGGACACTGTTCACTCAGGGTCTGACACTCTCTGGACACTGATCACTCAGTGTTTGACACTCTCTGGACACCGGTCACTCAGGGTCTGATTCTCACTGGGCACTTGTCACTCAGGGTCGGATTATCTCTGGACTGTCGTCAATCAGAGTCTGACCCTCCCTGGAAACCGGTCACTCAGTGTCTGACTCTCTCTGGACACTGGTCACTCAGGGTCTGACTCTCTCTGGACACTGGTCACTCAGGGTCTGACTCTCTCTGGACACTGGTCACTCAGGGTCTGACTCTCTCTGGACACTGGTCACTCAGGGTCTGACTCTCTCTGGACACTGGTCACTCAGGGTCTGACTCTCTCTGGACACCGGTCACTCAGGGTATCATACTCTCAGGATACCCGACACTCAGGGCCTTTCTCTGTCTGGGCACCGGTCACTCAGGTTCTGTCTCACTCTGAAGACCGCTCACTCAGGATATGACTCTCTCTGGACACCAGTCAAGCAGGGTCTGACTCTCTCTGGACACTGGCCACTCTGGACTTGAATCTCTGGACACTGGTCACTCATGGTCTGACTCTCTCTGGACCTTGGTCACTCAGGGTCTGACTTTCACTGGCAGCAGTTACTCAGGGTCTGACTCTCTCTGGACAGTGGTCACAGGGTCTGACTCTTTCTGCACATTGGTTGCTCAGAGTCTGACTCTCTCTGGACACTGGTCACTCAGGGTCTGACTCTCTCTGGACACTGGTCACTCAGGGTCTGACTCTCTCTGGACACCGGTCACTCAGGTTCTGACTCTCCGGATGCAGTTCACTCAGGGTCTGACACTTTCTGGACACTGGTCACTCAGTGTCTGACTCTCTCTGGACACCAGTCACTCAGGGTCTGACTCTCTCTGGGCACCTGTCACGCTGGGTTGATTATCTCTGGACAGACGTCGATCAGAGTCTGACCCTCCCTGCACACCGGTCACTCAGATTCTGACTCTCTCTGGACACTGGTCACTCAGGGTCTGACTCTCTCTCGACACTGGTCACTCAGGGTCTGACTGTCTCTGGACACTGTTCACTCAGTGTCTGACTCTCTCTGGATGCCAGTTACTCAGTGTTTGACTCTCTCTGGACACCGGTCTCTCAGGGTCTGACCCTCTATGGACACCAGTTACTCAGTGTCTGACTCTCTCTGGACACTGGTCACTCAGGTTCTGACTCCCTCTGGACACTGGTCACTCAGTTTCTGACACTCTCTGGTCACTGGTCACTCAGGGTCTGACTCTCTTTGGAGACTTGTATTTCAGGGTCTGACTCTCTCTGGACACCATTTACTCAGGGTCTGACTCTCTCTGGACACCAGTCACTCGGTGCCTGACACTCTCTGGACACCAGTTACTCAGGGTCTGACACGCTCTGGACACTGGTCACTCAGGGTCTGACTCTCTCTGGACACCAGTTACTCAGGGTCTGACTCTCTCTGGAGACTGGTCAATCAGGGTGTGACTCTCTGGACACCTGTTACTCAGGGTCTGACACTCACTGGACACCCACCGGTCACTCAGGGTCTTACACTCTCTGGACACCAGTTACTCAGGGTCTGACTCTCTCTGGACACCAGTTACTCAGGGTCTGACTCTCTCTGGAGACTGGTCAATCAGGGTGTGACTCTCTGGACACCAGTCACTCAGGGTCTTACACTCTCTGGACACCCACCGGTCACTCAGGTTCTGACTCTCAGGACACAGTTCACTCAGGGTCTGACACACTCTGGAAACCAGTCACTCAGTGTCCGACTCTCTGGACACCGATCACTCAGGGTCTGATTCTCTCTGGACTCCGGTCACTCAGGGTCTGACTCTCTCAGGACACTGGTCACTCAGCCTCTGTCTCTCTCTGGACACCAGTCACTCAGGGTCTGACTGTTTGGACACTGGTCACACAGGGCCTGACTCTCTCTGGACACTGGTCACTCAGTGTCAGACTCTCCATGGACACTGGTCACTCAGGGTCTGACTCACTGGACACTAGTTGCTCAGTGTCTGACTCTCTCTGGACACTGGTCACTCAGGGTCTGACCCTCTATGGACACCAGTTACTCAGGGTCTGACTCTCTCTGGACACTGGTCTCTCAGGGTCTGATTCTCTCTGGACACCGGTCACTCAGGTTCTGACACTCCGGACGCAGTTCACTCAGGGTCTGACACTTTCTGGACACTGGTCACTCAGTGTCTGACACTCTCTGGACACCAGTCACTCAGGGACTGACTCTCTCTGGGCACGTGTCATTCTGGGTCTGATTATCTCTGGACAGTCGTCAATCAGAGTCTGACCAACGCTGGACACTGGTCACTCAGTGTCTGACTCTCTCTGGACACTTGTCACTCAGGGTCTGACTCTTTCTGGACACTGGTCACCCAGGGTCTGACTGTCTCTGGACACTGTTCACTCAGTGTCTGATTCTCTCTGGATGCCAGTTACTCAGTGTCTGACACTCTCTGGACACCGGTCTCTCAGTGTCTGACCCTCTATGGACACCAGTTACTCAGTGTCTGACTCTCTCTGGACACTGTTCACTCAGCTTCTGACTCTCTCTGGAGACTGGTCATCCTGGGTCTGACACTCTGGACAGTGTTCACTCAGTGTCTGACTCCCTCTGGACACTGGCCACTCAGTGTCTGACAATCTAGGGACACTGGTCACTCAGGGTCTGACTCTCACTGGGCACCTGTCACTCATGGTCTGATTCTCTCTGGACACTGGTCACTCATTGTCTGACACTCTCTGGACACCGGTCACTCAGGGTCTGTCTCTCTTTGGAGACTGGTGACTCAGGGTCTGACTCTCTCTGGACACCAGTCACTCAGTGCCTGACACTCTCTGGACACCAGTTACTCAGGGTCTGACACGCTCTGGACACTGGTCACTCAGGGTCTGACTCTCTCTGGACACCAGTTACTCAGGGTCTGATGCTCTCTGGACACCAGTCACTCAGGGTCTGACTCTCTCTGGACACCAGTTACTCAGGGTCTGACGCTCTCTGGACACTTCTCACTCAGGGTCTGACTCTCTGGACACCTGTTACTCAGTGTCCGACTGTCTCTGGGCACCGGTCACTCAGGGTCTGACCCTCTATGGACACCAGTTACTCAGGGTCTGACTCTCTCTGGACACTGTTCACTCAGGGTCTGACTCTCTGGACACCTGTTACTCAGTGTCCGACTGTCTCTGGGCACCGGTCACTCAGGGTCTGACTCTCTCTGGACACCAGTCACTCAGGGTCTGACTCTCTCTGGACACTGTTCACTCAGGGTCTGACTCTCTGGACACCTGTTACTCAGTGTCCGACTGTCTCTGGGCACCGGTCACTCAGGGTCTGACCCTCTATGGACACCAGTTACTCAGGGTCTGACTCTCTCTGGACACTGGTCACTCAGGGTCTGACTCTCTCTGGACACTGTTCACTCAGGGTCTGACACTCTCTGGACACTGATCACTCAGTGTTTGACACTCTCTGGACACCGGTCACTCAGGGTCTGATTCTCACTGGGCACTTGTCACTCAGGGTCGGATTATCTCTGGACTGTCGTCAATCAGAGTCTGACTCTCTCTGGACACTGGTCACTCAGGGTCTGACTCTCTCTGGACACTGGTCACTCAGGGTCTGACTCTCTCTGGACACTGGTCACTCAGGGTCTGACTCTCTCTGGACACCGGTCACTCAGGGTATCATACTCTCAGGATACCCGACACTCAGGGCCTTTCTCTGTCTGGGCACCGGTCACTCAGGTTCTGTCTCACTCTGAAGACCGCTCACTCAGGATATGACTCTCTCTGGACACCAGTCAAGCAGGGTCTGACTCTCTCTGGACACTGGCCACTCTGGACTTGAATCTCTGGACACTGGTCACTCATGGTCTGACTCTCTCTGGACCTTGGTCACTCAGGGTCTGACTTTCACTGGCAGCAGTTACTCAGGGTCTGACTCTCTCTGGACAGTGGTCACAGGGTCTGACTCTTTCTGCACATTGGTTGCTCAGAGTCTGACTCTCTCTGGACACTGGTCACTCAGGGTCTGACTCTCTCTGGACACTGGTCACTCAGGGTCTGACTCTCTCTGGACACTGGTCACTCAGGGTCTGACTCTCTGGACACTGGTCACTCAGGGTCTGACTCTCACTGGACACCGGTCACTCAGGGTATGACACTCTCTGGACACCCACCGGTCACTCAGGTTCTGACTCTCAGGGCACAGTTCACTCAGGGTCTGACACTCACTGGACACCAGTCACTCGGGGTCTGACACTCTCTGGACACCCACCGGTCACTCAGGTTCTGACTCTCAGGGCACAGTTCACTCAGGGTCTGACACGCTCTGGAAACCAGTCACTCAGTGTCTGACTCTCTGGACACCAGTCACTCAGGGTCTGACTTTTGCTCTGGACACTGGTCACTCATGGACTGTCTCTCTCTGGACACCGATCACTCAGAGTCTGACTCTCTCTGGGCTCCGGTCACTCAGGGTCTGCCTCTCTCAGGACACTGGTCACTCAGTGTCTGTCTTTCTCTGGAGACCAGTCACTCAGGGTCTGACTGTTTGGACACTGGTAACACAGGGCCTGACTCTGTCTGGACACTGGCCACTCAGTGTCAGACTCCCCCTGGACAGTGTTCACTCAGGGTCTGACTCTCTCTGGCACCTGTCACTCTGGGTCTGATTATCTCTGGAGAGTCATCAATCAGAGTCTGACCCTCCCTGGACACTGGTCACTCAGTGTCTGACTCTCTCTGGACACCGGTCTCTCAGGTTCTGACTCTCTCTGGACACCGGTCTCTCAGGTTCTGACCCTCTATGGACACCAGTTTCTCAGTGTCTAACTCTCTCTGGACACCGGTCACTCAGTGCCTGACTCTGTCTGTACACTTTTCACTCAGAGTCTGACTCTCTCTGGACATTGGTCACTCAGGGTCGGACTCTCTCTGGACACTGGTCACTCAGGGTCTGACTCTCTCTGGACACCGGTCACTCAGGGTATCATACTCTCAGGATACCCGACACTCAGGGCCTTTCTCTGTCTGGGCACCGGTCACTCAGGTTCTGTCTCACTCTGAAGACCGCTCACTCAGGATATGACTCTCTCTGGACACCAGTCAAGCAGGGTCTGACTCTCTCTGGACACTGGCCACTCTGGACTTGAATCTCTGGTCACTGGTCACTCATGGTCTGACTCTCTCTGGACCCTGGTCACTCAGGGTCTGACTTTCACTGGCAGCAGTTACTCAGGGTCTGACTCTCTCTGGACAGTGGTCACAGGGTCTGACCCTTTCTGCACATTGGTTGCTCAGAGTCTGACTCTCTCTGGACACTGGTCACTCAGGGTCTGACTCTCTGGACACTGGTCACTCAGGGTCTGACTCTTACTGGACACTGGTCACTCAGGGTCTGACTCTCACTGGACACCGGTCACTCAGGCTCTGACTCTCTCTGGACATTGGTCACTCAGGGTCTGACTCTCTGGACACTGGGCACACAGGGTCTGACTCTCTCTGGACACCGATCACTCAGGTTCTGACACTCTCAGGACACTGGTCACTCAGGCTCTGACTCTCTGGACACCGGTAACTCAGGGTCTGAATCTCTCAGGACACAGGTGACTCAGCGTCTGACTCTCTCTGAACACTGCTCACTCAGGGTCTGACTCTCTGGACACCGGTCACTCAGGGTATCATACTCTCAGGATACCCAACACTCAGGGCCTTTCTCTGTCTGGTCACCGGTCACTCAGGATATGACTCTCTCTGGACACCAGTCAAGCAGGGTCTGACTCTCTCTGGACACTGGTCACTCTGGACTTGATTCTCTGGTCACTGGTCACTCATGGTCTGACTCTCTCTGGACACTGGTCACTCTGGACTTGATTCTCTGGTCACTGGTCACTCATGGTCTGACTCTCTCTGGACACTGGTCACTCTGGACTTGATTCTCTGGTCACTGGTCACTCATGGACTGACTCTCTCTGGACACTGGTCACGCAGGGTCTGACTTTCACTGGCAGCAGTTACTCAGGGTCTGACTCTCTCTGGACAGTGGTCACAGGGTCTGACTCTTTCTGCACATTGGTTGCTCAGAGTCTGACTCTCTCTGGACACTGGTCACTCAGGTTCTGACTCTCTGGACACTTGTCACTCAGGGTCTGACACTAACTGGACACTGGCCACTCAGGGTCTGACTCTCACTGGACACTGGTCACTCAGGGTCTGACTCTCTCTGGACTTTGGTCACTCAGGGTCTGACTCTCTGGACACTGGGCGCACAGGGTCTGACTCTCTCTGGACACCGATCACTCAGGTTCTGACACTCTCAGGACACTGTTGACTCAGGATCTGACTCTCTGGACACCGGTCACTCAGGGTGTGACTCTCTCAGGGCACAGGTCACTCAGCGTCTGACTCTCTCTGGACACTGCTCACTCAGGGTCTGACTCTCTGGACACCGGTCACTCTGGGTCTGATTCTCTCAGAGCACATGTCATCCAGGGTCTGACTCTCTTTGAAAATGGTCACTCAAGGAATGACTCTCTTTGGACACCGGTCAGTAAGGGAATGAGTCTCTCTGGACACCATTCACTCAGGGTCTGACTCCCTCTGGACACTGGTCATTCTGGTGCTGAATATCTGGACACTGATCAGTCAGGGTCTGACTCTCTCTGGACACCGGTCACTCAGGGTCTGACTCTCTCTGAAGATCGGTCACTCAGGATCTGACCCTCTCTGGACACCATTCAAGCAGGGTCTGACTCTCTCTGGACACCGGTCAAGCAGAGTCTGACTCTCTCTGGACACTGGTCACTCTGGACTTGAATCTCTGGACACTGGGCACTCAAGGTCTGAATCTCACTGGACCCTGGTCACTCAGTGTCTGACTTTCACTGGCAGCAGTTACTCAGAGTCTGACTCTCTCTGGACAGTGGTCACAGGGTCTGACTCTTTCTGGACATTGGTTGCTCAGAATCTGACGCTCTCTGGACACCGGTCACTCAGGGACTGACTCTCTGGACACTGGTCACTCAGGGTGTGACTCTCACTGGACACTGTTCACTCAGGGTGTGACTCTCACTGGACACCGGTCACTCAGGATCTGACTCTCTCTGGACACCGGTCACTCAGTGTTTGACTCTCTCTGGACACTGGTCTCTCATGGTCGGACTCTCACTGACAGCAGTTACTCAGGGTCTGACTCTCTCTGCACAGTGGTCACAGGGTCTGCCTCTCTCTGGACACCGTTCACTCAGAGTCTGACTCTCTCTGGACATTGGTCACTCAGGGTCTTACTCTCTCTGGACACTGGTCATTCAGGGTATCATACTCTCAGGATACCCGACACTCAGGTCCTTTCTCTGTCTGGACACTGGTCACTCAGTGTCTGTCTCACTCTGAAGACCGGTCACTCAGGATATGACTCTCTCTGGACACCAGTCAAGCAGGGTCTGACTCTCTCTGGACACTGGTCACTCTGGACTTGAATCTCTGGACACTGGTCACTCATGGACTGACTCTCTCTGGACCCTGGTCACTCAGGGTCTGACTTTCACTGGCAGCAGTTACTCAGGGTCTGACTCTCTGGACCCTGGTCACTCAGGGTCTGACTCTTACTGGACACTTGTCACTCAGGGTCTGACTCTCACTGGACACTGGTCACTCAGGGTCTGACACTATCTGGACATTGGTCACTCAGGGTCTGACTCTCTGGACACTGGGCACACAGGGTCTGACTCTCTCTGGACACTGGTCACTCAGTGTCTGACGCTTTCTCGACATTGGTCACTCAGGTTCTGACTCTCAGGACACTGGTCACTCAGGATCTGACTCTCTGGACACCGGTCACTCAGGGTCTGACTCTCTCTGGACACCGGTCACTCAGGGTCTGTCTCGCTCTGAAGACTGATCACGCAGGATCTGACTCTCTCTGGACACCATTCAAGCAGGGTCTGACTCTCTCTGGACACCGGTCAAGCAGAGTCTAACTCTCTCTGGACACTGGTCACTCTGGACTTGAATCTCTGGACACTGGTCACTCATGGTCTGACTCTCTCTGGACCCTGGTCACTCAGGGTCTGACTTTCACTGGCAGCACTTACTCAGAGTCTGACTCTCTCTGGACAGGGTCACAGGGTCTGACTCTTTCTGGACATTGGTTGCTCAGAGTCTGACTCTCTCTGGACACTGGTCACTCAGGGTCTGACTCTCTGGACACTGGTCACACAATGTCTGACTCTCTCTGGACACTGGTTACTCAAGGACTGACAATCTCTGGACACCGGTCACTCATGATCTGACTCTCTCCGGACAATAGTCACTCAGGGTCAGGCTCCCTCTGGACACCAGTCACTCAGGGCCTCTCTCTCTCTGGACACCAGTCACTCAGGGTCTGTCTCGCTCTAAAGACCGGTCACTCAGGATCTGACTCTCTCCGGACACCGGTCAAGCAGGATCTGACTCTCTCTGGACTCCAGTCACTCAGGGTCTGACACTCTCTGGGCACTGGTCACTCAGGGTCTGACTCTCTTTGGACACTGGTCACTCAGTGTCTGACTCTTACTGACAGCAGTAACTCAGGGACTGACCCTCTCTGGACAGTGGTCACTCAGAGTCTGACCCTCTCTGGACATCAGTCACTCAGAGTCTGTCTCTCTCTGAACCCTGGTCACTCAGTGTCTGACTCTCTGGTCACTGGTCACTCAGTGTCTGACTCTCTCTGGATATTGGTCACTCAGAGTCTGTCTCTCTCTGGACATTGGTCACTCAGGGTCTGACCCTCTCTGGACATTGGTCACTCAGAGTCTGACTCTCTGGACTCTCGTCACTCAGGGTCTGACTCTCACTGGACACTGGTCACTCAGGGTCTGACTCTCTCTGGACACTGGTCACTCAGGTTCTGACCCCCACCGGACACCGGTCACACAGGTACTGACTATCTGGACACTAGTCACTCATGGAATTTCTTTCTCTGGACACTGTTCACTCAGGGTCTAAATCTCTGGACACCGGTCTCTCATGGTCTGACTCTATCTGGAAACCGGTCACTCAGTGTCTGAATCTCTGGACACCGGTCAATCAGGGTGTGACTCCCAATGGACACTGGTCACTCAGGTCTGGCTCAATCTGAAGACCGGTCACTCAGGATCTGATTCTATCTGGACACTGGTCAAGCAGGGTCTGACTCTCTCTGGACACTGGTCACTCAGGGTCTGACTCTCTCTTAACACTGGTCACTCTTGACCTGAATCTCTGGACACTGGTCACTCAGCGTCTGACTCTCACTGACAGCAGTTTCTCAGGGTCTGTCTCTCTCTGGACAGTGGTCACTAAGATTCTGACTCTCTCTGGACACTTGTCACTCAGATTCTGACCCACTCTGGACATCGGTCGCTCAGAGTCTGACACTCTCTGGACACCGGTCACTCAGGATCTGACTCTCTCTGGACACCGGTCACTCAGAGTTTGACTCTCTCTGGACACTGGTCTCTCAGGGTCGGACTCTCACTGACAGCAGTTACTCAGGGTCTGACTCTCACTGGACACTGGTCACTCAGGGTCTGACTCTCACTGGACACCGGTCACTCAGGATCTGACTCACTCTGGAAACCGGTCACTCAGTGTTTGACTCTCTCTGGACACTGGTCTCTCAGGGTCGGACTCTCACTGACAGCAGTTACTCAGGGTCTGACTCTCTCTGGACAGTGTTCACAGGGTCTGTCTCTCTCTGGACACCGTTCACTCAGAGTCTGACTCTCTCTGGACATTGGTCACTCAGAGTCTGACTCTCTCTGGACACCGGTCACTCAGGGTATCATACTCTCAGGATACCCGACACTCAGGTCCTTTCTCTGTCTGGACACCGGTCACTCAGTGTCTGTCTCACTCTGAAGACCGATCACTCAGGATATGACTCTCTCTGGACACCAGTCAAGCAGGGTCTGACTCTCTCTGGACACTGGTCACTCTGGACTTGAATCTCTGGACACTGGTCACTCATGGTCTGACTCTCTCTGGACCCTTGTCACTCAGGGTCTGACTTTCACTGGCAGCAGTTACTCAGGGTCTGACTCTCCCTTGATAGTGGTCACAGGGTCTGAATCTTTCTGCACATTGGTTGCTCAGAGTCTGACTCTCTCTGGAAACTGGTCACTCAGGGTCTGACTCTCTGGACACTGGTCACTCAGGGTCTGACTCTTACTGGACACTTGTCACTCAGGGTCTGACTCTCACTGGACACTGGTCACTCAGGGTCTGACTCTATCTGGACATTGGTCACTCAGGGTCTGACTCTCTGGACACTGGGCACACAGGTTCTGAATCTCTCTGGACACCGGTCACTCAGTGTCTGACTCTTTCTCGACATTGGTCACTCAGGGTCTGACTCTCAGGACACTGGTCACTCAGGATCTGACTCTCTGGACACCGGTCACTCAGGGTCTGACTCTCTCAGGGCACAGGTCACTCAGCGTCTGACTCTCTCTGGACACTGCTCACTCAGGGTCTGACTCTCTGGACACCGGTCACTCTGGGTCTGATTCTCTCAGAGCACATGTCATCCAGGGTCTGGTTCTCTTTGAAAATGGCCACTCAAGGAATGACTCTCTTTGGACACCGGTCACTAAGGGACTGACTCTCTCTGGACACCATTCACTCAGGGTCTGACTCCCTCTGGACACTGGTCATTCTGGTGCTGAATATCTGGACACTGATCAGTCAGGATCTGACTCTCTCTGGACACCAGTCACTCAGGGTCTGACTCTCTCTGGACACCGGTCACTCAGGGTCTGTCTCGCTCTGAAGACTGGTCACTCAGGACCTGACTCTCTCTGGACACCATTCAAGCAGGGTCTGACTCTCTCTGGACACTGGTCAAGCATAGTCTGACTCTCTCTGGACCCTGGTCACTCAGGGTCTGACTTTCACTGGCAGCAGTTACTCAGGCTCTGACTCTGTCTGGACAGCGGTCACAGGGTCTGATTCTTTCTGGACATTGGTTGCTCAGAGTCTGAATCTCTCTGGACACTGGTCACTCAGGGTCTGACTCTCTGGCACTGGTCACTCAATGTCTGACTCTCTCTGGACACTGGTCACTCAAGGACTGAATCTCTCTGGACACCAGTCACTCAGGGACTGACTCTCTCTGGACACCAGTCACTCAATATCTGACTCTCTCTGGACACTGATCACTCAGGGTCTGACTCTCTCTGGACACTGGTCACTCAGGGCCTGTCTCTCACTGGACACTGGTCACTCAATGTCTGACTCTCTCTGGACGCAGGTCACTCAAGGACTGACAATCTCTGGACACCGGTCACTCATGGTCTGACTCTCTCCGGACAATGGTCACTCAGGGTCAGGCTCCCTCTGGACACCAGTCACTCAGTGCCTCTCTCTCTCGGGACAGCAGTCACTCAGGGTCTGTCTCGCTCTAAAGACTGGTCACTCAGGATCTGACTCTCTCCGGACACCGGTCAAGCATGGTCTGACTCTCTCTGGACTCCGGTCACTCAGGGTCTGACACTCTCTGGACACTGGTCACTCAGGGTCTGACTCTCTTTGGACACTGGTCACTCAGTGTCTGACTCTTACTGACAGCAGTAACTCAGGGACTGACCCTCTCTGGACAGTGGTCACTCAGAGTCTGACCCTCTCTGGACATCGGTCACTCAGAGTCTGACTCTCTCTGGACCCTGGTCACTCAGTGTCTGACTCTCTGGTCACTGGTCACTCTGTGTCTGACTCTCTCTGGATATTGGTCACTCAGGGTCTGTCTCTCTCTGGACATTGGTCACTCAGGGTCTGACCCTCTCTGGACATTGGTCACTCAGAGTCTGACTCTCTGGACTCTCGTCACTCAGGGTCTGACTCTCACTGGACACTGGTCACTCATGGTCTGACTCTCTCTGGACACTGGTCACTCAGGTTCTGTCCCCCACCGGACACAGGTCACACAGGTACTGACTATCTGGACACGAGTCACTCATGGAATTTCTTTCTCTGGACACTGTTCACTCAGGGTCCAAATCTCTGGACACCGGTCTCTCATGGTCTGACTCTATCTGGAACCCGGTCGCTCAGTGTCTGAATCTCTGGACACTGGTCAATCAGGGTGTGACTCCCACTGGACACTGGTCACTCAGGGTCTGGCTCACTCTGAAGACCGGTCACTCAGGATCTGATTCTCTCTGGACACTGGTCAAGCAGGGTCTGACTCTCTCTGGACACCGGTCACTCAGGGTCTGACTCTCTCTGGATGCTGGTCAATCTGGGTCTGACTCTCTCTGGACACTGTTCACTCAGGGTCTGACTCTCTCTGGACACTGTTCACTCAGGGTCTGACACTCTCTGGACTCTGGTCACTCAGGGTCTGACTCTCTCTGGACACCGGTCACTCAGGTTCTGACTCTCTCTGGATCCTGGTCACTCAGGGTCGGACTCTCACTGGACACCGGTCATTCAAGGCCTGATTCTCTCTACACCAGTCACTCTGGGTCTGACTTTCTCTGGACACTGGTCACTCAGAGTCTGTCTCTCTCTGGACATTGGTCATTCAGTGTCTGACCCTCTCTGGACACTGAGCACTCAGGGTCTGACTCTCTCTGGACACTGGTCACTCATGGCCAGACTCTATTGGACACCATTCACTTAGGGCCTGTCTCTCTCTTGACACCCCTCACTCTGGTTCTGTCTCGCTCTGAGGACCGGTCACTCAGGATCTGACTCTCTCTGGACACCAGTCAAGCAGGGCCTGACTCTCTCTGGACACTGGTCACCCTGGACTTGAATCTCTGGACACGGGTCACTCATGGTCTGACTCTCTCTGGACACTGGTCACTCAGAGTCTGACTCTCACTGGACACTGGTCACTCAGGGTCTGACTCTATCTGGACATTGATCACTCAGGGTCTGACTCTCTGGACACTGGGCACACAGGTTCTGAATCTCTCTGGACACCGGTCACTCAGTGTCTGACTCTTTCTCGACATTGGTCACTCAGGGTCTGACTCTCAGGACACTGGTCACTCAGGATCTGACTCTCTGGACACCGGTCACTCAGGGTCTGACTCTCTCAGGGCACAGGTCACTCAGCGTCTGACTCTCTCTGGACACTGCTCACTCAGGGTCTGACTCTCTGGACACCGGTCACTCTGGGTCTGATTCTCTCAGAGCACATGTCATCCAGGGTCTGGTTCTCTTTGAAAATGGCCACTCAAGGAATGACTCTCTTTGGACACCGGTCACTAAGGGACTGACTCTCTCTGGACACCATTCACTCAGGGTCTGACTCCCTCTGGACACTGGTCATTCTGGTGCTGAATATCTGGACACTGATCAGTCAGGATCTGACTCTCTCTGGACACCAGTCACTCAGGGTCTGACTCTCTCTGGACACCGGTCACTCAGGGTCTGTCTCGCTCTGAAGACTGGTCACTCAGGACCTGACTCTCTCTGGACACCATTCAAGCAGGGTCTGACTCTCTCTGGACACTGGTCAAGCATAGTCTGACTCTCTCTGGACACTGGTCACTCTGGACTTGAATCTCTGGACACTGGTCACTCATGGTCTGACTCTCTCTGGACCCTGGTCACTCAGGGTCTGACTTTCACTGGCAGCAGTTACTCAGGCTCTGACTCTGTCTGGACAGTGGTCACAGGGTCTGATTCTTTCTGGACATTGGTTGCTCAGAGTCTGAATCTCTCTGGACACTGGTCACTCAGGGTCTGACTCTCTGGCACTGGTCACTCAATGTCTGACTCTCTCTGGACACTGGTCACTCAAGGACTGAATCTCTCTGGACACCAGTCACTCAGGGACTGACTCTCTCTGGACACCAGTCACTCAATATCTGACTCTCTCTGGACACTGATCACTCAGGGTCTGACTCTCTCTGGACACTGGTCACTCAGGGCCTGTCTCTCACTGGACACTGGTCACTCAATGTCTGACTCTCTCTGGACGCAGGTCACTCAAGGACTGACAATCTCTGGACACCGGTCACTCATGGTCTGACTCTCTCCGGACAATGGTCACTCAGGGTCAGGCTCCCTCTGGACACCAGTCACTCAGTGCCTCTCTCTCTCGGGACAGCAGTCACTCAGGGTCTGTCTCGCTCTAAAGACTGGTCACTCAGGATCTGACTCTATCCGGACACCGGTCAAGCATGGTCTGACTCTCTCTGGACTCCGGTCACTCAGGGTCTGACACTCTCTGGACACTGGTCACTCAGGGTCTGACTCTCTTTGGACACTGGTCACTCAGTGTCTGACACTTACTGACAGCAGTAACTCAGGGACTGACCCTCTCTGGACAGTGGTCACTCAGAGTCTGACCCTCTCTGGACATCGGTCACTCAGAGTCTGACTCTCTCTGGACCCTGGTCACTCAGTGTCTGACTCTCTGGTCACTGGTCACTCTGTGTCTGACTCTCTCTGGATATTGGTCACTCAGGGTCTGTCTCTCTCTGGACATTGGTCACTCAGGGTCTGACCCTCTCTGGACATTGGTCACTCAGAGTCTGACTCTCTGGACTCTCGTCACTCAGGGTCTGACTCTCACTGGACACTGGTCACTCATGGTCTGACTCTCTCTGGACACTGGTCACTCAGGTTCTGTCCCCAACCGGACACAGGTCACACAGGTACTGACTATCTGGACACTAGTCACTCATGGAATTTCTTTCTCTGGACACTGTTCACTCAGGGTCCAAATCTCTGGACACCGGTCTCTCATGGTCTGACTCTATCTGGAACCCGGTCGCTCAGTGTCTGAATCTCTGGACACCGGTCAATCAGGGTGTGACTCCCACTGGACACTGGTCACTCAGGGTCTGGCTCACTCTGAAGACCGGTCACTCAGGATCTGATTCTCTCTGGACACTGGTCAAGCAGGGTCTGACTCTCTCTGGACACCGGTCACTCAGGGTCTGACTCTCTCTGGATACTGGTCACTCAGGGTCTGACTCCCTCTGGACACTGGTCATTCTGGTGCTGAATATCTGGACACTGATCAGTCAGGATCTGACTCTCTCTGGACACCAGTCACTCAGGGTCTGACTCTCTCTGGACACCGGTCACTCAGGGTCTGTCTCGCTCTGAAGACTGGTCACTCAGGACCTGACTCTCTCTGGACACCATTCAAGCAGGGTCTGACTCTCTCTGGACACTGGTCAAGCATAGTCTGACTCTCTCTGGACACTGGTCACTCTGGACTTGAATCTCTGGACACTGGTCACTCATGGTCTGACTCTCTCTGGACCCTGGTCACTCAGGGTCTGACTTTCACTGGCAGCAGTTACTCAGGCTCTGACTCTGTCTGGACAGTGGTCACAGGGTCTGATTCTTTCTGGACATTGGTTGCTCAGAGTCTGAATCTCTCTGGACACTGGTCACTCAGGGTCTGACTCTCTGGCACTGGTCACTCAATGTCTGACTCTCTCTGGACACTGGTCACTCAAGGACTGAATCTCTCTGGACACCAGTCACTCAGGGACTGACTCTCTCTGGACACCAGTCACTCAATATCTGACTCTCTCTGGACACTGATCACTCAGGGTCTGACTCTCTCTGGACACTGGTCACTCAGGGCCTGTCTCTCACTGGACACTGGTCACTCAATGTCTGACTCTCTCTGGACGCAGGTCACTCAAGGACTGACAATCTCTGGACACCGGTCACTCATGGTCTGACTCTCTCCGGACAATGGTCACTCAGGGTCAGGCTCCCTCTGGACACCAGTCACTCAGTGCCTCTCTCTCTCGGGACAGCAGTCACTCAGGGTCTGTCTCGCTCTAAAGACTGGTCACTCAGGATCTGACTCTATCCGGACACCGGTCAAGCATGGTCTGACTCTCTCTGGACTCCGGTCACTCAGGGTCTGACACTCTCTGGACACTGGTCACTCAGGGTCTGACTCTCTTTGGACACTGGTCACTCAGTGTCTGACACTTACTGACAGCAGTAACTCAGGGACTGACCCTCTCTGGACAGTGGTCACTCAGAGTCTGACCCTCTCTGGACATCGGTCACTCAGAGTCTGACTCTCTCTGGACCCTGGTCACTCAGTGTCTGACTCTCTGGTCACTGGTCACTCTGTGTCTGACTCTCTCTGGATATTGGTCACTCAGGGTCTGTCTCTCTCTGGACATTGGTCACTCAGGGTCTGACCCTCTGGACTCTCGTCACTCAGGGTCTGACTCTCTCTGGACTCCGGTCACTCAGGGTCTGACACTCTCTGGACACTGGTCACTCAGGGTCTGACTCTCTTTGGACACTGGTCACTCAGTGTCTGACACTTACTGACAGCAGTAACTCAGGGACTGACCCTCTCTGGACAGTGGTCACTCAGAGTCTGACCCTCTCTGGACATCGGTCACTCAGAGTCTGACTCTCTCTGGACCCTGGTCACTCAGTGTCTGACTCTCTGGTCACTGGTCACTCTGTGTCTGACTCTCTCTGGATATTGGTCACTCAGGGTCTGTCTCTCTCTGGACATTGGTCACTCAGAGTCTGACTCTCTGGACTCTCGTCACTCAGGGTCTGACTCTCACTGGACACTGGTCACTCATGGTCTGACTCTCTCTGGACACTGGTCACTCAGGTTCTGTCCCCAACCGGACACAGGTCACACAGGTACTGACTATCTGGACACTAGTCACTCATGGAATTTCTTTCTCTGGACACTGTTCACTCAGGGTCCAAATCTCTGGACACCGGTCTCTCATGGTCTGACTCTATCTGGAACCCGGTCGCTCAGTGTCTGAATCTCTGGACACCGGTCAATCAGGGTGTGACTCCCACTGGACACTGGTCACTCAGGGTCTGGCTCACTCTGAAGACCGGTCACTCAGGATCTGATTCTCTCTGGACACTGGTCAAGCAGGGTCTGACTCTCTCTGGACACCGGTCACTCAGGGTCTGACTCTCTCTGGATACTGGTCACTCTGGGTCTGACTCTCCCTGGACACTGGTCACTCATGGTCTGACTCTCTCTGGACACTGGTCACTCAGGGTCTGACACTCTCTGGACTCTGGTCACTCAGGGTCTGACTCTCTCTGGACACCGGTCACTCAGGTTCTGACTCTCTCTGGATACTGGTCACTCAGGGTCTGACTCTCACTGGACACCGGTCATTCAAGGCCTGACTCTCTCTACACCGGTCACTCAGTGTCTGACTCTCTCTGGATACTGGTCACTCTGGGTCTGACTTTCTCTGGACACTGGTCACTCAGAGTCTGTCTCTCTCTGGACATTGGTCATTCAGTGTCTGACCCTCTCTGGACACTGAGCACTCAGGGTCTGACTCTCTCTGGACACTGGTCACTCATGGCCAGACTCTATTGGACACCATTCACTTAGGGCCTGTCTCTCTCTTGACACCCCTCACTCTGGTTCTGTCTCGCTCTGAGGACCGGTCACTCAGGATCTGACTCTCTCTGGACACCAGTCAAGCAGGGCCTGACTCTCTCTGGACACTGGTCACCCTGGACTTGACTCTCTGGACACGGGTCACTCATGGTCTGACTCTCTCTGGACACTGGTCACTCAGAGTCTGACTCTCACTGACAGCAGTTACTCAGGTTCTGACTCTCTCTGGACAGTGGTCACAGGGTTTGACTCTCTCTGGACATTGGCCGCTCAGAGTCTGACTCTCTCTGGACACTGGTCACTCAGTGTCTGACTCTCTGGACACTGGTCACTCAGGGTCCAAATCTCTGGACAGCAGTCACTCATGCTCTGATTCTCTGGACACCGGTCACTCAGGATCTGACTCTCACTGGACACCGGTCAATCCGGGTCTGACTCTCTCTGGACACTGGTCACTCAGGGTCAGGCTCTCTCTGGACACCAGTCACTTGAGGTCTGCCACCCTCTGGACAGCAGTTAATCAGGGTTTGACTCTCTCTGGACAGTGGTCACAGTGTCTGACACTCTCTGGACATTGGTCGCTCAGAGTCTGACTCTCTCTGGACACTGGTCACTCAGGGTCTGACTCTCTGGACTCTGGTCACTCAGGGTCTGACTCTCTCTGGACACCAGTCACTCAGTGTCTGTCTAGCTCTGAAGACCGGTCACTCATGATCTTACTCTCTCTGGACACCGGTTAACAGGGTCTGACTCTCTCTGGACATTGGTCACTCTGGACCTGAATCTCTGGACACTGATCACTCAGGGTCTGAAACTCTCTGGACATTGGTCACTCAGGGTCTGACTCTCACTGACAGCAGTTACTCAGGGTCTGACTCTCTCTGGACAATGGTCACAGGGTCTGACTCTCTCTGGACACCGGTCACTCAGAGTCTGTCCCTCTCTGGACATCAGTCACTCAGAGTCTGACTCTCTCTGGACACTGGTCACTTTGGGACTGACTCTCTCTGGACACCGGTCGCTCAGGGTCTGACTCTCTCTGGACACTGGTCACTCAGGGTCTGACTCTCTCTGGACACCAGTCACTGAGGTTCTGCCACTCTCTGGACACCGGTCACTCAGTGTCTGTCTAGCTCTGAAGACCGGTCACTCATAAGAACATAAGAGCATAAGAAATAGGAGCAGGAGTAGGCCAATCGGCTCCTCGAGCCTGCTCCGCCATTCAATAAGATCATGGCTGATCTGAACCTAACCGCCAATCCACTATCACAGAACCATCTCCTGAATCTAACAGAATTAGACACACGAAATAGAAGCAGGATCAGACTACACGGCCCCTGGGCCCGCTCCGCTACCCACAGGGCCATGACCGATCCGAACCTAGACTCATGTCCAAATTCCTGCCCGCTCCCCGTAACCCTTAATTCCCTTTACTTCTAGGAAACTGTCTATTTCTGTTTTAAATTTATGTAATGATGTAGCTTCTGCAGTTTTTTGGGGTAGCATATTCCATGGACCTACCACCCTCTGAGTGAAGTAGTTCCTCCTCATCTCAGTTTTGAAAGAGCAGCCCCTTATTCTAAGATTATGCCCCCTAGTTCTAGTTTCACCCATCATCGGGAACATTTTCCCTGCATCCACCCGATCCAACCCCTTCACAATCTTATATGTTTCAATAAGATCGCCGCTCATTCTTCTGAACTCCAATGAGTAGAGTCCCAATCTACTCAACCTCTCCTTATATGTCCATCTCCTCATCCCCGGGATTAACCGAATGAACCTTCTTTGTACTGACTCGAGAGCAAGTATGTCCTTTCTTAAGTATGGACACCAAAACTGTACGCAGTATTCCAGGTGCGGTCTCACCAATACCTTGTACAACTGAAGCAATACCTCCCTATTTTTATATTCTATCCCCCTAGCAATGAAAGCCAACATTCCATTGGCCTTCTTAATCACTTGCTGCACCTGCATACTAACCTTTTGAGTTTCGTGCACCAGGACCCCCAGATCCCTTTGTACTTCAGTACTTTCCAGTTTCTTGCCATTAAGATAATAACTTGCTCTACGATTTTTCCTGCCAAAGTGCATAACCTCACACTTTCCAGTATTGTATTCCATCTGCCAAATCTCTGCCCACTTACTTAGCATGTCTATGTCCCCTTGAAGGGTTTTCATGTCCTCCTCACTCACTACTTTCCCTCCCATCTTAGTATCATCTGCAAATTTTGATATGTTACACTCGGTCCCCTCCTCCAAATCGTTAATATAGATTGTAAAGAGTTGGGGACCCAGCACTGACCCCTGCGGAACACCACTAGTTACTGATTGCCAGTCTGAGAATGAACCATTTATCCCAACTCTCTGCCTTCTGTTAGATAGCCAATCCTCTATCCATGCCAGAATATTACCCCCAATCCCGTGATTTTTTATCTTAAGCAATAATCTTTTGTGTGGCACCTTGTCAAATGCCTTTTGGAAGTCTAAATACACTACATTCACTGGTTCCCCTTTATCCACCCTATATGTTACTTCCTCAAAGAACTCCAGCAAATTTGTCAAACATGACTTCCCCTTCATAAAACCATGCTGACTTTGTCCTATTAAATTATGATTATCCAGATGTCCTGTTACTGTCTCCTTAATAATGGACTCCAAAATTTTACCTACCACAGATGTTAGGCTAACCAGTCTATAGTTTCCAGCCTTCTGTCTACTGCCCTTTTTAAATAAGGGTGTTACATTAGCAGTTTTCCAGTCTGCCGGGACCATTGCCGAGTCCAGGGAGTTTTGGAAAATGATTACCAATGCATCCACAATCCCTACCGCCACTTCCCTCAAGACCCTAGGATGTAAGCCATCAGGTCCAGGTGATTTATCCACCTTGAGTCCCATTATTTTACCGAGTACCACTTCCTTAGTGATTTTGATCGTGTTTAGCTCCTCCCCCCCTTTAGCCCCCTGTTTGTCCAGTGTTGGGATATTCTTAGTGTCTTCTACTGTAAAGACTGATGTAAAATATTCATTCAGTGTATTTGCCATCTCCATATTTCCCACCATTAATTTCCCGGTCTCATCCTCTAAGGGATCAACATTTACTTTAGCAACCCTTTTTCTTTTTATATAACTATAAAAACTCTTACTATCAGTTTTTATATTATTTGCTAATTTACTTTCATAAACTATCTTCCCTTTCTTAATCAATCTTTTTGTTATTTTTTGCTGTCTTTTAAAGTTTTCCCAATCCTCTATCCTCCCACTAGATTTGGCTACCTTATATGCCCTTGTTTTTCGTCGAATACTATCCTTAATTTCTTTACTTAGCCACGGATGGCTGTCTTTTCTTTTACACCCTTTTCTTCTCAGTGGAATATATATTTTTTGGAAGTTGTAAAATAACTCCTTAAATGTACACCACTGATCATATATCGTCTTACCCTTTAATCTATTTTCCCAATCCACTCTACTCAATTCCGCTC
This sequence comes from Somniosus microcephalus, assembly GCF_052327205.1. Taxonomy (NCBI): domain Eukaryota; kingdom Metazoa; phylum Chordata; class Chondrichthyes; order Squaliformes; family Somniosidae; genus Somniosus; species Somniosus microcephalus. The sequence goes on from NC_140998.1 coordinate 181,348,365, forward strand.
TCATACCTTCATAGTCTCCTTTATTCAAGCTTAGCACGCTTGTTTGAGATCCAACCTTCTCACCCTCTAATTGAATATGGAATTCAACCATGTTATGGTCACTCATTCCAAGGGGATCCTTTACTAGGACATTTTTAATTAATCCTGTCTCGTTACACAGGACCAGTTCTAAGGTTGCCTGCCCCCTGGTCGGTTCAGTTACATACTGCTCAAGAAACCCATCCCTAATACACTCAATGAACTCATCCTCAAGGCAGCCCTGCCCAATTTGATTTGTCCAATTAATATGATAGTTAAAATCCCCCATAATTATAGATGTTCCTTTATTACAAGCCTCAACTATTTCCTGATTGATACTCCGTCCAACAGAGTTGCCACAGTTCGGAGGCCTATAGACTACGCCCACTAGTGTTATTTTCCCCTTATTATTCCTTACCTCCACCCAAACTGTTTAATTGTCCTGATCTTTTGACCCAATATCATTTCTCTGTATTACAGTGATTCCTTCCTTTATTAACATAGCCACCCCACCTCCCCTTCCTTCCTGCCTGTCCTTCCTGATCGTTAAATAACCTGGTATATTTAATTCACAGGCATTGTCACCCTGCAGCCATGTTTCTGTAATGGCCACAAGATCATACCCATATGTAGTTATTTGTGCCATTAACTCATCTATTTTGTTACGAATGCTACGTGCATTCAGATAGAGAACTTTCAAAGATGTTTTGTGACACTTAGTTCCTGCTTTTGCCCTTTTTATTACTTTACCTTTTACTCCATACCTTCTGCCCCTTCCTGACATGCTCTGGTTTTTAATTTCCCCACTGCTACCTAAGTCTATGACCTTCTCTGTTGTCATTTGTATTATTTGCTCTCTAGGAACCTCCCCCCCACTAGTTAGTTTAAAGCCCTCTCTACAGCTCTAGTTATATGATCCGCCAGGACTCTAGTCCCAGCACTGGCCAAGTGAAGCCCATCCCAACGGAACAGCTCCCTCCTGCCCCAGTACTGCTGCCAGTGTCCCAGGAAGAAAAACCCATTTCTCCCACACCAGACTTTGAGCCACGCATGTAACTCTCTAATTTTATTTGTCCTAGCCAAATTCGCTCGTGGCTCAGGTAATAATCAAGCCCTTGTGGTTCTGCTTTTTAATTTGGCCCCTAGCTGCTCAAACTCCCTCAGCAGAATCTCCTTCCTTGTCCTATCTATGTCTTTGGTACCAACATGGACCACGACAACTGGATCCTCCCCCTCCCACTCCAAGTTTCTCTCCAGTCCAGAGGAGATGTCCTTAACCCTGGCACCGGGCAGGCAACACAGCCTTCGGGACTCTCGCTCTCGGCTGCAGAGAACTCTATCTATCCCCCTACTGATACTATCCCCTACCACTACAACATTTCTTTTAACTCCCCCCCCTCATGATCTGACTCTCTCTGGACACTGGTCAAGCAGGGTCTGACTCTCTCTGGGCACCGGTCACTCAGAGTCTGACTCTCTCTGGACATTGGTCACTCAGGGTCTGACTCTCTCTGGACACCAGTCACTCAGAGTCTGACTCTCTCTGGACATTGGTCACTTGGGGTCTGACCCTCTCTGGACACTGATCACTCAGGGTCTGACTCTCTTTGGACTCCAGTCACTCAGGGACTGACTTTCGGGACACCAGTCACTCAGGGTCTGTCTCTCACTGGACACCGGTCACTCAGTGTCAGACTCTCTCTGGGCACCAGTCACTCAGGTCTGCCACTCTCTGGTCACCAGTGTCTCAGGGTCTGACTCTCTGGACACCGGTCACTCAGGGCATGAATCTCTCTGTTCACCAGTCACTCAGGGTCTGACTCTTCTGGACACCAGTCACTCAGTGTCTGTCTCACTCTGAAAACAGGTCACTCGTGCTCTGGCTCTCTCTGGACACTGGTCAAGCAGGGTCTGATTCTCTCTGGACACCAGTCAAGCAGGGTCTGACTCTCCCTGGACACTAGTCACTCAGGGTCTGACTCTCTTTGGACACTGGTCACTCAGTGTCTGACTCACACTGACAGCAGTTACTCAGGGTCTGACCCTCTCTGGACATCGGTCACTCAGAGACTGACTCTCTCTGGACATTGGTCACTCAGGGACTGACCTTCTCTGGACATTGGTCACTCAGAGTCTGACACTCTCTGGACATTGGTCACTCAGGGTCTGACACTCTCTGGACACTGGTCACTCAGGGTCTGACTCTCTGGAGTCTCATCACTCAGGGTCAGACTCTCACTGGACACTGGGCACTCAGGTTCTTACCCCCACCGGACACAGGTCACACAGGTACTGATTATCAGGACACTAGTCACTCTTGGACTTTCTTTCTCTGGACACTGTTCACTCAGGGACCAAATCTCTGGGCACCGGTCTCTCATGGTCTTACTCTATCTGGACCCCTGTCACTCAGTGTCTGAATCTCTGGACACCGGTCAATCAAGGTGTGACTCTTACTGGACACCGGTCACTCAGGGTCTGTCACATTCTGAAGACCAGTCACTCAGGATCTGATTCTCTCTGGACACTGGTCAAGCAGGGCCTGACTCCCTCTGGACACTGGTCACGCAAGGTCTCCCTCTCTCTGGACACTGGTCACTCAGGGTCTGACTCTCTCTGGATACGGTTCACTCTTGGTCTGACTCTCTCTGGACACTGATCACTCAGTGTCTGACTCTCTCTGGACACTGGTCACTCAGTGTCTGACTCTCTCTGGACACTGGTCAAGCAGTGTCTGACTCTCTCTGGGCACCGGTCAAGCAGGGTCTGACTCACTCTGGACACTGGTCACTCAGGACTGACTCTCTTTGGATACCGGTCACACTGGGTCTGACACTCTCAGGACACTGGTTACTCAGGATCTGACTGCGTGGACACTGATCAATCAGGGTTTGACTCTCTCAGGGCACAGGTCATTCAGGGTCTGACTCTCTCTGGACACCGGTCACTCAAGGACTGACTCTTTCTGTACACCGGTCACTCAGGGGCTGACTCTCTCTGGACACCAGTCACTCAGGGTCTGTCTCTCTCTGGACACTTGTCACTCTGGGTCCAAATCTCTGGACACCGGTGACTCATGGTCTGACTCTCTCCGGACACTGGTCACTCATGATCAGGCTCACTCTGGACACCAGTCACTCAGGGCTTCTCTCTCTCTGGACAGCAGTCACTCAGGGTCTCACACTCTCAGGATACCCGTCACTCAGGGTCTGTCACTCTCTGGACACCGGTCAATCTGGTTCTGTCTCGCTCTAAAGACCAGTCACTCAGGATCTGACTCTCTCCGGACACCAGTCAAGCAGGGTCTGACTCTCTCTGGACTGTGGTCACTCAGGATCTGACACTCTCTGGACACTGGTCAATCAGGGTCTGACTCTCTTTGGACGCTGGTCACTCAGTGTCTGACTCTCACTGACAGCAGTTACTCAGGGTCTGACCCCCTCTGGACACTGGTCACTCAGAGTCTGACCCTCTCTGGACATCGGTCACTCGGAGTCTGACCCTCTCTGGACATCGGTCACTCAGAGTCTGACTCTCTCTGGACATTGGTCACTCAGGGTCTGACCCTCTCTGGACATTGGTCACTCAGAGTCTGACTCTCTCTGGAAATTGGTCACTCAGGGTCTGACACTCCCTGGACACTGGTCACTCAGGGTCTGACTCTCTTGACTCTCATCACTCAGGGTCGGACTCTCACTGGGCACTGGTCACTCAGGGTCTGACTCTCACTGGACACTGGTCACTCAGGGTCTGACTCTCTCTGGACACTGGGCACTCAGGTTCTTACCCCCACCGGACACAGGTCACACAGGTACTGACTATCAGGACACTAGTCACTCATGGACTTTCTTTCTCTGGACACTGTTCACTCAGGGACCAAATCTCTGGGCACCAGTCTCTCATGGTCTGACTCTATCTGGATCCCGGTCACTCAGTGTCTGAATCTCTGGACACCGGTCAATCAGGGTGTGACTCTTTCTGGACACCAGTCACTCAGGGTCTGTCACATTCAGAAGACCAGTCACTCAGGATCTGATTCTCTCTGGACACTGGTCAAGCAGGGCCTGACTCTCTCTGGACACTGGTCACGCAAAGTCTCACTCTCTCTGGACACTGGTCATTCAGGGTCTGACTCTCTCTGGATACTGTTCACTCTGGGTCTGACTCTCTCTGGACACTGATCACTCAGTGTCTGACTCTCTCTGGACACTGGTCACTCAGTGTTGACTCTCTCTGGACTCTGGTCGCTCAGGGTCTGATGCTCTCTGGACACCGGCCACTCAGGTTCTGACTCTCTCTGGATACTGGTCATTCAGGGTCTGACTCTCACTGAACACCGGTCATTCAAGGTCTGACTCTCTCTGGACACTGGTCAATCAGTGTGTGACTCTCTCCGGATATTGGTCAATCTGGGTCTGACTTTCTCTGGACACTGGTCACTCAGAGTCTGTCACACTCTGGACATTGGTCACTCAGGGTCTGAACCTCTCTGGACACTGATCACTCAGTGTCTGACTCTCTTTGGACTCCAGTCGCTCAGGGTCTGACTCTCTCTGGACAACAGTCACTCAGGGTCTGACTCTCTCTTGACACTGGTCACTCAGGGTCAGACTCTCTCTCTGGAAACTGGTCACTCATGGACTGCCTCTCCTTGGACACCAGTCTCTCAGGTTCTTACTCTCTCTGGACACCAGTCACTCAGGGTCTGACTCACTCTGGACACTGGTCACTCAGGGCCTGACTCTATCTGGACACTGGTCACTCAAGGTCTGACTCTCTCTGGATACTGGTCACTCTGGGTCTGACTCTCTTTGGACTCCGGTCACTCAGGGTCTGACGATCTGGAAACCAGTCACTCAGGGCCTGACTCTATCTGGACACTGGTCACTCAGGGTCTGACTCTCTCTGGATACTGGTCACTCTGGGTCTGACTCTCTCTGGACACTGGTCACTCAGGGTCTGACTCTCTCTGGACACTGGTCACTCAGGGTCTGACTCTCTCTGGATTCTGGTCGCTCAGGGTCTGACTCTCTTTGGACTCCGGTCACTCAGGGTCTGACGATCTGGAAACCAGTCACTCAGGGTCTGACTCTCACTGGACAACGGTCACTCAGGGTCTGACTCTCTCTTGACACTGGTCACTCAGGGTCAGACTCTCTCTGGAAACCAGTCTTTCAGGGTCTGCCACTTATTGTCACCAGTCACTCAGGGTCTGACTCTATCTGGACACCGGTCAAGCAGGGTCTGACTCTCTCTGGAATCCGGTCACTCAGGGTCTGACACTCTCTGGACACTGGTCATTCAGTGTCTGACTCTCACTGACAGCAGTTACTCAGGGTCTGACCCTCTCTGGACAGTGGTCACTCAGAGTCTGACCCTCTCTGGACATTGGTCACTCAGAGTCTGAATCTCTCTGGACACTGGTCACTCAGTGTCTGACTCTCTCTGAACACTGGTCACTCAGAGTCTGACTCTCTCTGGACATCGGTCACTCAGAGTCTGACTCTCTCTGGACATTGGTCACTCAGGGTCTGACCCTCTCTGGACACTGATCTCTCTGGGTCTGACTCTCTTTGGACTCCGCTCGCTCAGGGTGTGACTCTCTCTGGACACCGGTCACTCAGGGTCTGAATCTCTCTGGACACCAGGCACAAAGCGTCTTACTCTCTCTGGACACCAGTCACTCAGGGTCTGACTCTCTCAGGACACCGGTCACTCAGGGACTGACTCTCTTTGGACACCGGTCACTCAGGGTCTGACTCTCTCTGGACACCGGTCACTCAGGGTCTGCCACTCTCTGGTCACCAGTGTCTCAGGGTCTGACTCTCTGGACACCGGTCACTCAGGGCATGAATTTCTCTGTTCACCAGTCACTCAGGGTCTGACTCTTTCTGGACACCAGTCACTCAGTGTCTGTCTCACTCTGAAGACCGGTCACTCATGATCTGACTCTCTTTGGACACTGGTCAAGCAGGGTCTGATACTCTCTGGACACAGGTCAAGCAGGGTCTGACTCTCTCTGGACACTGGTCACTCTGGACCTGTATATCTGGACACTGGTCACTCTGGGTCCAAATCTCTGGACACCGGTCTCTCATGGTCTGACTCTCTCTGGAACCCGGTCACTCAGGGTCTGACTCTCTCTGGACACCGGTCACTCAAGGTCTGACTCTCTATGGACACTGGTCACTCAGGGTCAGACTCTCTCTGGACAACGGTCACTCAGGGTCAGAATCTCTCTGGACTCCAGTCACTCAGGGCATGTCTCTCTCTGGACACCCCTCACTCAGGGTCTGTCTCGCTCTGAAGACCGGTCACTCAGGATCTGACTCTATCTGGACACTGCTCAAGCAGGGTCTGACTCTCTCTGGGCACCGGTAAAGCAGGGTCTGACTCACTCTGGACACTGGTCACTCAGGACTGACTCTCTCTGGACACCAGTCACACTGGGTCTGACACTCTCAGGACACTTGATACTCAGGATCTGACTCCCTGGACACTGATCAATCAGGGTTTGACTCTCTCAGGGCACAGGTCATTCAGGGTCTGACTCTCTCTGGACACTGGTCACTCAGTGTCTGACTCTCACTGACAGCAGTTACTCAGGGTCTGACTCTGTCTGGACATTGGTCACTCAGGGTCTGACCCTCTCTGGACATTGGTCACTCAGAGTCTGACTCTCTCTGGACATTGGTCACTCAGAGTCTGACCCTCTCTGGACACTGGTCACTCAGGGTCTGACTCTCTGGACTCTCGTCACTCAGGGTCTGACTCTCACTGGACACTGGTCACTCAGGGTCTGACTCTCTCTGGACACTGGGCACTCAGGTTCTTACCCCCACCGGACACAGGTCACACAGGTACTGACTATCTGGACACTAGTCACTCATGGACTTTCTTTCTCTGGACACTGTTCACTTAGGGACCAAATCTCTGGGCACAGGTCTCTCATGGTCTTACTCTATCTGGACCCCGGTCACTCAGTGTCTGAATCTGTGGACACCGGTCAATCAGGGTGTGACTCTTACTGGACACCATTCGCTCAGGGTCTGTCACACTCTGAAGACCGGTCACTCAGGATCTGATTCTCTCTGGACACTGGTCAAGCAGGGCCTGACTCTCTCTGGACACTGGTCACGCAAGGTTTCACTCTCTCTGGACACTGGTCATTCAGGGTCTGAGTCTCTCTGGATACTGTTCACTCTGGGTCTGACTCTTTCTGGACACTGGTCACTCAGGGTCTGACTCTCTCTGGGCACTGGTCACTCAGGGTCTGACTGTCTCTGGACTCCTGTCGCTCAGGGTCTGACGCTATCTGGACACCGGTCACTCAGGTTCTGGCTCTCTCTGGATACTGGTCACTCAGGGTCTGACTCTCACTGGACACCGGTCATTCAAGGTCTGACTCTCTCTGGACACCGGTCACGCAATGTCTGACTCTCTCCGGATATTGGTCAATCTGGGTCTGACTTTCTCTGGACACTGGTCACTCAGAGTCTGTCTCTCTCTGGACATTGGTCACTCAGTGTCTGACCCTCTCTGGACACTGATCACTCAGAGACTGACTCTCTCTGGACACTGGTCACTCATGGTCAGACTCTATCTGAACACTAGTCACTCAGGGTTGACTCTCTCAGGACACCGGTCACTCAGGGACTGACTCTCTGGACACCGGTCACTCAGGGTCTGAATCTCTCTAAACACCAGTCACTCAGGGACTGACTCTCTGGACACCAGTCACTCTGGGCCTGACTCTCACTGGACACTGGCCACTCAGGGTCTGACTCTCTCTTGACACTGGTCACTCAGGGTCAGACTCTCTCTGGACACCAGTCACTCAGGGTCTGACACTCTCTGGTCACCAGTGTCTCAGGGTCTGACTCTCTGGACACCGGTCACTCAGGGCCTGAATCTCTCTGTTCACCAGTCACTCAGGGTCTGACTCTGTCTGGACACCGGTCACTCAGTGCCTGTCTCGCTCTGAAGACCGGTCACTCATGATCTGACTCTCTCTGGACAGTGGTCAAGCAGGGTCTGACTCTCTCTGGACACCGGTCAAGCAGTGTCTGTCTCTCTGGACACTGGTCACTCAGGGTCTGACTCTCTCTGGACACTGGTCACTCAGGGTCTGACTCTCTCTGGACACTGGTCAATCAGGGTCTGACACTCTCTGGACACCAGTCTCTCAGGGACTGACTCTCTGGACACTATTCACTCCGGGTCTGAATCTCTCTGAACACCGGTTACTCAGGGACTAACTCTCTGGACACCAGTCACTCAGGGTCTGACTCTCTGGACACTGGTCACACAGCATTTGACTCTCTCTGGACACTGGTTACTCAGATTCTGAATCTCTCTGGACACCGGTCACTCAGCATCTGACTCTCTCTGGAAACAGGTCACTCAGGCTCTGTCTCTCTCTGGACACCAGTCAAGCAGTGTCTGACTCTCTCTGGACACCTGTTACTCAGGGCGTGATTCTCTCTGGACACTTGTCACTCAGGTTCTGACACACTCAGGACACTGGTCACCCTGTGTCTGACACACTCTGGACACTTGTCACTCTGGGTCTGACTCTCTCTGGACCCAGTTGATATGCCTATCAATTAGTCCAATAAAAGGCGACGAGTTAAGAACGTAACTGAAGGTTTTTATTGGCTAAATAACAGAGCCCACCCTCGTGGGTGATCCGATCCAACAGGGAGGAATACTAGCCAGTCAGCTACCTTTATACCTGGGCAGGTAATGGGCGGAGTCGGAGGTGGTCAGCCCAGGTATAACAGTGCGACAAGAGGCGACCTCGTGTAGTGATGTGACAGTGAGAACAGTGAGAACAATATACAGTGATAACTATAACAGTGGTTTACCACATTCACCCCTTGTTTAGATTAGAGTCCGGCGGGGTGAAGTGTATTACCAGCTCTGGTATGTCAGTCTGTCCGGAGGCTTCGTTAGCCTCTCCGATCGTCGCAGCGGCGGTGTTACATTATCCGGTGTTAAAGCTGGTGTCTGCGTAGTCGGCAAAGGCTCGTGGGGTTCCGGCATGCCGTCTACCTCGGTTGGACTCGGGGGGTTGGGAGGGGGGGGTGAGGGTGCGAGGTCTCGTAAGGAGACAGTGTCCTCCCGTCCGTCTGGGTAAGCCACATAGGCGTACTGGGGGTTGGCGTGCAGGAGGTTCACCTTCTCGACCAGGGGGTCCGTTTTATGGGCCCTCACGTGCTTTCGCAGCAAGACGGGTCCCGGAGAGGTCAGCCAGGTTGGTAGGGTGGTTCCCGTAGTCGACTTCCTGGGGAAGACAAACATTCGGGCATGGGGGGTGGTGTTAATGGCAGTGCAAAGTAGTGACCGGATGGAGTGCAGCGCAATCGGGAGGACCTCTTGCCAGCGGGAGGTTGGGAGGCCCTTAGACTTTAAGGCTAAGAGGGTGGCCTTCCATACCGTCGCGTTCTCTCTTTCCACCTGGCCGTTCCCTCGGGGGTTGTAGCTGGTGGTCCTGCTTGCTGCAATACCCCTCTCCAATAGGAACTGACGGAGTTCCTCGCTCATGAAGGAGGCGCCCCGGTCACTATGTATATAGTTCGGGAACCCGAACAAGGCGAAGAGTTTGTTCAGGCATTTAATGACCGTGTTACTGGTCATGTCTGGGCAGGGGAAGGCAAAGGGGAAACGGGAGTACTCATCAACGATGTTGAGGAAGTACACATTACGGTCGGATGACGGTAGGGGCCCCTTGAAGTCGATGCTCAGACGCTCGAAGGGGCGGGTGGCCTTGATCAGGCTTGCTCTGTCCGGCTTATAGAAGTGCGGTTTGCACTCAGCACAGATCTGGCAGTTCCTGGTCATGGTCCTGACCTCCTCGATGGAGTATGGCAGGTTGCGGGCCTTAATGAAATGGTAGAGTCTGGTGACTCCGGGGTGGCAGAGGTCATTGTGGAGGGTCTGAAGTCTATCACTTTGCGCGCTGGCGCATGTAATGCGTGAAAGAGCATCAGGGGGGTCGTTCAGTTTACCGGGCCGGTACAAGATCTCATAATCATAGGTGGAAAGCTCGATTCTCCACCTCAAGATTTTGTCGTTCTTGATCTTGCCCCTCAGCTTGTTATTAAACATGAAGGCAACCGAGCGTTGGTCGGTGAGGAGGGTAAATCGTTTGCCTGCCAAGTAGTGCCTCCAGCGCCGTACTGCCTCCACAATTGCCTGGGCTTCCTTCTCGACCGACGAGTGTCGGGTCTCGGGGCCCTGTAGGGTCCTTGAGAAGAAGGCTACCGGCCTACCCTCCTGGTTAAGGGTAGCGGCTAGGGCGAAGTCGGATGCATCGCTCTCCACTTGGAAGGGGATTGACTCATCCACTGCGTGCATTGTGGCCTTGGCTATGTCTCCCTTAATGAGGGAGAAGGCCGCGCACGCCTCTTCCGTGAGGGGGAAGGATGTGGTTTTCAGGAGGGGTCTGGCTTTGTCCGCATAATTGGGTACCCATTGGGCATAGTAGGCGAAAAGCCCCAGGGTTCTCCTAAGTGCTTTTGGACAGTGGGGGAGGGGTAGCTCCATGAGGGGGCGCATTCTTTCGGGGTCGGGGCCGATGACTCCGTTCTCTACTACACAGCCAAGGATGGCAAGGCGCGCTGTGTTAAACACGCATTTCTCCTTATTGTAGGTGAGGTTCAGCCGTTGGGCCGTACGGAGGAATTTCTCCAGATTCACGTCGTGGTCCTGCCGGTCGCGGCCGCAGATGGTGACGTTATCTAGGTAGGGGAATGTGGCCTGCAGTCCGTTCTGGTCAACCATCCGGTCCATCTCCCTTTGGAAGACCGAGACCCCGTTGGTGACACCGAAGGGGACCCTAAGGAAGTGGTATAGGCGCCCATTCGCCTCGAAGGCGGTGTACTGGCGGTCCTCGGGGTGGATAGGGAGTTGGTGGTAGGCCGACTTAAGGTCGATGGTCGAGAATACGCGGTATTGTGCAATCTGATTGACCATGTCAGATATGCGGGGAAGGGGGTATGCGTCCAGCTGGGTGTATCTGTTTATGGTCTGGCTGTAGTCGATGACCAGGCGATTTTTATCGCCGGTCTTAACGACCACGACCTGGGCACGCCAGGGGCTGTTGCTCCCCTCGATGATGCCCTCCTTCAGGAGACGCTGCACCTCAGAGCTAATGAAAGCTCTGTCCCCAGCGCTGTACCGCCTGCTCTTGGTAGCGACGGGTTTGCAGTCGGGGGTGAGGTTAGCGAACAGGGAAGGTGGCGGCACCTTGAGGGTGGATAGGCTGCAGGTGTTACGCGGTGGGCGGTTTAACCTTCGCTGGTTGTCGACTGTGAGTGGGGGGAGGGGTCCACCGTATGCTAGGGTTACACTTTGGAGGTGGGATTGGAAGTCCAGCCCTAGTAGGACGGCAGCGCAGAGCTGGGGGAGGACGAGGAGTTTAAAGTTTTTATACTCTGTACCCTTAACCGACAAGGTCACAGCACAGTAGCCGCTAATGTCCGTGGCGTGGGACCTCGATGCCATCGAGATTCGGTTGCGCGTTGGCAGGACAGGGAGGGAGTAGTGGCTCACCGTGTCTGGGTGGATGAAGCTCTCCGTGCTTCCGCTGTCGAACAGGCAGGTCGTGGCGTGGCCGTTTACTTTGATGTCCATCATCGACTTGGACAGGTGGTGTGGGCGGGCTTGATCCAGAGTGACGGAGGCTAGCGTGTAGGTAAGCGAGTCGTTGTCGTCTGCGGGCGAGGCGGTCGTCGGGTCCGGGGGCCCGGTGGCAGTCGGGCGTGGTGTGTAAAATGGCGTCTCCCACGAGGTAGGACAAAATGGCGGAGAAGATGGCTGCCCCCATAACTCACATGAGGCACTATTGGGGTCGGTTGCCTTGATCAAAGATGGCCGCCCCCATGACTCACGTGTGGGGATACTGGCCTCAGTTGCCGTGAAAGAAGATGGCCGCCCCCACAGTTCGCATGAGGCACTGCTGGCCTCTGAAGATCCGCTCCTGCAGGCCTTAGAGAAATGGCCTTTCTTCCTGCAGGTTGTGCAGGTAGAGTTCCTGGCTGGGCAGCGCGACCTCGGGTGCTTCTCCTGGTCGCAAAAGAAGCAGCCGGCGGCCCGATCGCGGGTGCCCGATGTCGGAGCCGGTACCGGGGGTGGCGGGCCCGGTCGGGTCCGGGACGCCGACGCTGAGGTAGGTCCCGGGGGCGGCGCTGCGAAGGGTATTGCGGTAGGGGTCGGGCCCGAGTCCCAGGGTCGCGAGCAGTACCTGGAAAACGCCTCCTGGTCCTGATGGGCCACCTCCAGGGAGAGAGCGAGGGCTTCAGCTTTGTCCAGGTCGAGGTCTTTAGCTTCAAGCAGTCTTTGCCGTGAGTAGTCGGACCGTAGGCCTTTCACAAAGGCATCGCGGATATTATCTTCCGTATTTTCAACAGCCGTCACCGCTTTAAAGTCACAGTTCCTGCCGAGTGCTCTTAGCGCCCGTAAAAATTCAGCTACAGACTCTCCTGGCTGTTGCGGGCGGGATCTTAGGAGGTGCCTGGTGTACATGTAATTTACCGGGCTGCGGTACTGCTGTTTCAGTAGGTTGATAGCGGCCTCGTACGTAGTCGTGTCCTGTATGAGTGCGTATACTCTCGGGCTCGCTTGGGCGTTCAGAAGTCTTAGTTTGGATCTCTGCGGGGCGCCGGATTCTTCCAGGTAGGATTCGAAGCAGTCCAGCCAGTGTTTGAAGTTGAGGGCTGCGTTTGGTGCCTGTGGGTTTAGATCCAGGTATGGTGGTTTCAAGGCTTGCAGCCAAGCCGGCTGGTGTGGCCCGTTGTCTGGAGGCTGCTGTTGCTGTGCTGCTGGGTGAGCTCCTTGCTGTTGCTGTTCATTATCAGACATCTTTAAAATTTAGCCAATAAAATTGATATGCCTATCAATTAGTCCAATAAAAGGCGACGAGTTAAGAACGTAACTGAAGGTTTTTATTGGCTAAATAACAGAGCCCACCCTCGTGGGTGATCCGATCCAACAGGGAGGAATACTAGCCAGTCAGCTACCTTTATACCTGGGCAGGTAATGGGCGGAGTCGGAGGTGGTCAGCCCAGGTATAACAGTGCGACAAGAGGCGACCTCGTGTAGTGATGTGACAGTGAGAACAGTGAGAACAATATACAGTGATAACTATAACAGTGGTTTACCACACCAGTCCCTCAGGCTCTGACTCTCTGGACACCGGTCACTCATGGCCTGACTCTCACTGGACTCCGGTCACTCAGGGTCTGACTCTCTCTTGACACTGGTCACTCATGGTCAGACTCTATCTGGACACCAGTCACTGAGGTTCTGCCACTCTCTGGACACCGGTCACTTAGTGTCTGCCGAGCTCTGAAGACCGGTCACTTGTGATCTGACTCTCTCTGGAAACTGGTCAAGCAGGGTCTGACTTTCTCTGGACACCGTTCAAGCAGGGTCTGACTCTCTCTGCACACTGGTCACTCTGGACCTGAATCTCTGGACACTGATCACTCAGGGTCTGAAACTCTCTGGACACTGGTCACTCAGGATCTGACTCTCACTGACGGCAGTTACTCAGGGTCAGACTCTCTCTGAGCAATGATCACAACGTCTGACTCTCTCTGGACACCGGTCACTCAGAGTCTGACCCTCTCTGGACATTGGTCGGTCAGAGTCTGACTCTCTCTGGACACTGGTCACTCAGGTTCTGACTCTCTCTGGCCACCGGTCGCTCAGGGTCAGACTCTCTCTGGACACTGTTCACTCAGGGTCTGACTCTCTTTGGACACTGGTCACTCAGTGTCTGACTCTCACTGACAGCAGTTACTCAGGGTCTGACCCTCTCTGGACAGTGGTCACTCAGAGCCTGACCCTCTCTGGACATCGGTCACTCAGAGTCTGACTCTCTCTGGACACTGGTCGCTCAGGTCTGACAATCTGGTCACTGGTCAGTCAGTGTCTGACTCTCTCTGGACATCGGTCACTCAGAGTTTGTCTCTCTCTGGACATTGGTCACTCAGGGTCTGACGGTCTCTGGACATTGGTCAGTCAGAATCTGACTCTCTCTGGATATTAGTCACTCAGGGTCTGACCCTCTCTGGACACTGGTCACTCAGGGTCTGACTCTCTAGATTCTGGTCACTCAGGGACTGACTCTCTCTGGACACTGGTCACTGAGGGTCTGACTCTCTCTGGACACTGGGCACTCATGGACTTTCTTTTTCTGCACACCGGTCAATCAGGGTTTGACTCTCTCTCTGGACACTGGTCACTCTGCGTCCAAATCTCTGGCCACCGTTCTCTCATGGTCTGACTCTTTCTGGACCCCGGTCACTCAGTGTCTGAATCTCTGGACACCGGTCAATCAGGGTGTGACTCTCACTGGACACCAGTATCTCAGGATCTGTCTCACTCTGAAGACCGGTCACGCAGGATCTGATTCTCTCTGGACACTGGTCAAGCATGGTCTGACTCTCTCTGGACACCAGTCAGTCAAGGTCTGACTCTCTCTTGACACTGGTCATTCTGGACCTGAATCTCTGGACACTGACACTTAGCATCTGACTCTCACTGACAGCAGTTACTAAGGGTTTGCCTCTCTCTGGACACTGGTCACTCAGGGTCTGACTCTCTCTGGACACTGGTCACTCAGATTCTGACCCACTCTGGACATCGGTCGCTCAGAGTCTGAAACTTTCTGGACACTGGTCACTCAGTGTCTGACTCTCTCTGGACACTGGTCACTCAGGGCCTGACTCTCTTTGGACACTGGTCACTCAGGGTCTGACTCTCTCTGGACACCAGTCACTCAGTGTCTGACTCTCTCTGGACACTGCTCACTCAGTGTCTGACGCTCTCTGGACACTGGTTACTCAGGGTCTGCCACTCTCTGGACACTGGTCACTCAGCTTCTGACACTCTCAGGACACTGATCACTCGGGGTCTGACTCTCTTTGGACTCCGGTCGCTCAGGGTCTGATGATCTGGACACCGGACATTCAGGGTCTGACTCTCACTGGACACCGGTAGCTCAGGGTCTGACGATCTGGGCACTGGTCACTCTGGTTCTGACACTCTCAGGACAATGTTCACTCAGGGTCTGACTCTCTTTGGACTCCGGTCGCACAGGGTCTGATGATCTGGACACCGGTCACTCAGGTTCTGACTCTCTCTCTGGACACTGGCCACACATGGACTGCCTCTCTTTGGACACCAGTCACTCAGGTTCTTACTCTCTCTGGACACCAGTCACTCAGGGCCTGACTCACTCTGGACACTGGTCACTCAGGGTCTGACTCTCTCTGGACACTGGTCACTCAGGATCTGACTCTCTCTGGATTCTGGTCGCTCAGGGTCTGACTCTCTTTGGACTCCGGTCACTCAGGGTCTGATGATCTGGACACCAGTCACTCAGGGTCTGACTCTCACTGGACAACGGTCACTCAGGGTCTGACTCTCTCTTGACACTGGTCACTCAGGGTCAGACTCTCTCTGGAAACCAGTCTCTCAGGGTCTGCCACTCACTGGTCACCAGTCACTGAGGGTCTGACTCTATCTGGAATCCGGTCACTCAGGGTCTGCCACTCTCTGGAAACCAGTCTCTCAGGGTCTGACTCTCACTGGTCACCAGTCACTCAGGGTCTGACTCTATCTGGAATCCGGTCACTCAGGGTCTGCCACTCTCTGGAAACCAGTCTCTCAGGGTCTGACTCTCACTGGTCACCAGTCACTGAGGGTCTGACTCTCTCTGGAATCTGGTCACTCAGGGTCTGCCACTCTCTGGAAACCAGTCTCTCAGGGTCTGACTCTCACTGGACAATGGTCACTCAGGGTCTGACTCTCTCTGAACACTGGTCACTCAGGGTCAGACTCTCTCTGGAAACCAGTCTCTCAGGGTCTGACTCTCACTGGTCACCAGTCACTGAGGGTCTGACTCTCTCTGGAATCTGGTCACTCAGGGTCTGCCACTCTCTGGACACTGGTCACTCAGGGTCTGACTCTCTCTGAACACTGGTCATTCAGTGTCTGACTCTCACTGACAGCAGTTACTCAGGTTCTGACCCTCTCTGGACAGTGGTCACTCAGAGTCTGACCCTCTCTGGACATCGGTCACTCAGAGTCTGAATCTTTCTGGACACTGGTCACTCTGAGTCTGTCTCTCTCTGGACATTGGTCACTCAGAGTCTGACTCTCTCTGGACATTGGTCACTCAGGATCTGACCCTCTCTGGACACCAGTCACTCAGGGTCTGTCTCGCTCTGAAGACCGGTCACTCAGGATCTGACTCTCTCCGGACACTAGTCAAGCAGGATCTGACTCTCTCCGAACACCGGTCAAGCAGGGTCTGACTCTCTGTGGACACTGGTCACTCAGGGTCTGACTCTCACTGACAGAAGTTACTCAGGGTCGGACGCTCTCTGGACAGTGGTCACAGGGTTTGACTCTCTCTGGACACCGTCCACTCAGAGTCTGACCCTCTCTGGACATCAGTCTCTCAGAGTCTGACTCTCTCTGGACACTGGTCACTCATGCTCTGACTCTGTCTGGACATCGGTCACTCATGGTCTGTCCCACTCTGAACACCGGTCACTCAGGATCTGACTCTCTCTGGACACTGGTCAAGCAGGGTCTGACTCTCTCTGGACACCGGTCAAGCAGGGTCTGACGATTCTCTGGACACTTGTCACTCTGTACCTGAATCTCTGGACACTGATCACTCAGGGTCTGACATTCTCTGGACACTGGTCACTCAGGGTCTGACTCTCACTGACAGCAGTTACTCAGGGTCTGACTCTCTCTGGACAGTGGTCACAGGGTTTGACTTTCTCTGGACTTCGGTCACTCGGAGTGTGACCCTTTCTGGACATCGGTCGCTCAGAGTCTGACTCTCTCTGGTCACTCAGGATCTGACTCTGTGGACTCTGGTCACTCAGGGTCTGACTCTCACTGGACGCTGTTCACTCAGGGTCTGATTCTCTCTGGACACTGGGCACTCAGGTTCTGACTCCCACCGGACACAGGTCACACAGGTACCGACTATCTGGTCACTAGTCACTCATGGACTTCATTTATCTGGACACCGGTCACTCAGGGTTTGACTCTGTCTGGACCTCGGTCACTCAGTATCTGAATCTCTGGGCAATGGTCAATCAGTGTGTGACTCTCACTGGACACCAGTCACTCATGGTCTGTCTCACTCTGATGACCGGTCACTCTGGATCTGGTTCTCTCTGGACACTGGTCAAGCAGGGTCTGACTCTCTCTGGACACTGGTCACTCAGCGTCTGACTCTCTCTTGACACTGGTCACTCTGGACCTGAATCTCTGGAGACTGGTCAGTCAGTGTCTGACTCTCACTGACAGCAGTTACTCAGGGTCTGTCCCTCTCTCTGGACAGTGGTCACTCAGGGTCTGTCTCTTCCTGGACACTGGTCACTCAGATTCTGACCCACTCTGAACACCGGGCACTCTGCGACGGACTCTCTCTGGACACCGGTCACTCAGGGACTGACTCTCTCTGGACACCGGTCACTCAGGGACGGACTCTCTCTGGACACCGGTCACTCAGGGACTGACTCTCTCTGGACACCCGTCACTCAGGGTCTGACTCTCTCTGGACACCAGTCACTCAGAGTCTGACTCTCCCTGGACACTGGTCACTCAGGGTCTGACTCTCTCTGGACACCAGTCAATCAGGCTCTGACTCTCCCTGGACACTGGTCACTCAGGGTCTGACTCTCTCTGGACACTGGTTACTCATGTTCTGACCCCCACCGGACACAGGTCTCACAGGTACTGACTATCTGGACATTGGTCACTCATGGACTTTCTTTATCTGGACACTGGTCCATCGGGGTTTTATTCTCTCTATGGACACTGGTCACTCAGGCCCTGACACTATCAGGACACTGATCATTCAGGGTCTGACTCTGTTTGGACTCCGATCGCTCATGGTCTGACAATCTGGACACCGGTCACTCAGGTTCTGACTCTCACTGGACACCGGTCACTCAGGGTCTGACTCTCTCTTGACACTGGTCACTCAGGGTCAGACTCTCTCTGGACACAAGTCACTCAGGATCTGCCACTCACTGGTCACCAGTCACTCAGCGTCTGACACTCTCTGGTCACCAGTGTCTCAGGGTCTGACTCTCTGGACACCGGTCACTCAGGGCCTGAATCTCTCTGTTCACCAGTCACTCAGGGTCTGACTCTGTATGGACACTGGTCATTCAGTGTCTGTCTCGCTCTGAAGACCGGTCACTCATGATCTGACTCTCTCTCGACACTGGTCAAGCAGGGTCTGACTCTCTCTGGACACCGGTCAAGCAGTGTCTGACTCTCTCTGGACACCGGTCTCTCAGGGACTGACTCTCTGGACACTATTCACTCCGGGTCTGAATCTCTCTGAACACCGGTTACTCAGGGACTAACTCTCTGGACACCAGTCACTCAGGGTCTGACTCTCTGGACACTGGTCACACAGCATTTGACTCTCTCTGGACGCTGGTCACTCAGGTTCTGAATCTCTCTGGACTCCGGCCACTCAGCGTCTGACTCTCTCTGGACACTGGTCACTCAGGCTCTGACTCTCTCTGGACACCAGTCAAGCAGTGTCTGACTCTCCCTGGACACCTGTCACTCAGGGCCTGAATCTCTATGGACACTTGTCACTCAGGTTCTGACACACTCAGGACACTGGTCACCCTGGGTCTGGCACACTCTGGACACTTGTCACTCTGGGTCTGACTCTCTCTGGACCCAGTCCCTCAGGCTCTGACTCTCTGGACACCTGTCACTCATGGTCTGACTCTCACTGGACTCCGGTCACTCAGGGTCTGACTCTCTCTGGACACCGGTCACTCAGGGTCTGTCTCGCTCTGAAGACCGGTCACTCAGGATCTGACTCTCTCCGGACACTAGTCAAGCAGGATCTGACTCTCTCCGAACACCGGTCAAGCAGGGTCTGACTCTCTGTGGACACTGGTCACTCAGGGTCTGACTCTCTTTGGACTCCGGTCGCTCAGGGTCTGATGATCTGGACACCAGTCACTCAGGGTCTGACTCTCACTGGACACTGGTCACTCAGGGTCAGACTCTCTCTGGAAACCAGCCTCTCAGGGACTGCCACTAACTAGTCACCAATCACTGGGGGTCTGACTCTCTCTGGAATCTGGTCACTCAGGGTCTGCCTCTCTCTGGACACTGGTCACTCAGGGTCTGACTCTCTCTGAACACTGGTCATTCAGTGTCTGACTCTCACTGACAGCAGTTACTCAGGTTCTGACCCTCTCTGGACAGTGGTCACTCAGAGTCTGACCCTCTCTGGACATCGGTCACTCAGAGTCTGAATCTTTCTGGACACTGGTCACTCAGTGTCTGACTCTCTCTGAACACTGGTCACTCAGAGTCTGACTCTCTCTGGACATCGGTCACTCAGAGTCTGTCTCTCTCTGGACATTGCTCACTCAGGGTCTGGGCCTCTCTGGACATTGGTCACTCAGAGTCTGACTCTCTCTGGACATTGGTCACTCAGGGTCTGACCCTCTCTGGACACTGATCTCTCTGGGTCTGACTCTCTTTGGACTCCGCTCGCTCAGGGTGTGTCTCTCTCTGGACACCGGTCAATCAGGGTCTGAATCTCTCTGGACACCAGGCACGCAGCGTCTGACTCTCTCTGGGCACCAGTCACTCAGGGTCTGACTCTCTCAGGACACCGGTCACTCAGGGACTGACTCTCTTTGGACACCGGTCACTCAGGGTCTGACTCTCTCTGGACACCTGTCACTCAGGGTCTGTCTCGCTCTGAAGACCGGTCACTCAGGATCTGACTCTCTCCGGACACTAGTCAAGCAGGATCTGACTCTCTCCGAACACCGGTCAAGCAGGGTCTGACTCTCTGTGGACACTGGTCACTCAGGGTCTGACTCTCACTGACAGAAGTTACTCAGGGTCGGACGCTCTCTGGACAGTGGTCACAGGGTTTGACTCTCTCTGGACACCGTTCACTCAGAGTCTGACCCTCTCTGGACATCAGTCTCTCAGAGTCTGACTCTCTCTGGACACTGGTCACTCATGCTCTGACTCTGTCTGGACATCGGTCACTCATGGTCTGTCCCACTCTGAACACCGGTCACTCAGGATCTGACTCTCTCTGAACACTGGTCAAGCAGGGTCTGACTCTCTCTGGACACCGGTCAAGCAGGGTCTGACGATTCTCTGGACACTTGTCACTCTGTACCTGAATCTCTGGACACTGATCACTCAGGGTCTGACATTCTCTGGACACTGGTCACTCAGGGTCTGACTCTCACTGACAGCAGTTACTCAGGGTCTGACTCTCTCTGGACAGTGGTCACAGGGTTTGACTTTCTCTGGACTTCGGTCACTCGGAGTGTGACCCTTTCTGGACATCGGTCGCTCAGAGTCTGACTCTCTCTGGTCACTCAGGATCTGACTCTGTGGACTCTGGTCACTCAGGGTCTGACTCTCACTGGACGCTGTTCACTCAGGGTCTGATTCTCTCTGGACACTGGGCACTCAGGTTCTGACTCCCACCGGACACAGGTCACACAGGTACCGACTATCTGGTCACTAGTCACTCATGGACTTCATTTATCTGGACACCGGTCACTCAGGGTTTGACTCTGTCTGGACCTCGGTCACTCAGTATCTGAATCTCTGGGCAATGGTCAATCAGTGTGTGACTCTCACTGGACACCAGTCACTCATGGTCTGTCTCACTCTGATGACCGGTCACTCTGGATCTGGTTCTCTCTGGACACTGGTCAAGCAGGGTCTGACTCTCTCTGGACACTGGTCACTCAGCGTCTGACTCTCTCTTGACACTGGTCACTCTGGACCTGATTCTCTGGAGACTGGTCAGTCAGTGTCTGACTCTCACTGACAGCAGTTACTCAGGGTCTGTCCCTCTCTCTGGACAGTGGTCACTCAGGGTCTGTCTCTTCCTGGACACTGGTCACTCAGATTCTGACCCACTCTGAACACCGGGCACTCTGCGACGGACTCTCTCTGGACACCGGTCACTCAGGGACTGACTCTCTCTGGACTCCGGTCACTCAGGGTCTGACTCTCTCTGGACACCGGTCACTCAGGGTCTGTCTCGCTCTGAAGACCGGTCACTCAGGATCTGACTCTCTCCGGACACTAGTCAAGCAGGATCTGACTCTCTCCGAACACCGGTCAAGCAGGGTCTGACTCTCTGTGGACACTGGTCACTCAGGGTCTGACTCTCTCTGGATTCTGGTCGCTCAGGGTCTGACTCTCTTTGGACTCCGGTCGCTCAGGGTCTGATGATCTGGACACCAGTCACTCAGGGTCTGACTCTCACTGGACAACGGTCACTCAGGGTCTGACTCTCTCTTGACACTGGTCACTCAGGGTCAGACTCTCTCTGTAAACCAGCCTCTCAGGGACTGCCACTAACTAGTCACCAATCACTGGGGGTCTGACTCTCTCTGGACACTGGTCACTCAGGGTCAGACTCTCTCTGGACACTGGTCACTCAGGGTCTGACTCTCTCTGAACACTGGTCATTCAGTGTCTGACTCTCACTGACAGCAGTTACTCAGGTTCTGACCCTCTCTGGACAGTGGTCACTCAGAGTCTGACCCTCTCTGGACATCGGTCACTCAGAGTCTGAATCTTTCTGGACACTGGTCACTCAGTGTCTGACTCTCTCTGAACACTGGTCACTTAGAGTCTGACTCTCTCTGGACATCGGTCACTCAGAGTCTGTCTCTCTCTGGACATTGCTCACTCAGGGTCTGGGCCTCTCTGGACATTGGTCACTCAGAGTCTGACTCTCTCTGGACATTGGTCACTCAGGGTCTGACCCTCTCTGGACACTGATCTCTCTGGGTCTGACTCTCTTTGGACTCCGCTCGCTCAGGGTGTGTCTCTCTCTGGACACCGGTCAATCAGGGTCTGAATCTCTCTGGACACCAGGCACGCAGCGTCTGACTCTCTCTGGGCACCAGTCACTCAGGGTCTGACTCTCTCAGGACACCGGTCACTCAGGGACTGACTCTCTTTGGACACCGGTCACTCAGGGTCTGACTCTCTCTGGACACCTGTCACTCAGGGTCTGTCTCGCTCTGAAGACCGGTCACTCAGGATCTGACTCTCTCCGGACACTAGTCAAGCAGGATCTGACTCTCTCCGAACACCGGTCAAGCAGGGTCTGACTCTCTGTGGACACTGGTCACTCAGGGTCTGACTCTCACTGACAGAAGTTACTCAGGGTCGGACGCTCTCTGGACAGTGGTCACAGGGTTTGACTCTCTCTGGACACCGTTCACTCAGAGTCTGACCCTCTCTGGACATCAGTCTCTCAGAGTCTGACTCTCTCTGGACACTGGTCACTCATGCTCTGACTCTGTCTGGACATCGGTCACTCATGGTCTGTCCCACTCTGAACACCGGTCACTCAGGATCTGACTCTCTCTGAACACTGGTCAAGCAGGGTCTGACTCTCTCTGGACACCGGTCAAGCAGGGTCTGACGATTCTCTGGACACTTGTCACTCTGTACCTGAATCTCTGGACACTGATCACTCAGGGTCTGACATTCTCTGGACACTGGTCACTCAGGGTCTGACTCTCACTGACAGCAGTTACTCAGGGTCTGACTCTCTCTGGACAGTGGTCACAGGGTTTGACTTTCTCTGGACTTCGGTCACTCGGAGTGTGACCCTTTCTGGACATCGGTCGCTCAGAGTCTGACTCTCTCTGGTCACTCAGGATCTGACTCTGTGGACTCTGGTCACTCAGGGTCTGACTCTCACTGGACGCTGTTCACTCAGGGTCTGATTCTCTCTGGACACTGGGCACTCAGGTTCTGACTCCCACCGGACACAGGTCACACAGGTACCGACTATCTGGTCACTAGTCACTCATGGACTTCATTTATCTGGACACCGGTCACTCAGGGTTTGACTCTGTCTGGACCTCGGTCACTCAGTATCTGAATCTCTGGGCAATGGTCAATCAGTGTGTGACTCTCACTGGACACCAGTCACTCATGGTCTGTCTCACTCTGATGACCGGTCACTCTGGATCTGGTTCTCTCTGGACACTGGTCAAGCAGGGTCTGACTCTCTCTGGACACTGGTCACTCAGCGTCTGACTCTCTCTTGACACTGGTCACTCTGGACCTGAATCTCTGGAGACTGGTCAGTCAGTGTCTGACTCTCACTGACAGCAGTTACTCAGGGTCTGTCCCTCTCTCTGGACAGTGGTCACTCAGGGTCTGTCTCTTCCTGGACACTGGTCACTCAGATTCTGACCCACTCTGAACACCGGGCACTCTGCGACGGACTCTCTCTGGACACCGGTCACTCAGGGACTGACTCTCTCTGGACACCGGTCACTCAGGGACTGACTCTCTCTGGACACCCGTCACTCAGGGTCTGACTCTCTCTGGACACCAGTCACTCAGAGTCTGACTCTCCCTGGACACTGGTCACTCAGGGTCTGACTCTCTCTGGACACCAGTCAATCAGGCTCTGACTCTCCCTGGACACTGGTCACTCAGGGTCTGACTCTCTCTGGACACTGGTTACTCATGTTCTGACCCCCACCGGACACAGGTCTCACAGGTACTGACTATCTGGACATTGGTCACTCATGGACTTTCTTTATCTGGACACTGGTCCATCGGGGTTTTATTCTCTCTATGGACACTGGTCACTCAGGCCCTGACACTATCAGGACACTGATCATTCAGGGTCTGACTCTGTTTGGACTCCGATCGCTCATGGTCTGACAATCTGGACACCGGTCACTCAGGTTCTGACTCTCACTGGACACCGGTCACTCAGGGTCTGACTCTCTCTTGACACTGGTCACTCAGGGTCAGACTCTCTCTGGACACAAGTCACTCAGGATCTGCCACTCACTGGTCACCAGTCACTCAGCGTCTGACACTCTCTGGTCACCAGTGTCTCAGGGTCTGACTCTCTGGACACCGGTCACTCAGGGCCTGAATCTCTCTGTTCACCAGTCACTCAGGGTCTGACTCTGTATGGACACTGGTCATTCAGTGTCTGTCTCGCTCTGAAGACCGGTCACTCATGATCTGACTCTCTCTCGACACTGGTCAAGCAGGGTCTGACTCTCTCTGGACACCGGTCAAGCAGTGTCTGACTCTCTCTGGACACCGGTCTCTCAGGGACTGACTCTCTGGACACTATTCACTCCGGGTCTGAATCTCTCTGAACACCGGTTACTCAGGGACTAACTCTCTGGACACCAGTCACTCAGGGTCTGACTCTCTGGACACTGGTCACACAGCATTTGACTCTCTCTGGACGCTGGTCACTCAGGTTCTGAATCTCTCTGGACTCCGGCCACTCAGCGTCTGACTCTCTCTGGACACTGGTCACTCAGGCTCTGACTCTCTCTGGACACCAGTCAAGCAGTGTCTGACTCTCCCTGGACACCTGTCACTCAGGGCCTGAATCTCTATGGACACTTGTCACTCAGGTTCTGACACACTCAGGACACTGGTCACCCTGGGTCTGGCACACTCTGGACACTTGTCACTCTGGGTCTGACTCTCTCTGGACCCAGTCCCTCAGGCTCTGACTCTCTGGACACCTGTCACTCATGGTCTGACTCTCACTGGACTCCGGTCACTCAGGGTCTGACTCTCTCTGGACACCGGTCACTCAGGGTCTGTCTCGCTCTGAAGACCGGTCACTCAGGATCTGACTCTCTCCGGACACTAGTCAAGCAGGATCTGACTCTCTCCGAACACCGGTCAAGCAGGGTCTGACTCTCTGTGGACACTGGTCACTCAGGGTCTGACTCTCTCTGGATTCTGGTCGCTCAGGGTCTGACTCTCTTTGGACTCCGGTCGCTCAGGGTCTGATGATCTGGACACCAGTCACTCAGGGTCTGACTCTCACTGGACAACGGTCACTCAGGGTCTGACTCTCTCTTGACACTGGTCACTCAGGGTCAGACTCTCTCTGTAAACCAGCCTCTCAGGGACTGCCACTAACTAGTCACCAATCACTGGGGGTCTGACTCTCTCTGGACACTGGTCACTCAGGGTCTGACTCTCTCTGAACACTGGTCATTCAGTGTCTGACTCTCACTGACAGCAGTTACTCAGGTTCTGACCCTCTCTGGACAGTGGTCACTCAGAGTCTGACCCTCTCTGGACATCGGTCACTCAGAGTCTGAATCTTTCTGGACACTGGTCACTCAGTGTCTGACTCTCTCTGAACACTGGTCACTCAGAGTCTGACTCTCTCTGGACATCGGTCACTCAGAGTCTGTCTCTCTCTGGACATTGCTCACTCAGGGTCTGGGCCTCTCTGGACATTGGTCACTCAGAGTCTGACTCTCTCTGGACATTGGTCACTCAGGGTCTGACCCTCTCTGGACACTGATCTCTCTGGGTCTGACTCTCTTTGGACTCCGCTCGCTCAGGGTGTGTCTCTCTCTGGACACCGGTCAATCAGGGTCTGAATCTCTCTGGACACCAGGCACGCAGCGTCTGACTCTCTCTGGGCACCAGTCACTCAGGGTCTGACTCTCTCAGGACACCGGTCACTCAGGGACTGACTCTCTTTGGACACCGGTCACTCAGGGTCTGACTCTCTCTGGACACCTGTCACTCAGGGTCTGTCTCGCTCTGAAGACCGGTCACTCAGGATCTGACTCTCTCCGGACACTAGTCAAGCAGGATCTGACTCTCTCCGAACACCGGTCAAGCAGGGTCTGACTCTCTGTGGACACTGGTCACTCAGGGTCTGACTCTCACTGACAGAAGTTACTCAGGGTCGGACGCTCTCTGGACAGTGGTCACAGGGTTTGACTCTCTCTGGACACCGTTCACTCAGAGTCTGACCCTCTCTGGACATCAGTCTCTCAGAGTCTGACTCTCTCTGGACACTGGTCACTCATGCTCTGACTCTGTCTGGACATCGGTCACTCATGGTCTGTCCCACTCTGAACACCGGTCACTCAGGATCTGACTCTCTCTGAACACTGGTCAAGCAGGGTCTGACTCTCTCTGGACACCGGTCAAGCAGGGTCTGACGATTCTCTGGACACTTGTCACTCTGTACCTGAATCTCTGGACACTGATCACTCAGGGTCTGACATTCTCTGGACACTGGTCACTCAGGGTCTGACTCTCACTGACAGCAGTTACTCAGGGTCTGACTCTCTCTGGACAGTGGTCACAGGGTTTGACTTTCTCTGGACTTCGGTCACTCGGAGTGTGACCCTTTCTGGACATCGGTCGCTCAGAGTCTGACTCTCTCTGGTCACTCAGGATCTGACTCTGTGGACTCTGGTCACTCAGGGTCTGACTCTCACTGGACGCTGTTCACTCAGGGTCTGATTCTCTCTGGACACTGGGCACTCAGGTTCTGACTCCCACCGGACACAGGTCACACAGGTACCGACTATCTGGTCACTAGTCACTCATGGACTTCATTTATCTGGACACCGGTCACTCAGGGTTTGACTCTGTCTGGACCTCGGTCACTCAGTATCTGAATCTCTGGGCAATGGTCAATCAGTGTGTGACTCTCACTGGACACCAGTCACTCATGGTCTGTCTCACTCTGATGACCGGTCACTCTGGATCTGGTTCTCTCTGGACACTGGTCAAGCAGGGTCTGACTCTCTCTGGACACTGGTCACTCAGCGTCTGACTCTCTCTTGACACTGGTCACTCTGGACCTGAATCTCTGGAGACTGGTCAGTCAGTGTCTGACTCTCACTGACAGCAGTTACTCAGGGTCTGTCCCTCTCTCTGGACAGTGGTCACTCAGGGTCTGTCTCTTCCTGGACACTGGTCACTCAGATTCTGACCCACTCTGAACACCGGGCACTCTGCGACGGACTCTCTCTGGACACCGGTCACTCAGGGACTGACTCTCTCTGGACACCGGTCACTCAGGGACGGACTCTCTCTGGACACCGGTCACTCAGGGACTGACTCTCTCTGGACACCCGTCACTCAGGGTCTGACTCTCTCTGGACACCAGTCACTCAGAGTCTGACTCTCCCTGGACACTGGTCACTCAGGGTCTGACTCTCTCTGGACACCAGTCAATCAGGCTCTGACTCTCCCTGGACACTGGTCACTCAGGGTCTGACTCTCTCTGGACACTGGTTACTCATGTTCTGACCCCCACCGGACACAGGTCTCACAGGTACTGACTATCTGGACACTGGTCACTCATGGACTTTCTTTATCTGGACACTGGTCCATCGGGGTTTTATTCTCTCTATGGACACTGGTCACTCAGGCCCTGACACTATCAGGACACTGATCATTCAGGGTCTGACTCTGTTTGGACTCCGATCGCTCATGGTCTGACAATCTGGACACCGGTCACTCAGGTTCTGACTCTCACTGGACACCGGTCACTCAGGGTCTGACTCTCTCTTGACACTGGTCACTCAGGGTCAGACTCTCTCTGGACACAAGTCACTCAGGATCTGCCACTCACTGGTCACCAGTCACTCAGCGTCTGACACTCTCTGGTCACCAGTGTCTCAGGGTCTGACTCTCTGGACACCGGTCACTCAGGGCCTGAATCTCTCTGTTCACCAGTCACTCAGGGTCTGACTCTGTATGGACACTGGTCATTCAGTGTCTGTCTCGCTCTGAAGACCGGTCACTCATGATCTGACTCTCTCTCGACACTGGTCAAGCAGGGTCTGACTCTCTCTGGACACCGGTCAAGCAGTGTCTGACTCTCTCTGGACACCGGTCTCTCAGGGACTGACTCTCTGGACACTATTCACTCCGGGTCTGAATCTCTCTGAACACCGGTTACTCAGGGACTAACTCTCTGGATACCAGTCACTCAGGGTCTGACTCTCTGGACACTGGTCACACAGCATTTGACTCTCTCTGGACGCTGGTCACTCAGGTTCTGAATCTCTCTGGACTCCGGCCACTCAGCGTCTGACTCTCTCTGGACACTGGTCACTCAGGCTCTGACTCTCTCTGGACACCAGTCAAGCAGTGTCTGACTCTCCCTGGACACCTGTCACTCAGGGCCTGAATCTCTATGGACACTTGTCACTCAGGTTCTGACACACTCAGGACACTGGTCACCCTGGATCTGGCACACTCTGGACACTTGTCACTCTGGGTCTGACTCTCTCTGGACCCAGTCCCTCAGGCTCTGACTCTCTGGACACCTGTCACTCATGGTCTGACTCTCACTGGACTCCGGTCACTCAGGGTCTGACTCTCTCTGGACACCGGTCACTCAGGGTCTGTCTCGCTCTGAAGACCGGTCACTCAGGATCTGACTCTCTCCGGACACTAGTCAAGCAGGATCTGACTCTCTCCGAACACCGGTCAAGCAGGGTCTGACTCTCTGTGGACACTGGTCACTCAGGGTCTGACTCTCACTGACAGAAGTTACTCAGGGTCGGACGCTCTCTGGACAGTGGTCACAGGGTTTGACTCTCTCTGGACACCGTTCACTCAGAGTCTGACCCTCTCTGGACATCAGTCTCTCAGAGTCTGACTCTCTCTGGACACTGGTCACTCATGCTCTGACTCTGTCTGGACATCGGTCACTCATGGTCTGTCCCACTCTGAACACCGGTCACTCAGGATCTGACTCTCTCTGGACACTGGTCAAGCAGGGTCTGACTCTCTCTGGACACCGGTCAAGCAGGGTCTGACGATTCTCTGGACACTTGTCACTCTGTACCTGAATCTCTGGACACTGATCACTCAGGGTCTGACATTCTCTGGACACTGGTCACTCAGGGTCTGACTCTCACTGACAGCAGTTACTCAGGGTCTGACTCTCTCTGGACAGTGGTCACAGGGTCTGACTTTCTCTGGACATCGGTCACTCGGAGTGTGACCCTTTCTGGACATCGGTCGCTCAGAGTCTGACTCTCTCTGGTCACTCAGGATCTGACTCTGTGGACTCTGGTCACTCAGGGTCTGACTCTCTCTGGACACTGGTTACTCATGTTCTGACCCCCACCAGACACAGGTCTCACAGGTACTGACTATCTGGACACTGGTCACTCATGGACTTTCTTTATCTGGACACTGGTCCATCGGGGTTTTATTCTCTCTATGGACACTGGTCACTCAGGTCCTGACACTATCAGGACACTGATCATTCAGGGTCTGACTCTGTTTGGACTCCGATCGCTCATGGTCTGACAACCTGGACACCGGTCACTCAGGTTCTGACTCTCACTGGACACCGGTCACTCAGGGTCTGACTCTCTCTTGACACTGGTCACTCAGGGTCAGACTCTCTCTGGACACCAGTCACTCAGGATCTGCCACTCACTGGTCACCAGTCACTCAGCGTCTGACACTCTCTGGTCACCAGTATCTCAGGGACTGACTCTCTGGACACCGGTCACTCAGGGCCTGAATCTCTCTGTTCACCAGTCACTCAGGGTCTGACTCTGTATGGACACTGGTCATTCAGTGTCTGTCTCGCTCTGAAGACCGGTCACTCATGATCTGACTCTCTCTCGACACTGGTCAAGCAGGGTCTGAATCTCTCTGGACACTGGTCAAGCAGTGTCTGACTCTCTCTGGACACCGGTCTCTCAGAGACTGACTCTCTGGACACTATTCACTCCGGGTCTGAATCTCTCTGAACACCGGTTACTCAGGGACTAACTCTCTGGACACCAGTCACTCAGGGTCTGACTCTCTGGACACTGGTCACACAGCATTTGACTCTCTCTGGACGCTGGTCAATCAGGTTCTGAATCTGTCTGGACTCCGGCCACTCAGCGTCTGACTCTCTCTGGACACTGGTCACTCAGGCTCTGACTCTCTCTGGACACCGGTCAAGCAGTGTCTGACTGTCCCTGGACACCTGTCACTCAGGGCCTGAATCTCTCTGGACACTTGTCACTCAGGTTCTGACACACTCAGGACACTGGTCACCCTGGGTCTGGCACACTCTGGACACTTGTCACTCTGGGTCTGACTCTCTCTGGACCCAGTCCCTCAGGCTCTGACTCTCTCAGGGCACCAGTCACTCATGGTCTGACTCTCACTGGACTCCGGTCACTCAGGGTCTGACTCTCTCTGGACACCGGTCACTCAGGGTCTGTCTCGCTCTGAAGACCGGTCACTCAGGATCTGACTCTATCCGGACACTAGTCAAGCAGGATCTGACTCTCTCCGAACACCGATCAAGCAGGGTCTGACTCTCTGTGGACACTGGTCACTCAGGGTCTGACTCTCACTGACAGAAGTTACTCAGGGTCGGACGCTCTCTGGACAGTGGTCACAGGGTTTGACTCTCTCTGGACACCGTTCACTCAGAGTCTGACCCTCTCTGGACATCAGTCTCTCAGAGTCTGACTCTCTCTGGACACTGGTCACTCATGCTCTGACTCTGTCTGGACATCGGTCACTCATGGTCTGTCCCACTCTGAACACCGGTCACTCAGGATCTGACTCTCTCTGGACACTGGTCAAGCAGGGTCTGACTCTCTCTGGACACCGGTCAAGCAGGGTCTGACGATTCTCTGGACACTTGTCACTCTGTACCTGAATCTCTGGACACTGATCACTCAGGGTCTGACATTCTCTGGACACTGGTCACTCAGGGTCTGACTCTCACTGACAGCAGTTACTCAGGGTCTGACTCTCTCTGGACAGTGGTCACAGGGTCTGACTTTCTCTGGACATCGGTCACTCGGAGTGTGACCCTTTCTGGACATCGGTCGCTCAGAGTCTGACTCTCTCTGGTCACTCAGGATCTGACTCTGTGGACTCTGGTCACTCAGGGTCTGACTCTCTCTGGACACTGGTTACTCATGTTCTGACCCCCACCAGACACAGGTCTCACAGGTACTGACTATCTGGACACTGGTCACTCATGGACTTTCTTTATCTGGACACTGGTCCATCGGGGTTTTATTCTCTCTATGGACACTGGTCACTCAGGTCCTGACACTATCAGGACACTGATCATTCAGGGTCTGACTCTGTTTGGACTCCGATCGCTCATGGTCTGACAACCTGGACACCGGTCACTCAGGTTCTGACTCTCACTGGACACCGGTCACTCAGGGTCTGACTCTCTCTTGACACTGGTCACTCAGGGTCAGACTCTCTCTGGACACCAGTCACTCAGGATCTGCCACTCACTGGTCACCAGTCACTCAGCGTCTGACACTCTCTGGTCACCAGTGTCTCAGGGTCTGACTCTCTGGACACCGGTCACTCAGGGCCTGAATCTCTCTGTTCACCAGTCACTCAGGGTCTGACTCTGTATGGACACTGGTCATTCAGTGTCTGTCTCGCTCTGAAGACCGGTCACTCATGATCTGACTCTCTCTCGACACTGGTCAAGCAGGGTCTGAATCTCTCTGGACACTGGTCAAGCAGTGTCTGACTCTCTCTGGACACCGGTCTCTCAGGGACTGACTCTCTGGACACTATTCACTCCGGGTCTGAATCTCTCTGAACACCGGTTACTCAGGGACTAACTCTCTGGACACCAGTCACTCAGGGTCTGACTCTCTGGACACTGGTCACACAGCATTTGACTCTCTCTGGACGCTGGTCAATCAGGTTCTGAATCTGTCTGGACTCCGGCCACTCAGCGTCTGACTCTCTCTGGACACTGGTCACTCAGGCTCTGACTCTCTCTGGACACCAGTCAAGCAGTGTCTGACTCTCCCTGGACACCTGTCACTCAGGGCCTGAATCTCCCTGGACACTTGTCACTCAGGTTCTGACACACTCAGGACACTGGTCACCCTGGGTCTGGCACACTCTGGACACTTGTCACTCTGGGTCTGACTCTCTCTGGACCCAGTCCCTCAGGCTCTGACTCTCTGGACACCTGTCACTCATGGTCTGACTCTCACTGGACTCCGGTCACTCAGGGTCTGACTCTCTCTGGACACCGGTCACTCAGGGTCTGTCTCGCTCTGAAGACCGGTCACTCAGGATCTGACTCTCTCCGGACACTAGTCAAGCAGGATCTGACTCTCTCCGAACACCGGTCAAGCAGGGTCTGACTCTCTGTGGACACTGGTCACTCAGGGTCTGACTCTCACTGACAGAAGTTACTCAGGGTCGGACGCTCTCTGGACAGTGGTCACAGGGTTTGACTCTCTCTGGACACCGTTCACTCAGAGTCTGACCCTCTCTGGACATCAGTCTCTCAGAGTCTGACTCTCTCTGGACACTGGTCACTCATGCTCTGACTCTGTCTGGACATCGGTCACTCATGGTCTGTCCCACTCTGAACACCGGTCACTCAGGATCTGACTCTCTCTGGACACTGGTCAAGCAGGGTCTGACTCTCTCTGGACACCGGTCAAGCAGGGTCTGACGATTCTCTGGACACTTGTCACTCTGTACCTGAATCTCTGGACACTGATCACTCAGGGTCTGACATTCTCTGGACACTGGTCACTCAGGGTCTGACTCTCACTGACAGCAGTTACTCAGGGTCTGACTCTCTCTGGACAGTGGTCACAGGGTCTGACTTTCTCTGGACATCGGTCACTCGGAGTGTGACCCTTTCTGGACATCGGTCGCTCAGAGTCTGACTCTCTCTGGTCACTCAGGATCTGACTCTGTGGACTCTGGTCACTCAGGGTCTGACTCTCTCTGGACACTGGTTACTCATGTTCTGACCCCCACCGGACACAGGTCTCACAGGTACTGACTATCTGGACACTGGTCACTCATGGACTTTCTTTATCTGGACACTGGTCCATCTGGGTTTTATTCTCTCTGTGGACACTGTTCACTCAGGTCCTGACACTATCAGGACACTGATCATTCAGGGTCTGACTCTGTTTGGACTCCGATCGCTCATGGTCTGACAACCTGGACACCGGTCACTCAGGTTCTGACTCTCACTGGACACCGGTCACTCAGGGTCTGACTCTCTCTTGACACTGGTCACTCAGGGTCAGACTCTCTCTGGACACCAGTCACTCAGGATCTGCCACTCACTGGTCACCAGTCACTCAGCGTCTGACACTCTCTGGTCACCAGTGTCTCAGGGTCTGACTCTCTGGACACCGGTCACTCAGGGCCTGAATCTCTCTGTTCACCAGTCACTCAGTGTCTGACTCTGTATGGACACTGGTCATTCAGTGTCTGTCTCGCTCTGAAGACCGGTCACTCATGATCTGACTCTCTCTCGACACTGGTCAAGCAGGGTCTGACTCTCTCTGGACACCGGTCAAGCAGTGTCTGACTCTCTCTGGACACCGGTCTCTCAGGGACTGACTCTCTGGACACTATTCACTCCGGGTCTGAATCTCTCTGAACACCGGTTACTCAGGGACTAACTCTCTGGACACCAGTCACTCAGGGTCTGACTCTCTGGACACTGGTCACACAGCATTTGACTCTCTCTGGACGCTGGTCACTCAGGCTCTGACTCTCTCTGGACACCAGTCAAGCAGTGTCTGACTCTCTCTGGACACCTGTCACTCAGGGCCTGAATCTCTCTGGACACTTGTCACTCAGGTTCTGACACACTCAGGACACTGGTCACCCTGGGTCTGACACACTCTGGACACTGGTCACCCTGGGTCTGGCACACTCTGGACACTTGTCACTCTGGGTCTGACTCTCTCTGGACCCGGTCCCTCAGGCTCTGACTCTCTGGACACCTGTCACTCATGGTCTGACTCTCACTGGACTCCGGTCACTCAGGGTCTGACTCTCTCTTGACACTGGTCACTCATGGTCAGACTCTCTCTGGACACCAGTCACTGATGTTCTGCCACTCTCTGGACACCGGTCACTTAGTGTCTGTCTAGCTCTGAAGACCGGTCATTCGTAATCTGACTCTCTCTGGAAACTGGTCAAGCAGGGTCTGACTTTCTCTGGACACCGCTCAAGCAGGGTCTGACTCTCTCTACACGGTGGTCACTCTGGACCTGAATCTCTGGACACTGATCACTCAGGGTCTGACACTCTGGACATTGGTCACTCAGGATCTGACTCTCACTGATGGCAGTTACTCAGGGTCTGACTCTCTCTGGGCAATGGTCACAGGGTCTGACTCTCTCTGGACACCGGTCACTCAGAGTCTGACCCTCTCTGGATATTGGTTGGTCAGAGTCTGACTCTCTCTGGACACTGGTCACTCAGGTTCTGACTCTCTCTGGACACCATTCGCTCAGGTTTTGACTCTCTCTGGACACTGGTCACTCAGGTTCTGACTCTCTTTGGACACTGGTCACTCAGTGTCTGACTCTCACTGACAGCAATTACTCAGGGTCTGACCCTCTCTGGACAGTGGTCACTCAGAGTCTGACCCTCTCTGGACATCGGTCACTCAGAGTCTGACTCTCTCTGGACTCTGCTCACTCAGTGTCTGACAACCTGGTCACTGGTCAGTCAGTGTCTGACTCTCTCTGGACATCGGTCACTCAGAGTCTGTCTCTCTCTGGACATTGGTCACTCAGGGTCTGACCCTCTCTGGACATTGGTCAGTCAGAATCTGACTCTCTCTGGATATTAGTCAATCAGGGTCTGACCCTCTCTGGACACTGGTCACTCAGGGTCTGACTCTCTGGACTCTTGTCACTCAGGGTCTGACTCTCTCTGGACACTGGTCACTCAGGGTCTGACTCTCTCTGGACACTGGTCACTCATGGAGGTTCTTTTTCTGCACACCGGTCAATCAGGGTTTGACTCTCTCTCTGGACACTGGTCACTCTGCGTCCAAATCTCTGGCCACCGTTCTCTCGTGGTCTGACTCTTTCTGGACCCCGGTCACTCAGTGTCTGAATCTCTGGACACCGGTCAAGCAGGGTGTCACTCTCACTGGACACCGGTATCTCAGGATCTGTCTCACTCTGAAGACCGGTCACGCAGGATCTGATTCTCTCTGGACACTGGTCAAGCATGGTCTGACTCTCTCTGGACACCAGTCAGTCAAGGTCTGACTCTCTCCTGACACTGGTCATTCTGGACCTGAATCTCTGGACACTGACACTTAGCATCTGACTCTCACTGACAGCAGTTACTAAGGGTTTGCCTCTCTCTGGACACTGGTCACTCAGGGTCTGACTCTCTCTGGACACTGGTCACTCAGATTCTGACCCACTCTGGACATCGGTCGCTCAGAGTCTGAAACTCTCTGGACACTGGTCACTCAGTGTCTGACTCTCTGGACACCTTTCACTCAGTGTCTGACTCTCTCTGGACACTGGTCACCCAGGGTCTGACTCTCTTTGGACACTGGTCACTCAGGGTCTGACTCTCTCTGGACACCAGTCACTCAGGGTCTGACTCTCTCTGGACACTGGTCACTCAGTGTTTGACGCTCTCTGGACACTAGTTACTCAGGTTCTGACCCACACCGGACACAGTTCACAAAGGTACTGACTATCTGGACACTGGTCACTCATGGACTTTCTTTTTCTGGACACTTTTCACTCAGGGTTTGATTCTCTCTGGACACTGGTCACTCAGCTTCTGAGACTCTCAGGACACTGTTCACTCAGGGTCTGACTCTCTTTCGACTCCGGTCGCTCAGGGTCTGATGATCTGGACACCGGACACTCAGGGTCTGACTCTCACTGGACACCGGTAGCTCAGGGTCTGACGATCTGCGCACTGGTCACTCAGGTTCTGACACTCTCAGGACACTGATCACTCAGGGTCTGACTCTCTTTGGACTCCGGTCGCCCAGGGTCTGATGATCTGGACACCGGTCACTCAGGTTCTGACTCTCTCTCTGGACACTGGTCACTCATGGACTGCCTCTCTTTGGACACCAGTCTCTCAGGTTCTTACTCTCTCTGGACACCAGTCACTCAGGGTCTGACTCACTCTGGACACTGGTCACTCAGGGCCTGACTCTATCTGGACACTGGTCACTCAAGGTCTGACTCTCTCTGGACACTGGTCACTCAGGGTCTGACTCTCTCTGGATACTGGTCACTCTGGGTCTGACTCTCTCTGGACACTGGTCACTCAGGGTCTGACTCTCTCTGGACACTGGTCACTCAGGGTCTGCCTCTCTCTGGATTCTGGTCGCTCAGGGTCTGACTCTCTTTGGACTCCGGCCGCTCAGGGTCTGACTATCTGGAAACCAGTCTCTCAGGGTCTGACTCTCTCTGGACACTGGTCACTCAGGGTCTGCCTCTCTCTGGATTCTGGTCGCTCAGGGTCTGACTCTCTTTGGACTCCGGCCGCTCAGGGTCTGATGATCTGGACACCAGTCACTCAGGGTCTGACTCTCACTGGACAATGGTCACTCAGGGTCTGACTCTCTCTTGACACTGGTCACTCAGGGTCTGACTCTCTTTGGACTCCGGTCGCTCAGGGTCTGATGATCTGGACACCAGTCACTCA
Organism: Somniosus microcephalus; assembly: GCF_052327205.1. Classification (NCBI taxonomy): domain Eukaryota; kingdom Metazoa; phylum Chordata; class Chondrichthyes; order Squaliformes; family Somniosidae; genus Somniosus; species Somniosus microcephalus. Next base: position 181,384,710 of record NC_140998.1, read on the forward strand.
GGGTCTGACTCTCTCCGGACACTGGTCATTCAGTGTCTGACTCTCACTGACAGCAGTTACTCAGGGTCTGACCCTCTCTGGACAGTGGTCACTCAGAGTCTGACCCTCTCTGGACATCGGTCACTCAGAGTCTGAATCTCTCTGGACATTGGGCAATCAGGGTCTGACTCTCTCTGAACACTGGTCACTCAGAGTCTGAATCTCTCTGGACATTGGGCAATCAGGGTCTGACTCTCCCTGGACATCGGTCACTCAGAGTCTGACTCTCTCTGGACATTGGTCACTCAGAGTCTGACTCTCCCTGGACATCGGTCACTCAGAGTCTGACTCTCCCTGGACATCGGTCACTCAGAGTCTGACCCTCTCTGGACATCGGTCACTCAGAGTCTGAATCTCTCTGGACATTGGGCAATCAGGGTCTGACTCTCTCTGAACACTGGTCACTCAGAGTCTGAATCTCTCTGGACATTGGGCAATCAGGGTCTGACTCTCCCTGGACATCGGTCACTCAGAGTCTGACTCTCTCTGGACATTGGTCACTCAGAGTCTGACTCTCCCTGGACATCGGTCACTCAGAGTCTGACTCTCTCTGGACATTGGTCACTCAGGGTCTGACCCTCTCTGGACACTGATCTCTCTGGGTCTGACTCTCTTTGGACTCCGCTTACTCAGGGTGTGACTCTCTCTGGACACCGGTCACTCAGGGTCTGAATCTCTCTGGACACCAGGCACGAAGCGTCTTACTCTCTCTGGACACCAGTCACTCAGGGACTGACTCTCTCAGGACACCGGTCACTCAGGGACTGACTCTCTTTGGACACCGGTCACTCAGGGTCTGACTCTCTCTGGACACCGGTCACTCAGTGTCTGTCTCGCTCTGAAGACCGGTCACTCAGGATCTGACTCTCTCCGGACACTAGTCAAGCAGCATCTGATTCTCTCCGAACACCGGTCAAGCAGGGTCTGACTCTCTCTGGACACTGGTCACTCAGGGTCTGACACTCACTGACAGCAGTTACTCAGGGTCGGATGCTCTCTGGACAGTGGTCACAGGGTTTGACTCTCTCTGGACACCGTTCACTCAGAGTCTGACCCTCTCTGGACATCAGTCTCTCAGTGTCTGGCTCTCTCTGGACACTGGTCACTCAGGGTCTGACTCTCTCAGGACACCGGTCACTCATGGTCTGACTCTTTCTGGACCCCGGTCACTCAGTGTCTGAAACTCTGGACACCGGTCAAGCAGGGTGTCACTCTCACTGGACACCGGTATCTCAGGATCTGTCTCACTCTGAAGACCAGTCACGCAGGATCTGATTCTCTCTGGACACTGGTCAAGCATGGTCTGACTCTCTCTGGACACCAGTCAGTCAAGGTCTGACTCTCTCTTGACACTGGTCATTCTGGACCTGAATCTCTGGACACTGACACTTAGCATCTGACTCTCACTGACAGCAGTTACTAAGGGTTTGCCTCTCTCTGGACACTGGTCACTCAGGGTCTGACTCTCTCTGGACACTGGTCACTCAGATTCTGACCCACTCTGGACATCGGTCGCTCAGAGTCTGAAACTCTCTGGACACTGGTCACTCAGTGTCTGACTCTCTGGACACCTTTCACTCAGTGTCTGACTCTCTCTGGACACTGGTCACTCAGGGTCTGACTCTCTTTGGACACTGGTCACTCAGGGTCTGACTCTCTCTGGACACCAGTCACTCAGGGTCTGACTCTCTCTGGACACTGGTCACTCAGTGTCTGACGCTCTCTGGACACTGGTCACTCAGGGTCTGACTCTCTCTGAACACTGGTCATTCAGTGTCTGACTCTCACTGACAGCAGTTACTCAGGTTCTGACCCTCTCTGGACAGTGGTCACTCAGAGTCTGACCCTCTCTGGACATCGGTCACTCAGAGTCTGAATCTTTCTGGACACTGGTCACTCAGTGTCTGACTCTCTCTGAACACTGGTCACTCAGAGTCTGACTCTCTCTGGACATCGGTCACTCAGAGTCTGTCTCTCTCTGGACATTGCTCACTCAGGGTCTGGGCCTCTCTGGACATTGGTCACTCAGAGTCTGACTCTCTCTGGACATTGGTCACTCAGGGTCTGACCCTCTCTGGACACTGATCTCTCTGGGTCTGACTCTCTTTGGACTCCGCTCGCTCAGGGTGTGTCTCTCTCTGGACACCGGTCAATCAGGGTCTGAATCTCTCTGGACACCAGGCACGCAGCGTCTGACTCTCTCTGGGCACCAGTCACTCAGGGTCTGACTCTCTCAGGACACCGGTCACTCAGGGACTGACTCTCTTTGGACACCGGTCACTCAGGGTCTGACTCTCTCTGGACACCTGTCACTCAGGGTCTGTCTCACTCTGAAGACCGGTCACTCAGGATCTGACTCTCTCCGGACACTAGTCAAGCAGGATCTGACTCTCTCCGAACACCGGTCAAGCAGGGTCTGACTCTCTGTGGACACTGGTCACTCAGGGTCTGACTCTCACTGACAGAAGTTACTCAGGGTCGGACGCTCTCTGGACAGTGGTCACAGGGTTTGACTCTCTCTGGACACCGTTCACTCAGAGTCTGACCCTCTCTGGACATCAGTCTCTCAGAGTCTGACTCTCTCTGGACACTGGTCACTCATGCTCTGACTCTGTCTGGACATCGGTCACTCATGGTCTGTCCCACTCTGAACACCGGTCACTCAGGATCTGACTCTCTCTGAACACTGGTCAAGCAGGGTCTGACTCTCTCTGGACACCGGTCAAGCAGGGTCTGACGATTCTCTGGACACTTGTCACTCTGTACCTGAATCTCTGGACACTGATCACTCAGGGTCTGACATTCTCTGGACACTGGTCACTCAGGGTCTGACTCTCACTGACAGCAGTTACTCAGGGTCTGACTCTCTCTGGACAGTGGTCACAGGGTTTGACTTTCTCTGGACTTCGGTCACTCGGAGTGTGACCCTTTCTGGACATCGGTCGCTCAGAGTCTGACTCTCTCTGGTCACTCAGGATCTGACTCTGTGGACTCTGGTCACTCAGGGTCTGACTCTCACTGGACGCTGTTCACTCAGGGTCTGATTCTCTCTGGACACTGGGCACTCAGGTTCTGACTCCCACCGGACACAGGTCACACAGGTACCGACTATCTGGTCACTAGTCACTCATGGACTTCATTTATCTGGACACCGGTCACTCAGGGTTTGACTCTGTCTGGACCTCGGTCACTCAGTATCTGAATCTCTGGGCAATGGTCAATCAGTGTGTGACTCTCACTGGACACCAGTCACTCATGGTCTGTCTCACTCTGATGACCGGTCACTCTGGATCTGGTTCTCTCTGGACACTGGTCAAGCAGGGTCTGACTCTCTCTGGACACTGGTCACTCAGCGTCTGACTCTCTCTTGACACTGGTCACTCTGGACCTGAATCTCTGGAGACTGGTCAGTCAGTGTCTGACTCTCACTGACAGCAGTTACTCAGGGTCTGTCCCTCTCTCTGGACAGTGGTCACTCAGGGTCTGTCTCTTCCTGGACACTGGTCACTCAGATTCTGACCCACTCTGAACACCGGGCACTCTGCGACGGACTCTCTCTGGACACCGGTCACTCAGGGACTGACTCTCTCTGGACACCGGTCACTCAGGGACGGACTCTCTCTGGACACCGGTCACTCAGGGACTGACTCTCTCTGGACACCCGTCACTCAGGGTCTGACTCTCTCTGGACACCAGTCACTCAGAGTCTGACTCTCCCTGGACACTGGTCACTCAGGGTCTGACTCTCTCTGGACACCAGTCAATCAGGCTCTGACTCTCCCTGGACACTGGTCACTCAGGGTCTGACTCTCTCTGGACACTGGTTACTCATGTTCTGACCCCCACCGGACACAGGTCTCACAGGTACTGACTATCTGGACACTGGTCACTCATGGACTTTCTTTATCTGGACACTGGTCCATCGGGGTTTTATTCTCTCTATGGACACTGGTCACTCAGGCCCTGACACTATCAGGACACTGATCATTCAGGGTCTGACTCTGTTTGGACTCCGATCGCTCATGGTCTGACAATCTGGACACCGGTCACTCAGGTTCTGACTCTCACTGGACACCGGTCACTCAGGGTCTGACTCTCTCTTGACACTGGTCACTCAGGGTCAGACTCTCTCTGGACACAAGTCACTCAGGATCTGCCACTCACTGGTCACCAGTCACTCAGCGTCTGACACTCTCTGGTCACCAGTGTCTCAGGGTCTGACTCTCTGGACACCGGTCACTCAGGGCCTGAATCTCTCTGTTCACCAGTCACTCAGGGTCTGACTCTGTATGGACACTGGTCATTCAGTGTCTGTCTCGCTCTGAAGACCGGTCACTCATGATCTGACTCTCTCTCGACACTGGTCAAGCAGGGTCTGACTCTCTCTGGACACCGGTCAAGCAGTGTCTGACTCTCTCTGGACACCGGTCTCTCAGGGACTGACTCTCTGGACACTATTCACTCCGGGTCTGAATCTCTCTGAACACTGGTTACTCAGGGACTAACTCTCTGGATACCAGTCACTCAGGGTCTGACTCTCTGGACACTGGTCACACAGCATTTGACTCTCTCTGGACGCTGGTCACTCAGGTTCTGAATCTCTCTGGACTCCGGCCACTCAGCGTCTGACTCTCTCTGGACACTGGTCACTCAGGCTCTGACTCTCTCTGGACACCAGTCAAGCAGTGTCTGACTCTCCCTGGACACCTGTCACTCAGGGCCTGAATCTCTATGGACACTTGTCACTCAGGTTCTGACACACTCAGGACACTGGTCACCCTGGATCTGGCACACTCTGGACACTTGTCACTCTGGGTCTGACTCTCTCTGGACCCAGTCCCTCAGGCTCTGACTCTCTGGACACCTGTCACTCATGGTCTGACTCTCACTGGACTCCGGTCACTCAGGGTCTGACTCTCTCTGGACACCGGTCACTCAGGGTCTGTCTCGCTCTGAAGACCGGTCACTCAGGATCTGACTCTCTCCGGACACTAGTCAAGCAGGATCTGACTCTCTCCGAACACCGGTCAAGCAGGGTCTGACTCTCTGTGGACACTGGTCACTCAGGGTCTGACTCTCACTGACAGAAGTTACTCAGGGTCGGACGCTCTCTGGACAGTGGTCACAGGGTTTGACTCTCTCTGGACACCGTTCACTCAGAGTCTGACCCTCTCTGGACATCAGTCTCTCAGAGTCTGACTCTCTCTGGACACTGGTCACTCATGCTCTGACTCTGTCTGGACATCGGTCACTCATGGTCTGTCCCACTCTGAACACCGGTCACTCAGGATCTGACTCTCTCTGGACACTGGTCAAGCAGGGTCTGACTCTCTCTGGACACCGGTCAAGCAGGGTCTGACGATTCTCTGGACACTTGTCACTCTGTACCTGAATCTCTGGACACTGATCACTCAGGGTCTGACATTCTCTGGACACTGGTCACTCAGGGTCTGACTCTCACTGACAGCAGTTACTCAGGGTCTGACTCTCTCTGGACAGTGGTCACAGGGTCTGACTTTCTCTGGACATCGGTCACTCGGAGTGTGACCCTTTCTGGACATCGGTCGCTCAGAGTCTGACTCTCTCTGGTCACTCAGGATCTGACTCTGTGGACTCTGGTCACTCAGGGTCTGACTCTCTCTGGACACTGGTTACTCATGTTCTGACCCCCACCAGACACAGGTCTCACAGGTACTGACTATCTGGACACTGGTCACTCATGGACTTTCTTTATCTGGACACTGGTCCATCGGGGTTTTATTCTCTCTATGGACACTGGTCACTCAGGTCCTGACACTATCAGGACACTGATCATTCAGGGTCTGACTCTGTTTGGACTCCGATCGCTCATGGTCTGACAACCTGGACACCGGTCACTCAGGTTCTGACTCTCACTGGACACCGGTCACTCAGGGTCTGACTCTCTCTTGACACTGGTCACTCAGGGTCAGACTCTCTCTGGACACCAGTCACTCAGGATCTGCCACTCACTGGTCACCAGTCACTCAGCGTCTGACACTCTCTGGTCACCAGTATCTCAGGGACTGACTCTCTGGACACCGGTCACTCAGGGCCTGAATCTCTCTGTTCACCAGTCACTCAGGGTCTGACTCTGTATGGACACTGGTCATTCAGTGTCTGTCTCGCTCTGAAGACCGGTCACTCATGATCTGACTCTCTCTCGACACTGGTCAAGCAGGGTCTGAATCTCTCTGGACACTGGTCAAGCAGTGTCTGACTCTCTCTGGACACCGGTCTCTCAGAGACTGACTCTCTGGACACTATTCACTCCGGGTCTGAATCTCTCTGAACACCGGTTACTCAGGGACTAACTCTCTGGACACCAGTCACTCAGGGTCTGACTCTCTGGACACTGGTCACACAGCATTTGACTCTCTCTGGACGCTGGTCAATCAGGTTCTGAATCTGTCTGGACTCCGGCCACTCAGCGTCTGACTCTCTCTGGACACTGGTCACTCAGGCTCTGACTCTCTCTGGACACCGGTCAAGCAGTGTCTGACTGTCCCTGGACACCTGTCACTCAGGGCCTGAATCTCTCTGGACACTTGTCACTCAGGTTCTGACACACTCAGGACACTGGTCACCCTGGGTCTGGCACACTCTGGACACTTGTCACTCTGGGTCTGACTCTCTCTGGACCCAGTCCCTCAGGCTCTGACTCTCTCAGGGCACCAGTCACTCATGGTCTGACTCTCACTGGACTCCGGTCACTCAGGGTCTGACTCTCTCTGGACACCGGTCACTCAGGGTCTGTCTCGCTCTGAAGACCGGTCACTCAGGATCTGACTCTATCCGGACACTAGTCAAGCAGGATCTGACTCTCTCCGAACACCGATCAAGCAGGGTCTGACTCTCTGTGGACACTGGTCACTCAGGGTCTGACTCTCACTGACAGAAGTTACTCAGGGTCGGACGCTCTCTGGACAGTGGTCACAGGGTTTGACTCTCTCTGGACACCGTTCACTCAGAGTCTGACCCTCTCTGGACATCAGTCTCTCAGAGTCTGACTCTCTCTGGACACTGGTCACTCATGCTCTGACTCTGTCTGGACATCGGTCACTCATGGTCTGTCCCACTCTGAACACCGGTCACTCAGGATCTGACTCTCTCTGGACACTGGTCAAGCAGGGTCTGACTCTCTCTGGACACCGGTCAAGCAGGGTCTGACGATTCTCTGGACACTTGTCACTCTGTACCTGAATCTCTGGACACTGATCACTCAGGGTCTGACATTCTCTGGACACTGGTCACTCAGGGTCTGACTCTCACTGACAGCAGTTACTCAGGGTCTGACTCTCTCTGGACAGTGGTCACAGGGTCTGACTTTCTCTGGACATCGGTCACTCGGAGTGTGACCCTTTCTGGACATCGGTCGCTCAGAGTCTGACTCTCTCTGGTCACTCAGGATCTGACTCTGTGGACTCTGGTCACTCAGGGTCTGACTCTCTCTGGACACTGGTTACTCATGTTCTGACCCCCACCAGACACAGGTCTCACAGGTACTGACTATCTGGACACTGGTCACTCATGGACTTTCTTTATCTGGACACTGGTCCATCGGGGTTTTATTCTCTCTATGGACACTGGTCACTCAGGTCCTGACACTATCAGGACACTGATCATTCAGGGTCTGACTCTGTTTGGACTCCGATCGCTCATGGTCTGACAACCTGGACACCGGTCACTCAGGTTCTGACTCTCACTGGACACCGGTCACTCAGGGTCTGACTCTCTCTTGACACTGGTCACTCAGGGTCAGACTCTCTCTGGACACCAGTCACTCAGGATCTGCCACTCACTGGTCACCAGTCACTCAGCGTCTGACACTCTCTGGTCACCAGTGTCTCAGGGTCTGACTCTCTGGACACCGGTCACTCAGGGCCTGAATCTCTCTGTTCACCAGTCACTCAGGGTCTGACTCTGTATGGACACTGGTCATTCAGTGTCTGTCTCGCTCTGAAGACCGGTCACTCATGATCTGACTCTCTCTCGACACTGGTCAAGCAGGGTCTGAATCTCTCTGGACACTGGTCAAGCAGTGTCTGACTCTCTCTGGACACCGGTCTCTCAGGGACTGACTCTCTGGACACTATTCACTCCGGGTCTGAATCTCTCTGAACACCGGTTACTCAGGGACTAACTCTCTGGACACCAGTCACTCAGGGTCTGACTCTCTGGACACTGGTCACACAGCATTTGACTCTCTCTGGACGCTGGTCAATCAGGTTCTGAATCTGTCTGGACTCCGGCCACTCAGCGTCTGACTCTCTCTGGACACTGGTCACTCAGGCTCTGACTCTCTCTGGACACCAGTCAAGCAGTGTCTGACTCTCCCTGGACACCTGTCACTCAGGGCCTGAATCTCCCTGGACACTTGTCACTCAGGTTCTGACACACTCAGGACACTGGTCACCCTGGGTCTGGCACACTCTGGACACTTGTCACTCTGGGTCTGACTCTCTCTGGACCCAGTCCCTCAGGCTCTGACTCTCTGGACACCTGTCACTCATGGTCTGACTCTCACTGGACTCCGGTCACTCAGGGTCTGACTCTCTCTGGACACCGGTCACTCAGGGTCTGTCTCGCTCTGAAGACCGGTCACTCAGGATCTGACTCTCTCCGGACACTAGTCAAGCAGGATCTGACTCTCTCCGAACACCGGTCAAGCAGGGTCTGACTCTCTGTGGACACTGGTCACTCAGGGTCTGACTCTCACTGACAGAAGTTACTCAGGGTCGGACGCTCTCTGGACAGTGGTCACAGGGTTTGACTCTCTCTGGACACCGTTCACTCAGAGTCTGACCCTCTCTGGACATCAGTCTCTCAGAGTCTGACTCTCTCTGGACACTGGTCACTCATGCTCTGACTCTGTCTGGACATCGGTCACTCATGGTCTGTCCCACTCTGAACACCGGTCACTCAGGATCTGACTCTCTCTGGACACTGGTCAAGCAGGGTCTGACTCTCTCTGGACACCGGTCAAGCAGGGTCTGACGATTCTCTGGACACTTGTCACTCTGTACCTGAATCTCTGGACACTGATCACTCAGGGTCTGACATTCTCTGGACACTGGTCACTCAGGGTCTGACTCTCACTGACAGCAGTTACTCAGGGTCTGACTCTCTCTGGACAGTGGTCACAGGGTCTGACTTTCTCTGGACATCGGTCACTCGGAGTGTGACCCTTTCTGGACATCGGTCGCTCAGAGTCTGACTCTCTCTGGTCACTCAGGATCTGACTCTGTGGACTCTGGTCACTCAGGGTCTGACTCTCTCTGGACACTGGTTACTCATGTTCTGACCCCCACCGGACACAGGTCTCACAGGTACTGACTATCTGGACACTGGTCACTCATGGACTTTCTTTATCTGGACACTGGTCCATCTGGGTTTTATTCTCTCTGTGGACACTGTTCACTCAGGTCCTGACACTATCAGGACACTGATCATTCAGGGTCTGACTCTGTTTGGACTCCGATCGCTCATGGTCTGACAACCTGGACACCGGTCACTCAGGTTCTGACTCTCACTGGACACCGGTCACTCAGGGTCTGACTCTCTCTTGACACTGGTCACTCAGGGTCAGACTCTCTCTGGACACCAGTCACTCAGGATCTGCCACTCACTGGTCACCAGTCACTCAGCGTCTGACACTCTCTGGTCACCAGTGTCTCAGGGTCTGACTCTCTGGACACCGGTCACTCAGGGCCTGAATCTCTCTGTTCACCAGTCACTCAGTGTCTGACTCTGTATGGACACTGGTCATTCAGTGTCTGTCTCGCTCTGAAGACCGGTCACTCATGATCTGACTCTCTCTCGACACTGGTCAAGCAGGGTCTGACTCTCTCTGGACACCGGTCAAGCAGTGTCTGACTCTCTCTGGACACCGGTCTCTCAGGGACTGACTCTCTGGACACTATTCACTCCGGGTCTGAATCTCTCTGAACACCGGTTACTCAGGGACTAACTCTCTGGACACCAGTCACTCAGGGTCTGACTCTCTGGACACTGGTCACACAGCATTTGACTCTCTCTGGACGCTGGTCACTCAGGCTCTGACTCTCTCTGGACACCAGTCAAGCAGTGTCTGACTCTCTCTGGACACCTGTCACTCAGGGCCTGAATCTCTCTGGACACTTGTCACTCAGGTTCTGACACACTCAGGACACTGGTCACCCTGGGTCTGACACACTCTGGACACTGGTCACCCTGGGTCTGGCACACTCTGGACACTTGTCACTCTGGGTCTGACTCTCTCTGGACCCGGTCCCTCAGGCTCTGACTCTCTGGACACCTGTCACTCATGGTCTGACTCTCACTGGACTCCGGTCACTCAGGGTCTGACTCTCTCTTGACACTGGTCACTCATGGTCAGACTCTCTCTGGACACCAGTCACTGATGTTCTGCCACTCTCTGGACACCGGTCACTTAGTGTCTGTCTAGCTCTGAAGACCGGTCATTCGTAATCTGACTCTCTCTGGAAACTGGTCAAGCAGGGTCTGACTTTCTCTGGACACCGCTCAAGCAGGGTCTGACTCTCTCTACACGGTGGTCACTCTGGACCTGAATCTCTGGACACTGATCACTCAGGGTCTGACACTCTGGACATTGGTCACTCAGGATCTGACTCTCACTGATGGCAGTTACTCAGGGTCTGACTCTCTCTGGGCAATGGTCACAGGGTCTGACTCTCTCTGGACACCGGTCACTCAGAGTCTGACCCTCTCTGGATATTGGTTGGTCAGAGTCTGACTCTCTCTGGACACTGGTCACTCAGGTTCTGACTCTCTCTGGACACCATTCGCTCAGGTTTTGACTCTCTCTGGACACTGGTCACTCAGGTTCTGACTCTCTTTGGACACTGGTCACTCAGTGTCTGACTCTCACTGACAGCAATTACTCAGGGTCTGACCCTCTCTGGACAGTGGTCACTCAGAGTCTGACCCTCTCTGGACATCGGTCACTCAGAGTCTGACTCTCTCTGGACTCTGCTCACTCAGTGTCTGACAACCTGGTCACTGGTCAGTCAGTGTCTGACTCTCTCTGGACATCGGTCACTCAGAGTCTGTCTCTCTCTGGACATTGGTCACTCAGGGTCTGACCCTCTCTGGACATTGGTCAGTCAGAATCTGACTCTCTCTGGATATTAGTCAATCAGGGTCTGACCCTCTCTGGACACTGGTCACTCAGGGTCTGACTCTCTGGACTCTTGTCACTCAGGGTCTGACTCTCTCTGGACACTGGTCACTCAGGGTCTGACTCTCTCTGGACACTGGTCACTCATGGAGGTTCTTTTTCTGCACACCGGTCAATCAGGGTTTGACTCTCTCTCTGGACACTGGTCACTCTGCGTCCAAATCTCTGGCCACCGTTCTCTCGTGGTCTGACTCTTTCTGGACCCCGGTCACTCAGTGTCTGAATCTCTGGACACCGGTCAAGCAGGGTGTCACTCTCACTGGACACCGGTATCTCAGGATCTGTCTCACTCTGAAGACCGGTCACGCAGGATCTGATTCTCTCTGGACACTGGTCAAGCATGGTCTGACTCTCTCTGGACACCAGTCAGTCAAGGTCTGACTCTCTCCTGACACTGGTCATTCTGGACCTGAATCTCTGGACACTGACACTTAGCATCTGACTCTCACTGACAGCAGTTACTAAGGGTTTGCCTCTCTCTGGACACTGGTCACTCAGGGTCTGACTCTCTCTGGACACTGGTCACTCAGATTCTGACCCACTCTGGACATCGGTCGCTCAGAGTCTGAAACTCTCTGGACACTGGTCACTCAGTGTCTGACTCTCTGGACACCTTTCACTCAGTGTCTGACTCTCTCTGGACACTGGTCACCCAGGGTCTGACTCTCTTTGGACACTGGTCACTCAGGGTCTGACTCTCTCTGGACACCAGTCACTCAGGGTCTGACTCTCTCTGGACACTGGTCACTCAGTGTTTGACGCTCTCTGGACACTAGTTACTCAGGTTCTGACCCACACCGGACACAGTTCACAAAGGTACTGACTATCTGGACACTGGTCACTCATGGACTTTCTTTTTCTGGACACTTTTCACTCAGGGTTTGATTCTCTCTGGACACTGGTCACTCAGCTTCTGAGACTCTCAGGACACTGTTCACTCAGGGTCTGACTCTCTTTCGACTCCGGTCGCTCAGGGTCTGATGATCTGGACACCGGACACTCAGGGTCTGACTCTCACTGGACACCGGTAGCTCAGGGTCTGACGATCTGCGCACTGGTCACTCAGGTTCTGACACTCTCAGGACACTGATCACTCAGGGTCTGACTCTCTTTGGACTCCGGTCGCCCAGGGTCTGATGATCTGGACACCGGTCACTCAGGTTCTGACTCTCTCTCTGGACACTGGTCACTCATGGACTGCCTCTCTTTGGACACCAGTCTCTCAGGTTCTTACTCTCTCTGGACACCAGTCACTCAGGGTCTGACTCACTCTGGACACTGGTCACTCAGGGCCTGACTCTATCTGGACACTGGTCACTCAAGGTCTGACTCTCTCTGGACACTGGTCACTCAGGGTCTGACTCTCTCTGGATACTGGTCACTCTGGGTCTGACTCTCTCTGGACACTGGTCACTCAGGGTCTGACTCTCTCTGGACACTGGTCACTCAGGGTCTGCCTCTCTCTGGATTCTGGTCGCTCAGGGTCTGACTCTCTTTGGACTCCGGCCGCTCAGGGTCTGACTATCTGGAAACCAGTCTCTCAGGGTCTGACTCTCTCTGGACACTGGTCACTCAGGGTCTGCCTCTCTCTGGATTCTGGTCGCTCAGGGTCTGACTCTCTTTGGACTCCGGCCGCTCAGGGTCTGATGATCTGGACACCAGTCACTCAGGGTCTGACTCTCACTGGACAATGGTCACTCAGGGTCTGACTCTCTCTTGACACTGGTCACTCAGGGTCTGACTCTCTTTGGACTCCGGTCGCTCAGGGTCTGATGATCTGGACACCAGTCACTCAGGGTCTGACTCTCTCCGGACACTGGTCATTCAGTGTCTGACTCTCACTGACAGCAGTTACTCAGGGTCTGACCCTCTCTGGACAGTGGTCACTCAGAGTCTGACCCTCTCTGGACATCGGTCACTCAGAGTCTGAATCTCTCTGGACATTGGGCAATCAGGGTCTGACTCTCTCTGAACACTGGTCACTCAGAGTCTGAATCTCTCTGGACATTGGGCAATCAGGGTCTGACTCTCCCTGGACATCGGTCACTCAGAGTCTGACTCTCTCTGGACATTGGTCACTCAGAGTCTGACTCTCCCTGGACATCGGTCACTCAGAGTCTGACTCTCCCTGGACATCGGTCACTCAGAGTCTGACCCTCTCTGGACATCGGTCACTCAGAGTCTGAATCTCTCTGGACATTGGGCAATCAGGGTCTGACTCTCTCTGAACACTGGTCACTCAGAGTCTGAATCTCTCTGGACATTGGGCAATCAGGGTCTGACTCTCCCTGGACATCGGTCACTCAGAGTCTGACTCTCTCTGGACATTGGTCACTCAGAGTCTGACTCTCCCTGGACATCGGTCACTCAGAGTCTGACTCTCTCTGGACATTGGTCACTCAGGGTCTGACCCTCTCTGGACACTGATCTCTCTGGGTCTGACTCTCTTTGGACTCCGCTTACTCAGGGTGTGACTCTCTCTGGACACCGGTCACTCAGGGTCTGAATCTCTCTGGACACCAGGCACGAAGCGTCTTACTCTCTCTGGACACCAGTCACTCAGGGACTGACTCTCTCAGGACACCGGTCACTCAGGGACTGACTCTCTTTGGACACCGGTCACTCAGGGTCTGACTCTCTCTGGACACCGGTCACTCAGTGTCTGTCTCGCTCTGAAGACCGGTCACTCAGGATCTGACTCTCTCCGGACACTAGTCAAGCAGCATCTGATTCTCTCCGAACACCGGTCAAGCAGGGTCTGACTCTCTCTGGACACTGGTCACTCAGGGTCTGACACTCACTGACAGCAGTTACTCAGGGTCGGATGCTCTCTGGACAGTGGTCACAGGGTTTGACTCTCTCTGGACACCGTTCACTCAGAGTCTGACCCTCTCTGGACATCAGTCTCTCAGTGTCTGGCTCTCTCTGGACACTGGTCACTCAGGGTCTGACTCTCTCAGGACACCGGTCACTCATGGTCTGACTCTTTCTGGACCCCGGTCACTCAGTGTCTGAAACTCTGGACACCGGTCAAGCAGGGTGTCACTCTCACTGGACACCGGTATCTCAGGATCTGTCTCACTCTGAAGACCAGTCACGCAGGATCTGATTCTCTCTGGACACTGGTCAAGCATGGTCTGACTCTCTCTGGACACCAGTCAGTCAAGGTCTGACTCTCTCTTGACACTGGTCATTCTGGACCTGAATCTCTGGACACTGACACTTAGCATCTGACTCTCACTGACAGCAGTTACTAAGGGTTTGCCTCTCTCTGGACACTGGTCACTCAGGGTCTGACTCTCTCTGGACACTGGTCACTCAGATTCTGACCCACTCTGGACATCGGTCGCTCAGAGTCTGAAACTCTCTGGACACTGGTCACTCAGTGTCTGACTCTCTGGACACCTTTCACTCAGTGTCTGACTCTCTCTGGACACTGGTCACTCAGGGTCTGACTCTCTTTGGACACTGGTCACTCAGGGTCTGACTCTCTCTGGACACCAGTCACTCAGGGTCTGACTCTCTCTGGACACTGGTCACTCAGTGTCTGACGCTCTCTGGACACTAGTTACTCAGGTTCTGACCCACACCGGACACAGTTCACAAAGGTACTGACTATCTGGACACTGGTCACTCATGGACTTTCATTTTCTGGACACTTTTCACTCAGGGTTTGATTCTCTCTGGACACTGGTCACTCAGCTTCTGACACTCTCAGGACACTGTTCACTCAGGGTCTGATTCTCTTTCGACTCCGGTCGCTCAGGGTCTGACGATCTGGACACCGGACACTCAGGGTCTGACTCTCACTGGACACCGGTAGCTCAGGGTCTGACTCTCTCTGGGCACTGGTCACTCAGGTTCTGACACTCTCAGGACACTGATCACTCAGGGTCTGACTCTCTTTGGACTCCGGTCGCCCAGGGTCTGATGATCTGGACACCGGTCACTCAGGTTCTGACTCTCTCTCTGGACACTGGTCACTCATGGACTGCCTCTCTTTGGACACCAGTCTCTCAGGTTCTTACTCTCTCTGGACACCAGTCACTCAGGGTCTGACTCAGTCTGGACACTGGTCACTCAGGGCCTGACTCTATCTGGACACTGGTCACTGAAGGTCTGACTCTCTCTGGACACTGGTCACTCAGGGTCTGACTCTCTCTGGAGACTGGTCACTCTGGGTCTGACTCTCTCTGGACACTGGTCACTCAGGGTCTGACTCTCTCTGGACACTGGTCACTCAGGGTCTGACTCTCTCTGGATTCTGGTCGCTCAGGGTCTGACTCTCTTTGGACTCCGGTCGCTCAGGGTCTGACGATTTGGACACCAGTCATTCAGGGTCTGACTCTCACTGGACAACGGTCACTCAGGGTCTGACTCTCTCTGGAATCCGGTCACTCAGGGTCTGACACTCTCTGGACACTGGTCATTCAGTGTCTGACTCTCACTGACAGCAGTTACTCAGGGTCTGACCCTCTCTGGACAGTGGTCACTCAGAGTCTGACCCTCTCTGGACATCGGTCACTCAGAGTCTGAATCTCTCTGGACACTGGTCACTCAGTGTCTGACTCTCTCTGAACACTGGTCACTCAGAGTCTGACTCTCCCTGGACATCGGTCACTCAGAGTCTGACTCTCTCTGGACGTTGGTCACTCAGGGTCTGACCCTCTCTGGACACTGATCTCTCTGGGTCTGACTCTCTTTGGACTCCGCTCGCTCAGGGTGTGACTCTCTCTGGACACCGGTCACTCAGGGTCTGAATCTCTCTGGACACCAGGCACGAAGCGTCTTACTCTCTCTGGACACCAGTCACTCAGGGTCTGACTCTCTCAGGACACCGGTCACTCAGGGACTGACTCTCTTTGGACACCGGTCACTCAGGGTCTGACTCTCTCTGGACACCGGTCACTCAGGGTCTGTCTCGCTCTGAAGACCGGTCACTCAGGATCTGACTCTCTCCGGACACTAGTCAAGCAGGATCTGACTCTCTCCGAACACCGGTCAAGCACGGTCTGACTCTCTCTGGACACTGGTCACTCAGGGTCTGACTCTCACTGACAGCAGTTACTCAGGGTCGGATGCTCTCTGGACAGTGGTCACAGGGTTTGACTCTCTCTGGACACCGTTCACTCAGAGTCTGACCCTCTCTGGACATCAGTCTCTCAGAGTCTGGCTCTCTCTGGACACTGGTCACTCATGGTCTGACTCTTTCTGGACCCCGGTCACTCAGTGTCTGAATCTCTGGACACTGGTCAAGCAGGGTGTCACTCTCACTGGACACCGGTATTTCAGGATCTGTCTCACTCTGAAGACTGGCCACGCAGGATCTGATTCTCTCTGGACACTGGTCAAGCATGGTCTGACTCTCTCTGGACACCAGTCAGTCAAGGTCTGACTCTCTCTTGACACTGGTCATTCTGGACCTGAATCTCTGGACACTGACACTTAGCATCTGACTCTCACTGACAGCAGTTACTGAGGGTTTGCCTCTCTCTGGACACTGGTCACTCAGGGTCTGACTCTCTCTGGACACTGGTCACTCAGATTCTGACCCACTCTGGACATCGGTCGCTCAGAGTCTGAAACTCTCTGGACACTGGTCACTCAGTGTCTGACTCTCTGGACACCTTTCACTCAGTGTCTGACTCTCTCTGGACACTGGTCACCCAGGGTCTGACTCTCTTTGGACACTGGTCACTCAGGGTCTGACTCTCTCTGGACACCAGCCACTCACGGTCTGACTCTCTCTGGACACTGGTCACTCAGTGTCTGACGCTCTCTGGACACTAGTTACTCAGGTTCTGACCCACACCGGACACAGTTCACAAAGGTACTGACTATCTGGACACTGGTCACTCATGGACTTTCTTTTTCTGGACACTTTTCACTCAGGGTTTGATTCTCTCTGGACACTGGTCACTCAGCTTCTGACACTCTCAGGACACTGTTCACTCAGGGTCCGACTCTCTTTCGACTCTGGTCGCTCAGGGTCTGATGATCTGGACACCGGACACTCAGGGTCTGACTCTCACTGGACACCGGTAGCTCAGGGTCTGACAATCTGGGCACTGGTCACTCAGGTTCTGACACTCTCAGGACACTGATCACTCAGGGTCTGACTCTCTTTGGACTCCGGTCGCCCAGGGTCTGATGATCTGGACACCGGCCACTCAGGTTCTGACTCTCTCTCTGGACACTGGTCACTCATGGACTGCCTCTCTTTGGACACAAGTCACTCAGGTTCTTACTCTCTCTGGACACCAGTCACTCAGTGTCTGACTCACTCTGGACACTGGTCACTCAGGGCCTGACTCTATCTGGACACTGGTCACTCAAGGTCTGACTCTCTCTGGACACTGGTCACTCAGGGTCTGACTCTCTCTGGATACTGGTCACTCTGGGTCTGACTCTCTCTGGACACTGGTCACTCAGGGTCTGACTCTCTCTGGACACTGGTCACTCAGGGTCTGACTCTCTCTGGATACTGGTCGCTCAGGGTCTGACTCTCTTTGGACTCCGGTCGCTCAGCGTCTGACGATCTGGACACCAGTCATTCAGGGTCTGACTCTCACTGGACAATGGTCACTCAGGGTCTGACTCTCTCTTGACATTGGTCACTCAGGGTCAGACTCTCTCTGGGAACCAGTCTTTCAGGGTCTGCCACTTATTGTCACCAGTCACTCAGGGTCTGACTCTATCTGGACACCGGTCAAGCAGGGTCTGACTCTCTCTGGAATCCGGTCACTCAGGGTCTGACACTCTCTGGACACTGGTCATTCAGTGTCTGACTCTCACTGACAGCAGTTACTCAGGGTCTGACCCTCTCTGGACAGTGGTCACTCAGAGTCTGACCCTCTCTGGACATCGGTCACTCAGAGTCTGAATCTTTCTGGACACTGGTCACTCAGTGTCTGACTCTCTCTGAACACTGGTCACTCAGAGTCTGACTCTCTCTGGACATCGGTCACTCAGAGTCTGACTCTCTCTGGACATTGGTCACTCAGGGTCTGACCCTTTCTGGACACTGATCTCTCTGGGTCTGACTCTCTTTGGACTCCGCTCGCTCAGGGTGTGACTCTCTCTGGACACCGGTCACTCAGGGCCTGAATCTCTCTGTTCACCAGTCACTCAGGGTCTGACTCTGTATGGACACTGGTCATTCAGTGTCTGTCTCGCTCTGAAGACCGGTCACTCATGATCTGACTCTCTCTCGACACTGGTCAAGCAGGGTCTGACTCTCTCTGGACACCGGTCAAGCAGTGTCTGACTCTCTCTGGACACCGGTCTCTCAGGGACTGACTCTCTGGACACTATTCACTCTGGGTCTGAAACTCTCTGAACACCGGTTACTCAGGGACTAACTCTCTGGACACCAGTCACTCAGGGTCTGACTCTCTGGACACTGGTCAAACAGCATTTGACTCTCTCTGGACGCTGGTCACTCAGGTTCTGAATCTCTCTGGACTCCGGCCACTCAGCGTCTGACTCTCTCTGGACACTGGTCACTCAGGCTCTGACTCTCTCTGGACACCAGTCAAGCAGTGTCTGACTCTCTCTGGACACCTGTCACTCAGGGCCTGAATCTCTCTGGACACTTGTCACTCAGGTTCTGACACACTCAGGACACTGGTCACCCTGGGTCTGGCACACTCTGGACACTTGTCACTCTGGGTCTGACTCTCTCTGGACCCAGTCCCTCAGGCTCTGACTCTCTGGACACCTGTCACTCATGGTCTGACTCTCATTGGACTCCGGTCACTCAGGGTCTGACTCTCTCTTGACACTGGTCACTCATGGTCAGACTCTCCCTGGACACCAGTCACTGAGGTTCTGCCACTCTCTGGACACCGGTCACTTAGTGTCTGTCTAGCTCTGAAGACCAGTCACTCGTAATCTGACTCTCTCTGGAAACTGGTCAAGCAGGGTCTGACTTTCTCTGGACACCGCTCAAGCAGGGTCTGACTCTCTCTACACAGTGGTCACTCTGGACCTGAATCTCTGGACACTGATCACTCAGGGTCTGACACTCTCTGGACACTGGTCACTCAGGGTCTGACTCTCTCTGGGCAATGGTCACAGGGTCTGACTCTCTCTGGACACCGGTCACTCAGAGTCTGACCCTCTCTGGACATTGGTTGGTCAGAGTCTGACTCTCTCTGGACACTGGTCACTCAGGTTCTGACTCTCTCTGGACACCATTCGCTCAGGGTTTGACTCTCTCTGGACACTGGTCACTCAGGTTCTGACTCTATTTGGACACTGGTCACTCAGTGTCTGACTCTCACTGACAACAGTTACTCAGGTTCTGACCCTCTCTGGACAGTGGTCACTCAGAGTCTGACCCTCTCTGGACATCGGTCACTCAGAGTCTGACTCTCTCTGGACTCTGGTCACTCAGTGTCTGACAACCTGGTCACTGGTCAGTCAGTGTCTGACTCTCTCTGGACATCGGTCACTCAGAGTCTGTCTCTCTCTGGACATTGGTCACTCAGGGTCTGACCCTCTCTGGACATTGGTCAGTCAGAATCTGACTCTCTCTGGATATTAGTCACTCAGGGTCTGACCCTCTCTGGACATTGGTCACTCAGGGTCTGACTCTCTGGACTCTTGTCACTCAGGGTCTGACTCTCTCTGGACACTGGTCACACAGGGTCTGACTCTCTCTGGACACTGGTCACTCATGGACTTTCTTTTTCTGCACACCGGTCAATCAGGGTTTGTCTCTCTCTCTGGACACTGGTCACTCTGGGTCCAAATCTCTGGCCACCGTTCTCTCGTGGTCTGACTCATTCTGGACCCCGATCACTCAGTGTCAGAATCTCTGGACACCGGTCAAGCAGGGTGTCACTCTCACTGGACACCGGTATCTCAGGATCTGTCTCACTCTGAAGACCGGTCACGCAGGATCTGATTCTCTCTGGACACTGGTCAAGCATGGTCTGACTCTCTCTGGACACCAGTCAGTCAAGGTCTGGCTCTCTCTTGACACTGGTCATTCTGGACCTGAATCTCTGGACACTGACACTTAGCATCTGACTCTCACTGACAGCAGTTACTAAGGGTTTGCCTCTCTCTGGACACTGGTTACTCAGGGTCTGGCTCTCTCTGGACACTGGTCACTCAGATTCTGACCCACTCTGGACATCGGTCGCTCAGAGTCTGAAACTCTCTGGACACTGGTCACTCAGTGTTTGACTCTCTGGACACCTTTCACTCTGTCTGACTCTCTCTGGACACTGGTCACCCAGGGTCTGACTCTCTTTGGACACTGGTCACTCAGGGTCTGACTCTCTCTGGACACCAGTCACTCAGGGTCTGACTCTCTCTGGACACTAGTTACTCAGGTTCTGACCCACACCGGACACAGTTCACAAAGGTACTGACTATCTGGACACTGGTCACTCATGGACTTTCTTTTTCTGGACACTTTTCACTCAGGGTTTGATTCTCTCTGGACACTGGTCACTCAGCTTCTGACACTCTCAGGACACTGTTCACTCAGGGTCTGACTCTCTTTTGACTCCGGCCGCTCAGGGTCTGATGATCTGGACACCGGACACTCAGGGTCTGAATCTCTCTGGACACCAGGCACGAAGCGTCTTACTCTCTCTGGACACCAGTCACTCAGGGTCTGACTCTCTCAGGACACCGGTCACTCAGGGACTGACTCTCTTTGGACACCGGTCACTCAGGGTCTGACTCTCTCTGGACACCGGTCACTCAGGGTCTGTCTCGCTCTGAAGACCGGTCACTCAGGATCTGACTCTCTCCGGACACTAGTCAAGCAGCATCTGATTCTCTCCGAACACCGGTCAAGCAGGGTCTGACTCTCTCTGGACACTGGTCACTCAGGGTCTGACACTCACTGACAGCAGTTACTCAGGGTCGGATGCTCTCTGGACAGTGGTCACAGGGTTTGACTCTCTCTGGACACCGGTCACTCAGAGTCTGACCCTCTCTGGACATCAGTCTCTGAGAGTCTGACTCTCTCTGGACACTGGTCACTCATGGTCTGACTCTGTCTGGACACCGGTCACTCATAATCTGTCCCACTCTGAACACCGGTCACTCAGGATCTGACTCTCTCTGGACGCAGGTCAAGCAGGGTCTGACTCTCTCTGGACACCGGTCAAGCAGGGTCTGATGATTCTCTGGACACTTGTCACTCTGTACCTGAATCTCTGGACACTGATCACTCAGGGTCTGAACCTCTCTGGACATTGGTCACTCAGAGTCTGACTCTCTCTGGACATTGGTCACTCAGGGTCTGACACTCCCTGGACACTGGTCACTCAGGGTCTGACTCTCTTGACTCTCGTCACTCAGGGTCGGACTCTCACTGGACACTGGTCACTCAGGGTCTGACTCTCTCTGGACACTGGGCACTCAGGTTCTTACCCCCACCGGACACAGGTCACACAGGTTCTGACTATCAGGACACTAGTCACTCATGGACTTTCTTTCTCTGGACACTGTTCACTCAGGGTCCAAATCTCTGGGCACCAGTCTCTCATGGTCTGACTCTATCTGGACCCTGGTCACTCAGTGTCTGAATCTCTGGACACCGGTCAATCAGGGTGTGACTCTTACTGGACACCGGTCACTCAGGGTCTGTCACATTAAGAAGACCAGTCACTCAGGATCTGATTCTCTCTGGACACTGGTCAAGCAGGGCCTGACTCTCTCTGGACACTGGTCACACAAGGTCTCACTCTCTCTGGACACTGGTCACTCAGGGTCTGACTCTCTCTGGACACTGGTCACTCAGTGTTGACTCTCTCTGGACTCTGGTCGCTCAGGGTCTGATGCTCTCTGGACACCAGCCGCTCAGGTCCTGACTCTCTCTGGATACTGGTCATTCAGGGTCTGACACTCACTGAACACCGGTCATTCAAGGTCTGACTCTCTCGGGACACTGGTCAATCAGCGTGTGACTCTCTCTGGATATTGGTCAATCTGGGTCTGACTTTCTCTGGACACTGGTCACTCAGAGTCTGTCACTCTCTGGACATTGGTCACTCAGGGTCTGACCCTCTCTGGTCACGCAAGGTCTCACTCTCTCTAGACACTGGTCACTCAGTGTCTGACTCTCTTTGGACTCCAGTCGCTCAGGGTCTGACTCTCTCTGGACACCATTCACTCCGGGTCTGACTCTCTCAGGACACCGGTCAATCAGGGACTGACTCTCTGGACACCGGTCACTCAGGGTCTGAATCTCTCTGGACGCCAGTCACTCAGGGACTGACTTTCTGGATACCAGGCACTCAGGGTCTGGCTCTCACTGGACACTGGTCACACAGGGTCTGACTCTCCCTTGACACTAGTCACTCAGGGTCAGACTCTCTCTGGGCACCAGTGTCTCAGCGTCTGACTCTCTGGACACCGGTCACTCAGGGCATGAATCTCTCTGTTCACCAGTCACTCTGGGTCTGACTCTTTCTGGACACCAGTCACTCAGTGTCTGTCTCACTCTGAAGACCGGTCACTCATGATCTGACTCTCTTTGGACACTGGCCAAGCAGGGTCTGATACTCTCTGGACACAGGTCAAGCAGGGTCTGACTCTCTCTGGACACTGGTCACTCTGGACCTGTATATCTGGACACTGGTCACTCTGGGTCCAAATCTCTGGACACCGGTCTCTCATGGTCTGATTCTCTCTGGACCCTGGTCACTCAGGGTCTGACTCTCTCTGGACACCGGTCACTCAAGGTCTGACTCTCTATGGACACTGGTCACTCAGGGTCAGACTCTCTCTGGACAACGGTCACTCAGGGTCAGAATCTCTCTGGACTCCAGTCACTCAGGGCATGTCTCTCTCTGGACACCCCTCACTCAGGGTCTGTCTCGCTCTGAAGACCGGTCACTCAGGATCTGACTCTATCTGGACACTGCTCAAGCAGGGTCTGACTCTCTCTGGGCACCGGTAAAGCAGGGTCTGACTCACTCTGGACACTGGTCACTCAGGACTGACTCTCTCTGGACACCGGTCACACTGTGTCTGACACTCTCAGGACACTGGATACTCAGGATCTGACTCCCTGGACACTGATCAATCAGGGTTTGACTCTCTCAGGGCTCAGGTCATTCAGGGTCTGACTCTCTCTGGACACCGGTCACTCAAGGACTGACTCTCTCTGTACATCGGTCACTCAGGGACTGACTCTCTCTGGACACCAGTCACTCAGGGTCTGTCTCTCTCTGGACTCTTGTCACTCTGGGTCCAAATCTCTGGACACCGGTGACTCATGGTCTGACTCTCTCCGGACACTGATCAGTCAGGGACAGGCTCACTCTGGACACCAGTCACTTAGGGCCTCTCTCTCTCTGGACACCAGTCACTCAGTGTGTCACACTCTCAGGATACCGTTCACTCAGGGCCTGTCTCTCTCTGGACACCGGTCACTCTGGGTCTGTCTCGCTCTCGACTCTGGTCACTCAGGGTCTGACACTCTCTGGACACTGGTCACTCAGGGTCTGACTCTCTTTGGACACTGGTCACTCAGTGTCTGACTCTCACTGACAGCAGTTACTCAGGGTCTGACTCTGTCTGGACATTGGTCACTCAGGGTCTGACCCTCTCTGGACACTGGTCACTCAGGGTCTGACTCTCTCTGAACACTGGTCATTCAGTGTCTGACTCTCACTGACAGCTGTTACTCAGGGTCTGACCCTCTCTGGACAGTGGTCACTCAGAGTCTGACCCTCTCTGGACATTGGTCACTCAGAGTCTGAATCTTTCTGGACACTGGTCACTCAGTGTCTGATTCTCTCTGAACACTGGTCACTCAGAGTCTGACTCTCTCTGGACATCGGTCACTCAGAGTCTGTCTCTCTCTGGACATTGCTCACTCAGGGTCTGGGCCTCTCTGGACATTGGTCACTCAGAGTCTGACTCTCTCTGGACATCGGTCACTCAGAGTCTGTCTCTCTCTGGACATTGCTCACTCAGGGTCTGGGCCTCTCTGGACATTGGTCACTCAGAGTCTGACTCTCTCTGGACATTGGTCACTCAGGGCCTGACCCTCTCTGGACACTGATCTCTCTGGGTCTGACTCTCTTTGGACTCCGCTCGCTCAGGGTGTGACTCTCTCTGGACACCGGTCACTCAGGGTCTGAATCTCTCTGGACACCAGGCACGCAGCGTCTGACTCTCTCTGGACACCAGTCACTCAGGGTCTGACTCTCTCAGGTCACCGGTCACTCAGGGACTGACTCTCTTTGGACACCGGTCACTCAGGGTCTGACTCTCTCTGGACACCGGTCACTCAGGGTCTGACATTCTCTGGGCACTGGTCACTCAGGGTCTGACTCTCACTGACAGCAGTTACTCAGGGTCTGACTCTCTCTGGACAGTGGTCACAGGTTCTGACTTTCTCTGGACATCGGTCACTCGGAGTGTGACCCTTCCTGTACATCGGTCGCTCAGAGTCTGACTCTCTCTGGACACTGGTCGCTCAGGGTCTGAATCTGTGGACTCTGGTCACTCAGGGTCTGACTCTCACTGGACACTGGTCACACAGGGTCTGATTCTCTCTGGACACTGGGCACTCAGGTTCTGACTCCCACCGTACACAGGTCACACAGGTACCGACTATCTGGTCTCTAGTCACTCATGGACTTCATTTATCTGGACACCGGTCACTCAGGGTTTGACTCTGTCTGGACCTGGGTCACTCAGTATCTGAATCTCTGGACAACGGTCAATCAGTGTGTGACTCTCACTGGACACCGGTCACTCAGGGTCTGTCTCACTCTGATGACCGGTCACTCAGGATCTGATTCTCTCCGGACACTAGTCAAGCAGGATCTGACTCTCTCCGAACACCGATCAAGCACGGTCTGACTCTCTCTGGACACTGGTCACTCAGGGTCTGACTCTCACTGACAGCAGTTACTCAGGGTCTGACTCTGTCTGGACATTGGTCACTCAGGGTCTGACCCTCTCTGGACATTGGTCACTCAGAGTCTGACTCTCTCTGGACATTGGTCACTCAGAGTCTGACCCTCTCTGGACACTGGTCACTCAGGGTCTGACTCTCTGGACTCTCGTCACTCAGGGTCTGACTCTCACTGGACACTGGTCACTCAGGGTCTGACTCTCTCTGGACACTGGGCACTCAGGTTCTTACCCCCACCGGACACAGGTCACACAGGGACTGACCATCTGGACACTAGTCACTCATGGACTTTCTTTCTCTGGACACTGTTCACTCAGGGACCAAATCTCTGGGCACAGGTCTCTCATGGTCTTACTCTATCTGGACCCTGGTCACTCAGTGTCTGAATCTGTGGACACCGGTCAATCAGGGTGTGACTCTTACTGGACACCAGTCACTCAGGGTCTGTCACACTCTGAAGACCGGTCACTCAGGATCTGATTCTCTCTGGACACTGGTCAAGCAGGGCCTGACTCTCTCTGGACACTGGTCACGCAAGGTTTCACTCTCTCTGGACACTGGTCATTCAGGGTCTGAGTCTCTCTGGATACTGTTCACTCTGGGTCTGACTCTTTCTGGACACTGGTCACTCAGGGTCTGACTTTCTTTGGACACTGGTCACTCAGGGTCTGACTGTCTCTGGACTCCTGTCGCTCAGGGTCTGACGCTATCTGGACACCGGTCACTCAGGTTCTGACTCTCTCTGGATACTGGTCACTCAGGGTCTGACTCTCACTGGACACCGGTCATTCAAGGTCTGACTCTCTTTGGACACCGGTCACGCAGTGTCTGACTCTCTCCGGATATTGGTCAATCTGGGTCTGACTTTCTCTGGACACTGGTCACTCAGAGTCTGTCTCTCTCTGGACATTGGTCACTCAGTGTCTGACACTCTCTGGACACTGATCACTCAGAGACTGACTCTCTCTGGACACTGGTCACTCATGGTCAGACTCTATCTGAACACCAGTCACTCAGGGTTGACTCTCTCAGGACACCGGTCACTCAGGGACTGACTCTCTGGACACCGGTCACTCAGGGTCTGAATCTCTCTAAACACCAGTCACTCAGGGACTGACTCTCTGGACACCAGTCACTTTGGGTCTGACTCTCACTGGACACTGGCTACTCAGGGTCTGACTCTCTCTTGATACTGGTCACTCAGGGTCAGACTCTCTCTGGACACCAGTCACTCAGGGTCTGACTCTCTGGACAATGGTCACTCAGGGCCTGAATCTCTCTGTTCACCGGTCACTCAGGGTCTGACTCTGTCTGGACACTGGTCACTCAGTGCCTGTCTCGCTCTGAAGACCGGTCACTCATGATCTGACTCTCTCTGGACACTGGTCAAGCTGGGTCTGACTCTCTCTGGACACCGGTCAAGCAGTGTCTGTCTCTCTGGACACTGGTCACTCAGGGTCTGACTCTCTCTGGACACTGGTCATTCAGGGTCTGACTCTCTCTGGACACTGGTCAATCAGGGTCTGACACTCTCTGGACACCAGTCTCTCAGGGACTGACTCTCTGGACACTATTCACTCCGGGTCTGAATCTCTCTGAACACCGGTTACTCAGGGACTAACTCTCTGGACACCAGTCACTCAGGGTCTGACTCTCTGGACACTGGTCACACAGCATTTGACTCTCTCTGGACACTGGTTACTCAGGTTCTGAATCTCTCTGGACACCGGTCACTCAGCATCTGACTCTCTCTGGAAACAGGTCACTCAGGCTCTGTTTCTCTCTGGACACCAGTCAAGCAGTGTCTGACACTCTCTGGACACCTGTCACTCAGGGCGTGATTCTCTCTGGACACTTGTCACTCAGGTTCTGACACACTCAGGACACTGGTCACCCTGTGTCTGACACACTCTGGACACTTGTCACTCTGGGTCTGACTCTCTCTGGACCCAGTCCCTCAGGCTCTGACTCTCTGGACACCGGTCACTCATGGCCTGACTCTCACTGGACTCCGGTCACTCAGGGTCTGACTCTCTCTGGAAACTGGTCAAGCAGGGTCTGACTTTCTCTGGACACCGTTCAAGCAGGGTCTGACTCTCTCTGCACACTGGTCACTCTGGACCTGAATCTCTGGACACTGATCACTCAGGGTCTGACACTCTCTGGACACTGGTCACTCAGGATCTGACTCTCACTGACGGCAGTTACTCAGGGTCTGACTCTCTCTGAGCAATGATCACAACGTCTGACTCTCTCTGGACACCGGTCACTCAGAGTCTGACCCTCTCTGGACATTGGTCGGTCAGAGTCTGACTCTCTCTGGACACTGGTCACTCAGGTTCTGACTCTCTCTGGCCACCGGTCGCTCAGGGTCAGACTCTCTCTGGACACTGTTCACTCAGGGTCTGACTCTCTTTTGACACTGGTCACTCAGTGTCTGACTCTCACTGACAGCAGTTACTCAGGGTCTGACCCACTCTGGACAGTGCTCACTCAGAGTCTGACCCTCTCTGGACATCGGTCACTCAGAGTCTGACTCTCTCTGGACACTGGTCGCTCATTGTCTTACAATCTGGTCACTGGTCAGTCAGTGTCTGACTCTCTCTGGACATCGGTCACTCAGAGTTTGTCTCTCTCTGGACATTGGTCACTCAGGGTCTGATGCTCTCTGGACATTGGTCAATCAGAATCTGACTCTCTCTGGATATTAGTCACTCAGGGTCTGACCCTCTCTGGACACTGGTCACTCAGGGTCTGACTCTCTAGATTCTGGTCACTCAGGGTCTGACTCTCTCTGGACACTGGTCACTCAGGGTCTGACTCTCTCTGGACACTGGGCACTCATGGACTTTCTTTTTCTGCACACCGGTCAATCAGGGTTTGACTCTCTCTCTGGACACTGGTCACTCTGCGTCCAAATCTCTGGCCACCGTTCTCTCATGGTCTGACTCTTTCTGGACCCCGGTCACTCAGTGTCTGAATCTCTGGACACCGGTCAATCAGGGTGTGACTCTCACTGGACACCAGTATCTCAGGATCTGTCTCACTCTGAAGACCGGTCACGCAGGATCTGATTCTCTCTGGACACTGGTCAAGCATGGTCTTACTCTCTCTGGACACCAGTCAGTCAAGGTCTGACTCTCTCTTGACACTGGTCATTCTGGACCTGAATCTCTGGACACTGACACTTAGCATCTGACTCTCACTGACAGCAGTTACTAAGGGTTTGCCTCTCTCTGGACACTGGTCACTCAGGGTCTGACTCTCTCTGGACACTGGTCACTCAGATTCTGACCCACTCTGGACATCGGTCGCTCAGAGTCTGAAACTCTCTGGACACTGGTCACTCAGTGTCTGACTCTCTCTGGACACTGGTCACTCAGGGCCTGACTCTCTTTGGACACTGGTCACTCAGGGTCTGACTCTCTCTGGACACCAGTCACTCAGTGTCTGACTCTCTCTGGACACTGCTCACTCAGTGTCTGACGCTCTCTGGACACTGGTCACTCAGGGTCTGACTCTCTCTGGATACTGTTCCCTCAGGGTCTGACTCTCTCTGACACTGGTCACTCAGGGCCTGACTCTCTCTGGACACTGGTCACTCAGGGTCTGACTCTCTCTGGATTCTGGTCGCTCAGGGTCTGACTCTCTTTGGACTCCGGTCGCTCAGGGTCTGACTCTCACTGGACAGCAGTCACTCAGGGTCTGACTCTCTCTTGACACTGGTCACTCAGGGTCAGACTCTCTCTGAACACTGGTCACTCAGGGTCTGACTCTCTCTGAACACTGGTCATTCAGTGTCTGACTCTCACTGACAGCTGTTACTCAGGGTCTGACCCTCTCTGGACAGTGGTCACTCAGAGTCTGACCCTCTCTGGACATTGGTCACTCAGAGTCTGAATCTTTCTGGACACTGGTCACTCAGTGTCTGATTCTCTCTGAACACTGGTCACTCAGAGTCTGACTCTCTCTGGACATCGGTCACTCAGAGTCTGTCTCTCTCTGGACATTGCTCACTCAGGGTCTGGGCCTCTCTGGACATTGGTCACTCAGAGTCTGACTCTCTCTGGACATTGGTCACTCAGGGCCTGACCCTCTCTGGACACTGATCTCTCTGGGTCTGACTCTCTTTGGACTCCGCTCGCTCAGGGTGTGACTCTCTCTGGACACCGGTCACTCAGGGTCTGAATCTCTCTGGACACCAGGCACGCAGCATCTGACTCTCTCTGGACACCAGTCACTCAGGGTCTGACTCTCTCAGGTCACCGGTCACTCAGGGACTGACTCTCTTTGGACACCGGTCACTCAGGGTCTGACTCTCTCTGGACACCGGTCACTCAGGGTCTGTGTCGCTCTGAAGACCGGTCACTCAGGATCTGACTCTCTCCGGACACTAGTCAAGCAGGAACTGACTCTCTCCGAACACCGGTCAAGCAGGGTCTGACTCTTTCTGGACACCTGTCACTCAGGGCCTGAATCTCTCTGGACACTTGTCACTCAGGTTCTGACACACTCAGGACAGTGGTCACCCTGGGTCTGGCACACTCTGGACACTTGTCACTCTGGGTCTGACTCTCTCTGGACCCAGTCCCTCAGGCTCTGACTCTCTGGACACCTGTCACTCATGGTCTGACTCTCACTGGACTCCGGTCACTCAGGATCTGACTCTCTCTGGACACTGGTCAAGCAGGGTCTGACTCTCTCTGGACACCGGTCAAGCAGGGTCTGACGATTCTCTGGACACTTGTCACTCTGTACCTGAATCTCTGGACACTGATCACTCAGGGTCTGACATTCTCTGGGCACTGGTCACTCAGGGTCTGACTCTCACTGACAGCAGTTACTCAGGGTCTGACTCTCTCTGGACAGTGGTCACAGGTTCTGACTTTCTCTGGACATCGGTCACTCGGAGTGTGACCCTTCCTGGACATCGGTCGCTCAGAGTCTGACTCTCTCTGGACACTGGTCGCTCAGGGTCTGACTCTGTGGACTCTGGTCACTCAGGGTCTGACTCTCACTGGACACTGGTCACACAGGGTCTGATTCTCTCTGGACACTGGGCACTCAGGTTCTGACTCCCACCGTACACAGGTCACACAGGTACCGACTATCTGGTCTCTAGTCACTCATGGACTTCATTTATCTGGACACCGGTCACTCAGGGTTTGACTCTGTCTGGACCTGGGTCACTCAGTATCTGAATCTCTGGACAATGGTCAATCAGTGTGTGACTCTCACTGGACACCGGTCACTCAGGGTCTGTCTCACTCTGATGACCGGTCACTCAGGATCTGATTCTCTCTGGACACTGGTCAAGCAGGGTCTGACTCTCTCTGGACACTGGTCACTCAGCGTCTGACTCTCTCTTGACACTGGTCACTCTGGACCTGAATCTCTGGAGACTGGTCAGTCAGCGTCTGACTCTCACTGACAGCAGTTACTCAGGTTCTGTCCCTCTCTCTGGACAGTGGTCACTCAGGGTCTGTCTCTTCCTGGACACTGTTCACTCAGATTCTGACCCACTCTGAACACCGGGCACTCTGGGATGGTCTCTCTCTGGACACCGGTCACTCAAGGACTGACTCTCTCTGGACACCAGTCACTCAGTGTCTGACTCTCCCTGGACACTGGTCACTCAGGGTCTGACTCTCTCTGGACACTGGTTACTCAGGTTCTGACCCCCACCGGACACAGGTCTCACAGGTACTGACTATCTGGACACTGGTCACTCATGGACTTTCTTTATCTGGACACTGGTCAATCAGGGTTTGATTCTCTCTGTGGACACTGGTCACTCAGGTCCTGACACTATCAGGACACTGATCACACAGGGTCTGACTCTGTTTGGACTCCGATCGCTCAGGGTCTGACGATCTGGACACCGGTCACTCAGGTTCTGACTCTGACTGGACACCGGTCACTCAGGGTCTGACTCTCTCTTGACACTGGTCACTCAGGGTCAGACTCTCTCTGGACACCAGTCACTCAGGATCTGCCACTCACTGGT
Source organism: Somniosus microcephalus (assembly GCF_052327205.1). Taxonomy (NCBI): domain Eukaryota; kingdom Metazoa; phylum Chordata; class Chondrichthyes; order Squaliformes; family Somniosidae; genus Somniosus; species Somniosus microcephalus. Next base: position 181,415,874 of record NC_140998.1, read on the forward strand.
CACCAGTTACTCAGGGCCTGACACTCTCTGTTCACCAGTGTCTCAGGGTCTGACTCTCTGGACACCGGTCACTCAGGGCCTGAATCTCTCTGTTCACCAGTCACTCAGGGTCTGACTCTGTATGGATACCGGTCGCTCAGTGTCTGTCTCGCTCTGAAGACCGGTCTCTCATGATCTGACTCTCTCTGGACACTGGTCAAGCAGGGTCTGACTCTCTCTGAACACTGGTCAAGCAGTGTCTGACTCTCTCTGGACAGCGGTCTCTCAGGGACTGACTCTCTGGACACTATTCACTCTGGGTCTGAATCTCTCTGAACACCGGTTACTCAGGGCTAACACTCTGGACACCAGTCACTCAGGGTCTGACTCTCTGGACACTGGTCACACAGCATTTGACTCTCTCTGGACGCTGGTCACTCAGGTTATGAATCTTTCTGGACACCGGTCACTCAGCGTCTGACTCTCTCTGGACACTGGTCACTCAGGCTCTGACTCTCTCTGGACACCAGTCAAGCAGTGTCTTACTCTCTCTGGACACCTGTCACTCAGGGCCTGAATCTCTCTGGACACTTGTCACTCAGGTTCTGACACACTCAGGACACTGGTCACCCTGGGTCTGGCACACTCTGGACACTTGTCACTCTGGGTCTGACTCTCACTGGACTCCGGTCAATCAGGGTCTGACTCTCTCTTGACACTGGTCACTCATGGTCAGACTCTCTCTGGACACCAGTCACTGAGGTTCTGCCACTCTCTGGACACGGGTCACTTAGTGTCTGTCTAGCTCTGAAGACCGGTCACTCGTGATCTGACTCTCTCTGGAAACTGGTCAAGCAGGGTCTGACTTTCTCTGGACACCGGTCAAGCAGGGTCTGACTCTCTCTACACAGTGGTCACTCTGGACCTGAATCTCTGGACACTGATCACTCAGAGTCTGACACTCTCTGGACACTGGTCACTCAGGACCTGACTCTCACTGACGGCAGTTACTCAGGGTCTGACTCTCTCTGGGTAAAGGTCACAGGGTCTGACTCTCTCTGGACACCGGTCACTCAGAGTCTGACCCTCTCTGGACATTGGTCGGTCAGAGTCTGACTCTCTCTGGACACTGGTCACTCAGGTTCTGACTCTCTCTGGACACCGGTTGCTCAGGGTCTGACTCTCTCTGGACACTGGTCACTCAGGTTCTGACTCTCTTTGGACACTGGTCACTCAGTGTCTGACTCTCACTGACAGCAGTTAGTCAGAGTCTGACCCTCTCTGGACATCGGTCACTCAGAGTCTGACTCTCTCTGGACACTGGTCACTCAGTGTCTGACAACCTGGTCACTGGTCAGTCAGTGTCTGACCCTCTCTGGACATTGGTCAGTCAGAATCTGACTCTCTCTGGATATTAGTCACTCAGGGTCTGACACTCTCTGGATACTGGTCCCTCTGGGTCTGACTCTCTCTGGACACTGGTCGCTCAGGGTCTGACTCTCTCTGGATTCTGGTCGCTCAGGGTCTGACTCTCTCTGGATTCTGGTCGCTCAGCGTCTGACTCTCTTTGGACTCCTGTCGCTCAGGGACTGCCACTTACTAGTCACCAGTCACTCAGGGTCTGACTCTATCTGGACACCGGTCAAGCAGGGTCTGACTCTCTCTGGACACTGGTCACTCAGGGTCTGAATCTCTCTGAACACTGGTCATTCAGTGTCTGACTCTCACTGACAGCAGTTACTCACGCTCTGACCCTCTATGGACAGTGGTCACTCAGAGTCTGAATCTCTCTGGACACTGGTCACCCAGTGTCTGACTCTTTCTGAACACTGGTCACTCAGAGTCTGACTCTCTCTGGACATCGGTCACTCAGAGTCTGTCTCTCTCTGGACATTGCTCACTCAGGGTCTGACCCTCTCTGGACATTGGTCACTCAGAGTCTGACCCTCTCTGGACATTGGTCACTCAGGGTCTGACCCTCTCTGGACACTGATCTCTCTGGGTCTGACTCTCTTTGGACTCCGCTCGCTCAGGGTGTGACTCTCTCTGGACACCGGTCACTCAGGGTCTGAACCTCTCTGGACACCAGGCACGCAGCGTCTGACTCTCTCTGGCCACCAGTCACTCAGGGTCTGACTCTTTCAGGACACCGGTCACTCAGGGACTGACTCTCTTTGGACACCGGTCACTCAGGGTCTGACTCTCTCTGGACACCGGTCACTCAGTGTCTGTCTCGCTCTGAAGACCGGTCACTCAGGATCTGACTCTCTCCGGACACTAGTCAAGCAGGATCTGACTCTCTCCGAACACCGGTCAAGCAGGGTCTGACTCTCTCTGGACACTGGTCACTCAGGGTCTGACTCTCACTGACAGCAGTTACTCAGGGTCGGATGCTCTCTGGACAGTGGTCACAGGGTTTGACTCTCTCTGGACACCGTTCACTCAGAGTCTGACCCTCTCTGGACATCAGTCTCTCAGAGTCTGACTCTCTCTGGACACTGGTCACTCATGGTCTGACTCTGTCTGGACACCGGTCACTCATAGTCTGTCCCACTCTGAACACCGGTCACTCAGGATCTGACTCTCTCTGGACACTGGTCAAGCAGGGTCTGACTCTCTCTGGACACCGGTCAAGCAGGGTCTGCCGATTCTCTGGACACTTGTCACTCTGTACCTGAATCTCTGGACACTGATCACTCAGGGTCTGACATTCTCTGGACACTGGTCACTCAGGGTCTGACTCTCACTGACAGCAGTTACTCAGGGTCTGACTCTCTCTGGACAGTGGTCACAGGGTCTGACTTTCTCTGGACATCGGTCACTCGGAGTGTGACCCTTCCTGGACATCGGTCGCTCAGAGTCTGACTCTCTCTGGACACTGGTCACTCAGGGTCTGACTCTGTGGACACTGGGCACTCAGGGTCTGACTCTCACTGGACACTGGTCACTCAGGGTCTGAGTCTCTCTGGACACTGGGCACTCAGATTCTGACTCCCACCGTACACAGGTCACACAGGTACCGACTATCTGGTCACTAGTCACTCATGGACTTCATTTATCTGGACACCGGTCACTCAGGGTTTGACTCTGTCTGGACCTGGGTCACTCAGTATCTGAATCTCTGGACAACGGTCAATCAGTGTGTGACTCTCACTGGACACCGGTCACTCAGGGTCTGTCTCACTCTGATGACCGGTCACTCAGGATCTGATTCTCTCTGGACACTGGTCAAGCAGGGTCTGACTCTCTCTGGACACTGGTCACTCAGCGTCTGACTCTCTCTTGACACTGGTCATTCTGGACCTGAATCTCTGGAGACTGGTCAGTCAGCGTCTGACTCTCACTGACAGCAGTTACTCAGGGTCTGTCCCTCTCTCTGGACAGTGATCACTCAGGGTTTGTCTCTTCCTGGACACTGTTCACTCAGATTCTGACCCACTCTGAACACCGGGCACTCTGGGACGGTCTCTCTCTGGACACCGGTCACTCAAGGACTGACTCTCTCTAGACACCAGTCACTCAGAGTCTGACTCTCCCTGGACACTGGTCACTCAGGGTCTGACTCTCTCTGGACACTGGTTACTCAGGTTCTGACCCCCACCGGACACAGGTCTCACAGGTACTGACTATCTGGACACTGGTCACTCATGGACTTTCTTTATCTGGACACTGGTCAATCAGTGTTTGATTCTCTCTATGGACACTGGTCACTCAGGTCCTGACACTATCAGGACACTGATCACTCAGGGTCTGACTCTGTTTGGTCTCCGATCGCTCAGGGTCTGACAATCTGGACACCGGTCACTCAGGTTCTGACTCTCACTGGACACCGGTCACTCAGGGTCTGACTCTCTCTTGACACTGGTCACTCAGGGTCAGACTCTCTCTGGACACCAGTCACTCAGGATCTGCCACTCACTGGTCAACAGTCACTCAGGGTCTGACACTCTCTGGTCACCAGTGTCTCAGGGTCTGACTCTTTGGACACCGGTCACTCAGGGCCTGAATCTCTCTGTTCACCAGTCACTCAGGGTCTGACTCTGTATGGACACCGGTCGCTCAGTGTCTGTCTCGCTCTGAAGACCGGTCACTCATGATCTGACTCTCTCTGGACACTGGTCAAGCAGGGTCTGACTCTCTCTGGACACCGGTCAAGCAGTGTCTGACTCTCTCTGGACAGCGGTCTCTCAGGGACTGACTCTCTGGACACTATTCACTCTGGGTCTGAATCTCTCTGAACACCGGTTACTCAGGGATTAACTCTCTGGACACCAGTCACTCAGGGTCTGACTCTCTGGACACTGGTCACACAGCATTTGACTCTCTCTGGACACTGGTCACTCAGGTTATGAATCTTTCTGGACACTGGTCACTCAGCGTCTGACTCTCTCTGGACACTGGTCACTCAGGCTCTGACTCTCTCTGGACACCAGTCAAGCAGTGTCTGACTCTCTCTGGACACCTGTCACTCAGGGCCTGAATCTCTCTGGACACTTGTCACTCAGGTTCTGACACACTCAGGACACTGGTCACCCTGGGTCTGACACACTCTGGACACTTGTCACTCTGGGTCTGACTCTGTCTGGTCCCGGTCCCTCAGGCTCTGACTCTCTGGACACCGGTCACTCATGGCCTGACTCTCACTGGACTCCGGTCAATCAGGGTCTGACTCTCTCTTGACACTGGTCACTCATGGTCAGACTCTCTCTGGACACCAGTCACTGAGGTTCTGCCACTCTCTGGACACTGGTCACTCAGTGTCTGACAACCTGGTCAGTGGTCAGTCAGTGTCTGATTCTCTCTGGACATTGGTCAGTCAGAATCTGACTCTCTCTGGACACTGGTCACTCAGGGTCTGACTCTCTGTGGATTCTGGTCACTCAGGGTCTGACTCTCTTTGGACTCCGGTCGCTCAGGGTCTGTCGATCTGGACACCAATCACTCAGGGTCTGACTCTCACTGGACAACGGTCACTCAGGGTCTGACTCTCACTGGACAACGGTCACTCAGGGTCTGATGATCTGGACACCAGTCACTCAGGGTCTGACTCTCACTGGACAACGGTCACTCAGGATCTGACTCTCTCTTGACACTGGTCACTCAGGGTCAGACTCTCTCTGGAAACCAGTCTCTCAGGGTCTGCCACTTACTAGTCACCAGTCACTCAGGGTCTGACTCTATCTGGACACCGGTCAAGCAGGGTCTGACTCTCTCTGGAATCCGGTCACTCAGGGTCTGACACTCTCTGGACACTGGTCACTCAGGGTCTGAATCTCTCTGAACACTGGTCATTCAGTGTCTGACTCTCACTGACAGCAGTTACTCACGCTCTGACCCTCTATGGACAGTGGTCACTCAGAGTCTGACCCTCTCTGGACATCGGTCACTCAGAGTCTGACCCTCTCTGGACATCGGTCACTCAGAGTCTGACTCTCTCTGAACACTGGTCACTCAGAGTCTGACTCTCTCTGGACATCGGTCACTCAGAGTCTGTCTCTCTCTGGACATTGCTCACTCAGGGTCTGACCCTCTCTGGACATTGGTCACTCAGAGTCTGACTCTCTCTGGACATTGGTCACTCAGGGTCTGACCCTCTCTGGACACTGATCTCTCTGGGTCTGACTCTCTTTGGACTCCGCTCACTCAGGGTGTGACTCTCTCTGGACACCGGTCACTCAGGGTCTGAATCTCTCTGGACACCGGGCACGCAGCGTCTGACTCTCTCTGGACACCAGTCACTCAGGGTCTGACTCTTTCAGGACACTGGTCACTCAGGGACTGACTCTCTTTGGACACCGGTCACTCAGGGTCTGACTCTCTCTGGACACCGGTCACTCAGGGTCCGGCTCTCTCTGGACACCGGTCACTCAGGGTCTGTCTCGCTCTGAAGACCGGTCACTCAGGATCTGACTCTCTCCGGACACTAGTCAAGCAGGATCTGACTCTCTCCGAACACCGGTCAAGCACGGTCTGACTCTCTCTGGACACTGGTCACTCAGGGTCTGACTCTCACTGACAGCAGTTACTCAGGGTCGGATGCTCTCTGGACAGTGGTCACAGGGTTTGACTCTCTCTGGACACCGGTCACTCAGAGTCTGACCCTCTCTGGACATCAGTCTCTCAGAGTCTGACTCTCTCTGGACACTGGTCACTCATGGTCTGACTCTGTCTGGACACCGGTCACTCATAGTCTGTCCCACTCTGAACACCGGTCACTCAGGATCTGACTCTCTCTGGACACTGGTCAAGCAGGGTCTGACTATCTCTGGTCACCGGTCAAGCAGGGTCTGACGATTCTCTGGACACTTGTCACTCTGTACCTGAATCTCTGGACACTGATCACTCAGGGTCTGACATTCTCTGGACACTGGTCACTCAGGGTCTGACTCTCACTGACAGCAGTTACTCAGGGTCTGACTCTCTCTGGACAGTGGTCACAGGGTCTGGCTTTCTCTGGACATCGGTCACTCAGAGTGTGACCCTTCCTGGACATCGGTCGTTCAGAGTCTGACTCTCTCTGGACACTGGTCACTCAGGTTCTGACTCTGTGGACTCTGGTCACTCAGGGTCTGACTCTCACTGGACACTGGTCACTCAGGGTCTGAGTCTCTCTGGACACTGGGCACTCAGGTTCTGACTCCCACCGTACACAGGACACACAGGTACCGACTATCTGGTCAATAGTCACTCATGGACTTCATTTATCTGGACACCGGTCACTCAGGGTTTGACTCTGTCTGGACCTGGGGCACTCAGTTTCTGAATCTCTGGACAACGGTCAATCAGTGTGTGACTCTCACTGGACACTGGTCACTCAGGGTCTGTCTCACTCTGATGACCGGTCACTCAGAATCTGATTCTCTCTGGACACTGGTCACTCAGGGTCTGACTCTCTCTGGACACTGGTCACTCAGCGTCTGACTCTCTCTTGACACTGGTCACTCTGGACCTGAATCTCTGGAGACTGGTCAGTCAGCGTCTGACTCTCACTGACAGCAGTTACTCAGGGTCTGTCCCTCTCTCTGGACAGTGGTCACTCAGGGTCTGTCTCTTCCTGGACACTGTTCACTCAGATTCTGACCCACTCTGAACACCGGGCAGTCTGGGACGGTCTCTCTCTGGACACCGGTCACTCAAGGACTGACTCTCTCTGGACACCAGTCACTCAGAGTCTGACTCTCCCTGGACACTGGTCACTCAGGGTCTGACTCTCTCTGGACACTGGTTACTCAGGTTCTGACCCCCACCGGACACAGGTCTCACAGGTACTGACTATCTGGACACTGGTCAGTCATGGACTTTCTTTATCTGGACACTGGTCAATCAGGGTTTGATTCTCTCTATGGACACTGGTCACTCAGGTCCTGACACTATCAGGACACTGATCCCTCTGGGTATGACTCTGTTTGGACTCCGATCGCTCAGGGTCTGACGATCTGGACACCGGTCACTCAGGTTCTGACTCTCACTGGACACCGGTCACTCAGGGTCTGACTCTCTCTTGACACTGGTCACTCAGGGTCAGACTCTCTCTGGATACCAGTCACTCAGGATCTGCCACTCACTGGTCACCAGTCACTCAGGGTCTGACACTCTCTGGTCACCAGTGTCTCAGGGTCTGACTCTTTGGACACCGGTCACTCAGGGCCTGAATCTCTCTGTTCACCAGTCACTCAGGGTCTGATTCTGTATGGACACCGGTCGCTCAATGTCTGTCTCGCTCTGAAGACCGGTCACTCATGATCTGGCTCTCTCTGGACACTGGTCAAGCAGGGTCTGACTCTCTCTGGACACCGGTCAAGAAGTGTCTGACTCTCTCTGGACAGCGGTCTCTCAGGGACTGACTCTCTGGACACTATTCACTCTGGGTCTGAATCTCTCTGAACACCGGTTATTCAGGGATTAACTCTCTGGACACCAGTCACTCAGGGTCTGACTCTCTGGACACTGGTCACACAGCATTTGACTCTCACTGGACGCTGGTCACTCAAGTTATGAATCTTTCTGGACACCGGTCACTCAGCGTCTGACTCTCTCTGGACACTGGTCACTCAGGCTCTGACTCTCTCTGGACACCAGTCAAGCAGTGTCTGACTCTCTCTGGACACCTGTCACTCAGGGCCTGAATCTCTCTCGACACTGGTCACCCTGGGTCTGGCACACTCTGGACACTTGTCACTCTGGGTCTGACTCTCTCTGGACCCGGTCCCTCAGGCTCTGACTCTCTGGACACCTGTCACTCATGGTCTGACTCTCACTGGACTCCGGTCACTCAGGGTCTGACTCTCTCTTGACACTGGTCATTCATGGTCAGACTCTCTCTGGACACCAGTCACTGAGGTTCTGCCACTCTCTGGACACTGGTCACGTAGTGTCTGTCTATCTCTGAAGACCGGTCATTCGTGATCTGACTCTCTCTGGAAACTGGTCAAGCAGGGTCTGACTTTCTCTGGACACCGGTCAAGCAGGGTCTGACTCTCTCTACACAGTGGTCACTCTGGACCTGAATCTCTGGACACTGATCACTCAGGGTCTGACACTCTCTGGACACTTGTCACTCAGGATCTGACTCTCACTGACGGCAGTTACTCAGGGTCTGACTCTCTCTGGGCAATGGTCACAGGGCATGACTCTCTCTGGACACCGGTCACTCAGAGTCTGACCCTCTCTGGACATTGGTCGGTCAGAGTCTGACTCTCTCTGGACACTGGTCACTCAGGTTCTGACTCTCTCTGGACACCGGTTGCTCAGGGTCTGACTCTCTCTGGACACCGGTCGCTCAGGTTCTGACTCTCTTTGGACACTGGTCACTCAGTGTCTGACTCTCACTGACAGCAGTTACTCAGAGTCTGACCCTCTCTGGGCATCGGTCACTCAGAGCCTGACTCTCTCTGGACACTGGTCACTCAGTGTCTGACAACCTGGTCACTGGTCAGTCAGTGTCTGACCCTCTCTGGACATTGGTCAGTCAGAATCTGACTCTCTCTGGATATTACTCACTCAGGGTCTGACCCTCTCTGGACACTGGTCACTCAGGGTCTGACTCTCTGAGCTCTGGTCACTCAGGGTCTGACTCTCTCTGGACACTGGTCACTCAGGGTCTGACTCTCTCTGGACACTGGTCACTCATGGACTTTCTTTTTCTGCACACCGGTCAATCAGAGTTTGACTCTCGCTCTGGACACTGGTCACTCTGGGTCCAAATCTCTGGCCACCGTTCTCTCGTGGTCTGACTCTTTCTGGACCCCGGTCACTCAGTGTTTGAATCTCTGGACACCGGTCAAGCAGGGTGTGACTCTCACTGGACACCGGTATCTCAGAATCTGTCTCACTCTGAAGACCGGTCACGCAGGATCTGATTCTCTCTGGACACTGGTCAAGCATGGTCTGACTCTCTCTGGACACCAGTCAGTCAAGGTCTGACTCTCTCTTGACACTGGTCATTCTGGACCTGAATCTCTGGACACTGACACTTAGCATCTGACTCTCACTGACAGCAGTTACTAAGGGTCTGACTCTCTCTGGACACTGGTCACTCAGATTCTGACCCACTCTGGACATCGGTCTCTCAGAGTCTGAAACTCTCTGGACACTGGTCACTCAGTGTCTGACTCTCTGGACACCTTTCACTCAGTGTCTGACTCTCTCTGGACACTGGTCACTCAGGGTCTGACTCTCTTTGGACACTGGTCACTCAGGGTCTGACTCTCTCTGGACACCAGTCACTCAGCGTCTGACTCTCTCTGGACACTGGTCACTCAGTGTCTGACGCTCTCTGGACACTGGTTATTCAGGTTCTGACCCACACCGGACACAGTTCACACAGGTACTGACTATCTGGACACTGGTCACTCATGGACTTTCTTTTTCTGGACACTGTTCACTCAGGGTTTGATTCTCTCTGGACACTGATCACTCAGCTTCTGACACTCTCAGGACACTGATCACTCAGGGTCTGACTCTCTTTCGACTCCGGTCGCTCAGGGTCTGATGATCTGGACACCGGACACCAGGGTCTGACTCTCACTGGACACCGGTAGCTCAGGGTCTGACAATCTGGGCACTGGTCACTCAGGTTCTGACACTCTCAGGACACTGATCACTCAGGGTCTGACCCTCTTTGGACTCCGGTCGCCCAGGGTCTGATGATCTGGACACCGGTCACTCAGGTTCTGACTCTCTCTCTGGACACTGGTCACTCATGGACTGCCTCTCTTTGGACACCAGTCACTCAGGTTCTTTCTCTCTCTGGACACCAGTCACTCAGGGTCTGACTCACTCTGGACACTGGTCACTCAGGGCCTGACTCTATCTGGACACTGGTCACTCAAGGTCTGACTCTCTCTGGACACTGGTCACTCAGGGTCTGACTCTCTCTGGATACTGGTCCCTCTGGGTCTGACTCGCTCTGGACACTGGTCACTCAGGGTCTGACTCTCTCTGGACACTGGTCACTCAGGGTCTGACTCTCTCTGGATTCTGGTCACTCAGGGTCTGACTCTCTTTGGACTCCGGCCGCTCAGGGTCTGACGATCTGGACACCAGTCACTCAGGGTCTGACTCTCACTGGACAACGGTCACTCAGGGTCTGACTCTCTCTTGACACTGGTCACTCAGGGTCAGACTCTCTCTGGACACCAGTCTCTCAGGGTCTGCCACTTACTAGTCACCAGTCTCTCAGGGTCTGACTCTATCTGGACACCGGTCAAGCAGGGTCTGACTCTCATTGGAATCCGGTCACTCAGGGCCTGACACTCTCTGGACACTGGTCACTCAGGGTCTGAATCTCTCTGAACACTAGTCATTCAGTGTCTGACTCTCACTGACAGCAGTTACTCAGGGTCTGACCCTCTCTGGACAGTGGTCACTCAGAGTCTGACCCTCTCTGGACATCGGTCACCCAGAGTCTGAATCTCTCTGGACACTGGTCACTCAGTGTCTGGCTCTCTCTGAACACTGGTCACTCAGAGTCTGACTCTCTCTGGACATCGGTCACTCAGAGTCTGTCTCTCTCTGGACATTGCTCACTCAGGGTTTGACCCTCCCTGGACATTGGTCACTCAGAGTCTGACTCTCTCTCGACATTGGTCACTCAGTGTCTGACCCTCTCTGGACACTGATCACTCAGGGTCTGACTCTCTTTGGACTCCGCTCGCTCAGGGTGTGACTCTCTTTGGACACCGGTCACTCAGGGTCTGACTCTCTCTGCACACCGATCACTCAGGGTCTGTCTCGCTCTGAAGACCGGTCACTCAGGATCTGACTCTCTCCGGACACTAGTCAAGCAGGATCTGACTCTCTCCGAACACCGGTCAAGCAGGGTCTGACTCTCGTACGATAGCAAAATACTGCAGATGTTGGAAATCCGATATAACAACAGAAAATGCTGGAAAAACTCAGCAAGTCAGGCAACATCCGTGGAGAGAAATTTGAGTTGACGTTTCGGGTTTGACCCTTCTTCAAAACTGGAGAGAAAAGGAACTAGATCGAAGGCAGGGCTGCGATCGGACAAAAGAATAAAAGAACCAAAAGAAGTAAAAGAGATTAGAAGCTAGACGAGATGGTAATAGGCTGTGATTAGGTGTAAAGTGTACTGGCAGGGCAAAAGATAGCTGCCAGGTGTGAGAGAGAAACAAAAGGAAAGTGGGGGGGGGGGAAAGGAAAGGAGTGGAAAAATATAAGTGAAAATGTAATAGGGGCCGAGGTTATGATCTGAAATTGTTGAACTCGATATTGAGACCGGAAGGCTGCAGAGTGCCTAATCGGAAGATGAGGTGCTGTTCCTCGAGTTTACGTTGAGCTTCCGTGGAACAGTACAAGAGGCCAAGGACGGTGAGGTCCGAGTGGGAATGGAGCGGTGAATTGAAATGACAGGCGACCGGAAGCTCGGGGTCACCCTTACGGACTGAACGGAGGTGTTCCGCAAAGCGGCCACCCAATCTGCGTTTGGTCTCCCCAATGTAGAGGAGACCGCATCGTGAGCAGCGAATACAGTATACTAGATTGCGAGAAGTACAAGTAAATCGCTGTTTCACCTGGAAGGGGTGTTTGGGGCCCTGGACAGTGGGGAGGGGGGAGGTATAGGGGCAGGTGTTACATCTCCTCCGCTTGCACGGGAAGGTGCCAGGCGAAGGGGAAGGGCTGTTTGGGGTGATAGAGGAGTGGACTAGGGTGTCTCGGAGGGAGCGGTCCCTGCGGAATGCTGAAAGGGGAGGGGAGGGGAAGATACGTTTGGTGGTGGGATCACTTTGGAGGTAGCGGAAATGCCGGAGGATGATCCGTTGAATGTGGAGGCTGGTGGGGTGAAAGGTGAGGACAAGGGGAACCCTATCGTGGTTCCGGGAGGGAGGGGCAGGGGTGAGGGCAGAGGTGCGGGAGATAGAACTGACACGGTCGAGGGCAGTGTCAACCACGGTAGAGGGGAATCCTCGGTTGCGGAAAAAGGAAGACATGTCTGAAGCACTGGTGTGGAAGGTGGCGTCGTCGGAGCAGATACGGCGGAGGCGGAGAAACTGGGAGAATGGAATAGAGTCCTTACAGGAAGCGGGGTGGGAGGAAGTGTAGTCCAGGTAGCTGTGGGAGTCAGTGGGCTTGTAGTAAATATTGGTCGATAACCTATCCCCAGAGATGGAGACGGAGAAGTCGAGGAAGGGAAGGGAAGAGTCAGAGATGGACCATGTGAAGGTGAGGGAAGGGTGGAAATTGGAGGCAAAGTGAATGAAATTGTCAAGTTCGGGGCGAGAGCAGGAAACGGCACCGATACAGTCATCAATGTATCGGAAAAAGAGGTGAGGGAGGGGACCCGAGTAGGACTGGAACAAAGATTGTTCCACATAGCCCACGAAAAGGCAGGCATAGCTAGGACCCATGCGGGTACCCATGGCAACACCTTTGATTTGGAGGAAATGAGTGGAGTTAAAGGAGAAGTTGTTCAATGTGAGAACAAGTTCAGCCAAGCGGAGGAGGGTGGTGGTGGATGGGGACTGGGCGAGCCTCTGTTCAAGGAAGAAGCGGAGTGCCCTCAGGCCATCCGGGTGGGGGATGGAGGTGTAGAGGGATTGTACGTCCATGGTGAAAAGGAAGCGGTTGGGGCCAGGAAACTGGAAACTGTTAAAGTGGCGGAGGGCGTCCGAAGAGTCGCGGATGTAGGTGGGAAGAGACTGGACAAGGGGAGAAAAGATAGAGTCAAGATAGGAAGAGATAAGTTCCGTAGGGCAAGAACAGGCTGAAACGATGGGTCTACCAGGGCAGTCCGGTTTGTGGATCTTGGGAAGGAGGTAGAAGCGGGCTGTGCGGGGTTGGGGAACTATGAGGTTGGTGGCAGCGGGGGGAAGATCTCCAGAGGAGATGAGGTCAGTGACAGTCTTGGAAACGGTGGTTTGATGTTCGGTAGTGGGGTCATGGTCCAGGTGGAGGTAGGAGCAGGTGTCGGAGAGTTGGCGTTCAGCTTCCGCTAGGTAGAGGTCAGTACGCCAAACAACAACAGCACCACCCTTGTCAGCAGGTTCAATGACAATGTCAGGGTTGGATCTAAGAGAATGGAGTGCTGCAAGTTCAGAGGGAGGTAGGTTGGAGTGAGTGAGGGGAGCAGAGAAATGGAGACGGCCGATGTCACGGCGGCAGTTAGCGATGAAAAGATCTAGAGAGGGTAAGAGGCCAGGGGGAGGGGTCCAGGTAGAATGGGAATTCTGCAAGCGGGAGAAAGGGTCAGTTGTGCGGGGGGAGGACTCCTGGCCAAAGAAGTGGGCACGGAGACGAAGGCAGCGGAAAAAGAGCTCAGCATCGTGCCGAGCTCGAAATTCATTGAGGTGGGGGCGTAAGGGGATGAAGCTCAGGCCTTTGCTGAGGACTGATCGTTCAGGGTCAGAGAGTGGAAGGTCAGAGGGGATAGTGAACACACGGCAGGGGGTGAGATTGGGAGAAGGGGGGTCAGAGGAAAGTGAAGGGGAAGAAGGTTCCGGAGGGGCGTTGGTGTCCAAGAGTTGATGAAGCTTGCGATCCTTGACATTGGAAAGGAAGAAGAAAAGTTTTTTGTTGAAGCGTCGGATGAGTCGAAGGATGAAGTGGAACTGAGGACCCGGACAGCTTTGAGATAGAGTGCGCCGGTGTTGCTGAAGAGAGAAGTCGAGTGTGTTCATGTGGCGCCGCATGGCGTTGAGCGTGGATCTCAGGATCATCCTCCGGCATTTCCGCTACCTCCAAAGTGATCCCACCACCAAACGTATCTTCCCCTCCCCTCCCCTTTCAGCATTCCGCAGGGACCGCTCTCTCCGAGACGCCCTAGTCCACTCCTCTATCACCCCAAACAGCCCTTCCCCTTCGCCTGGCACCTTCCCGTGCAAGCGGAGGAGATGTAACACCTGCCCCTATACCTCCCCCCTCCCCACTGTCCAGGGCCCCAAACACCCCTTCCAGGTGAAACAGCGATTTACTTGTACTTCTCGCAATCTAGTATACTGTATTCGCTGCTCACGATGCGGTCTCCTCTACATTGGGGAGACCAAACACAGATTGGGTGACCGCTTTGCGGAACACCTCCGTTCAGTCCGTAAGGGTGACCCCGAGCTTCCGGTCGCCTGTCATTTCAATTCACCGCTCCATTCCCACTCGGACCTCACCGTCCTTGGCCTCTTGTACTGTTCCACGGAAGCTCAACGTAAACTCGAGGAACAGCACCTCATCTTCCGATTAGGCACTCTGCAGCCTTCCGGTCTCAATATCGAGTTCAACAATTTCAGATCATAACCTCGGCCCCTATTTCATTTTCACTTATATTTTTCCACTCCTTTCCTTTCCCCCCCCACCCTTTCCTTTTGTTTCTCTCTCACACCTGGCAGCTATCTTTTGCCCTGCCAGTACACTTTACACCTAATCACAGCCTATTACCATCTCGTCTAGCTTCTAATCTCTTTTACTTCTTTTGGTTCTTTTATTCTTTTGTCCGATCGCAGCCCTGCCTTCGATCTAGTTCCTTTTCTCTCCAGTTTTGAAGAAGGGTCAAACCCGAAACGTCAACTCAAATTTCTCTCCACGGATGTTGCCTGACTTGCTGAGTTTTTCCAGCATTTTCTGTTGTTATTTAGGGTCTGACTCTCTCTGGACACTGGTCACTCAGTGTCTGACTCTCTCTTGACACTGGGCACTCTGGACCTGAATCTCTGGAGACTGGTCAGTCAGCGTCTGACTCTCACTGACAGCAGTTACTCAGGGTCTGTCCCTCTCTCTGGACAGTGGGCACTCAGGGTCTGTCTCTTTCTGGACACTGTTCACTCAGATTCTGACGCACTCTGAACACCGGGCACTCTGGGATGGACTCTCTCTGGACACCGGTCACTCAGGGTCTGACTCTCTCTGGACACCAGTCACTCAGAGTCTGACTCTCCCTGGACACTGGTCACTCAGGGTCTGACTCTCTCTGGACACTGGTTACTCAGGTTCTGACCCCCACCGGACACAGGTCTCACAGGTACTGACTATCTGGACACTGGTCACTCATGGACTTTCTTTATCTGGACACCGGTCAATCAGGGTTTGATTCTCTCTATGGACACTGGTCACCCAGGTCCTGACACTATCAGGACACTGATAACTCAGGGTCTGACTCTGTTTGGACTCTGATCGCTCAGGGTCTGACGATCTGGACACCGGTCACTCAGGTTCTGACTCTCACTGGACACCGGTCACTTAGGGTCTGACTCTCTCTTGACACTGGTCACTCAGGGTCAGACTCTCTCTGGACACCAGTCACTCAGGGTCTGCCACTCACTGGTCACCAGTCACTCAGTGTTTGACTCTCTCTGGACACCGGTCACTCAGGGTCTGACTCTCTCTGGACACCGGTCACTCAGGGTCTTTCTTGCTCTGAAGACCAGTCACTCAGGATCTGACTCTCTCTGGACACTAGTCAAGCAGGAGCTGACTCTTTCCGCACACGTGTCAAGCAGGGTCTGACTCTCTCTGAACACTGGTCACTCAGGGTCTGACTCTCACTGACAGCAGTTACTCAGGGTCGGACTCTCTCTGGACAGTGATGACAGGGTTTGAATCTCTCTGGACACCGGTCACTCAGAGTCTGACCCTCTCTGGACATCAGTCGCCCAGAGTCTGACTCTCTCTGGACACTGGTCACTCATGGTCTGTCTCACTCTGAACACCGGTCACTCAGGATCTGACTCTCTCTGGACACTGTTCAAGCAGGGTCTGACTCTCTCTGGACACTGGTCAAGCAGGGTCTGACGATTCTCTGGACACTGGTCACTCTGTACCTGAATCTCTGGACACTGGTCCCTTAGCGTCTGACTCTCACTGACAGCAGTTACTCAGGGTCTGACTCTCTCTGGACAGTGGTAACAGGGTCTGACTTTCTCTGGACACTGGTCACTCAGAGTATGACCCTTTCTGGACATCGGTCACTCAGAGTCTGACTCTCTCTGGACACTGGTCACTCAGGGTCTGAGTCTGTGGACACTGGTCACTCAGGGTCTGACTCTCACTGGACACTGGTCACTCAGGGTCTGATTCTCTCTGGACACTGGTCACTCAGTGTCTGACAACCTGGTGACTGGTCAGTCAGTGTCTGACCCTCTCTGGACATTGGTCAGTCAGATTCTGACTCTCTCTGGATATTAGTCACGCAGGGTTTGACCCTCTCTGGACACTGGTCACTCAGGGTCTGACTCTCTGGGCTCTGGTCACTCAGGGTCTGACTCTCTCTGGACACAGGTCACTCAGGGTCTGACTCTCTCTGGACACTGGTCACTCATGGACTTTCTTTTTCTGCACACCGGCCAATCAGGGTTTGACTCTCTCTCTGGACACTGGTCACTCTGGGTCCAAATCTCTGGCCACCGTTCTCTCGTGGTCTGACTCTTTCTGGACCCTGGTCACTCAGTGTCTGAATCTCTGGACACCGGTCAAGCAGGGTGTCACTCTCACTGGACACCGGTATCTCAGGATCTGTCTCACTCTGAAGACCGGTCACGCAGGATCTGATTCTCTCTGGACACTGGTCAAGCATGGTCTGACTCTCTCTGGACACCAGTCAGTCAAGGTCTGACTCTCTCTTGACACTGGTCATTCTGGACCTGAATCTCTGGACACTGACACTTAGCATCTGACTCTCACTGACAGCAGTTACTAAGGGTTTGCCTCTCTCTGGACACTGGTCACTCAGGGTCTGACTCTCTCTGGACACTGGTCACTCAGATTCTGACCCACTCTGGACATCGGTCGCTCAGAGTCTGAAACTCTCTGGACACTGGTCACTCAGTGTCTGACTCACTGGACACCTTTCGCTCAGTGTCTGACTCTCTCTGGACACTGGTCACTCAGGGTCTGACTCTCTTTGGACACTGGTCACTCAGGGTCTGACTCTCTCTGGACACCAGTCACTCAGGGTCTGACTCTCTCTGGACACTGGTCACTCAGTGTCTGACGCTCTCTGGACACTGGTTACTCAGGTTCTGACCCACACCGGACACAGTTCACACAGGTACTGACTATCTGGACACTGGTCACTCATGGACTTTCTTTTTCTGGACACTGTTCACTCAGGGTTTGATTCTCTCAGGACACTGATCACTCAGGGTCTGACTCTCTTTCGACTCCGGTCGCTCAGGGTCTGATGATCTGGACATCGGACACTCAGGGTCTGACTCTCACTGGACACCGGTAGCTCAGGGTCTGACAATCTGGGCACTGGTCACTCAGGTTCTGACACTCTCAGGACACTGATCACTCAGGGTCTGACTCTCTTTGGACTCCGGTCACCCAGGGTCTGATGATCTGGACACCGGTCACTCAGGTTCTGACTCTCTCTCTGGACACTGGTCGCTCATGGACTGCCTCTCTTTGGACACCAGCACCTCATCTTCCGATTAGGCACTCTGCAGCCTTCCGGTCTCAATATTGAGTTCAACAATTTCAGATCATAACCTCGGCCCCTATTTCATTTTCACTTATATTTTTCCACTCCTTTCCTTCCCCCCCACCTTTCCTTTTGTTTCTCTCTCACACCTGGCAGCTATCTTTTGCCCTGCCAGTACACTTTACACCTAATCACAGCCTATTACCATCTCGTCTAGCTTCTAATCTCTTTTACTTCTTTTGGTTCTTTTATTCTTTTGTCCGATCGCAGCCCTGCCTTCGATCTAGTTCCTTTTCTCTCCAGTTTTGAAGAAGGGTCAAACCCGAAACGTCAACTCAAATTTCTCTCCACGGATGTTGCCTGACTTGCTGAGTTTTTCCAGCATTTTCTGTTGTTATTTCGGATTTCCAACATCTGCAGTATTTTGCTATCGTACTCAGGTTCTTACTCTCTCTGGACACTAGTCACTCAGGGTCTGACTCACTCTGGACACTGGTCACTCAGGGCCTGACTCTATCTGGACACTGGTCACTCAAGGTCTGACTCTCTCTGGACACTAGTCACTCAGGGTCTGACACTCTCTGGATACGGGTCCCTCTGGGTCTGACTCTCTCTGGACACTGGTCACTCAGGGTCTGACTCTCTCTGGACACTGGTCACTCAGGGTCTGACTCTCTCTGGACACTGGTCACTCAGGGTCTGACTCTCTCTGGACACTGGTCACTCAGGGTCTGACTCTCACTGGACAACGGTCACTCAGCGTCTGACTCTATCTGGACACCGGTCAAGCAGGGTCTTACGCTCTCTGGAATCCGGTCACTCAGGGTCTGACACTCTCTGGACACTGGTCACTCAGGGTCTGAATCTCTCTGAACACTGGTCATTCAGTGTCTGACTCTCACTGACAGCAGTTACTCACGCTCTGACCCTCTATGGACAGTGGTCACTCAGAGTCTGACCCTCTCTGGACATCGGTCACTCAGAGTCTGAATCTCTCTGGAAACTGGTCACTCAGTGTCTGACTCTCTCTGAACACTGGTCACTCAGAGTCTGACTCTCTCTGGACATCGGTCACTCAGAGTCTGTCTCTCTCTGGACATTGCTCACTCAGGGTCTGACCCTCTCTGGACCTTGGTCACTCAGAGTCTGACTCTCTCTGGACATTGGTCACTCAGGGCCTGACCCTCTCTGGACACTGATCTCTCTGGGTCTGACTCTCTTTGGACTCCGCTCGCTCAGGGTGTGACTCTCTCTGGACACCGGTCACTCAGGGTCTGAATCTCTCTGGACACCAGGCACACAGCGTCTGACTCTCTCTGGACACCAGTCACTCAGGGTCTGACTCTCTCAGGGCACCGGTCACTCAGGGACTGACTCTCTTTGGACACCGGTCACTCAGGGTCTGACTCTCTCTGGACACCGGTCACTCAGGGTCTGTCTCGCTCTGAAGACCGGTCACTCAGGATCTGACTCTCTCCGGACACTAGTCAAGCAGGATCTGACTCTCTCCGAACACCGGTCAAGCACGGTCTGACTCTCTCTGGACACTGGTCACTCAGGGTCTGACTCTCACTGCCAGCAGTTACTCAGGGTCGGATGCTCTCTGGACTGTGGTCACAGGGTTTGACTCTCTCTGGACACCGGTCACTCAGAGTCTGACCCTCTCTGGACATCAGTCTCTCAGAGTCTGACTCTCTCTGGACACTGGTCACTCATGGTCTGACTCTGTCTGGACACCGGTCACTCATGGTCTGTCCCACTCTGAACACCGGTCACTCAGGATCTGACTCTCTCTGGACACTGGTCAAGCAGGGTCTGACTCTCTCTGGACACCGGTCAAGCAGGGTCTGACGATTCTCTGGACATTTGTCACTCTGTACCTGAATCTCTGGACACTGATCACTCAGGGTCTGACATTCTCTGGGCACTGGTCACTCAGGGTCTGACTCTCACTGACAGCAGTTACTCAGGGTCTGACTCTCTCTGGACAGTGGTCACAGGGTCTGACTTTCTCTGGACATCGGTCACTCGGAGTGTGACCCTTCCTGGACATTGGTCGCTCAGAGTCTGAGTCTCTCTGGACACTGGTCACTCAGGGTCTGACTCTGTGGACTCTGGTCACTCAGGGTATGACTCTCACTGGACACTGGTCACTCAGGGTCTGATTCTCTCTGGACACTGGGCACTCAGGTTCTGACTCCCACCGTACACAGGTCACACAGGTACCGACTATCTGGTCACTAGTCACTCATGGACTTCATTTATCTGGACACCGGTCACTAAGGGTTTGACTCTGTCTGGACCTGGGTCACTCAGTATCTGAATCTCTGGACAACGGTCAATCAGTGTGTGACTCTCACTGGACACCGGTCACTCAGGGTCTGTCTCACTCTGATGACTGGGCACTCAGGATCTGATTCTCCCTGGACACTGGTCAAGCAGGGTCTGACTCTCTCTGGACACTGGTCACTCAGCGTCTGACTCTCTCTTGACACTGGTCACTCTGGACCTGAATCTCTGGAGACTGGTCAGTCAGCGTCTGACTCTCACTGACAGCAGTTACTCAGGGTCTGTCCCTCTCTCTGGACAGTGGTCACTCAGGGTCTGTCTCTTCCTGGACACTGTTCACTCAGATTCTGACCCACTTTGAACACCGGGCACTCTGGGACGGTCTCTCTCTGGACACCGGTCACTCAAGGACTGACTCTCTCTGGACACCAGTCACTCAGAGTCTGACTCTCCCTGGACACTGGTCACTCAGGGTCTGACTCTCTCTGGACACTGGTTACTCAGGTTCTGACCCCCACCGGCCAAAGGTCTCACAGGTAATGACTATCTGGACACTGGTCACTCATGGACTTTCTTTATCTGGACACTGGTCAATCAGGGTTTGATTCTCTCTATGGACACTGGTCACTCAGGCCCTGACACTATCAGGACACTGATCACTCAGGGTCTGACAGTGTTTGGACTCCGATCGCTCACTGTCTGACGATCTGGACACCGGTCACTCAGGTTCTGACTCTCACTGGACACCGGTCACTCAGGGTCTGACTCTCTCTTGACACTGGTCACTCAGGGTCAGACTCTCTCTGGATACCAGTCACTCAGGATCTCCCACTCACTGGTCACCAGTCTCTCAGGGTCTGACACTCTCTGGTCAGCAGTGTCTCAGGGTCTGACTCTCTGGACACCGGTCACTCAGGGCCTGAATCTCTCTGTTCACCAGTCACTCAGGGTCTGACTCTGTATGGACACCGGTCGCTCAGTGTCTGTCTCGCTCTGAAGACCGGTCACTCATGATCTGACTCTCTCGGGACACTGGTCAAGCAGGGTCTGACTCTCTCTGGACACCGGTCAATCAGTGTCTGACTCTCTCTGGACAGCGGTCTCTCAGGGACTGACTCTCTGGACACTATTCACTCTGGGTCTGAATCTCTCTGAACACCGGTTACTCAGGGACTAACTCTCTGGACACCAGTCACTCAGGGTCTGACTCTCTGGACACTGGTCACACAGCATTTGACTCTCTCTGGACGCTGGTCACTCAGGTTATGAATCTTTCTGGACACCGGTCACTCAGCGTCTGACTCTCTCTGGACACTGGTCACTCAGGCTCTGACTCTCTCTGGACACCAGTCAAGCAGTGTCTTACTCTCTCTGGACACCTGTCACTCAGGGCCTGACACACTCAGGACACTGGTCACCCTGAGTCTGGCACACTCTGGACACTTGTCACTCTGGGTCTGACTCTCTCTGGACCCGGACCCTCAGGCTCTGACTCTCTGGACACCTGTCACTCATGGTCTGACTCTCACTGGACTCCGGTCAATCAGGGTCTGACTCTCTCTTGACACTGGTCACTCATGGTCAGACTCTCTCTGGACACCAGTCGCTGAGGTTCAGCCACTCTCTGGACACGGGTCACTTAGTGTCTGTCTAGCTCTGAAGACCGGTCACTCGTGATCTGACTCTCTCTGGAAACTGGTCAAGCAGGGTCTGACTTTCTCTGGACACCGGTCAAGCAGGGTCTGACTCTCTCTACACAGTGGTCACTCTGGACCTGAATCTCTGGACACTGATCACTCAGGGTCTGACACTCTCTGGACACTGGTCACTCAGGATCTGACTCTCACTGACGGCAGTTACTCAGGGTCTGACTCTCTCTGGGCAATGGTCACAGGGTCTGACTCTCTCTGGACACCGGTCACTCAGGTTCTGACTCTCTCTGGACATTGGTCGGTCAGAGTCTGACTCTCTCTGGACACTGGTCACTCAGGTTCTGACTCTCTCTGGACACCGGTCGCTCAGGGTCTGACTCTCTCTGGACACTGGTCACTCAGGTTCTGACTCTCTTTGGACACTGGTCACTCAGTGTCTGACTCTCACTGACAGCAGTTACTCAGAGTCTGACCCTCTCTGGACATCGGTCACTCAGAGTCTGACTCTCTCTGGACACTGGTCACTCAGTGTCTGACAACCTGGTCACTGGTCAGTCAGTGTCTGACCCTCTCTGGACATTGGTCAGTCAGAATCTGACTCTCTCTGGATATTAGTCACTCAGGGTCTGACACTCTCTGGATACTGGTCCCTTTGGGTCTGACTCTGTCTGGACACTGGTCACTCAGGGTCTGACTCTCTCTGGACACTGGTCACTCAGGGTCTGACTCTCTCTGGATTCTGGTCGCTCAGGGTCTGACTCTCTTTGGACTCCGGTCGCTCAGGGTCTGACGATCTGGACACCAATCACTCAGGGTCTGACTCTCACTGGACAACGGTCACTCAGGGTCTGACTCTCTCTTGACACTGGTCACTCAGGGTCAGACTCTCTCTGGAAACCAGTCTCTCAGGGACTGCCACTTACTAGTCACCAGTCACTCAGGGTCTGACTCTATCTGGACACCGGTCAAGCAGGGTTTGACTCTCTCTGGAATCCGGTCACTCAGGGTCTGACACTCTCTGGACACTGGTCACTCAGGGTCTGAATCTCTCTGAACACTGGTCATTCAGTGTCTGACTCTCACTGACAGCAGTTACTCACGCTCTGACCCTCTATGGACAGTGGTCACTCAGAGTCTGACCCTCTCTGGACATCGGTCACTCAGAGTCTGAATCTCTCTGGACACTGGTCACTCAGTGTCTGACTCTCTCTGAACACTGGTCACTCAGAGTCTGACCCTCTCTGGACATCGGTCACTCAGAGTCTGTCTCTCTCTGGACATTGCTCACTCAGGGTCTGACCCTCTCTGGACATTGGTCACTCAGAGTCTGACTCTCTCTGGACATTGGTCACTCAGCATCTGACCCTCTCTGGACACTGATCTCTCTGGGTCTGACTCTCTTTGGACTCCGCTCGCTCAGGGTGTGACTCTCTCTGGACACCGGTCACTATGGGTCTGACTCTCTCTGGACAACAGTCACTCAGGATCTGACTCTTTCAGGACACCGGTCACTCAGGGACTGACTCTCTTTGGACACTGGTCACTCAGGGTCTGACTCTCTCTGGACACCGGTCACTCAGGGTCTGTCTCGCTCTGAAGACTGGTCACTCAGTATCTGACTCTCTCCGGACACTAGTCAAGCAGGATCTGACTCTCTCCGAACACCGGTCAAGCGCGGTCTGACTCTCTCTGGACACTGGTCACTCAGGGTCTGACTCTCACTGACAGCAGTTACTCAGGGTCGGATGCTCTCTGGACGGTGGTCACAGGGTTTGACTCTCTCTGGACACCGTTCACTCAGAGTCTGACCCTCTCTGGACATCAGTCTCTCAGAGTCTGACTCTCTCTGGACACTGGCTACTCATGGTCTGACTCTGTCTGGACAACGGTCACTCATGGTCTGTCCCACTCTGAACACCGGTCACTCAGGATCTGACTCTCTCTGGACACTGGTCAAGCAGGGTCTGACTCTCTCTGGACACCGGTCAAGCAGGGTCTGACGATTCTCTGGACACTTGTCACTCTGTACCTGAATCTCTGGACACTGATCACTCAGGGTCTGACATTCTCTGGACACTGGTCACTCAGGGTCTGACTCTCACTGACAGCAGTTACTCAGGGTCTGACTCTCTCTGGACAGTGGTCACAGGGTCTGGCTTTCTCTGGACATCGGTCACTCGGAGTGTGACCCTTCCTGGACATCGGTCGCTCAGAGTCTGACTCTCTCTGGACACTGGTCACTCAGGGCCTGACTCTGTGGACTCTGGTCACTCAGGGTCTGACTCTCACTGGACACTGGTCACTCAGGGTCTGAGTCTCTCTGGACACTGGGCACTCAGGTTCTGACTCCCACCGTACACAGGTCACACAGGTACCGACTATCTGGTCACTAGTCACTCATGGACTTCATTTATCTGGACACCGATCACTCAGGGTTTGACTCTGTCTGGACCTGGGTCACTCAGTATCTGAATCTCTGGACAACGGTCAATCAGTGTGTGACTCTCACTGGACACCGGTCACTCAGGGTCTGTCTCACTCTGATGACCGGTCACTCAGGATCTGATTCTCTCTGGACACTGGTCAAGCAGGGTCTGACTCTCTCTGGACACTGGTCACTCAGCGTCTGACTCTCTCTTGACACTGGTCACTCTGGACCTGAATCTCTGGAGACTGGTCAGTCAGCATCTGACTCTCACTGACAGCAGTTACTCAGGGTCTGTCCCTCTCTCTGGACAGTGGTCACTCAGGGTCTGTCTCTTCCTGGACACTGTTCACTCAGATTCTGACCCACTCTGAACACCGGGCACTCTGGGATGGTCTCTCTCTGGACACCGGTCACTCAAGGACTGACTCTCTCTGGACACCAGTCACTCAGAGTCTGACTCTCCCTGGACACTGGTCACTCAGGGTCTGACTCTCTCTGAACACTGGTTACTCAGGTTCTGACCCCCACCGGACACAGGTCTCACAGGTACTGACTATCTGGACACTGGTCACTCATGGACTTTCTTTATCTGGACACTGGTCAATCAGGGTTTGATTCTCTCTATGGACACTGGTCACTCAGGTCCTGACACTATCAGGACACTGATCACTCAGGGTCTGACTCTGTTTGGACTCTGATCGCTCAGGGTCTGACGATCTGGACACCGGTCACTCAGGTTCTGACTCTCACTGGACACCGGTCACTCAGGGTCTGACTCTCTCTTGACACTGGTCACTCAGGGTCAGACTCTCTCTGGACACCAGTCACTCAGGATCTGCCACTCACTGGTCACCAGTCACTCAGGGTCTGACACTCTCTGGTCACCAGTGTCTCAGGGTCTGACTCTCTGGACACCGGTCACTCAGGGCCTGAATCTCTCTGTTCACCAGTCACTCAGGGTCTGACTCTGTATGGACACCGGTCGCTCAGTGTCTGTCTCGCTCTGAAGACCGGTCACTCATGATCTGACTCTCTCTGGACACTGGTCAAGCAGGGTCTGACTCTCTCTGGACACCGGTCAAGCAGTGTCTGACTCTCTCTGGACAGCGGTCTCTCAGGGACTGATTCTCTGGACACTATTCACTCTGGGTCTGAATCTCTCTGAACACCGGTTACTCAGGGACTAACTCTCTGGACACCAGTCACTCAGGGTCTGACTCTCTGGACACTGGTCACACAGCATTTGGCTCTCTCTGGACGCTGGTCACTCAGGTTATGAATCTTTCTGGACACCGGTCACTCAGCGTCTGACTCTCTCTGGACACTGGTCACTCAGGCTCTGACTCTCTCTGGACACCAGTCAAGCAGTGTCTTACTCTCTCTGGACACCTGTCACTCAGGGCCTGAATCTCTCTGGACACTTGTCACACAGGTTCTGACACACTCAGGACACTGCTCACCCTGGGTCTGGCACACTCTGGACACTTGTCACTCTGGGTCTGACTCTCTCTGGACCCGGTCCCTCAGGCTCTGACTCTCTGGACACCTGTCACTCATGGTCTGACTCTCACTGGACTCCGGTCACTCAGGGTCTGACACTCTGGACACCGGTCACTCATGGTCTGACTCTCACTGGACTCCGGTCACTCAGGGTCTGACTCTCTCTTGACACTGGTCACTCATGGTCAGACTCTCTCTGGACACCAGTCACTGAGGTTCTGCCACTCTCTGGACACCGGTCACTTAGTGTCTGTCTAGCTCTGAAGACCGGTCATTCGTGATCTGACTCTCTCTGGAAACTGGTCAAGCAGGGTCTGACTTTCTCTGGACACCGGTCAAGCAGGGTCTGACTCTCTCTACACAGTGATCACTCTGGACCTGAATCTCTGGACACTGATCAGTCAGGGTCTGACACTCTCTGGACACTGGTCACTCAGGATCTGACTCTCACTGACGGCAGTTACTCAGGGTCTGACTCTCTCTGGGCAATGGTCACAGGGTCTGACTCTCTCTGGACACGAGTCACTCAGGGTCTGACTCACTCTGGACACTGGTCACTCAGGGCCTGACTCTATCTGGACACTGGTCACTCAAGGTCTGACTCTCTCTGGACACTGGTCACTCAGGCTCTGACTCTCTCTGGACACTGGTCACTCAGGGTCTGACTCTCTCTGGACACTGGTCACTCAGGGTCTCACTCTCTCTGGATTCTGGTCGCTCAGGGTCTGACTCTCTTTGGACTCCGGTCGCTCAGGGTCTTACGATCTGGACACCAATCACTCAGGGTCTGATTCTCACTGGACAACGGTCACTCAGGGTCTGACTCTCTCTTGACACTGGTCACTCAGGGTCAGACTCTCTCTGGAAACCAGTCTCTCCGGGTCTGCCACTTACTAGTCACCAGTCACTCAGGGTCTGACTCTATCTGGACACCGGTCAAGTAGGGTCTGACCCTCTCTGGACATCGGTCACCCAGAGTCTGAATCTCTCTGGACACTGGTCACTCAGTGTCTGACTCTCTCTGAACACTGGTCACTCAGAGTCTGACTCTCTCTGGACATCGGTCACTCAGAGTCTGTCTCTCTCTGGACATTGCTCACTCAGGGTCTGACCCTCTCTGGACATTGGTCACTCAGAGTCTGACTCTCTCTGGACATTGGTCACTCAGGGTCTGACCCTCTCTGGACACTGATCACTCTGGGTCTGACTCTCTTTGGACTCTGCTCGCTCAGGGTGTGACTCTCTCTGGACACCGGTCACTCAGGGTCTGAATCTCTCTGGACCCCGGTCACTCAGAGTATGACCCTTTCTGGACATCGGTCACTCAGAGTCTGACTCTCTCTGGACACTGGTCACTCAGGGTCTGAGTCTGTGGACACTGGTCACTCAGGGTCTGACTCTCACTGGACACTGGTCACTCAGGGTCTGATTCTCTCTGGACACTGGTCACTCAGGTTCTGACTCCCACCAGACACAGGTCACACAGGTACCGACTATCTGGACACTAGTCACTCATGGACTTTATTTTTCTGGACATCGGTCACTCAGGGTTTGGATCTATCTGGACCCCGGTCACTCAGTGTCTGAATCTCTGGACACCGGTCAATCAGGGTGTGACTCTCACTGGACACTGATCACTCAGGGTCTGTCTCACTCTGATGACTGGGCACTCAGGACCTGATTCTATCTGGACACTCGTCAATCAGGGTCTGACTCTCTCTGGATATCGGTCATGCAGGGTCTGACTCTCTCTTGACACTGGTCACTCTGGACCTGAATCTCTGGAGACTGGTCAGTCAGCGTCTGACTCTCACTGACAGCAGTTACTCAGGGCCTGTCCCTCTCTCTGGACAGTGGTCACTCAGGGTCTGTCTCTTTCTGGACACTGGTCACTCAGATTCTGACCCACTCTGGACACCGATCACTCAAGGCCTGACTCTCTCTGGACACCAGTCACTCAGGGACTGACTCTCTCTGGACACCTGTCACTCAGGGTCTGACTCTCTCTGGACACTGGTCACTCAGGCTCTGACTCTCCCTGGACGCTGGTCTCTCAGGGTCTGACTCTCTCTGGACACTGGTTACTCAGGTTCTGACCCCCACCGGACACAGGTCTCAAAGGTACTGACTATCTGGACACTGGTCACTCATGGACTTTCTTTATCTGGACACCAGTCAATCAGGGTTTGATTGTCTCTATGGACACTGGACACTGAGATTCTGACACTATCAGGACACTGATCACTCAGGGTTTGACTCTCTTTGGACTCCGGTCGCTGAGGGTCTGACGAACTGGACACCGGTCACTCAGGGTCTGACTGTCACTGGACACCGGTCACTCAGGGTCTGACTCTCTCTTGACACTGGTCACTCAGGGTCAGACTCTATCTGGACACCAGTCACTCAGGGTCTGCCACTCACTGGTCACCAGTCACTCAGCGTTTGACTCTCTCTGGACACCGGTCACTCACCATCTGTCTCGCTCTGAGGACCGGTCACTCAGGATCTGACTCTCTCTGGACACTGGTCAGGCAGGTTCTGACTCTCTCTGGACACCGGACAAGCAGTGTCTGACTCTCTCTTGGCACTGGTCACTCTGGACCTGAATCTCTGGACACTGGTCACTCAGCGTCTGACTCTCACTGACAGCAGTTACTCAGGGTCTGTCTCTCTCTGGACAGTGGTCAGTCAGTGGCTGACTATTTCTGGACACTGGTCACTCAGATTCTGACCCACTCTGGACATCGGTTGCTCAGAGTCTCACTCTATCTGGACACTTGTCATTCAGTGTCTGACTCTCTGGACACCGGTCACTCAGGGTCTGAATCTCTCTGGACACTGGTCATTCTGCGTCTGAATCTCTCTGGACACCGGTCGCTCAGGTTCTGAACACTCTCAGGACACTGATCACTCAGGGTCTGACTCTCTTTGGACTCCGTTCGCTCTGGGTCTGACGTTCTGGACACAGGTCACTCAGGGTCTGACTCTCTCTCTGGACACTGGTCAATCATGGACTGACTCTCTGGACACCGGTCACTCAGGGTCTGACTCTCTGGACACCGTTCGCTCAGGTTCTGACTCTCTTTGGGCACCGGTCAAGCAGAGTCTGAATCTCTCTGGACACTGGTCACGCTGGACCTCAATCTCTGGACACTGGTCACTCATGGTCTGACACTCTCTGGACACTAGTCACTCTGAACCTGAATCCCTGGACACTGGTCACTCAGGGTCTGACTCTCACCGGACAATGTTCACTCTGGACCTGAATATCTGGACACTGGTCACTCAAGGTCTGACTCTCTCTGGACACTGGTCACTTAGGGTCTGACTTTCTCTGGACATCAGTCACTCCAGGTCTGACTCTCCCAGGACACTGGTCACTCAGGGACTGACTCTCTGGACACCGGTCATTCAGGGTCTGATTCTCTCGGAGCTCCGGTCACTCAGGGACTGACACTCTGGGCACCAGTCACTCACGGTCTGACTCTCTGGACACCGGTCTCTCAGCATCTGACTCTCTCTAGACACTGGTCACTCAGGGTCTGACTCTCTCTGGTCACTGGTCACTCTGGCTCTGACTCTCTCTGGACACCAGTCACGCAAGGGCTGGCTCTCTCTGGACACTGGTCACTCAGGCTGTGACTCTCTCTGGACACCAGTCGTTCAGGCCCTGACTCGCTCTGTGCACCAATCACTCAGTGTCTGTATCTCTCTGGACACCAGTCTCTCAGGGTCACTCAGAGTCTCACACTCTCAGGACACAGGTCACTCTTGGTATGAATCTCTCTGGACACTGGCACTCTGGTCCTGAATATCTGGACACTGATCACTCAGATCTGACTCTCTCTGGACACTGGTCACTCAGGGTCTGACTCTCACTGACAGCAGTTACTCAGGGTCGGACGCTCTCTGGACAGTGGTCACAGGGTTTGACTCTTTCTGGACACTGTTCACTCAGAGTCTGACCCTATCTGGACATCAGTCTCTCAGAGTCTGACTCTCTCTGGACACTGGTCACTCATGGTCTGACTCTGTCTGGACACCGGTCACTCATGGTCTGTCTCACTCTGAACACCAGTCACTCAGGATCTGACTCTCTCTGGACACTGGTCAAGCAGGGTCTGACTCTCTCTGTACACCGGTCAAGCAGGGTCTGACTCTGTCTGGATATCGGTCACTCAGGGTCTGACTCTCTCTTGACACTGGTCACTCTGGACCTGAATCTCTGGAGACTGGTCAGTCAGCGTCTGACACTCACTGACAGCAGTTACTCAGGGTCTGCCCCTCTCTCGGGACAGTGGTCACTCAGGGCCTGTCTCTTTCTGGACACTGGTCACTCAGATTCTGACCCACTCTGGACACCGGTCACTCAGGGACTGACTCTCTCTGGACACCAGTCACTCAGGGACTGACTCTCTCTGGACACCTGTCACTCAGGGTCTGACTCTGTCTGGACACTGGTCACTCAGGCTCTGACTCTCCCTGGACACCGGTCACTCAGGGTCTGACTCTCACTGGACACCGGTCACTCAGGGTCTGACTCTCTCTGGACACTGGTCAAGCAGGGTCTGACTCTCTCTGGACACCGGTCAAGCAGGGTCTGACGATTCTCTGGACACTGGTCACTCTGTACCTGAATCTCTGGACACTGATCACTCAGGGTCTGACAATCCCTGGACACTGGTCACTCAGGGTCTGACTCTCAGTGACAGTAGTTACTCAGGGTCTGACTCTCTCTGGACAGTGGTCACAGGGTCTGACTTTCTCTGGACATCGGTCACTCGGAGTGTGACCCTTTTTGGACATCGGTCGCTCAGCGTCTGACTCTCTCTGGACACTGGTCACTCAGGGTCTGACTCTGTGGACTCTGGTCACTCAGGGTCTGAATCTCACTGGACACTGGTCACTCAGGGTCTGATTCTCTCTGGACACTGGGCACTCAGGTTCTGACTCCCACCGGACACAGGTCACACAGGTACCGACTACCTGGTCACTAGTCACTCATGGACTTCATTTTTCTGGACACTGGTCTCTCAGGTTTTGACTCTGTCTGGACCTCGGTTACTCAGTATCTGAATCTCTGGATAACGGTCAATCAGGGTGTGACTCTCACTGGACACCGGTCACTCAGGGTCTGTCTCACTCTGATGACCGGTCACTCAGGACCTGATTCTCTCTGGACACTGGTCAAGCAGGGTCTGACTCTCTCTGGACACTGGTCACTCAGCGTCTGACTCTCTCTTGACACTGGTCACTCTGGACCTGAATCTCTGGAGACTGGTCAGTCAGCGTCTGACTCTCACTGACAGCATTTACTCAGGGTCTGTCCCTTTCTCCGGACAGTGGTCACTCAGAGTCTGTCTCTTTCTGGACACTGTTCACTCAGATTCTGACCCACTCTGAACACCGGGCACTCTGGGACGGACTCTCTCTGGACACCGGTCACTCAGGGACTGACTCTCTCTGGACACCGGTCACTCAGGGTCTGACTCTCTCTGGACACCAGTCACTCAGAGTCTGACTCTCCCTGGACACTGGTCACTCAGGGCTGACTCTCTACACTGGTTACTCAGGTTCTGACCCCCACCGGACAAAGGTCTCACAGGTACTGACTATCTGGACACTGGTCACTCATGGACTTTCTTTATCTGGACACCGGTCAATCAGGGTTTGATTCTCTCTATGGACACTGGTCACTCAGGTTCTGACACTATCAGGACACTGGTCACTCAGGGTCTGACACTCTCAGGACACTGATCACTCAGGGTCTGACTCTGTTTGGACTCCGGTCGCTCAGGGTCTGACGATCTGGACACCGGTCACTCAGGTTCTGACTCTCACTGGACACCTGTCACTCAGGTTCTGACTCTCACTGGACACCGGTCACTCAGGGTCAGACTCTCTCTGGACACCAGTCACTCAGGGTCGGCCACTCACTGGTCACTAGTCACTCAGGGTTTGACTCTCTCTGGACACTGGTCATTCAGGGTCTGACTCTCTCTGGACACCGGTCACTCAGGGTCTTTCTTGCTCTGAAGACCAGTCACTCAGGATCTGACTCTCTCTGGACACGAGTCAAGCAGGGTCTGACTCTTTCCGCACACCTGTCAAGCAGGGTCTGACTCTCTCTGGACACTGGTCACTCAGGGTGTGACTCTCACTGGACACCGATCACTCAGGGTCTGTCTCACTCTGATGACCGGTCACTCAGGATCTGATTCTATCTGGACACTGGTCAAGCAGGGTCTGACTCTCTCTGGATATCGGTCACTCAGGGTCTGACTCTCTCTTGACAGTGGTCACTCTGGACCTGAATCTCTGGAGACTGATCAGTCAGCGTCTGACTCTCACTGACAGCAGTTACTCAGGGTCTGTCCCTCTCTCTGGACAGTGGTCACTCAGGGTCTGTCTCTTTCTGGACACTGGTCACTCAGATTCTGACCCAATCTGGACACTGGTCACTCAGGGACTGACTCTCTCTGGACACCAGTCACTCAGGGACTGACTCTCTCTGGACACCTGTCACTCAGGGTCTGACTCTCTCTGGACACCGGTCACTCAGGCTCTGACTCTCCCTGGACACCGGTCACTCAGGGTCTGACTCTCACTGGACACAGGTCACTCAGGGTCTGACTCTCTCTTGACACTGGTCACTCAGGGTCAGACTCTCTCTGGACTCCAGTCACTCAGGGTCTGCCACTCACTGGTCACCAGTCACTCAGGGTTTGACTCTCTCTGAGCACCGGTCACTCAGCGTCTGTCTCACTCTGAAGACCGGTCACTCAGGATCTGACTCTCTCTGGACACTGGTCAAGCTGGTTCTGACTCTCTCTGGACACTGGACAAGCAGTGTCTGACTGTCTCTTGACACTGGTCACTCTGGACCTGAATCTCTGGACACTGGTCACTCAGCGTCTGACTCTCACTGACAGCAGTTACTCAGGGTCTGTCTCTCTCTGGACAGTGGTCACTCAGTGGCTGACTCTCTCTGGACTCTGGTCACTCAGATTCTGACCCACTCTGGACATCGGTCGCTCAGAGTCTGACTCTCTCTGGACACTTGTCATTCAGTGTCTGACTCTCTGGACACCGGCCACTCAGGGTCTGAATCTCTCTGGACACTGGTCACTCAGGGTCTGACTCTCCCTGGACACTGGTCACTCTGGGTCTGAAACTCTCTGGACACCGGTCACTGAGGTTCTGAACACTCACAGGACACTGATCACTCAGGGTCTGACTCTCTTTGGACTCCGTTCGCTCTGGGTCTGACAATCTGGACACAGGTCACTCAGGGTCTGGCTCTCTCTCTGGACACTGGTCAATCATGGACTGACTCCCTGGACACTGGTCCCTCAGGCTGTGACTCTCTCTGGACACCAGCCGTTCAGGCCCTGACTCGCTCTGTTCACCAATCACTCATTGTCTGTATCTCTCTGGACACCAGTCTCTCAGGGTCACTCAGAGTCTCACACTCTCAGGACACAGGTCACTCTGGGTATGAATCTCTCTGGACACTGGCACTCTGGTCCTGAATATTTGGACACTGATCACTCAGATCTGACTCTCTCTGGACACTGGTCACTCAGGGTCTGACTCTCACTGACAGCAGTTACTCAAGGTCTGACACTCTCTGGACAGTGGTCACAGGGTCTGACTCTCACTGGACACCGGTCGCTCTGAGTCTGACCCACTCTGGACACTGGTCACTCAGGGTCTGAGTCTCTGGAAACTCGTCACTCAGTGTCTGACTCTCACTGGACACTGGACACTCCGGTTATGACACTCTCAGGGCACAGGTCATTCAAGGTCTGACTCTCTCTGGACACCGGTCAATCAAGGCCTGACTCACTCTGGACACTGGTCACTCAGGGATTGACTCTCTCTGGACACTGGTCACTCACGGTCTGACTGTCTCTGGACACTGGTCAATCTGGGTCCAATTCTCTGGACACCGGTCACTCAGGGTCTGACTCTCTCTGGACACTGATCACTCATGGTCAGACTCTATCTGGACACCAGTCATTTAGGCACTGCCACTCTCTGGACACCGGTCAATCAGGGTCTCACACTCTCAGTATACCCATCACTCAGGGCCTGTTTCTCTCTGGACACCGGTCATTCAGGGTCTGACTCTCTCTGGACAATGGTCACTCAGGGTCTGTGTTGCTCTGAAGACCGGGCACTCAGGATCTGACTCTCTCTGGACACTGGTCAAGCAGGGTCTGACTCTCTCTGTACACCGGTCAAGCAGGGTCTGACTCTGTCTGGATATCGGTCACTCAGGGTCTGACTCTCTCTTGACACTGGTCACTCTGGACCTGAATCTCTGGAGACTGGTCAGTCAGCGTCTGACACTCACTGACAGCAGTTACTCAGGGTCTGCCCCTCTCTCGGGACAGTGGTCACTCAGGGCCTGTCTCTTTCTGGACACTGGTCACTCAGATTCTGACCCACTCTGGACACCGGTCACTCAGGGACTGACTCTCTCTGGACACCAGTCACTCAGGGACTGACTCTCTCTGGACACCTGTCACTCAGGGTCTGACTCTGTCTGGACACCGGTCACTCAGGCTCTGACTCTCCCTGGACACCGGTCACTCAGGGTCTGACTCTCACTGGACACCGGTCACTCAGGGTCTGACTCTCTCTGGACACTGGTCAAGCAGGGTCTGACTCTCTCTGGACACCGGTCAAGCAGGGTCTGACGATTCTCTGGACACTGGTCACTCTGTACCTGAATCTCTGGACACTGATCACTCAGGGTCTGACAATCCCTGGACACTGGTCACTCAGGGTCTGACTCTCAGTGACAGTAGTTACTCAGGGTCTGACTCTCTCTGGACAGTGGTCACAGGGTCTGACTTTCTCTGGACATCGGTCACTCGGAGTGTGACCCTTTTTGGACATCGGTCGCTCAGCGTCTGACTCTCTCTGGACACTGGTCACTCAGGGTCTGACTCTGTGGACTCTGGTCACTCAGGGTCTGAATCTCACTGGACACTGGTCACTCAGGGTCTGATTCTCTCTGGACACTGGGCACTCAGGTTCTGACTCCCACCGGACACAGGTCACACAGGTACCGACTACCTGGTCACTAGTCACTCATGGACTTCATTTTTCTGGACACTGGTCTCTCAGGTTTTGACTCTGTCTGGACCTCGGTCACTCAGTATCTGAATCTCTGGATAACGGTCAATCAGGGTGTGACTCTCACTGGACACCGGTCACTCAGGGTCTGTCTCACTCTGATGACCGATCACTCAGGACCTGATTCTCTCTGGACACTGGTCAAGCAGGGTCTGACTCTCTCTGGACACTGGTCACTCAGTGTCTGACTCTCTCTTGACACTGGTCACTCTGGACCTGAATCTCTGGAGACTGGTCAGTCAGCGTCTGACTCTCACTGACAGCATTTACTCAGGGTCTGTCCCTTTCTCCGGACAGTGGTCACTCAGAGTCTGTCTCTTTCTGGACACTGTTCACTCAGATTCTGACCCACTCTGAACACCGGGCACTCTGGGACGGACTCTCTCTGGACACCGGTCACTCAGGGACTGACTCTCTCTGGACACCGGTCACTCAGGGTCTGACTCTCTCTGGACACCAGTCACTCAGAGTCTGACTCTCCCTGGACACTGGTCACTCAGGGCTGACTCTCTACACTGGTTACTCAGGTTCTGACCCCCACCGGACAAAGGTCTCACAGGTACTGACTATCTGGACACTGGTCACTCATGGACTTTCTTTATCTGGACACCAGTCAATCAGGGTTTGATTCTCTCTATGGACACTGGTCACTCAGGTTCTGACACTATCAGGACACTGGTCACTCAGGGTCTGACACTCTCAGGACACTGATCACTCAGGGTCTGACTCTGTTTGGACTCCGGTCGCTCAGGGTCTGACGATCTGGACACCGGTCACTCAGGTTCTGACTCTCACTGGACACCTGTCACTCAGGTTCTGACTCTCACTGGACACCGGTCACTCAGGGTCAGACTCTCTCTGGACACCAGTCACTCAGGGTCGGCCACTCACTGGTCACTAGTCACTCAGGGTTTGACTCTCTCTGGACACTGGTCATTCAGGGTCTGACTCTCTCTGGACACCGGTCACTCAGGGTCATTCTTGCTCTGAAGACCAGTCACTCAGGATCTGACTCTCTCTGGACACGAGTCAAGCAGGGTCTGACTCTTTCCGCACACCTGTCAAGCAGGGTCTGACTCTCTCTGGACACTGGTCACTCAGGGTGTGACTCTCACTGGACACCGATCACTCAGGGTCTGTCTCACTCTGATGACCGGTCACTCAGGATCTGATTCTATCTGGACACTGGTCAAGCAGGGTCTGACTCTCTCTGGATATCGGTCACTCAGGGTCTGACTCTCTCTTGACACTGGTCACTCTGGACCTGAATCTCTGGAGACTGATCAGTCAGCGTCTGACTCTCACTGACAGCAGTTACTCAGGGTCTGTCCCTCTCTCTGGACAGTGGTCACTCAGGGTCTGTCTCTTTCTGGACACTGGTCACTCAGATTCTGACCCAATCTGGACACTGGTCACTCAGGGACTGACTCTCTCTGGACACCAGTCACTCAGGGACTGACTCTCTCTGGACACCGGTCACTCAGGCTCTGACTCTCCCTGGACACCGGTCACTCAGGGTCTGACTCTCACTGGACACAGGTCACTCAGGGTCTGACTCTCTCTTGACACTGGTCACTCAGGGTCAGACTCTCTCTGGACTCCAGTCACTCAGGGTCTGCCACTCACTGGTCACCAGTCACTCAGGGTTTGACTCTCTCTGAGCACCGGTCACTCAGCGTCTGTCTCACTCTGAAGACCGGTCACTCAGGATCTGACTCTCTCTGGACACTGGTCAAGCTGGTTCTGACTCTCTCTGGACACTGGACAAGCAGTGTCTGACTGTCTCTTGACACTGGTCACTCTGGACCTGAATCTCTGGACACTGGTCACTCAGCGTCTGACTCTCACTGACAGCAGTTACTCAGGGTCTGTCTCTCTCTGGACAGTGGTCACTCAGTGGCTGACTCTCTCTGGACTCTGGTCACTCAGATTCTGACCCACTCTGGACATCGGTCGCTCAGAGTCTGACTCTCTCTGGACACTTGTCATTCAGTGTCTGACTCTCTGGACACCGGCCACTCAGGGTCTGAATCTCTCTGGACACTGGTCACTCAGGGTCTGACTCTCCCTGGACACTGGTCACTCTGGGTCTGAAACTCTCTGGACACCGGTCACTGAGGTTCTGAACACTCACAGGACACTGATCACTCAGGGTCTGACTCTCTTTGGACTCCGTTCGCTCTGGGTCTGACAATCTGGACACAGGTCACTCAGGGTCTGGCTCTCTCTCTGGACACTGGTCAATCATGGACTGACTCTCTGGACACTGGTCCCTCAGGCTGTGACTCTCTCTGGACACCAGCCGTTCAGGCCCTGACTCGCTCTGTTCACCAATCACTCAGTGTCTGTATCTCTCTGGACACCAGTCTCTCAGGGTCACTCAGAGTCTCACACTCTCAGGACACAGGTCACTCTGGGTATGAATCTCTCTGGACACTGGCACTCTGGTCCTGAATATTTGGACACTGATCACTCAGATCTGACTCTCTCTGGACACTGGTCACTCAGGGTCTGACTCTCACTGACAGCAGTTACTCAAGGTCTGACACTCTCTGGACAGTGGTCACAGGGTCTGACTCTCACTGGACACCGGTCGCTCTGAGTCTGACCCACTCTGGACACTGGTCACTCAGGGTCTGAGTCTCTGGAAACTCGTCACTCAGTGTCTGACTCTCACTGGACACTGGACACTCCGGTTATGACACTCTCAGGGCACAGGTCATTCAAGGTCTGACTCTCTCTGGACACCGGTCAATCAAGGCCTGACTCACTCTGGACACTGGTCACTCAGGGATTGACTCTCTCTGGACACTGGTCACTCACGGTCTGACTGTCTCTGGACACTGGTCAATCTGGGTCCAATTCTCTGGACACCGGTCACTCAGGGTCTGACTCTCTCTGGACACTGATCACTCATGGTCAGACTCTATCTGGACACCAGTCATTTAGGCACTGCCACTCTCTGGACACCGGTCAATCAGGGTCTCACACTCTCAGTATACCCATCACTCAGGGCCTGTTTCTCTCTGGACACCGGTCATTCAGGGTCTGACTCTCTCTGGACAATGGTCACTCAGGGTCTGTGTTGCTCTGAAGACCGGGCACTCAGGATCTGACTCTCTCTGGACACTGGTCAAGCAGGGTCTGACTCTCTCTGTACACCGGTCAAGCAGGGTCTGACTCTGTCTGGATATCGGTCACTCAGGGTCTGACTCTCTCTTGACACTGGTCACTCTGGACCTGAATCTCTGGAGACTGGTCAGTCAGCGTCTGACACTCACTGACAGCAGTTACTCAGGGTCTGCCCCTCTCTCGGGACAGTGGTCACTCAGGGCCTGTCTCTTTCTGGACACTGGTCACTCAGATTCTGACCCACTCTGGACACCGGTCACTCAGGGACTGACTCTCTCTGGACACCAGTCACTCAGGGACTGACTCTCTCTGGACACCTGTCACTCAGGGTCTGACTCTGTCTGGACACCGGTCACTCAGGCTCTGACTCTCCCTGGACACCGGTCACTCAGGGTCTGACTCTCACTGGACACCGGTCACTCAGGGTCTGACTCTCTCTGGACACTGGTCAAGCAGGGTCTGACTCTCTCTGGACACCGGTCAAGCAGGGTCTGACGATTCTCTGGACACTGGTCACTCTGTACCTGAATCTCTGGACACTGATCACTCAGGGTCTGACAATCCCTGGACACTGGTCACTCAGGGTCTGACTCTCAGTGACAGTAGTTACTCAGGGTCTGACTCTCTCTGGACAGTGGTCACAGGGTCTGACTTTCTCTGGACATCGGTCACTCGGAGTGTGACCCTTTTTGGACATCGGTCGCTCAGCGTCTGACTCTCTCTGGACACTGGTCACTCAGGGTCTGACTCTGTGGACTCTGGTCACTCAGGGTCTGAATCTCACTGGACACTGGTCACTCAGGGTCTGATTCTCTCTGGACACTGGGCACTCAGGTTCTGACTCCCACCGGACACAGGTCACACAGGTACCGACTACCTGGTCACTAGTCACTCATGGACTTCATTTTTCTGGACACTGGTCTCTCAGGTTTTGACTCTGTCTGGACCTCGGTCACTCAGTATCTGAATCTCTGGATAACGGTCAATCAGGGTGTGACTCTCACTGGACACCGGTCACTCAGGGTCTGTCTCACTCTGATGACCGATCACTCAGGACCTGATTCTCTCTGGACACTGGTCAAGCAGGGTCTGACTCTCTCTGGACACTGGTCACTCAGTGTCTGACTCTCTCTTGACACTGGTCACTCTGGACCTGAATCTCTGGAGACTGGTCAGTCAGCGTCTGACTCTCACTGACAGCATTTACTCAGGGTCTGTCCCTTTCTCCGGACAGTGGTCACTCAGAGTCTGTCTCTTTCTGGACACTGTTCACTCAGATTCTGACCCACTCTGAACACCGGGCACTCTGGGACGGACTCTCTCTGGACACCGGTCACTCAGGGACTGACTCTCTCTGGACACCGGTCACTCAGGGTCTGACTCTCTCTGGACACCAGTCACTCAGAGTCTGACTCTCCCTGGACACTGGTCACTCAGGGCTGACTCTCTACACTGGTTACTCAGGTTCTGACCCCCACCGGACAAAGGTCTCACAGGTACTGACTATCTGGACACTGGTCACTCATGGACTTTCTTTATCTGGACACCAGTCAATCAGGGTTTGATTCTCTCTATGGACACTGGTCACTCAGGTTCTGACACTATCAGGACACTGGTCACTCAGGGTCTGACACTCTCAGGACACTGATCACTCAGGGTCTGACTCTGTTTGGACTCCGGTCGCTCAGGGTCTGACGATCTGGACACCGGTCACTCAGGTTCTGACTCTCACTGGACACCTGTCACTCAGGTTCTGACTCTCACTGGACACCGGTCACTCAGGGTCAGACTCTCTCTGGACACCAGTCACTCAGGGTCGGCCACTCACTGGTCACTAGTCACTCAGGGTTTGACTCTCTCTGGACACTGGTCATTCAGGGTCTGACTCTCTCTGGACACCGGTCACTCAGGGTCATTCTTGCTCTGAAGACCAGTCACTCAGGATCTGACTCTCTCTGGACACGAGTCAAGCAGGGTCTGACTCTTTCCGCACACCTGTCAAGCAGGGTCTGACTCTCTCTGGACACTGGTCACTCAGGGTGTGACTCTCACTGGACACCGATCACTCAGGGTCTGTCTCACTCTGATGACCGGTCACTCAGGATCTGATTCTATCTGGACACTGGTCAAGCAGGGTCTGACTCTCTCTGGATATCGGTCACTCAGGGTCTGACTCTCTCTTGACACTGGTCACTCTGGACCTGAATCTCTGGAGACTGATCAGTCAGCGTCTGACTCTCACTGACAGCAGTTACTCAGGGTCTGTCCCTCTCTCTGGACAGTGGTCACTCAGGGTCTGTCTCTTTCTGGACACTGGTCACTCAGATTCTGACCCAATCTGGACACTGGTCACTCAGGGACTGACTCTCTCTGGACACCAGTCACTCAGGGACTGACTCTCTCTGGACACCGGTCACTCAGGCTCTGACTCTCCCTGGACACCGGTCACTCAGGGTCTGACTCTCACTGGACACAGGTCACTCAGGGTCTGACTCTCTCTTGACACTGGTCACTCAGGGTCAGACTCTCTCTGGACTCCAGTCACTCAGGGTCTGCCACTCACTGGTCACCAGTCACTCAGGGTTTGACTCTCTCTGAGCACCGGTCACTCAGCGTCTGTCTCACTCTGAAGACCGGTCACTCAGGATCTGACTCTCTCTGGACACTGGTCAAGCTGGTTCTGACTCTCTCTGGACACTGGACAAGCAGTGTCTGACTGTCTCTTGACACTGGTCACTCTGGACCTGAATCTCTGGACACTGGTCACTCAGCGTCTGACTCTCACTGACAGCAGTTACTCAGGGTCTGTCTCTCTCTGGACAGTGGTCACTCAGTGGCTGACTCTCTCTGGACTCTGGTCACTCAGATTCTGACCCACTCTGGACATCGGTCGCTCAGAGTCTGACTCTCTCTGGACACTTGTCATTCAGTGTCTGACTCTCTGGACACCGGCCACTCAGGGTCTGAATCTCTCTGGACACTGGTCACTCAGGGTCTGACTCTCCCTGGACACTGGTCACTCTGGGTCTGAAACTCTCTGGACACCGGTCACTGAGGTTCTGAACACTCACAGGACACTGATCACTCAGGGTCTGACTCTCTTTGGACTCCGTTCGCTCTGGGTCTGACGATCTGGACACAGGTCACTCAGGGTCTGGCTCTCTCTCTGGACACTGGTCAATCATGGACTGACTCTCTGGACACTGGTCCCTCAGGCTGTGACTCTCTCTGGACACCAGCCGTTCAGGCCCTGACTCGCTCTGTTCACCAATCACTCATTGTCTGTATCTCTCTGGACACCAGTCTCTCAGGGTCACTCAGAGTCTCACACTCTCAGGACACAGGTCACTCTGGGTATGAATCTCTCTGGACACTGGCACTCTGGTCCTGAATATTTGGACACTGATCACTCAGATCTGACTCTCTCTGGACACTGGTCACTCAGGGTCTGACTCTCACTGACAGCAGTTACTCAAGGTCTGACACTCTCTGGACAGTGGTCACAGGGTCTGACTCTCACTGGACACCGGTCGCTCCGAGTCTGACCCACTCTGGACACTGGTCACTCAGGGTCTGAGTCTCTGGAAACTCGTCACTCAGTGTCTGACTCTCACTGGACACTGGACACTCCGGTTATGACACTCTCAGGGCACAGGTCATTCAAGGTCTGACTCTCTCTGGACACCGGTCAATCAAGGCCTGACTCACTCTGGACACTGGTCACTCAGGGATTGACTCTCTCTGGACACTGGTCACTCACGGTCTGACTGTCTCTGGACACTGGTCAATCTGGGTCCAATTCTCTGGACACCGGTCACTCAGGGTCTGACTCTCTCTGGACACTGATCACTCATGGTCAGACTCTATCTGGACACCAGTCATTTAGGCACTGCCACTCTCTGGACACCGGTCAATCAGGGTCTCACACTCTCAGTATACCCATCACTCAGGGCCTGTTTCTCTCTGGACACCGGTCATTCAGGGTCTGACTCTCTCTGGACAACGGTCACTCAGGGTCTGTGTTGCTCTGAAGACCGGGCACTCAGGATCTGACTCTCTCTGGACACTGGTCAAGCAGGGTCTGACTCTCTCTGGACACCGGTCAAGCGGAGTCTGACTCTCTCTGGACACTGGTCACTCTGGACTTGAATCTCTGGACACTGGTCACTCATGGTCTGACTCTTTCTGGACCCTGGTCACTCAGGGTCTGACTTTCACTGACAGCAGTTACTCAGGGTCTAACTCTCTCTGGACATTGGTCACAGGGTCTGACACTCTCTGGGCATTGGTCGCTCAGAGTCTGTCTCTCTCTGGACACTGGTCACTCAGGGTCTGACTTTCTGGACACTGGGCACACAGGGTCTGACTCTCTCCGGACATCGATCACTCAGGTTCTGACACTCTCAGGACACTGGTCACTCAGGATCGGACTCTCTGGACACCGGTCACTCAGGCTCTGACTCTCTCAGGGCACAGGTCAGTCAGCATTTGACACTCTCTGGACACTGCTCACTCAGGCTCTGACTCTCTGGACACCAGTCACTCTGGGTCTGATTCTCTCAGAGCACATGTCATCCAGGGTCTGACTCTCTCTGGAAACTGGTCACTCAAGGAATGACTCTCTTTGGACACTGCTCACTCAGGGTCTGACTCTCTGGACACCGGTCTCTCTGGGTCTGATTCTCTCAGAGCACATGTCATCCAGGG
The DNA here is from genome assembly GCF_052327205.1 of Somniosus microcephalus. Classification (NCBI taxonomy): domain Eukaryota; kingdom Metazoa; phylum Chordata; class Chondrichthyes; order Squaliformes; family Somniosidae; genus Somniosus; species Somniosus microcephalus. Next base: position 181,458,574 of record NC_140998.1, read on the forward strand.
TCTGACTCTCTCTGGACACTGGTCACTCAGGGTCTGACTCTCACTGGACACAGGTCACTCAGGGTCTGACTCTCTCTTGACACTGGTCACTCAGGGTCAGACTCTCTCTGGACTCCAGTCACTCAGGGTCTGCCACTCACTGGTCACCAGTCACTCAGGGTTTGACTCTCTCTGAGCACCGGTCACTCAGCGTCTGTCTCACTCTGAAGACCGGTCACTCAGGATCTGACTCTCTCTGGACACTGGTCAAGCTGGTTCTGACTCTCTCTGGACACTGGACAAGCAGTGTCTGACTGTCTCTTGACACTGGTCACTCTGGACCTGAATCTCTGGACACTGGTCACTCAGCGTCTGACTCTCACTGACAGCAGTTACTCAGGGTCTGTCTCTCTCTGGACAGTGGTCACTCAGTGGCTGACTCTCTCTGGACTCTGGTCACTCAGATTCTGACCCACTCTGGACATCGGTCGCTCAGAGTCTGACTCTCTCTGGACACTTGTCATTCAGTGTCTGACTCTCTGGACACCGGCCACTCAGGGTCTGAATCTCTCTGGACACTGGTCACTCAGGGTCTGACTCTCCCTGGACACTGGTCACTCTGGGTCTGAAACTCTCTGGACACCGGTCACTGAGGTTCTGAACACTCACAGGACACTGATCACTCAGGGTCTGACTCTCTTTGGACTCCGTTCGCTCTGGGTCTGACGATCTGGACACAGGTCACTCAGGGTCTGGCTCTCTCTCTGGACACTGGTCAATCATGGACTGACTCTCTGGACACTGGTCCCTCAGGCTGTGACTCTCTCTGGACACCAGCCGTTCAGGCCCTGACTCGCTCTGTTCACCAATCACTCATTGTCTGTATCTCTCTGGACACCAGTCTCTCAGGGTCACTCAGAGTCTCACACTCTCAGGACACAGGTCACTCTGGGTATGAATCTCTCTGGACACTGGCACTCTGGTCCTGAATATTTGGACACTGATCACTCAGATCTGACTCTCTCTGGACACTGGTCACTCAGGGTCTGACTCTCACTGACAGCAGTTACTCAAGGTCTGACACTCTCTGGACAGTGGTCACAGGGTCTGACTCTCACTGGACACCGGTCGCTCCGAGTCTGACCCACTCTGGACACTGGTCACTCAGGGTCTGAGTCTCTGGAAACTCGTCACTCAGTGTCTGACTCTCACTGGACACTGGACACTCCGGTTATGACACTCTCAGGGCACAGGTCATTCAAGGTCTGACTCTCTCTGGACACCGGTCAATCAAGGCCTGACTCACTCTGGACACTGGTCACTCAGGGATTGACTCTCTCTGGACACTGGTCACTCACGGTCTGACTGTCTCTGGACACTGGTCAATCTGGGTCCAATTCTCTGGACACCGGTCACTCAGGGTCTGACTCTCTCTGGACACTGATCACTCATGGTCAGACTCTATCTGGACACCAGTCATTTAGGCACTGCCACTCTCTGGACACCGGTCAATCAGGGTCTCACACTCTCAGTATACCCATCACTCAGGGCCTGTTTCTCTCTGGACACCGGTCATTCAGGGTCTGACTCTCTCTGGACAACGGTCACTCAGGGTCTGTGTTGCTCTGAAGACCGGGCACTCAGGATCTGACTCTCTCTGGACACTGGTCAAGCAGGGTCTGACTCTCTCTGGACACCGGTCAAGCGGAGTCTGACTCTCTCTGGACACTGGTCACTCTGGACTTGAATCTCTGGACACTGGTCACTCATGGTCTGACTCTTTCTGGACCCTGGTCACTCAGGGTCTGACTTTCACTGACAGCAGTTACTCAGGGTCTAACTCTCTCTGGACATTGGTCACAGGGTCTGACACTCTCTGGGCATTGGTCTCTCAGAGTCTGTCTCTCTCTGGACACTGGTCACTCAGGGTCTGACTTTCTGGACACTGGGCACACAGGGTCTGACTCTCTCCGGACATCGATCACTCAGGTTCTGACACTCTCAGGACACTGGTCACTCAGGATCGGACTCTCTGGACACCGGTCACTCAGGCTCTGACTCTCTCAGGGCACAGGTCAGTCAGCATTTGACACTCTCTGGACACTGCTCACTCAGGCTCTGACTCTCTGGACACCAGTCACTCTGGGTCTGATTCTCTCAGAGCACATGTCATCCAGGGTCTGACTCTCTCTGGAAACTGGTCACTCAAGGAATGACTCTCTTTGGACACTGCTCACTCAGGGTCTGACTCTCTGGACACCGGTCTCTCTGGGTCTGATTCTCTCAGAGCACATGTCATCCAGGGTCTGACTCTCTCTGGACACTGGTCACTCAGGGTCTGACTCTCACTGACAGCAGTTACTCTGGGTCTGACTCTTTCTGGACAGTGGTCACAGGGTCTGATTCTCTCAGAGCACAGGGCATTCAGGGTCTGACACTCTCTGGACACCGGTCATTCAAGGACTGACTCTCTCTGGACACTGGTCACTCAGGGACTGACTCTCTCTGGACAGCAGTCACTCAGTGTCTGACTCTCTCTGGACACTGGTGACTCTGGGTCGAAATCTCTGGACACCGGTTACTCAGGGTCTGACTCTCTGGACACCGATCACTCAGGCTTTGACTCTCTCTGGACACTGGTCTCTCAGGGTCTGACTCTCACTGACAGCAGTTACTCAGGGTCTGACTCTCTCTGGACAGTGGTCACAGGGTCTGTCTCTCTCTGGACACCGTTCACTCAGAGTCTGAATCTCTCTGGACACTGGTCACTCAGGGTTTGTCTCTCTCTGGATACCGGTCACTCAGGGTTTCATACTCTCAGGATACCCGACACTCAGGGCCTTTCTCTCTCTGGACACCGGTCACTCAGGATCTGTCTCACTCTGAAGACCGGTCACTCAGGATCTGACTCTCTCTGGACACTGGTCAAGCAGGGTCTGACTCTCTCTGGACACCGGTCACTCAGGGTCTGACTCTCTCTTGACACTGGTCAATCGGGGTCTGACCCTCTCTGGACACGGGGCACTCAGATTCTGACCCTCTCTGGACATCGGTCGCTCAGAGTCTGACTCTCTCTGGACACTGGTCACTCAGTGTCTGACTCTCTGGACACCGGTCACTCAGTGACTGACTCGCTCTGGACACTGGTCACTCAGGGTCTGACTCTCCCTGGACACTGGTCACTCAGTTTCTGACACTCTCAGGACACTGATCACTCAGGGTCAGAATCTCTTTGGACACTGGTCACTCAGGTTCTGACGATCTGGACACCGGTCACTCAGGGTCTGACTCTCTCTCTGGACACTGGTCACTCATGGACTGTCTCTCTCTAGACACCAGTCACTCAGGTTCTGACTCTTTCTGGACACTGGTCAATAAGGGTCTGACTCACTCTGGACACTGTCCACTCAGGGTCTGTCTCTCTTTGGACACTTGTCACTCAGGGTCAGACTCTGACTGGACACCGGTCACTCAGGGTCTGTCTCTCCCTGGACACTGGTCTCTCAGGGTCAGATTCTCACTGGACACCAGTCACTTAGGGTCTGCCACTCTCTGGACACCCCTCACTCAGGGTCTGTCTCGCTCTGAAGACCGGTCACTCAGGATCTGACTCTCTCTGGACACCAGTCAAGCAGGGTCTCACTCTCTATGGACACTGGTCACTCTGGACTTGAATCTCTGGACACTGATCACTCATGGTCTGACTCTCTCTGGACACTGGTCACTCAGAATCTGACTCTCACTTACAGCAGTTACCCAGGGTCTGACTCTCTCTGGACAGTGGTCACAGGATCTGACTCTCTCTGGACATTGGCCGCACAGAGTCTGACTCTCTCTGGACACCAGTCACTCATGCTCTGACTCTCTGGACACTGGTCGCTCAGGTTCTGACTCTCACTTGACACCGGTCACTCCGGGTCTGGCTCTCTCTGGAAACTGGTCACTCAGGATCAGGCTCTCTGTGGACACCAATCACTTAGGGTCTGCCACTCTCTGGACACTGGTCACTCAGGGTCTCACACTCTCAGAATACCCGTCACTCAGGGCCTGCCTCTCTCTGGACACCCCTCACTCAGGGTCTGTCTCGCTCTGAAGACCAGTCACTCAGGATCTGACTCACTGTGGACACCAGTCAAGCAGGGTCTGACTGTCTCTGGACACCGGTCACTCAGGGACTGTCTCTCTGGACACCGGTCAATCAGGGTCTGACTCTCTCTCTGGACGCTGGTCACTCAAGTTCTGACTCTCTCTCTGGACACTGGTCACTCAGGTTCTGACTCTCTCAGGACACCGTTCACTCAGGGACTGACACTCTGGACACTGGTCACTCCGGGCCTGAATCTCTCTGAACACCAGTCACTCAGGGACTAAATCTCTGGACACCAGTCACTCAGGGTCTGACTCTCTGGACACCGGTCACTCAGCATCTGACTCTCTCTGGACACTGTTCAATCAGGGTCTGAATCTCTCTGGACACCGGTCACTCAGCGTCTGACTCTCTCTGGACACTGGTCACTCAGGCTCTGACTCTCTCTGGACACCAGTGAAGCAGGGTCTGACTCTCTCTGGACACCTGTCACTCAGGGCCTGAATCTCTGTGGACACTGGTCACTCAGGTTCTGACACACTCAGGACACCTGTCACCCTGGGTCTGACACACTCTGGACACTTTTCACTCTGGGTCTGACTCTCTCTGGACCCCGGTCACTCAGGCTCTGACTCTCTGGACACCAATCTCTCAGGGTCTGACTCTCTCTTGACACTGGTCACTCAGGGTCAGACTCTCTCTGCACACCAGTCACTCAGGTTCTGCCACTCTCTGGACACCGGTCACTCAGTGTCTGTCGAACTCTGAAGACCGGTCACTCATGATCTTACTCTCTCTGGACACCGGTCAAGCAGGGTCTGACTCTCTCTGGACACTGGTCACTCTGGACCTGAATCTCTGGACACTGATCACTCAGGGTCTGACACTCTCTGGACACTGCTTACTCAGGGTCTGACTCTCACTGACAGCAGTTACTCAGGGTCTGACTCTCTCTGGACAATGGTCACAGGGTCTGACTCTCTCTGGACACCGGTCACTCAGAGTCTGTCCCTTTCTGGACATCAGTCGCTCAGTGTCTGACTCTCTCTGGACACCGGTCGCTCAGGGTCTGACTCTCTCTGGACACTGGTGACTCAGGGTCTGACTCTCTCTGGACACCAGTCACTGAGGTTCTGCCACTCTCTGGACACCGGTCACTCAGTGTCTGTCTAGCTCTGAAGACCGGTCACTCATAAGAACATAAGAACATAAGAAATAGGAGCAGGAGTAGGCCAATCGACCCCTCGAGCCTGCTCCGCCATTCAATAAGATCATTGCTGATCTGATCCTAACTGCCAATCCACTATCACAGAACCTTCTCCTGCATCTAACAGAATTAGACACACGAAACAGGAGCAGGATTAGGCTACACGGCCCCTGGGCCCGCTCCGCTACCCACAGGGCCATGACCGATCCGAACCTAGACTCATGTCCAAATTCCTGCCCGCTCCCCATAACCCTTAATTCCCTTTACTTCTAGGAAACTGTCTATTTCTGTTTTAAATTTATGTAATGATGTAGCTTTTACAGTTTTTTGGGGCAGCATATTCCATGGACCTACCACCCTCTGAGTGAAGTAGTTCTTCCTCATCTCAGTTTTGAAAGAGCAGCCCCTTATTCTAAGACTATGCCCCCTAGTTCTAGTTTCACCCATCATCGGGAACATTTTCCCTGCATCCACCCGATCCAACCCCTTCACAATCTTATATGTTTCAATAAGATCGCCTCTCATTCTTCTGTACTCCAATGAGTAGAGTCCCAATCTACTCAACCTCTCCTCATATGTCCATCCCCTCATCCCCGGGATTAACCAAGTGAACCTTCTTTGTAGTGACTCGAGAGCAATTATGTCCTTTCTTAAGTATGGACACCAAAACTGTACGCAGTATTCCAGGTGCGGTCTCACCAATACCTTGTACAACTGAAGCAATACCTCCCTATTTTTATATTCTATCCCCCTAGCAATGAAAGCCAACATTCCATTGGCCTTCTTAATCACTTGCTGCACCTGCATACTAACCTTTTGAGTTTCGTGCACCAGGACCCCCAGATCCCTTTGTACTTCAGTACTTTCAAGTTTCTTGCCATTAAGATAATAACTTGCTCTACGATTTTTCCTGCCAAAGTGCATAACCTCACACTTTCCAGTATTGTATTCCATCTGCCAAATCTCTGCCCACTTACTTAGCCTGTCTATGTCCCCTTGAAGGTTTTTTATGTCCTCCTCACTCACTACTTTCCCTCCCATCTTAGTATCATCTGCAAACTTTGATATGTTACACTTGGTCCCATCCTCCAAATCGTTAATATAGATTGTAAAGAGTTGGGGACCCAGCACTGACCCCTGCGGAACACCACTAGTTACTGATTGCCAGTCTGAGAATGAACCATTTATCCCAACTCTCTGCCTTCTGTTAGATAGCCAATCCTCTATCCATGCCAGAATATTACCCCCAATCCCGTGATTTTTTATCTTAAGCAATAATCTTTTGTGTGGCACCTTGTCAAATGCCTTTTGGAAGTCTAAATACACTACATCCACTGGTTCCCCTTTATCCACCCTATATGTTACTTCCTCAAAGAACTCCAGCAAATTTGTCAAACATGACTTCCCCTTCATAAAACCATGCTGACTTTGTCCTATTAAATTATGATTATCCAAATATCCTGTTACTGTCTCCTTAATAATGGACTCCAAAATTTTACCTCCCGCAGATGTTAGGCTAATTGGTCTATAGTTTCCAGCCTTCTGTCTACTGCCATTTTTAAATAAGGGTGTTACATTAGCATTTTTCCTGTCTGCCGGGACCATTGCCGAGTCCAGCGAGTTTTGGAAAATTATTACCAATGCATCCACAATCCCTACCGCCACTTCCCTCAAGACCATAGGATGTAAGCCATCAGGTCCAGGTGATTTATCCGCCTTGAGTCCCATTATTTTACCGAGTACCACTTCCTTAGTGATTTTGATCGTGTTTAGCTCCTCCCCCCCTTTAGCCCCCTGTTTGTCCAGTGTTGGGATATTCTTAGTGTCTTCTACTGTGAAGACTGATGTAAAATATTCATTCAGCGTTTTTGCCATCTCCATATTTCCCACCATTAATTTCCCGGTCTCATCCTCTAAGGGACCAACATTTACTTTAGCCACTCTTTTTCTTTTTATATAACTATAAAAACTCTTACTATCTGTTTTTATATTTTTTGCTAATTTACTTTCATAATCTATCTTCCCTTTCTTAATCAATCTTTTTGTTATTTTTTGCTGTCTTTTAAAGTTTTCCCAATCCTCTATCCTCCCACTAGATTTGGCTACCTTATATGTCCTTGTTTTTAGTCGAATACTATCCTTAATTTCTTTACTTAGCCACGGATGGCTGTCTTTTCTTTTACACCCTTTTCTTCTCAGTGGAATATATATTTTTTGGAAGTTGTAAAATAACTCCTTAAATGTACACCACTGATCATGTATCATCTTACCCTTTAATCTATTTTCCCAATCCACTCTATTCAATTCCGCTCTCATACCTTCATAGTCTCCTTTATTCAAGCTTAGCACGCTTGTTTGAGATCCAACCTTCTCACCCTCTAATTGAATATGGAATTCAACCATGTTATGGTCACTCACTCCAAGGGGATCCTTTACTAGGACATTTTTAATTAATCCTGTCTCGTTACACAGGACCAGATCTAAGGTTGCCTGCCCCCTGGTCGGTTCAGTTACATACTGCTCAAGAAACCCATCCCTAATACATTCAATGAACTCATCCTCAAGGCAGCCCTGCCCAATTTGATTTGTCCAATTAATATGATAGTTAAAATCCCCCATAATTATAGATGTTCCCTTATTACAAGCCTCAACTATTTCCTGATTGATACTCCATCCAAAAGAGTTGCCACAGTTCGGAGGTCTATAGACTATGCCCACTAGTGTTTTTTTCCCCTTATTATTCCTTACCTCCACCCAAACTGTTTCATTGTCCTGATCTTTTGACCCAATATCATTTCTCTGTATTACTGTGATTCCTTCCTTTATTAACATAGCCACCTCACCTCCCCTTCCTTCCTGCCTGTCCTTCCTGATCGTTAAATAACCTGGTATGTTTAATTCCCAGGCATTGTCACCCTGCAGCCATGTTTCTGTAATGGCCACAAGATCACAGAATCACAGAAAACCCACAATGCAGATGGAGGCCATTTCAGCCCATCGAGCCTGCACCGACACATATCCCACCCGATCCCCGTAACCCCTACACCAACACATATCCCACCCTATCCCCGTAACCCCACGTATTTAATCCCCCTAACACTAAGTGTCAATTTATCATAGCCAATCAACCTAACCCGCACATCTTTGGACTGTGGGAGGAAACCGGAGCACCCGGAGGAAACCCACGCAAACACGGGGAGAATGTGCAAACTCCACACAGACAGTCACCCGAGGCTGGATTCGAACCCGGGTCCCTGGCGCTGTGAGGCAGCAGTGCTAACCACTATGCCACCGTGCTGTGTGTACCCATATGTAGTTATTTGTGCCATTAACTCATCTATTTTGTTACGAATGCTACGTGCATTCAGATAGAGAGCTTTCAAAGATGTTTTGTGACACTTAGTTCCTGCTTTTGCCCTTTTTATTACTTTACCTTTTACTCCATACCTTCTGCCCCTTCCTGACATGCTCTGGTTTTTAATTTCCCCACTGCTACCTAAGTCTATGACCTTCTCTGTTGTCATTTGTATTATTTGCTCTCTAGGAACCTCCCCCCCCACTAGTTAGTTTAAAGCCCTCTCTACAGCCCTAGTTATATGATCCGCCAGGACTGTAGTCCCAGCACTGGCCAAGTGAAGCCCGTCCCAACGGAACAGCTCCCTCCTGCCCCAGTACTGGTGCCAGTGTCCCAGGAAGAAAAACCCATTTCTCCTACACCAGTATTTGAGCCACGCATTTAACTCTCTAATTTTATTTGTCCTAGCCAAATTTGCTCGTGGCTCAGGTAATAATCCAGAGATTATTACCCTTGTGGTTCTGCTTTTTAATTTGGCCCCTAGCTTCTCAAACTCCCTCAGCAGAACCTCTTTCCTTGACCCATCTATGTCTTTCATACCAACATGGGCCACGACAACTGGATCCTCCCCCTCCCACTCCAAGTTTCTCTCCAGTCCAGAGGAGATGTCCTTAACCCTGGCACCGGGCAGGCAACACAGCCTTCGGGACTCTCGCTCTCGGCTGCAGAGAACTCTATCTACCCCCCTAATGATAGTATCCCCTACCACTACAACATTTCTTTTAACTCACCCCCCTCATGATCTGACTCTCTCTGGACACTGGTCAAGCAGGGTCTGACTCTCTCTGGGCACCGGTCACTCTGAGTCTGACTCTCTCTGGACATTGGTCACTCAGGGTCTGACTCTCTCTGGACACCAGTCACTCAGAGTCTGACTCTCTGTGGACATTGGTCACTCAGGGTCTGACGCTCTCTGGACACTGATCACTCAGGGTCTGACTCTCTTTGGACTCCAGTCGCTCAGGGTCTGACTCTCCCTGGACACCATTCACTCCGGGTCTGACTCTCTCAGGACACCGGTCACTCAGGGACTGACTCTCTGGACACCGGTCACTCAGGGTCTGAATCTCTCTGAACACCAGTCACTCAGGGACGGACTTTCTGGACACCAGTCACTCAGGGTCTGACTCTCACTGGACACTGGTCACACAGGGTCTGACTCTCCCTTGACACTGGTCACTCAGGGTCAGACTCTCTCTGGGAACCAGTCACTCAGGGTCTGCCACTCTCTGGTCACCAGTGTCTCAGGGCCTGACTCTCTGGACACCGGTCACTCAGGGCATGAATTTCTCTGTTCACCAGTCACTCAGGGTCTGACTCTTTCTGGACACCAGTCACTCAGTGTCTGTCTCGCTCTGAAGACCGGTCACTCATGATCTGACTCTTTCTGGACAGTGGTCAAGCAAGGTCTGATTCTCTCTGGACACCGGTCAAGCGGGGTCTTACTCTCTCTGGACACTAGTCTCTCTGGACCTCAATCTCTGGACACTGGACACTCAGGGTCGGACTCTCTCTGGACACTGGTCACTCAGGGTCTGACTCTCTCTGGACACTGGTCACTCAGGTTCTGACACTTTCAGGACACTGATCACTCAGGGTCTGACTCTCTTTGGACTCCAGTCAATCAGGGTCTGACGATTTGGACACCGGTCTCTCAGGGTCTGACTCTCACTGGACACTGGTCACTCAGGGTCTGACACTCTCTTGACACTGGTCACTCAGGTTCAGACTCTCTCTGGACACCAGCCTCTCAGGTCTGCCATTTACATGTCACCAGTCACTCAGGGTCTGACTCTCTCTGGACACCGGTCACTCAGGGTCTGTCTCGCTCTGAAGACCAGTCACTCAGGATCTGACTCTCTTTGGACACTGGTCAAGCAGGGTCTGACTCTCTCTGGACACCAGTCACTCAGAGTCTGACTCTCTCTGGACATTGGTCACTCAGGGTCTGACCCTCTCTGGACCTTGGTCACTCAGTGTCTGACTCTCTTTGGACTCCAGTCGCTCAGGGTCTGACTCTCTCTGGACACCATTCACTCCGGGTCTGACTCTCTCAGGACACCGGTCACTCAGGGACTGACTCTCTGGACACCGGTCACTCAGGGTCTGAACCTCTCTGAACACCAGTCACTCAGGGACTGACCTTCTGGACACCAGTCACTCAGGGTCTGACTCTCACTGGACACTGGTCACACAGGGTCAGACACTCTCTGGGCACCAGTCACTCAGGGTCTGCCACTCTCTGGTCACCAGTGTCTCAGGGTCTGACTCTCTGGACACCGGTCACTCAGGGCATGAATCTCTCTGTTCACCAGTCACTCAGGGTCTGACTCTTTCTGGACACCAGTCACTCAGTGTCTGTCTCGCTCTGAAGACCGGTCACTCATGATCTGACTCTCTGGACACGGGTCAAGCAGGGTCTGATTCTCTCTGGACACCGGTCAAGCAGGGTCTGGCTCTCTCTGGACACTAGTCACTCTGGACCTGAATCTCTGGACACTGGTCACTCAAGGTCGGACTCTCTCTGGACACTGGTCACTCAGGATCTGTCTCTCTCTGGACACTGGTCACTCACGTTCTGATACTTTCAGGACACAGATCACTCAGGGTCTGACTCTCTTTGGACTCCAGTCGCTCATGGCCTGACGATCTGGACACCGGTCACTAAGGCTCTGACTCTCACTGGACATTGGTCACTCAGGGTCTGACTCTCTCTTGACACTGGTCACTCAGGGTCAGACTCTCTCTGGACACCAGTCTCTCAGGTCTGCCACTTACAGGTCACCAGTCACTCAGGGTCTGGCTCTCACTGGACACCGGTCACTCAGGGTCTGTCTCACTCTGAAGACCGGTCACTCAGGATCTGACTCTCTTTGGACACTGGTCAAGCAGGGTCTGATTCTCTCTGGACACCTGTCAAGCAGGGTCTGACTCTCTCTGGACACTGGTCACTCTGGACCTGAATATCTGGACACTGGTCACTCTGGGTCCAAATATCTGGACACAGGTCACTCATGGTCTGATTCTCTCTGGACCCCGGTCACTCAGGGTCTGACTCTTTCTGGACACCGGTCACTCAAGGTCTGACGCTCTATGGACACTGGTCACTCAGGGTCAGACTCTCTCTGGACACCGGTCACTCAAGGTCAGAATCTCTCTGGACACCAGTCACTCAGGGCCTGTCTCTCTCTGGACACCCCTCACTCAGGGTCTGTCTCGCTCTGAAGACCGGTCACTCAGGATCTGACTCTCTCTGGACACTGGTCAAGCAGGGTCTGACTCTCTCTGGGCACCAGTCAAGCAGGGTCTGACTCACTCTGGACACTGGTCACTCAGGACTGACTCTCTCTGGACACCGGTCAAACTGGGTCTGACACGCTCAGGACACTGGTTACTCAGGATCTGACTCCCTGGACACTGATCAATCAGGGTTTGACTCACTCAGGGCACCGGTCATTCAGGGTCTGACTCTGTCTGGACACAGGTCACTCAAGGGCTGACTCTCTCTGTACACCGGTCACTCAGGAACTGACTCTCTCTGGACACCAGTCACTTTGGGTCTGTCTCTCTCTGGACACTTGTCACTCTGGGTCCAAATCTCTGGACACCGGTGACTCATGGTCTGACTCTCTCTGGACACTGGTCACTCAGGGTCAGGCTCACTCTGGACACCAGTCACTCAGGGCCTCTCTCTCTCTGGACACCAGTCACTCAGGGTCTCACACTCTCAGGATACCCGTCACTCAGGGCCTGTCTCTCTCTGGACACCGGTCACTCTGTGTCTGTCTCGCTCTAAAGACTGGTCACTCAGAATATGACTCTCTCCGGACACCAGCCAAGCATGGTCTGACTCTCTCTGGAATCTGGTCACTCAGGGTCTGACCCTCACTGGACACTGGTCAGTCAGGGTCTGACTCTCTTTGGACACTGGTCAGTCAGTGTCTGACTCTCACTGACAGCAATTACTCAGGGTCTGACCCTCTCTGGACAGTGGTCACTCAGAGTCTGACCCTCTCTGGACATCGGTCACTCAGAGTCTGACTCTCTCTGGACATTGGTCACTCAGTGTCTGTCCCTCTCTGGACATTGGTCACTCAGAGTCTGACTCTCTCTGGACATTGGTCACTCAGCGTCTGACACTCTCTGGACACTGATCACTCTGGGTCTGACTGTCTGGGCTCTTGTCACTCAGGGTCTGACTCTCACTGGACACTGGTCTGTCAGGGTCCGACTCTCTCTGGACACTGGGCACTCAGGTTCTTACCCCCACCAGACACAGGTCACACAGGTACTGACTATCTGGACACCAGTCTCTCATGGACTTTCTTTCTCTGGACACTGTTCACCCAGGTTCCAAGTCTCTGGGCTCCGGTCTCTGATGGTCTTACTCTATCTGGACCCCGGTCACTCAGTGTCTGAATCTCTGGACACCGGTCAATCAGGGTGTGACTCTTACTGGACACCAGTCACTCAGGGTCTGTCATACTCTGAAGACCGGTCACTCCCGATCTGATTCTCTCTGGACACTGGTCAAGCAGGGCCTCACTTTCTCTGGACACTGGTCACTCAGGGTCTGACTCTCTCTGGATACTGTTCACTCTGGGTCTGACTATCTCTGGACACTGGTCACTCAGGGTCTGACTCTCTCTGGACACTGGTCACTCAGGGTCTGACCCTCTCTGGACTCCGGTCGCTCAGGGTCTGACGCTCTCTGGACACCGGTCACTCAGGTTCTGACTCTCTCTGGATAATGGTCACTCAGGGTCTGACTCTCACTGGACACCGGTCATTCAATTTCTGACTCTCTGGACACTGATCAAACAGGGTCTGACTCTCTCTGGACACTGGTCAAGTAGGATCTGACTCTCTCTCGACACTGGTCACTCAGGGTCTGACTCTCTCTGGACACTGGTCAATCAGGGTCTGACCATCTCTGGACACCGGTCTCTCAGGGACTGACTCTCTGGACACTATTCACTCCGGGTCCGAATCTCTCTGAACACCGGTTACTCAGGGACGAACTCTCTGGACACCAGTCACTCAGGGTCTGACTCTTTGGACACCAGTCACTCAGCATCTGACTCTCTCTGGACACTGGTCACTCATGTTCTGAATCTCTCTGGACACCGGTCACTCAGCGTCTGACTCTCTCTGGACACTGGTCACTCAGGCTCTGACTCTCTCTGGACACCAGTCAAGCAGTGTCTGACTCTCTCTGGACACCTGTCACTCAGGGCCTGAGTCTCTCTCGACACTGGTCACTCAGGTTCTGACACACTCAGGACACTGGTCACCCTGGGTCTGACACACTCTGGACACTTGTCACTCTGGGTCTGACTCTCTCTGGACCCCGGTCCCTCAGACTCTGACTCTCTGGACACCGGTCACTCAGGGTCTGACTCACACTGGACTCCGGTCACTCAGGGTCTGACTCTCTCTTGACACTGGTCACTCATGGTCAGACTCTTTCTGGACATCAGTCACTGAGGTTCTGCCACTCTCTGGACACTGGTCACTTAGTGTCTGTCTAGCTCTGAAGACCGGTCACTCGTGATCTGACTCTCTCTGGAAACTGGTCAAGCAGGGTCTGACTTTCTCTGGACACCGGTCAAGCAGGGTCTGACTCTCTCTGCACACTGGTCACTCTGGACCTGAATCTCTGGACACTGATCACTCAGGGTCTGACACTCTCTGGACACTTGTCACTCAGGATCTGATTTTCACTGACAGCAGTTACTCAGTGTCTGACTCTCTCTGGACAATGGTCACAGGGTCTGACTCTCTCTGGACACCGGTCACTCAGAGTCTGACCCTCTCTGGACATTGGTCATTCAGAGTCTGACTCTCTCTGGACACTGGTCACTCAGGTTCTGTCTCTCTCTGGACACCGGTCGCTCAGGGTCTGACTCTCTCGGGACACTTGTCACTCAGGGTCTGACTCTCTTTGGACACTGGTCACTCAGTGTCTGACTCTCACTGACAGCAGTTACACAGGGTCTGACCCTCTCTGGACAGTGGTCACTCAGAGCTTCACCCTCTCTGGACATCGGTCACTCAGAGTCTGACTCTCTCTGGACACTGGTCACTCAGGGTCTGACCCTCTCTGGACATTGGTCGCTCAGGTCTGACTCTCTGGACTCTGGTCACTCAGAGTCTGACAATCTGGTCATTGGTCACTCAGTGTCTGACTCTATCTGAACATTGGTCACTCAGAGTCTGTCTCTCTCTGGACATTGGTCACGCAGGGTCTGACCCTCTCTGGACATTGATCACTCAGGGTCTGACTCTCTGGACTCTGGTCACTCAGGGTCAGACTCTCACTGGACACTGGTCACTCAGGGTCTGACTCTCTCTGGACACTGGTCACTCATCGACTTTCTTTTTCTGGACACCGGTCAATCAGGGTTTGATTCTCTCTGGACACTGGTCACTCTGGGTCCCAATCTCTGGCCACCGGTGTCTCATGGTCTGACTCTTTCTGGACCTGGTTACTCAGTGTCTGAATCTCTGGACACCGGTCAATCAGGGTGTGACTCTAACTGGACACCGGTCAGACAGGGTCTGTCTCACTCTGAAGACTGGTCACGCAGGATCTGATTCTCTCTGGACACTGGTCAAGCAGGGTTTGACTCTCTCTGGACACCGGTCACTCAGGGTCTGACTCCCACTTGACACTGGTCATTCTGGACGTGAATCTCTGGACACTGGTCACTTAGCATCTGACTCTCACTGACAGCAGTTACTAAGGGTTTGCCTCTCTCTGGACACTGGTCACCCAGGGTCTGACTCTCTCTGGACACTGGTCACTCAGATTCTGACCCACTCTGGACATCGGTCGCTCAGAGTCTGAAACTCTCTGGACACTGGTCACTCAGTGTCTGACTCTCTGGACACCAGTCACTCAGGGTCTAGCTCTCTCTGGACACTGGTCACTCAGGGTCTGACTCTCTCTGGACACTGGTTACTCAGCTTCTGACACTCTCAGGACACTGATCACTCAGGGTCTGACTCTCTTTGGACTCCGGTCACTCAGGGTCTGACGATCTGGACACCGGACACTCTGGGTCTGACACTCACTGGACACCGGTAGCTCAGGGTCTGACGATCTGGGCACTGGTCACTCAGGTTCTGACACTCTCAGGACACTGATCACTCAGGGTCTGACTCTCTTTGGACTCCGGTTGACCAGGGTCTGATGATCTGGACACCGGTCACTCAGGTTCTGACTCTCTCTCTGGACACTGGTCACTCATGGACAGCCTCTCTTTGGACACTAGTCACTTAGGTTATTACTCTCTCTGGACACCAGTCACTCAGGGTCTGACTCACTCTGGACACTGGTCACTCAGGGCCTGACTCTCTCTGGACACTGGTCACTCAAGGTCTGACTCTCTCTGGACACCGGTCACTCAGGATCTGACTCTCTCTGGATACTGGTCCCTCTGGGTCTCACTCTCTCTGGGCACTGGGCACTCATGGACTTTCATTTTCTGGACACCGGTCAATCAGGGTTTGACTCTCTCTCTGGACACTGGTCACTCTGGGTCCAAATCTCTGGCCACTGGTCTCTCATGGTCTGACTCTTTCTGGACCCGGTTACTCAGTGTCTGAATCTCTGGACACCGGTCAATCAGGGTGTGACTCTCACTGGACACCGGTCACTCAGGGTCTGTCTCACTCTGAAGACTGGTCACGCAGGATCTGATTCTCTCTGGACACTGGTAAAGCAGGGTCTGACTCTCTCTGGACACCGGTCACTCAGGGTCTGACTCTCTCTTGACACTGGTCATTCTGGACCTGAATGTCTGGACACTGGTCACTTAGCATTTGACTCACACTGACAGCAGTTACTAAGGGTTTGCCTCTCTCTGGACACTGGTCACTCAGGGTCTGACTCTCTCTGGACACTGGTCACTCAGATTCTGACCCACTCTGGACATCGGTCGCTCAGAGTCTGAAACTCTCTGGACACTGGTCACTCAGTGTCTGACTCTCTGGATACCTTTCACTCAGTGTCTGACTCTCTCTGGACACAAGTCACTCAGGGTCTGACTCTCTCTGGACACTGGTCACTCAGGGTCTGACTCTCTCTGGACACTGGTCACTCAGCTTCTGACACTCTCAGGACACTGATCACTCAGTGTCTGACTGTCTTTCGACTCCGGTCGCTCAGTGTTTGACGATCTGGACACCGGACACTCAGGGTCTGACTCTCACTGGACACTGGTCACTCATGGACTGCCTCTCCTTGGACACCAGTCACTCAGGTTCTTACTCTCTCTGGACACCAGTCACTCAGGGTCTGACTCACTCTGGACACTGGTCACTCAGGGCCTGACTCTCTCTGGACACTGGTCACTCAAGGTCTGACTCTCTCTGGACACCGGTCACTCAGGGTCTGACTCTCTCTGGATACTGGCCCCTCTGGGTCTGACTCTCTCTGGACACAGATCACTCAGGGTCTGAGTCTCTCTGGACACTGGTCACTCAGGGTCTGACTCTCTCTGGACTCCGGTCGCTCAGGGTCTGACTCTCTTTGGACTCCGGTCGCTCAGGGTCTGACTATCTGGAAACCAGTCTCTCAGGGTCTGACTCTCACTGGACAATGGTCACTCAGGGTCTGACTCTCTCTGAACACTGGTCACTCAGGGTCAGACTCTCTCTGGAAACCAATCTCTCAGGGTCTGCCACTTACTAGTCACCAGTCACTCAGGGTCTGACTCTATCTGGACACCGGTCAAGCAGGGTCTGACTCTCTCTGGAATCCGGTCACTCAGGGTCTGACTCTCTCTGGACACTGGTCACTCAGTGTCTGACTCTCTCTGAACACTGGTCATTCAGTGTCTGACTCTCACTGACAGCAGTTACTCAGGGTCTGACCCTCTCTGGACAGTGGTCACTCAGAGTCTGACCCTCTCTGGACATCGGTCACTCAGAGTCTGACTGTCTCTGGACACTGGTCACTCAGTGTCTGACTCTCTCTGGACACTGGTCACTCAGAGTCTGACACTCTCTGGACATCGGTCACTCAGAGCCTGACTGTCTCTGGACACTGGTCACTCAGTGTCTGACTCTCTCTGGACACTGGTCACTCAGAGTCTGACTCTCTCTGGACATCGGTCACTCAGAGTCTGTCTGTCTCTGGCCTCGGGCAACTTTCTGTGTGGAGTATGCACATTCTCCCCGTGTTTGCGTGGGTTTTCTCCGGGTTCTCCGTTTTCCTCCCACAGTCCAAAGATGTGCGGGTTAGGTTGATTGGCTATGATAAATTGACCCTTAGTGTTCGGGGGATTAAATACGTGTGGTTACAGGGATAGAGTGGGATATGTGTTGGTGTTGGTGTAGGGGTTGCGGGGATCGGGTGGGATATGTGTCAGTGCAGGCTCGATGGGCCGAAACGGCCTCTATCTGCACTGTGGTGTTTCTGTGATTCTTTTCTGCGATTGGTCACTCAGGGTCTGACCCTCTCTGGACATTGGTCACTCAGAGCCTGACTCTCTCTGGACATTGGTCACTCAGGGTCTGACCCTCTCTGGACACTGATCACTCAGGGTCTGACTCTCTTTGGACTCCGCTCGCTCAGGGTGTGACTCTCTCTGGACACCGGTCACTCAGGGTCTGAATCACTCTGGTGTCCGGTCACTCAGGATCTGACTCTCTCCGAACACTAGTCAAGCAGGATCTGACTCTCTCCGGACACCGGTCCAGCAGGGTCTGACTCTCTCTGGACACTGGTCAGTCAGGGTGTGACTCTCACTGACAGCAGTTACTCAGGGTCAGACGCTCTCTGGACAGTGGTCACAGATTTTGACTCTCTCTGGACACCCGTCACTCAGAGTCTGACCCTCTCTGGACATCAGTCTCTCAGAGTCTGACCCTCTCTGGACACTGGTCACTCAGGGTCTGACTCTGTCTGGACACTGGCCACTCATGGTCTGTCTCACTCTGAACACCGGTCACTCAGGATCTGACTCTCTCTGGACACTTTTCAAGCAGTGTCTGACTCTCTCTGGACACCGGTCAAGCAGGGTCTGACGATTCTCTGGACACTGGTCACTCTGTACCTGAATCTCTGGACACTGATCACTCAGGGTCTGACATTCTCTGGACACTGGTCACTCAGGGTCTGACTCTCACTGACAGCAGTTACTCAGAGTCTGACTCTCTCTGGACAGTGGTCACAGGGTCTGACTTTCTCTGGACTTCGGTCACTCGGAGTGTGACCCTTTCTGGTCATCGGTCGCTCAGAGTCTGACTCTCTCTGGACACTGGTCACTCAGGGTCTGACTCTGTGGACTCTGGTCAGTCAGGGTCTGACTCTCACTGGACACTGGTCACTCAGGGTCTGATTCTCTCTGGACACTGGGCACACAGGTTCTGACTCCCACCGGACACAGGCCACACAGGTACGGAGTATCTGGTCACTAGTCACTCATGGACTTCATTTTTCTGGACACCGTTCACTGAGGGTTTGACTCTGTCTGGACCTCGGTCACTCAGTATCTGAATCTCTGGACAATGTTCAATCAGGGTGTGACTCTCACTGGACACCGGTCACTCAGGGTCTGTCTCACTCTGATGAACGGTCACTCAGGATCTGCTTCTCTCTGGACACTGGTCAAGCAGGGTCTGACTCTCTCTGGAAACTGGTCACTCAGCGTCTGACTCTCTCTTGACACTGGTCACTCTGGTCCTGAATCTCTGGAGACTGGTCAGTCAGCATCTGAATCTCACTGACAGCAGTTACTCAGGGTCTGTCCCTCTCTCTGGACATTGGTCGTTCAGAGTCTTACTCTCTCTGGACACTGGTCACTTAGGTTCTGACTCTCTCTGGACACTGGTCGCTCAGGGTCTGACTCTCTCTGGACACTGGTCACTCAGGGTCTGACTCTCTTTGGACACTGGTCACTCAGTGTCTGACTCTCACTGACAGCAGTTACTCAGGGTCTGACCCTCTCTGGACAGTGGTCACTCAGAGTCTGATGCTCTCTGGACATCGGTCACTCAGAGTCTGACTCTCTCTGGACACTGGTCACTCAGGGTCTGACAATCTGGTCACTGGTCATTCAGAGTCTGACTCTCTCTGGACACTGGTCACTCAGGTTCTGTCTCTCTCTGGACACCGGTCGCTCAGGGTCTGACTCTCTCGGGACACTTGTCACTCAGGGTCTGACTCTCTTTGGACACTGGTCACTCAGTGTCTGACTCTCACTGACAGCAGTTACACAGGGTCTGACCCTCTCTGGACAGTGGTCACTCAGAGCTTCACCCTCTCTGGACATCGGTCACTCAGAGTCTGACTCTCTCTGGACACTGGTCACTCAGGGTCTGACCCTCTCTGGACATTGGTCGCTCAGGTCTGACTCTCTGGACTCTGGTCACTCAGAGTCTGACAATCTGGTCATTGGTCACTCAGTGTCTGACTCTATCTGAACATTGGTCACTCAGAGTCTGTCTCTCTCTGGACATTGGTCACGCAGGGTCTGACCCTCTCTGGACATTGATCACTCAGGGTCTGACTCTCTGGACTCTGGTCACTCAGGGTCAGACTCTCACTGGACACTGGTCACTCAGGGTCTGACTCTCTCTGGACACTGGTCACTCATCGACTTTCTTTTTCTGGACACCGGTCAATCAGGGTTTGATTCTCTCTGGACACTGGTCACTCTGGGTCCCAATCTCTGGCCACCGGTGTCTCATGGTCTGACTCTTTCTGGACCTGGTTACTCAGTGTCTGAATCTCTGGACACCGGTCAATCAGGGTGTGACTCTAACTGGACACCGGTCAGACAGGGTCTGTCTCACTCTGAAGACTGGTCACGCAGGATCTGATTCTCTCTGGACACTGGTCAAGCAGGGTTTGACTCTCTCTGGACACCGGTCACTCAGGGTCTGACTCCCACTTGACACTGGTCATTCTGGACGTGAATCTCTGGACACTGGTCACTTAGCATCTGACTCTCACTGACAGCAGTTACTAAGGGTTTGCCTCTCTCTGGACACTGGTCACCCAGGGTCTGACTCTCTCTGGACACTGGTCACTCAGATTCTGACCCACTCTGGACATCGGTCGCTCAGAGTCTGAAACTCTCTGGACACTGGTCACTCAGTGTCTGACTCTCTGGACACCAGTCACTCAGGGTCTAGCTCTCTCTGGACACTGGTCACTCAGGGTCTGACTCTCTCTGGACACTGGTTACTCAGCTTCTGACACTCTCAGGACACTGATCACTCAGGGTCTGACTCTCTTTGGACTCCGGTCACTCAGGGTCTGACGATCTGGACACCGGACACTCTGGGTCTGACACTCACTGGACACCGGTAGCTCAGGGTCTGACGATCTGGGCACTGGTCACTCAGGTTCTGACACTCTCAGGACACTGATCACTCAGGGTCTGACTCTCTTTGGACTCCGGTTGACCAGGGTCTGATGATCTGGACACCGGTCACTCAGGTTCTGACTCTCTCTCTGGACACTGGTCACTCATGGACAGCCTCTCTTTGGACACTAGTCACTTAGGTTATTACTCTCTCTGGACACCAGTCACTCAGGGTCTGACTCACTCTGGACACTGGTCACTCAGGGCCTGACTCTCTCTGGACACTGGTCACTCAAGGTCTGACTCTCTCTGGACACCGGTCACTCAGGATCTGACTCTCTCTGGATACTGGTCCCTCTGGGTCTCACTCTCTCTGGGCACTGGGCACCCATGGACTTTCATTTTCTGGACACCGGTCAATCAGGGTTTGACTCTCTCTCTGGACACTGGTCACTCTGGGTCCAAATCTCTGGCCACTGGTCTCTCATGGTCTGACTCTTTCTGGACCCGGTTACTCAGTGTCTGAATCTCTGGACACCGGTCAATCAGGGTGTGACTCTCACTGGACACCGGTCACTCAGGGTCTGTCTCACTCTGAAGACTGGTCACGCAGGATCTGATTCTCTCTGGACACTGGTAAAGCAGGGTCTGACTCTCTCTGGTCACCGGTCACTCAGGGTCTGACTCTCTCTTGACACTGGTCATTCTGGACCTGAATGTCTGGACACTGGTCACTTAGCATCTGACTCACACTGACAGCAGTTACTAAGGGTTTGCCTCTCTCTGGACACTGGTCACTCAGGGTCTGACTCTCTCTGGACACTGGTCACTCAGATTCTGACCCACTCTGGACATCGGTCGCTCAGAGTCTGAAACTCTCTGGACACTGGTCACTCAGTGTCTGACTCTCTGGATACCTTTCACTCAGTGTCTGACTCTCTCTGGACACAAGTCACTCAGGGTCTGACTCTCTCTGGACACTGGTCACTCAGGGTCTGACTCTCTCTGGACACTGGTCACTCAGCTTCTGACACTCTCAGGACACTGATCACTCAGTGTCTGACTGTCTTTCGACTCCGGTCGCTCAGTGTTTGACGATCTGGACACCGGACACTCAGGGTCTGACTCTCACTGGACACCGATAGCTCAGGGTCTGACGATCGGCGCACTGGTCACTCAGGTTCTGACACTCTCAGGACACTGAACACTCAGGGTCTGACTCTCTTTGGACTCCGGTCGCCCAGGGTCTGATGGTCTGGACACCGGTCACTCAGGTTCTGACTCTCTCTCTGGACACTGGTCACTCATGGACTGCCTCTCCTTGGACACCAGTCACTCAGGTTCTTACTCTCTCTGGACACCAGTCACTCAGGGTCTGACTCACTCTGGACACTGGTCACTCAGGGCCTGACTCTCTCTGGACACTGGTCACTCAAGGTCTGACTCTCTCTGGACACCGGTCACTCAGGGTCTGACTCTCTCTGGATACTGGCCCCTCTGGGTCTGACTCTCTCTGGACACAGATCACTCAGGGTCTGAGTCTCTCTGGACACTGGTCACTCAGGGTCTGACTCTCTCTGGACTCCGGTCGCTCAGGGTCTGACTCTCTTTGGACTCCGGTCGCTCAGGGTCTGACTATCTGGAAACCAGTCTCTCAGGGTCTGACTCTCACTGGACAATGGTCACTCAGGGTCTGACTCTCTCTGAACACTGGTCACTCAGGGTCAGACTCTCTCTGGAAACCAGTCTCTCAGGGTCTGCCACTTACTAGTCACCAGTCACTCAGGGTCTGACTCTATCTGGACACCGGTCAAGCAGGGTCTGACTCTCTCTGGAATCCGGTCACTCAGGGTCTGACTCTCTCTGGACACTGGTCACTCAGTGTCTGACTCTCTCTGAACACTGGTCATTCAGTGTCTGACTCTCACTGACAGCAGTTACTCAGGGTCTGACCCTCTCTGGACATCGGTCACTCAGAGTCTGACCCTCTCTGGACATCGGTCACTCAGAGTCTGACTGTCTCTGGACACTGGTCACTCAGTGTCTGACTCTCTCTGGACACTGGTCACTCAGAGTCTGACACTCTCTGGACATCGGTCACTCAGAGCCTGACTGTCTCTGGACACTGGTCACTCAGTGTCTGACTCTCTCTGGACACTGGTCACTCAGAGTCTGACTCTCTCTGGACATCGGTCACTCAGAGTCTGTCTGTCTCTGGCCTCGGGCAACTTTCTGTGTGGAGTATGCACATTCTCCCCGTGTTTGCGTGGGTTTTCTCCGGGTTCTCCGTTTTCCTCCCACAGTCCAAAGATGTGCGGGTTAGGTTGATTGGCTATGATAAATTGACCCTTAGTGTTCGGGGGATTAAATACGTGTGGTTACAGGGATAGAGTGGGATATGTGTTGGTGTTGGTGTAGGGGTTGCGGGGATCGGGTGGGATATGTGTCAGTGCAGGCTCGATGGGCCGAAACGGCCTCTATCTGCACTGTGGTGTTTCTGTGATTCTTTTCTGCGATTGGTCACTCAGGGTCTGACCCTCTCTGGACATTGGTCACTCAGAGCCTGACTCTCTCTGGACATTGGTCACTCAGGGTCTGACCCTCTCTGGACACTGATCACTCAGGGTCTGACTCTCTTTGGACTCCGCTCGCTCAGGGTGTGACTCTCTCTGGACACCGGTCACTCAGGGTCTGAATCACTCTGGTGTCCGGTCACTCAGGATCTGACTCTCTCCGAACACTAGTCAAGCAGGATCTGACTCTCTCCGGACACCGGTCCAGCAGGGTCTGACTCTCTCTGGACACTGGTCAGTCAGGGTGTGACTCTCACTGACAGCAGTTACTCAGGGTCAGACGCTCTCTGGACAGTGGTCACAGATTTTGACTCTCTCTGGACACCCGTCACTCAGAGTCTGACCCTCTCTGGACATCAGTCTCTCAGAGTCTGACCCTCTCTGGACACTGGTCACTCAGGGTCTGACTCTGTCTGGACACTGGCCACTCATGGTCTGTCTCACTCTGAACACCGGTCGCTCAGGATCTGACTCTCTCTGGACACTTTTCAAGCAGTGTCTGACTCTCTCTGGACACCGGTCGCTCAGGGTCTGACTCTCTCGGGACACTTGGTAGATACAAAAGGCTAAAGACGGAGGAAGCCCTAGAGGAGTACAAAAAGTGCAGGGGGATACTTAAAAAAGAAATTAGGAGATCAAGGAGGGGCCATGAAATAACACTGGCGAGCAAAATAAAGGAAAATCCGAAGATGTTTTATAAGTATATTAAGGGTAAAAGGATAACTAGGGAAAAAATAGGGCCCATTAGGGACAAAAGTGGCAATCTGTGTGTGGAGCCGGAAGATGTAGGAGGGGTTCTAAATGAATTTTTTGCATCTGTTTTCACTATGGAGAAGGACGATGTAGACATAGAAATAGGGTGGGGGGACTGTGATATGCTCGAACATATTAACATCGAGAGGGAGGAGGTATTGGCGGTTATAGCTGGCCTAAAAATGGATAAATCCCCAGGCCCGGATGAAATGTACCCCAGGCTGCTGTGTGAGGCAAAGGAGGAGATTGCGGGCGCTCTAACACATATATTCAGGACCTCTCTGGCCACAGGGGATGTGCCAGAGGACTGGAGAACCGCTAATGTAGTACCATTATTCAAGAAGGGTAGTAGGGAAAAACCGGGGAACTACAGGCCAGTGAGCCTAACATCAGTGGTAGGAAAATTACTGGAAAAAATCCTGAGGGACAAAATTTGTCTCCACTTGGAGAGGCAAGGATTAATCAGGGATAGTCAACATGGCTTTGTCAAGGGAAGATCATGTCTGACTAATTTGATTGAATTTTTTGAGGGGGTGACTAGGTGTGTGGATGAGGGTAACGCAGTGGATGTGGTATACATGGATTTCAGTAAGGCCTTCGATAAAGTCCCGCACAGGAGACTGGTCAAGAAGGTAAGAGCCCATGGAATCCAGGGTGCCTTGGCACATTGGATACAAAACTGGCTTAGTGGCAGAAGGCAGAGGGTGATGGTCGAAGGTTGTTTTTGTGACTGGAAACCTGTGGCCAGTGGGGTACCACAGGGATCGGTGCTGGGTCCCTTGCTGTTTGTGGTCTACATTAATGACTTGGATATGAATGTAAAGGGTATGATCAGTAAATTCGCGGATGATACTAAAATTGGTAGGGTGGTAAATAGCGAGGAGGGTAGCCTCAGTCTGCAGAACGATATAGATGGGTTGGTCAGATGGGCGGAACAGTGGCAAATGGAATTTAACCCGGAAAAGTGCGAGGTGATGCACTTTGGGGGGTCTAACAAGGCAAGGGAATACACAATGAAGGGAAAGACCCTAGGCAAGACGGAGGGTCAGAGGGATCTGGGTGTGCAGGTACACAGATCCCTGAAGGCGGCGGAACAGGTGGATAAGGTGGTAAAAAAGGCATATGGGATACTTGCCTTCATTAGCCGAGGCATTGAATATAAGAGCAAGGAGGTTATGATGGAGCTGTATAAAACACTGGTTAGGCCACAGCTGGAATACTGTGTGCAGTTCTGGTCGCCACACTACAGGAAAGATGTGATCGCGTTAGAGAGGGTGCAGAGGAGGTTCACCAGGATGTTACCAGGGCTGGAGCGCTTCAGCTATGAAGAGAGACTGGGCAGATTGGGTTTGTTTTCCTTGGAGCAGAGGAGGCTGAGGGGGGACATGATTGAGGTGTACAAAATTGTGAGGGGCATAGATAGGATGGATGCTGAGGAGCTTTTCCCCTTAGTAGAGGGGTCAATAACTAGGGGGCATAGATTCAAGGTAAAGGGCGGGAGGTTTAGAGGGGATTTGAGAAAGAACTTTTTCACCCAGAGGGTGGTTGGAGTCTGGAACTCACTGCCTGAAAGGGTTGTGGAGGCAGAAACCCTCACAACATTTAAGAAGCATTTGGATGAGCATTTGAAATGCCATAGCATACAAGGCTACGGGCCAAATGCTGGAATATGGGATTAGATTAGACAGGGCTTGATGGCCGGCATGGACACGATGGGCCGAAGGGCCTCTATCCGTGCTGTATTACTCTATGACTCTATGACTCTATGACTTGTCACTCAGGGTCTGACTCTCTTTGGACACTGGTCACTCAGTGTCTGACTCTCACTGACAGCAGTTACACAGGGTCTGACCCTCTCTGGACAGTGGTCACTCAGAGCTTCACCCTCTCTGGACATCGGTCACTCAGAGTCTGACTCTCTCTGGACACTGGTCACTCAGGGTCTGACCCTCTCTGGACATTGGTCGCTCAGGTCTGACTCTCTGGACTCTGGTCACTCAGAGTCTGACAATCTGGTCATTGGTCACTCAGTGTCTGACTCTATCTGAACATTGGTCACTCAGAGTCTGTCTCTCTCTGGACATTGGTCACGCAGGGTCTGACCCTCTCTGGACATTGATCACTCAGGGTCTGACTCTCTGGACTCTGGTCACTCAGGGTCAGACTCTCACTGGACACTGGTCACTCAGGGTCTGACTCTCTCTGGACACTGGTCACTCATCGACTTTCTTTTTCTGGACACCGGTCAATCAGGGTTTGATTCTCTCTGGACACTGGTCACTCTGGGTCCCAATCTCTGGCCACCGGTGTCTCATGGTCTGACTCTTTCTGGACCTGGTTACTCAGTGTCTGAATCTCTGGACACCGGTCAATCAGGGTGTGACTCTAACTGGACACCGGTCAGACAGGGTCTGTCTCACTCTGAAGACTGGTCACGCAGGATCTGATTCTCTCTGGACACTGGTCAAGCAGGGTTTGACTCTCTCTGGACACCGGTCACTCAGGGTCTGACTCCCACTTGACACTGGTCATTCTGGACGTGAATCTCTGGACACTGGTCACTTAGCATCTGACTCTCACTGACAGCAGTTACTAAGGGTTTGCCTCTCTCTGGACACTGGTCACCCAGGGTCTGACTCTCTCTGGACACTGGTCACTCAGATTCTGACCCACTCTGGACATCGGTCGCTCAGAGTCTGAAACTCTCTGGACACTGGTCACTCAGTGTCTGACTCTCTGGACACCAGTCACTCAGGGTCTAGCTCTCTCTGGACACTGGTCACTCAGGGTCTGACTCTCTCTGGACACTGGTTACTCAGCTTCTGACACTCTCAGGACACTGATCACTCAGGGTCTGACTCTCTTTGGACTCCGGTCACTCAGGGTCTGACGATCTGGACACCGGACACTCTGGGTCTGACACTCACTGGACACCGGTAGCTCAGGGTCTGACGATCTGGGCACTGGTCACTCAGGTTCTGACACTCTCAGGACACTGATCACTCAGGGTCTGACTCTCTTTGGACTCCGGTTGACCAGGGTCTGATGATCTGGACACCGGTCACTCAGGTTCTGACTCTCTCTCTGGACACTGGTCACTCATGGACAGCCTCTCTTTGGACACTAGTCACTTAGGTTATTACTCTCTCTGGACACCAGTCACTCAGGGTCTGACTCACTCTGGACACTGGTCACTCAGGGCCTGACTCTCTCTGGACACTGGTCACTCAAGGTCTGACTCTCTCTGGACACCGGTCACTCAGGATCTGACTCTCTCTGGATACTGGTCCCTCTGGGTCTCACTCTCTCTGGGCACTGGGCACTCATGGACTT
The DNA here is from genome assembly GCF_052327205.1 of Somniosus microcephalus. Taxonomy (NCBI): domain Eukaryota; kingdom Metazoa; phylum Chordata; class Chondrichthyes; order Squaliformes; family Somniosidae; genus Somniosus; species Somniosus microcephalus. Next base: position 181,486,181 of record NC_140998.1, read on the forward strand.
TCATTTTCTGGACACCGGTCAATCAGGGTTTGACTCTCTCTCTGGACACTGGTCACTCTGGGTCCAAATCTCTGGCCACTGGTCTCTCATGGTCTGACTCTTTCTGGACCCGGTTACTCAGTGTCTGAATCTCTGGACACCGGTCAATCAGGGTGTGACTCTCACTGGACACCGGTCACTCAGGGTCTGTCTCACTCTGAAGACTGGTCACGCAGGATCTGATTCTCTCTGGACACTGGTAAAGCAGGGTCTGACTCTCTCTGGACACCGGTCACTCAGGGTCTGACTCTCTCTTGACACTGGTCATTCTGGACCTGAATGTCTGGACACTGGTCACTTAGCATCTGACTCACACTGACAGCAGTTACTAAGGGTTTGCCTCTCTCTGGACACTGGTCACTCAGGGTCTGACTCTCTCTGGACACTGGTCACTCAGATTCTGACCCACTCTGGACATCGGTCGCTCAGAGTCTGAAACTCTCTGGACACTGGTCACTCAGTGTCTGACTCTCTGGATACCTTTCACTCAGTGTCTGACTCTCTCTGGACACAAGTCACTCAGGGTCTGACTCTCTCTGGACACTGGTCACTCAGGGTCTGACTCTCTCTGGACACTGGTCACTCAGCTTCTGACACTCTCAGGACACTGATCACTCAGTGTCTGACTGTCTTTCGACTCCGGTCGCTCAGTGTTTGACGATCTGGACACCGGACACTCAGGGTCTGACTCTCACTGGACACCGATAGCTCAGGGTCTGACGATCGGCGCACTGGTCACTCAGGTTCTGACACTCTCAGGACACTGAACACTCAGGGTCTGACTCTCTTTGGACTCCGGTCGCCCAGGGTCTGATGGTCTGGACACCGGTCACTCAGGTTCTGACTCTCTCTCTGGACACTGGTCACTCATGGACTGCCTCTCCTTGGACACCAGTCACTCAGGTTCTTACTCTCTCTGGACACCAGTCACTCAGGGTCTGACTCACTCTGGACACTGGTCACTCAGGGCCTGACTCTCTCTGGACACTGGTCACTCAAGGTCTGACTCTCTCTGGACACCGGTCACTCAGGGTCTGACTCTCTCTGGATACTGGCCCCTCTGGGTCTGACTCTCTCTGGACACAGATCACTCAGGGTCTGAGTCTCTCTGGACACTGGTCACTCAGGGTCTGACTCTCTCTGGACTCCGGTCGCTCAGGGTCTGACTCTCTTTGGACTCCGGTCGCTCAGGGTCTGACTATCTGGAAACCAGTCTCTCAGGGTCTGACTCTCACTGGACAACGGTCACTCAGGGTCTGACTCTCTCTGAACACTGGTCACTCAGGGTCAGACTCTCTCTGGAAACCAGTCTCTCAGGGTCTGAGTCTCTCTGGACACTGGTCACTCAGGGTCTGACTCTATCTGGACACCGGTCAAGCAGGGTCTGACTCTCTCTGGAATCCGGTCACTCAGGGTCTGACTCTCTCTGGACACTGGTCACTCAGTGTCTGACTCTCTCTGAACACTGGTCATTCAGTGTCTGACTCTCACTGACAGCAGTTACTCAGGGTCTGACCCTCTCTGGACATTGGTCACTCAGAGTCTGACCCTCTCTGGACATCGGTCACTCAGAGTCTGACTCTCTCTGAACACTGGTCATTCAGTGTCTGACTCTCTCTGGACACTGGTCACTCAGGGTCTGACTCTCTCTGAACACTGGTCATTCAGTGTCTGACTCTCACTGACAGCAGTTACTCAGGGTCTGACCCTCTCTGGACAGTGGTCACTCAGTGTCTGACTCTCTCTGGACACTGGTCACTCAGAGTCTGACACTCTCTGGACATCGGTCACTCAGAGCCTGACTGTCTCTGGACACTGGTCACTCAGTGTCTGACTCTCTCTGGACACTGGTCACTCAGAGTCTGACTCTCTCTGGACATCGGTCACTCAGAGTCTGTCTGTCTCTGGCCTCGGGCAACTTTCTGTGTGGAGTATGCACATTCTCCCCGTGTTTGCGTGGGTTTTCTCCGGGTTCTCCGTTTTCCTCCCACAGTCCAAAGATGTGCGGGTTAGGTTGATTGGCTATGATAAATTGACCCTTAGTGTTCGGGGGATTAAATACGTGTGGTTACAGGGATAGAGTGGGATATGTGTTGGTGTTGGTGTAGGGGTTGCGGGGATCGGGTGGGATATGTGTCAGTGCAGGCTCGATGGGCCGAAACGGCCTCTATCTGCACTGTGGTGTTTCTGTGATTCTTTTCTGCGATTGGTCACTCAGGGTCTGACCCTCTCTGGACATTGGTCACTCAGAGCCTGACTCTCTCTGGACATTGGTCACTCAGGGTCTGACCCTCTCTGGACACTGATCACTCAGGGTCTGACTCTCTTTGGACTCCGCTCGCTCAGGGTGTGACTCTCTCTGGACACCGGTCACTCAGGGTCTGAATCACTCTGGTGTCCGGTCACTCAGGATCTGACTCTCTCCGAACACTAGTCAAGCAGGATCTGACTCTCTCCGGACACCGGTCCAGCAGGGTCTGACTCTCTCTGGACACTGGTCAGTCATGGTGTGACTCTCACTGACAGCAGTTACTCAGGGTCAGACGCTCTCTGGACAGTGGTCACAGATTTTGACTCTCTCTGGACACCCGTCACTCAGAGTCTGACCCTCTCTGGACATCAGTCTCTCAGAGTCTGACCCTCTCTGGACACTGGTCACTCAGGGTCTGACTCTGTCTGGACACTGGCCACTCATGGTCTGTCTCACTCTGAACACCGGTCACTCAGGATCTGACTCTCTCTGGACACTTTTCAAGCAGTGTCTGACTCTCTCTGGACACCGGTCAAGCAGGGTCTGACGATTCTCTGGACACTGGTCACTCTGTACCTGAATCTCTGGACACTGATCACTCAGGGTCTGACATTCTCTGGACACTGGTCACTCAGGGTCTGACTCTCACTGACAGCAGTTACTCAGAGTCTGACTCTCTCTGGACAGTGGTCACAGGGTCTGACTTTCTCTGGACTTCGGTCACTCGGAGTGTGACCCTTTCTGGTCATCGGTCGCTCAGAGTCTGACTCTCTCTGGACACTGGTCACTCAGGGTCTGACTCTGTGGACTCTGGTCAGTCAGGGTCTGACTCTCACTGGACACTGGTCACTCAGGGTCTGATTCTCTCTGGACACTGGGCACACAGGTTCTGACTCCCACCGGACACAGGCCACACAGGTACGGAGTATCTGGTCACTAGTCACTCATGGACTTCATTTTTCTGGACACCGTTCACTGAGGGTTTGACTCTGTCTGGACCTCGGTCACTCAGTATCTGAATCTCTGGACAATGTTCAATCAGGGTGTGACTCTCACTGGACACCGGTCACTCAGGGTCTGTCTCACTCTGATGAACGGTCACTCAGGATCTGCTTCTCTCTGGACACTGGTCAAGCAGGGTCTGACTCTCTCTGGAAACTGGTCACTCAGCGTCTGACTCTCTCTTGACACTGGTCACTCTGGTCCTGAATCTCTGGAGACTGGTCAGTCAGCATCTGAATCTCACTGACAGCAGTTACTCAGGGTCTGTCCCTCTCTCTGGACATTGGTCACTTAGGTTCTGACTCTCTCTGGACACTGGTCGCTCAGGGTCTGACTCTCTCTGGACACTGGTCACTCAGGGTCTGACTCTCTTTGGACACTGGTCACTCAGTGTCTGACTCTCACTGACAACAGTTACTCAGGGTCTGACCCTCTCTGGACAGTGGTCACTCAGAGTCTGATGCTCTCTGGACATCGGTCACTCAGAGTCTGACTCTCTCTGGACACTGGTCACTCAGGGTCTGACAATCTGGTCACTGGTCACTCAGTGTCTGACTCTCTCTGGACATCGGTCACTCAGAGTCTGTCTCTCTCTGGACATTGGTCACTCAGGGTTTGACCCTCTCTGGACATTGGTCACTCAGGGTCTGACTCTCTGGACTCTGATCACTCAGGGTCTGATTCTCACTGGACACTGGTCACTCATGGATTTTCTTTTTCTGGACACCGGTCAATCAGGGTTTGACTCTCTCTCTGGACACTGGTCACTCTGGGTCCAGATCTCTGGCCACCTGTCTCTCATGGTCTGACTCTTTCTGGACCCCGGTTACTCAGTGTCTGCATCTCTGGACACCGGTCAATCAGGGTGTGACTCTCACTGGGCACCGGTCACTCAGGGTCTGTCTCACTCTGAAGACCAGTCACGCAGGATCTGATTCTCTCTGGACACTGGTCAAGCAGGGTCTGACTCTCTCTGGACACCGGTCACTCAGGGTCTGACTCTCTCTTGACACTGGTCATTCTGGACCTGAATCTCTGGGCACTGGTCACTTAGCGTCTGAATCTCACTGACAGCAGTTACTATGGGTTTGCCTCTCTCTGGGCACTGGTCACTCAGGGTCTGACTCTCTCTGGACACTGGTCACTCAGATTCTGACCCACTCTGGACATCGGTCGCTCAGAGTCTGAAACTCTCTGGACAATGGTCACTCACTGTCTGACTCTCTGGACACCTTTCACTCAGTGTCTGACTCTCTCTGGACACTGGTCAATCAGGGTCTGACTCTCTTTGGACACTGGTCACTTAGGGTCTGACTCTCTCTGGACACCAGTCACTCAGGGTCTGACTCTCTCTGGACACTGGTCACTCAGGGTCTGACTCGCTCTGGACACTGGTCACTCAGCTTCTGACACTCTCAGGACAGTGATCACTCAGGGTCTGACTCTCTTTGGACTCCGGTGCTCAGGGTCTGACGATCTGGACACCGGACACTCAGGGTACGACTCTCACTGGACACCGGTAGCTCAGGGTCTGACGATCTGGGCACTGGTCACTCAGGTTCTGACACTCTCAGGACACTGATCACTCAGGGTCTGTCTCTCTTTGGACTCCGGTCGCCAAGGGTCTGATGATCTGGACACCAGTCACTCAGGTTCTGACTCCCTCTCTGGACACTGGTCACTCATGGACTGCCTCTCTTTGGACACCAGTCACTCAGGGTCTGACTCCCTCTGGACACTGGTCACTCAGTGCCTGACTCTCTCTGGACACTGGTCACTCAAGGTCTGACTCTCTCTGGACACCGGTCACTCAGGGTCTGACTCTCTCTGGATACTGGTCCCTCTGGGTCTGACTCTCTCTGAACACTGGTCATTCAGTGTCTGACTCACACTGACAGCAGTTATTCAGGGTCTGACCCTCTCTGGACAGTGGTCACTCAGAGTCTGACCCTCTCTGGACATCGGTCACTCAGAGTCTGACTCTCTCTGGACACTGGTCACTCAGAGTCTGTCTCTCTCTGGACATTGGTCACTCAGGGTTTGACCCTCTCTGGACATTGGTCACTCAGGGTCTGACTCTCTGGACTCTGATCACTCAGGGTCTGATTCTCACTGGACACTGGTCACTCAAGGATTTTCTTTTTCTGGACACCGGTCAATCAGGGTTTGACTCTCTCTCTGGACACTGGTCACTCTGGGTCCAGATCTCTGGCCACCTGTCTCTCATGGTCTGACTCTTTCTGGACCCCGGTTATTCAGTGTCTGCATCTCTGGACACCGGTCAATCAAGGTGTGACTCTCACTGGGCACCGGTCACTCAGGGTCTGTCTCTCTCTGAAGACCGGTCACGCAGGATCTGATTCTCTCTGGACACTGGTCAAGCAGGGTCTGACTCTCTAAGGACACCGGTCACTCAGGGTCTGACTCTCTCTTGACACTGGTCATTCTGGACCTGAATCTCTGGGCACTGGTCACTTAGCATCTGAATCTCACTGACAGCAGTTACTATGGGTTTGCCTCTCTCTGGACACTGGTCACTCAGGGTCTGACTCTCTCTGGACACTGGTCACTCAGATTCTGACCCACTCTGGACATCGGTCGCTCAGAGTCTGAAACTCTCTGGACAATGGTCACTCACTGTCTGACTCTCTGGACACCTTTCACTCAGTGTCTGACTCTCTCTGGACACTGGTCAATCAGGGTCTGACTCTCTTTGGACACTGGTCACTCAGGGTCTGACTCTCTCTGGACACCAGTCACTCAGGGTCTGACTCTCTCTGGACACTGGTCACTCAGGGTCTGACTCGCTCTGGACACTGGTCACTCAGCTTCTGACACTCTCAGGACAGTGATCACTCAGGGTCTGACTCTCTTTGGACTCCGGTGCTCAGGGTCTGACGATCTGGACACCGGACACTCAGGGTCTGACTCTCACTGGACACCGATAGCTCAGGGTCTGACGATCTGGGCACTGGTCACTCAGGTTCTGACACTCTCAGGACACTGATCACTCAGGGTCTGTCTCTCTTTGGACTCCGGTCGCCAAGGGTCTGATGATCTGGACACCAGTCACTCAGGTTCTGACTCCCTCTCTGGACACTGGTCACTCATGGACTGCCTCTCTTTGGACACCAGTCACTCAGGGTCTAACTCACTCTGGACACTGGTCACTCAGTGCCTGACTCTCTCTGGACACTGGTCACTCAAGGTCTGACTCTCTCTGGACACCGGTCACTCAGGGTCTGACTCTCTCTGGATACTGGTCCCTCTGGGTCTGACTCTCTCTGAACACTGGTAATTCAGTGTCTGACTCACACTGACAGCAGTTATTCAGGGTCTGACCCTCTCTGGACAGTGGTCACTCAGAGTCTGACCCTCTCTGGACATCGGTCACTCAGAGTCTCACTCTCTCTGGACACTGGTCACTCAGTGTGCGACTCTCTCTGGACACTGGTCACTCAGAGTCTGACTCTCTCTGGACATCGGTCACTCAGAGTCTGTCTGTCTCTGGACATTGGTCACTCAGGGTCTGACCCTCTCTGGACATTGGTCACTCAGAGTCTGGCTGTCTCTGGACACCGGTCGCTCAGGGTCTGACTCTCTCTGGACACTGGTCACTCAGGGTCTGACTCTCTTTGGACACTGGTCACTCAGTGTCTGACTCTCACTGTCAGCAGTTACTCAGGGTGTGACACTCTCTGGACAGTGGTCACTCAGAGTCTGACCCTCTCTGGACATCGGTCACTCAGAGTCTGACTCTCTGGACACTGGTCACTCAGTGTCTGACAATCTGGTCACTGGTCACTCAGTGTCTGACTCTCTCTGGACATCGGTCACTCAGAGTCTGTCTCTCTCTGGACATTGGTCACTCAGGGTCTGACCCTCTCTGGACATTGGTCACTCAGGGTCTGAAGCTCTGGACTCTGGTCACTCAGGGTCTGATTCTCACTGGACAGTGGTCACTCATGGACTTTCTTTTTCTGGACACCGGTCAATCAGAGTTTGACTCTCTCTCTGGACACTGGTCACTCTGGGTCCATAAATCTGGCCACCTGTCTCTCATGGTCTGACTCTTTCTGGACCCCGGTTACTCAGTGTCTGAATCTCTGGACACCGGTCAATCAGGGTGTGACTCTCACTGGACACTGGTCACTCAGGGTCTGTCTCGCTCTGAAGACCGGCCACACAGGATCTGATTCTCTCTGGACACTGGTCAAGCAGGGTCTGACTCTCTCTGGACACCGGTCACTCAGGGTCTGACTCTCTCTTGACACTGGTCATTCTGGACCTGAATCTCTGGACACTGCTGACTTAGCGTCTGACTCTCACTGACAGCAGTTACTAAGGGTTTGCCGCTCTCTGGACACTGGTCACTCAGGGTCTGACTCTCTCTGGACACTGGTCACTCAGATTCTGACCCACTCTGGACATCGGTCGCTCAGAGTCTGAAACTCTCTGGACACTGGTCACTCAGTGTCTGACTCTCTGGACACCTTTCACTCAGTGTCTGACTCTCTCTGGACACTGGTCAATCAGGGTCTGACTCTCTTTGGACACTGGTCACTCAGGGTCTGACACTCTCTGGACACGAGTCACTCAGGGTCTGACTCTCTCTGGACACTGGTCACTCAGGGTCTGACTCTCTCTGGACACTGGTCACTCAGCTTCTGACACTCTCAGGACACTGATCAGTCAGGGTCTGACTCTCTTTGGACTCCGGTGCTCAGGGTCTGACGATCTGGACACCAGACACTCAGTGTCTGACTCTCACTGGACACCGGTAGCTCAGGGTCTGATGATCTGCGCACTGGTCACTCAGGTTCTGACACTCTCAGGACACTGATCACTCAGGGTCTGTCTCTCTTTGGACTCCGGTCGCCAATGGTCTGATGATCTGGACACCAGTCACTCAGGTACTGACTCTCTCTCTGGACACTGGTCACTCATGGACTGCCTCTCTTTGGACACCATTCACTCAGGGTCTGACTCACTCTGGACACTGTTCACTCAGGGCCTGACTCTCTCTGGACACTGGTCACTCAATGTCTGACTCTCTCTGGACAACGGTCACTCAGGGTCTGTCTCTCTCTGGATACTGCTCCCTCTGTGTCTGACTCTCTCTGGACACTAGTCACACAGGGTCTGACTCTCTCTGGACACTGGTCACTAAGGGCCGGACTTTCTCTGGACTCCGGTCGCTCAGGGTCTGACGATCTGGACACCAGTCACTCAGGGTCTGCCTCTCACTGGACAATGGTCACTCAGGATCTGACTCTCTCTTGACACTGGTCACTCAGGGTCAGACTCTCTCTGGAAACCAGTCTCTCAGGGTCTGCCACTTACTAGTCACCAGTCACTCAGCGTCGGACTCTATCTGGACACCGGTCAAGCAGGGTCTGACTCTCTCTGGAATCCGGTCACTCAGGGTCTGACACTCTCTGGACACTGGTCACTCTGGGTCTGACTCTCTCTGAACACTGGTCATTCAGTGTCTGACTCACACTGACAGCAGTTATTCAGGGTCTGACCCTCTCTGGACAGTGGTCACTCAGAGTCTGACCCTCTCTGGACATCAGTAACTCAGAGTCTGACTCTCTCTGGACACTGGTCACTCAGTGTGTGACTCTCTCTGGACACTGGTCACTCAGAGTCTGACTCTCTCTGGACATCGGTCACTCAGAGTCTGTCTGTCTCTGGACATTGGTCACTCAGGGTCTGACCCTCTCTGGACATTGGTCACTCAGAGTCTGACTGCCTCTGGACATTGGTCACTCAGGGTCTGACCCTATCTGGACACTGATCACTCAGGGTCTGACTCTCTTTGGACTCCACTCGCTCAGGGTGTGACTCTCTCTGGACACCGGTCACTCAGGGTCTGAATCACTCTGGACACCAGCCACTCAGGGTATGACTCTCTCAGGACACTGGTCACTCAGGGACTGACTCTCTTTGGACACCGGTCACTCAGTGTCTGACTCTCTCTGGACACCGATCACTCAGGGTCTGTCTCACTCTGAAGACCGGTCACTCAGGATCTGACTCTCTCCGGACACTAGTCAAGCAGGATCTGACTCTCTCCGGACACTGGTCAAGCAGGGTCTGACTCTCTCTGGACACTGGTCACTCAGGGTCTGACTCTCACTGACAGCAGTTACTCAGGGTCGGACGCTCTCTGGACAGTGGTCACAGGGTTTGACTCTCTCTGGACACCGGTCACTCAGAGTCTGACCCTCTCTGGACATCAGTCTCTCAGAGTCTGACTCTCTCTGGACACTGGTCACTCAGGGTCTGACTCTGTCTGGACACTGGTCCAGCAGGGTCTGACTCTCTCTGGACACCGGTCAATCAGGGTTTGACTCTCTCTCTGGACACTGGTCACTCTGGGTCCAAATCTCTGGCCACCTGTCTCTCATGGTCTGACTCTTTCTGGAGCCCGGTTACACAGTGTCTGAATCTCTGGACACCGGTCAATCAGGGTGTGACTCTCACTGGACACCGGTCACTCAGGGTCTGTCTCACTCTGAAGACCGGTCATGCAGGATCTGATTCTCTCTGGACACTGGTCAAGCAGGGTCTGACTCTCTCTGGACACCGGTCACTCAGGGTCTGACTCTCTCTTGACACTGGTCATTCTGGACCTGAATCTCTGGACACTGGTCACTTAGCGTCTGACTCTCACTGATAGCAGTTACCATGGGTTTGCCTCTCTCTGGACACTGGTCACTCAGGGTCTCACTCTCTCTGAACACTGGTCACTCAGATTCTGACCCTCTCTGGACATCGGTCGCTCAGAGTCTGAAACTCTCTGGACACTGGTCACTCAGTGTCTGACTCTCTGGACACCTTTCACTCAGTGTCTGACTCTCTCTGGGCACTGGTCAATCAGGGTCTGACTCTCTTTGGACACTGGTCACTCAGGGTCTGACTCTCTCTGGACACCAGTCACTCAGGGTCTGACTCTCTCTGGACACTGGTCACTCAGGGTCTGACTCTCTCTGGACACTGGTCACTCAGCTTCTGACACTCTCAGGACACTGATCACTCAGGGTCTGACTCTCTTTGGACTCCGGTGCTCAGGGTCTGACGATCTGGACACCGGACACTCAGGGTCTGACTCTCACTGGACACCGGTAGCTCAGGGTCTGACGATCTGGGCACTGGTCACTCAGGGTCTGACTCTCTCTGGACACCAGTCACTCAGGGTCTGACTCTCTCTGGACACTGGTCACTCAGGGTCTGACTCTCTCTGGACACTGGTCACTCAGCTTCTGACACTCTCAGGACACTGATCACTCAGGGTCTGACTCTCTTTGGACTCCGGTGCTCAGGGTCTGACGATCTGGACACCGGACACTCAGGGTCTGACTCTCACTGGACACCGGTAGCTCAGGGTCTGACGATCTGGGCACTGGTCACTCAGGTTCTGACACTCTCAGGACACTGATCACTAAGGGTTTGTCTCACTTTGGACTCCGGTCACCAAGGGTCTGATGATCTGGACACCAGTCACTCAGGTTCTGACCCTCTCTCTGGACACTGGTCACTCAGGGCCTGACTCTCTCTGGACACTGGTCACTCAAGGTCTGACTCTCTCTGGACACCGGTCACTCAGGGTCTGACTCTCTCTGGATACTGGTCCCTCTGGGTCTGTCTCTCTCTGAACACTGGTCATTCAGTGTCTGACTAACACTGACAGCAGTTATTCAGGGTCTGACCCTCTCTGGACAGTGGTCACTCAGAGTCTGACCCTCTCTGGACATCGGTCACTCAGAGTCTGACTCTCTCTGGACACTGGTCACTCAGTGTGTGACTCTCTCTGGACACTGGTCACTCAGAGTCTGACTCACTCTGGACACTGGTCACTCAAGGTCTGACTCTCTCTGGACAACGGTCACTCAGGGTCTGACTCTCTCTGGATACTGCTCCCTCTGGGTCTGACTCTGTCTGGACACTAGTCACTCAGGGTCTGACTCTCTCTGGACACTGGTCACTCAGGGTCTGACTCTCTTTGGACTCCGGTCGCTCATGGTCTGACGATCTGGACACCAGTCACTCAGGGTCTGACTCTCACTTGACACTGGTCACTCAGGGTCAGACTCTCTCTGGACACCGGTCAAGCAGGGTCTGACTCTCTCTGGAATCCGGTCACTCAGGGTCTGACACTCTCTGGACACTGGTCACTCTGGGTCTGACACTCTCTGAACACTGGTCACTCTGGGTCTGACACTCTCTGAACACTGGTCATTCAGTGTCTGACTCACACTGACAGCAGTTATTCAGGGTCTGACCCTCTCTGGACAGTGGTCACTCAGAGTCTGACTCTCTCTGGACACTGGTCACTCAGTGTGTGACTCTCTCTGGACACTGGTCACTCAGAGTCTGACTCTCTCTGGACATCGGTCACTCAGAGTCTGACTCTCTCTGGACACTGGTCACTCAGTGTGTGACTCTCTCTGGACACTGGTCACTCAGAGTCTGACTCTCTCTGGACATCGGTCACTCAGAGTCTGTCTGTCTCTGGACATTGGTCACTCAGGGTCTGACCCTCTCTGGACATTGGTCACTCTGAGTCTGGCTCTCTCTGGACATTGATCACTCAGGGTCTGACCCTCTCTGGACACTGATCACTCAGGGTCTGACTCTCTATGGACTCCGCTCGCTCAGGGTGAGACTCACTCTGGACACCGGTCACTCAGGGCCTGAATCACTCTGGACACCAGTCACTCAGGATCTGACTCTCTCCGGACACTAGTCAAGCCGGATCTGACTCTCACCGGACACCGGTCAAGCAGGGTCTGACTCTCTCTGGACACTGGTCACTCAGGGTCTGAATCTCACTGACAGCAGTTACTCAGGGTCGGACGCTCTCTGGACAGTGGTCACAGGGTTTGACTCTCTCTGGACACCGGTCACTCAGAGTCTGACCCTCTCTGGACATCAGTCTCTCAGAGTCTGACTCTCTCTGGACACCGGTCACTCATGGTCTGCCTCACTCTGAACACCGGTCACTCAGGATCTGACTCTCTCTGGACACTGGTCCAGCAGGGTCTGACTCTCTCTGGACACCGGTCAAGCAGGGTCTGGCGATTCTCTGGAAACTGGTCACTCTGTACCTGAATCTCTGGACACTGATCACTCAGGGTCTGACATTCTCTGGACACTGGTCAGTCCGGATCTGACTCTCACTGACAGCAGTTACTCAGGTTCTGACTCTCTCTGGACAGTGGTCGTTCAGAGTCTTACTCTCTCTGGACACTGGTCACTCAGGTTCTGACTCTCTCTGGAGACCGGTCGCTCAGGGTCTGACTCTCTCTGGACACTGGTCACTCAGGGTCTGAATCTCTTTGGACACTGGTCACTCAGTGTCTGACTCTCACTGACAGCAGTTACTCAGGGTCTGACCCTCTCTGGACAGTGGTCACAGGGTTTGACTCTCTCTGGACACCGCTCACTCAGAGTCTGACCCTCTCTGGACATCAGTCTCTCAGAGTCTGACTCTCTCTGGACACTGGTCACTCAGGGTCTGACTCTGTCTGGACACCGGTCACTCATGGTCTGCCTCACTCTGAACACCGGTCACTCAGGATCTGACTCTCTCTGGACACTGGTCCAGCAGGGTCTGACTCTCTCTGGACACCGGTCAAGCAGGGTCTGGCGATTCTCTGGAAACTGGTCACTCTGTACCTGAATCTCTGGACACTGATCACTCAGGGTCTGACATTCTCTGGACACTGGTCAGTCCGGATCTGACTCTCACTGACAGCAGTTACTCAGGTTCTGACTCTCTCTGGAGACCGGTCGCTCAGGGTCTGACTCTCTCTGGACACTGGTCACTCAGGGTCTGACTCTCTTTGGACACTGGTCACTCAGTGTCTGACTCTCACTGACAGCAGTTACTCAGGGTCTGACCCTCTCTGGACAGTGGTCACTCAGAGTCTGACCCTCTCTGGACATCGGTCACTCAGAGTCTGTCTCTCTCTGGACATTGGTCACTCAGGGTCTGACCCTCTCTGGACATTGGTCACTCAGGGTCTGAAGCTCTGGACTCTGGTCACTCAGGGTCTGATTCTCACTGGACAGTGGTCACTCATGGACTTTCTTTTTCTGGACACCGGTCAATCAGAGTTTGACTCTCTCTCTGGACACTGGTCACTCTGGGTCCATAACTCTGGCCACCTGTCTCTCATGGTCTGACTATTTCTGGACCCCGGTTACTCCGCGTCTGAATCTCTGAACACCGGTCAATCAGGGTGTGGCTCTCACTGGACACTCGTCACTCAGGGTCTGTCTCGCTCTGAAGACCGGCCACGCAGGATCTGATTCTCTCTGGACACTGGTCAAGCAGGGTCTGACTCTCTCTGGACACCGGTCACTCAGGGTCTGACTCTCTCTTGACACTGATCATTCTGGACCTGAATCTCTGGACACTGGTCACTTAGCGTCTGACTCTCACTGACAGCAGTTACTAAGGGTTTGCCGCTCTCTGGACACTGGTCACTCAGGGTCTGACTCTTTCTGGACACTGGTCACTCAGATTCTGACCCACTCTGGACATCGGTCGCTCAGAGTCTGAACCTCTCTGGACACTGGTCACTCCGTGTCTGACTCTCTGGACACCTTTCACTCAGAGTCTGACTCTCACTGGACACCGATAGCTCAGGGTCTGACGATCTGCGCACTGGTCACTCAGGTTCTGACACTCTCAGGACACTGATCACTCAGGGTCTGTCTCTCTTTGGACTCTGGTCGCCAAGCGTCTGATGATCTGGACACCAGTCACTCAGGTTCTGACTCTCTCTCTGGACACTGGTCACTCATGGACTGCCTTTCTTTGGACACCATTCACTCAGGGTCTGACTCACTCTGGACACTGGTCACTCAGGGCCTGACTCTCTCTGGACACTGGTCACTCAAGGTCTGACTCTCTCTGGACAACGGTCACTCAGGGTCTGACTCTCTCTGGATACTGCTCCCTCTGGTCTGACTCTCTCTGGACACTAGTCACTCAGGGTCTGACTCTCTCTGGACACTGGTCACTCAAGGTCTGACTCTTTCTGGACAACGGTCACTCAGGGTCTGACTCTCTCTGGATACTGCTCCCTCTGGGTCTGACTCTCTCTGGACACTAGTCACTCAGAGTCTTACTCACTCTGGACACTGGTCACTCAGGGCCTGACTCTCTCTGGACACTGGTCACTCAAGGTCTGACTCTCTCTGGACAATGGTCACTCAGGGTCTGACTCTCTCTGGATACTGCTCCCTCTGGGTCTGACTCTCTCTGGACACTAGTCACTCAGGGTCTGACTCTCTCTGGACACTGGTCACTCAGGGTCTGACTCTCTTTGGACTCCGGTCGCTCATGGTCTGACGATCTGGACACCAGTCACTCAGGGTCTGACTCTCTCTGGACACTGGTCACTCAGGGTCTGACTCTCTCTTGACACTGGTCACTCAGGGTCAGACTCTCTCTGGGAACCAGTCTCTCAGGGTCTGCTACTTACTAGTCACCAGTCACTCAGGGTCGGACTCTATCTGGACACCGGTCAAGCAGGGTCTGACTCTCTCTGGAATCCGGTCACTCAGGGTCTGACACTCTCTGGACACTGGTCACTCAGGGTCTGACACTCTCTGAACACTGGTCATTCAGTGTCTGACTCTCACTGACAGCAGTTATTCAGGGTCTGACCCTCTCTGGACAGTGGTCACTCAGAGTCTAACCCTCTCTGGGCATCGGCCACTCAGAGTCTGACTCTCTCTGGACACTGGTCACTCAGTGTGTGACTCTCTCTGGACACTGGTCACTCAGAGTCTGACTCTCTCTGGACATCGGTCACTCAGAGTCTGTCTGTCTTAGAACATTGGTCACTCAGGGTCTGACCCTCTCTGGACATTGGTCACTCAGAGTCTGACTCTCTCTGGACATTGGTCACTCAGGGTCTGACCCTCTCTGGACACTGATAAGTCAGGGTCTGACTCTCTTTGGACTCCACTCGCTCAGGGTGTGACTCTCTCTGGACACCGGTCACTCAGGGTCTGAATCACTCTGGACACCAGTCACTCAGGGTCTGACTCTCTCTGCACACCAGTCACTCAGGGTATGACTCTCTCAGGACACCGGTCATTCAGGGACTGACTCTCTTTGGACACCGGTCACTCAGTGTCTGACTCTCTCTGGACACCGATCACTCAGGGTCTGTCTCACTCTGAAGATCGGTCACTCAGGATCTGACTCTCTCCGGACACTAGTCAAGCAGGATCTGACTCTCTCCGGACACCGGTCAAGCAGGGTCTGACTCTCTCTGGACACAGGTCACTCAGGGTCTGACTCTCACTGACAGCAGTTACTCAGGGTCAGACGCTCTCTGGACAGTGGTCACAGGGTTTGACTCTCTCTGGACACCGGTCACTCAGAGTCTGACCTTCTCTGGACATTAGTCTCTCAGAGTCTGACTCTCTCTGGACACTGGTCACTCTGGGTCTGACTCTGTCTGGACACTGGTCCAGCAGGGTCTGACTCTCTCTGGGCACTGGTCAAGCAGGGTCTGGCGATTCTCTGGAAACTGGTCACTCTGTACCTGAATCTCTGGACACTGATCACTCAGGGTCTGACATTCTCTGGACACTGGTCAGTCCGGATCTGACTCTCACTGACAGCAGTTACTCAGGTTCTGACTATCTCTGGAGACCGGTCGCTCAGGGTCTGACTCTCTCTGGACACTGGTCACTCAGGGTCTGACTCTCTTTGGACACTGGTCACTCAGTGTCTGACTCTCACTGACAGCAGTTACTCAGGGTCTGACCCTCTCTGGACAGTGGTCACTCAGAGTCTGACCCTCTCTGGACATCGGTCACTCAGTGTCTGTCTCTCTCTGGACATTGGTCACTCAGGGTCTGACCCTCTCTGGACATTGGTCACTCAGGGTCTGACTCTCTGGACTCTGATCACTCAGGGTCTGACTCTCACTGGACACTGGTCACTCATGGACTTTCTTTTTCTGGACACCGGTCAATCAGAGTTTGACTCTCTCTCTGGACACTGGTCACTCTGGGTCCATAACTCTGGCCACCTGTCTCTCATGGTCTGACTATTTCTGGACCCCGGTTACTCAGTGTCTGAATCTCTGAACACCGGTCAATCAGGGTGTGGCTCTCACTGGACACTCGTCACTCAGGGTCTGTCTCGCTCTGAAGACCGGCCACGCAGGATCTGATTCTCTCTGGACACTGGTCAAGCAGGGTCTGACTCTCTCTGGACACTGGTCACTCAGGGTCTGACTCTCTCTTGACACTGATCATTCTGGACCTGAATCTCTGGACACTGGTCACTTAGCGTCTGACTCTCACTGACAGCAGTTACTAAGGGTTTGCCGCTCTCTGGACACTGGTCACTCAGGGTCTGACTCTTTCTGGACACTGGTCACTCAGATTCTGACCCACTCTGGACATCGGTCGCTCAGAGTCTGAACCTCTCTGGACACTGGTCACTCCGTGTCTGACTCTCTGGACACCTTTCACTCAGTGTCTGACTCTCACTGGACACCGGTAGCTCAGTGTCTGACGATCTGCGCACTGGTCACTCAGGTTCTGACACTCTCAGGACACTGATCACTCAGGGTCTGTCTCTCTTTGGACTCCGGTCGCCAAGCGTCTGATGATCTGGACACCAGTCACTCAGGTTCTGACTCTCTCTCTGGACACTGGTCACTCATGGACTGCCTTTCTTTGGACACCATTCACTCAGGGTCTGACTCACTCTGGACACTGGTCACTCAGGGCCTGACTCTCTCTGGACACTGGTCACTCAATGTCTGACTCTCTCTGGACAACGGTCACTCAGGGTCTGACTCTCTCTGGATACTGCTCCCTCTGGGTCTGACTCTCTCTGGACACTAGTCACTCAGGGTCTGACTCTCTCTGGACACTGGTCACTCAAGGTCTGACTCTTTCTGGACAACGGTCACTCAGGGTCTGACTCTCTCTGGATACTGCTCCCTCTGGGTCTGACTCTCTCTGGACACTAGTCACTCAGAGTCTTACTCACTCTGGACACTGGTCACTCAGGGCCTGACTCTCTCTGGACACTGGTCACTCAAGGTCTGACTCTCTCTGGACAATGGTCACTCAGGGTCTGACTCTCTCTGGATACTGCTCCCTCTGGGTCTGACTCTCTCTGGACACTAGTCACTCAGGGTCTGACTCTCTCTGGACACTGGTCACTCAGGGTCTGACTCTCTTTGGACTCCGGTCGCTCATGGTCTGATGATCTGGACACCAGTCACTCAGGGTCTGACTCTCACTGGACAACGGTCACTCAGGATCTGACTCTCTCTTGACACTGGTCACTCAGGGTCAGACTCTCTCTGGGAACCAGTCTCTCAGGGTCTGCTACTTACTAGTCACCAGTCACTCAGGGTCGGACTCTATCTGGACACCGGTCAAGCAGGGTCTGACTCTCTCTGGAATCCGGTCACTCAGGGTCTGACACTCTCTGGACACTGGTCACTCAGGGTCTGACACTCTCTGAACACTGGTCATTCAGTGTCTGACTCTCACTGACAGCAGTTATTCAGGGTCTGACCCTCTCTGGACAGTGGTCACTCAGAGTCTAACCCTCTCTGGGCATCGGCCACTCAGAGTCTGACTCTCTCTGGACACTGGTCACTCAGTGTGTGACTCTCTCTGGACACTGGTCACTCAGAGTCTGACTCTCTCTGGACATCGGTCACTCAGAGTCTGTCTGTCTTAGAACATTGGTCACTCAGGGTCTGACCCTCTCTGGACATTGGTCACTCAGAGTCTGACTCTCTCTGGACATTGGTCACTCAGGGTCTGACCCTCTCTGGACACTGATAAGTCAGGGTCTGACTCTCTTTGGACTCCACTCGCTCAGGGTGTGACTCTCTCTGGACACCGGTCACTCAGGGTCTGAATCACTCTGGACACCAGTCACTCAGGGTCTGACTCTCTCTGCACACCAGTCACTCAGGGTATGACTCTCTCAGGACACCGGTCATTCAGGGACTGACTCTCTTTGGACACCGGTCACTCAGTGTCTGACTCTCTCTGGACACCGATCACTCAGGGTCTGTCTCACTCTGAAGATTGGTCACTCAGGATCTGACTCTCTCCGGACACTAGTCAAGCAGGATCTGACTCTCTCCGGACACCGGTCAAGCAGGGTCTGACTCTCTCTGGACACAGGTCACTCAGGGTCTGACTCTCACTGACAGCAGTTACTCAGGGTCAGATGCTCTCTGGACAGTGGTCACAGGGTTTGACTCTCTCTGGACACCGGTCACTCAGAGTCTGACCTTCTCTGGACATCAGTCTCTCAGAGTCTGACTCTCTCTGGACACTGGTCACTCTGGGTCTGACTCTGTCTGGACACTGGTCCAGCAGGGTCTGACTCTCTCTGGACACTGGTCAAGCAGGGTCTGGCGATTCTCTGGAAACTGGTCACTCTGTACCTGAATCTCTGGACACTGATCACTCAGGGTCTGACATTCTCTGGACACTGGTCAGTCCGGATCTGACTCTCACTGACAGCAGTTACTCAGGTTCTGACTATCTCTGGAGACCGGTCGCTCAGGGTCTGACTCTCTCTGGACACTGGTCACTCAGGGTCTGACTCTCTTTGGACACTGGTCACTCAGTGTCTGACTCTCACTGACAGCAGTTACTCAGGGTCTGACCCTCTCTGGACAGTGGTCACTCAGAGTCTGACCCTCTCTGGACATCGGTCACTCAGAGTCTGTCTCTCTCTGGACATTGGTCACTCAGGGTCTGACCCTCTCTGGACATTGGTCATTCAGGGTCTGACTCTCTGGACTCTGATCACTCAGGGTCTGACTCTCACTGGACACTGGTCACTCATGGACTTTCTTTTTCTGGACACCGGTCAATCAGAGTTTGACTCTCTCTCTGGACACTGGTCACTCTGGGTCCATAACTCTGGCCACCTGTCTCTCATGGTCTGACTATTTCTGGACCCCGGTTACTCAGTGTCTGAATCTCTGAACACCGGTCAATCAGGGTGTGGCTCTCACTGGACACTCGTCACTCAGGGTCTGTCTCGCTCTGAAGACCGGCCACGCAGGATCTGATTCTCTCTGGACACTGGTCAAGCAGGGTCTGACTCTCTCTGGACACCGGTCACTCAGGGTCTGACTCTCTCTTGACACTGATCATTCTGGACCTGAATCTCTGGACACTGGTCACTTAGCGTCTGACTCTCACTGACAGCAGTTACTAAGGGTTTGCCGCTCTCTGGACACTGGTCACTCAGGGTCTGACTCTTTCTGGACACTGGTCACTCAGATTCTGACCCACTCTGGACATCGGTCGCTCAGAGTCTGAACCTCTCTGGACACTGGTCACTCCGTGTCTGACTCTCTGGACACCTTTCACTCAGTGTCTGACTCTCACTGGACACCGGTAGCTCAGTGTCTGACGATCTGCGCACTGGTCACTCAGGTTCTGACACTCTCAGGACACTGATCACTCAGGGTCTGTCTCTCTTTGGACTCCGGTCGCCAAGCGTCTGATGATCTGGACACCAGTCACTCAGGTTCTGACTCTCTCTCTGGACACTGGTCACTCATGGACTGCCTTTCTTTGGACACCATTCACTCAGGGTCTGACTCACTCTGGACACTGGTCACTCAGGGCCTGACTCTCTCTGGACACTGGTCACTCAAGGTCTGACTCTCTCTGGACAACGGTCACTCAGGGTCTGACTCTCTCTGGATACTGCTCCCTCTGGGTCTGACTCTCTCTGGACACTAGTCACTCAGGGTCTGACTCTCTCTGGACACTGGTCACTCAAGGTCTGACTCTTTCTGGACAACGGTCACTCAGGGTCTGACTCTCTCTGGATACTGCTCCCTCTGGGTCTGACTCTCTCTGGACACTAGTCACTCAGAGTCTTACTCACTCTGGACACTGGTCACTCAGGGCCTGACTCTCTCTGGACACTGGTCACTCAAGGTCTGACTCTCTCTGGACAATGGTCACTCAGGGTCTGACTCTCTCTGGATACTGCTCCCTCTGGGTCTGACTCTCTCTGGACACTAGTCACTCAGGGTCTGACTCTCTCTGGACACTGGTCACTCAGGGTCTGACTCTCTTTGGACTCCGGTCGCTCATGGTCTGACGATCTGGACACCAGTCACTCAGGGTCTGACTCTCACTGGACAACGGTCACTCAGGATCTGACTCTCTCTTGACACTGGTCACTCAGGGTCAGACTCTCTCTGGGAACCAGTCTCTCAGGGTCTGCCACTTACTAGTCACCAGTCACTCAGGGTCGGACTCTATCTGGACACCGGTCAAGCAGGGTCTGACTCTCTCTGGAATCCGGTCACTCAGGGTCTGACACTCTCTGGAATCCGGTCACTCAGGGTCTGACACTCTCTGGACACTGGTCACTCAGGGTCTGACACTCTCTGGACACTGGTCACTCAGGGTCTGACTCTCTCTGAACACTGGTCATTCAGTGTCTGACTCTCACTGACAGCAGTTATTCAGGGTCTGACCCTCTCTGGACAGTGGTCACTCAGAGTCTAACCCTCTCTGGGCATCGGCCACTCAGAGTCTGACTCTCTCTGGACACTGGTCACTCAGTGTGTGACTCTCTCTGGACACTGGTCACTCAGAGTCTGACTCTCTCTGGACATCGGTCACTCAGAGTCTGTCTGTCTTAGAACATTGGTCACTCAGGGTCTGACCCTCTCTGGACATTGGTCACTCAGAGTCTGACTCTCTCTGGACATTGGTCACTCAGGGTCTGACCCTCTCTGGACACTGATAAGTCAGGGTCTGACTCTCTTTGGACTCCACTCGCTCAGGGTGTGACTCTCTCTGGACACCGGTCACTCAGGGTCTGAATCACTCTGGACACCAGTCACTCAGGGTCTGACTCTCTCTGCACACCAGTCACTCAGGGTATGACTCTCTCAGGACACCGGTCATTCAGGGACTGACTCTCTTTGGACACCGGTCACTCAGTGTCTGACTCTCTCTGGACACCGATCACTCAGGGTCTGTCTCACTCTGAAGATCGGTCACTCAGGATCTGACTCTCTCCAGACACTAGTCAAGCAGGATCTGACTCTCTCCGGACACCGGTCAAGCAGGGTCTGACTCTCTCTGGACACAGGTCACTCAGGGTCTGAGTCTCACTGACAGCAGTTACTCAGGGTCAGACGCTCTCTGGACAGTGGTCACAGGGTTTGACTCTCTCTGGACACCGGTCACTCAGAGTCTGACCTTCTCTGGACATCAGTCTCTCAGAGTCTGACTCTCTCTGGACACTGGTCACTCTGGGTCTGACTCTCTCTGGACACTGGTCAAGCAGGGTCTGGCGATTCTCTGGAAACTGGTCACTCTGTACCTGAATCTCTGGACACTGATCACTCAGGGTCTGACATTCTCTGGACACTGGTCAGTCAGGATCTGACTCTCACTGACAGCAGTTACACAGGGTCTGACTCTCTCTGGACAGTGGTCACTCAGAGTCTGACTCTCTCTGGACACTGGTCACTCAGTGTCTGACAACCTGGTCACTGGTCAGTCAGTGTCTGACTCTCTCTGGACATCGGTCACTCAGAGTCTGTCTCTCTCTGGACATTGGTCACTCAGGGTCTGACCCTCTCTGGACACTGGTCACTCAGGGTCTGACTCTCTGGACGCTATTCACTCAGGGTCTGATTCTCTCTGGACACTGGTCACTCAGGGTCTGACTCTCTCTGGACACTGGTCACTCATGGACTTTCTTTTTCTGCACACCGGTCAATCAGGGTTTGGCTCTCTCTCTGGACACTGGTCACTCTGGGTCCAAATCTCTGGCCACCGTTCTCTCTTGGTCTGACTCTTTCTGGACCCCGGTCACTCAGTGTCTGAATCTCTGGACACCGGTCAAGCAGGGTGTCACTCTCACTGGACACCGGTATCTCAGGATCTGTCTCAATCTGAAGACCGGTCACGCAGGATCTGATTCTCTCTGGACACTGGTCAAGCATGGTCTGACTCTCTCTGGACACCAGTCAGTCAAGGTCTGACTCTCTCTTGACACTGGTCATTCTGGACCTGAATCTCTGGACACTGACACTTAGCATCTGACTCTCACTGACAGCAGTTACTAAGGGTTTGCCTCTCTCAGGACACTGGTCACTCAGGGTCTGACTCTCTCTGGACACTGGTCACTCAGGGTCTGACTCTCTTTGGACACTGGTCACTCAGTGTCTGACTCTCACTGACAGCAGTTACTCAGGGTCTGACCCTCTCTGGACAGTGGTCACAGGGTTTGACTCTCTCTGGACACCGGTCACTCAGAGTCTGACCCTCTCTGGACATCAGTCTCTCAGAGTCTGACTCTCTCTGGACACTGGTCACTCAGGGTCTGACTCTGTCTGGACACCGGTCACTCATGGTCTGCCTCACTCTGAACACCGGTCACTCAGGATCTGACTCTCTCTGGACACTGGTCCAGCAGGGTCTGACTCTCTCTGGACACCGGTCAAGCTGGGTCTGGCGATTCTCTGGAAACTGGTCACTCTGTACCTGAATCTCTGGACACTGATCACTCAGGGTCTGACATTCTCTGGACACTGGTCAGTCCGGATCTGACTCTCACTGACAGCAGTTACTCAGGTTCTGACTCTCTCTGGACAGTGGTCGTTCAGAGTCTTACTCTCTCTGGACACTGGTCACTCAGGTTCTGACTCTCTGGAGACCGGTCGCTCAGGGTCTGACTCTCTCTGGACACTGGTCACTCAGGGTCTGACTCTCTTTGGACACTGGTCACTCAGTGTCTGACTCTCACTGACAGCAGTTACTCAGGGTCTGACCCTCTCTGGACAGTGGTCACTCAGAGTCTGACCCTCTCTGGACATCGGTCACTCAGAGTCTGTCTCTCTCTGGACATTGGTCACTCAGGGTCTGACCCTCTCTGGACATTGGTCACTCAGGGTCTGACTCTCTGGACTCTGATCACTCAGGGTCTGACTCTCACTGGACACTGGTCACTCATGGACTTTCTTTTTCTGGACACCGGTCAATCAGAGTTTGACTCTCTCTCTGGACACTGGTCACTCTGGGTCCATAACTCTGGCCACCTGTCTCTCATGGTCTGACTATTTCTGGACCCCGGTTACTCAGTGTCTGAATCTCTGGACACCGGTCAATCAGGGTGTGGCTCTCACTGGACACTCGTCACTCAGGGTCTGTCTCGCTCTGAAGACCGGCCACGCAGGATCTGATTCTCTCTGGACACTGGTCAAGCAGGGTCTGACTCTCTCTGGACACCGGTCACTCAGGGTCTGACTCTCTCTTGACACTGATCATTCTGGACCTGAATCTCTGGACACTTGTCACTTAGCGTCTGACTCTCACTGACAGCAGTTACTAAGGGTTTGCCGCTCTCTGGACACTGGTCACTCAGGGTCTGACTCTTTCTGGACACTGGTCACTCAGATTCTGACCCACTCTGGACATCGGTCGCTCAGAGTCTGAACCTCTCTGGACACTGGTCACTCCGTGTCTGACTCTCTGGACACCTTTCACTCAGTGTCTGACTCTCACTGGACACCGGTAGCTCAGTGTCTGACGATCTGCGCACTGGTCACTCAGGTTCTGACACTCTCAGGACACTGATCACTCAGGGTCTGTCTCTCTTTGGACTCCGGTCGCCAAGGGTCTGATGATCTGGACACCAGTCACTCAGGTTCTGACTCTCACTCTGGACACTGGTCACTCATGGACTGCCTTTCTTTGGACACCATTCACTCAGGGTCTGACTCACTCTGGACACTGGTCACTCAGGGTCTGACTCTCTCTGGACAATGGTCACTCAGGGTCTGACTCTCTCTGGATACTGCTCCCTCTGGGTCTGACTCTCTCTGGACACTAGTCACTCAGGGTCTGACTCTCTCTGGACACTGGTCACTCAAGGTCTGACTCTCTCTGGACAACGGTCACTCAGGGTCTGACTCTCTCTGGATACTGCTCCCTCTGGGTCTGACTCTCTCTGGACACTAGTCACTCAGAGTCTTACTCACTCTGGACACTGGTCACTCAGGGCCTGACCCTCTCTGGACACTGGTCACTCAAGGTCTGACTCTCTCTGGACAATGGTCACTCAGGGTCTGACTCTCTCTGGATACTGCTCCCTCTGGGTCTGACTCTCTCTGGACACTAGTCACTCAGGGTCTGACTCTCTCTGGACACTGGTCGCTCAGGGTCTGACTCTCTTTGGACTCCGGTCGCTCATGGTCTGACGATCTGGACACCAGTCACTCAGGGTCTGACTCTCACTGGACAACGGTCACTCAGGATCTGACTCTCTCTTGACACTGGTCACTCAGGGTCAGACTCTCTCTGGAAACCAGTCTCTCAGGGTCTGCCACTTACTAGTCACCAGTCACTCAGGGTGTGACTCTATCTGGACACCGGTCAAGCAGGGTCTGACTCTCTCTGGAATCCGGTCACTCAGGGTCTGACACTCTCTGGACACTGGTCACTCAGGGTCTGACACTCTCTGAACACTGGTCATTCAGTGTCTGACTCTCACTGACAGCAGTTATTCAGGGTCTGACCCTCTCTGGACAGTGGTCACTCAGAGTCTAACCCTCTCTGGGCATCGGCCACTCAGAGTCTGACTCTCTCTGGACACTGGTCACTCAGTGTGTGACTCTCTCTGGACACTGGTCACTCAGAGTCTGACTGTCTCAGAACATTGGTCACTCAGGGTCTGACCCTCTCTGGACATTGGTCACTCAGAGTCTGACTCTCTCTGGACATTGGTCACTCAGGGTCTGACCCTCTCTGGACACTGATAAGTCAGGGTCTGACTCTCTTTGGACTCCACTCGCTCAGGGTGTGACTCTCTCTGGACACCGGTCACTCAGGGTCTGAATCACTCTGGACACCAGTCACTCAGGGTCTGACTCTCTCTGCACACCAGTCACTCAGGGTATGACTCTCTCAGGACACCGGTCATTCAGGGACTGACTCTCTTTGGACACCGGTCACTCAGTGTCTGACTCTCTCTGGACAACGATCACTCAGGGTCTGTCTCACTCTGAAGATCGGTCACTCAGGATCTGACTCTCTCCGGACACTAGTCAAGCAGGATCTGACTCTCTCCGGACACCGGTCAAGCAGGGTCTGACTCTCTCTGGACACAGGTCACTCAGGGTCTGACTCTCACTGACAGCAGTTACTCAGGGTCGGACGCTCTCTGGACAGTGGTCACAGGGTTTGACTCTCTCTGGACACCGGTCACTCAGAGTCTGACCTTCTCTGGACATCAGTCTCTCAGAGTCTGACTCTCTCTGGACACTGGTCACTCTGGGTCTGACTCTGTCTGGACACTGGTCCAGCAGGGTCTGACTCTCTCTGGACACTGGTCAAGCAGGGTCTGGCGATTCTCTGGAAACTGGTCACTCTGTACCTGAATCTCTGGACACTGATCACTCAGGGTCTGACATTCTCTGGACACTGGTCAGTCAGGATCTGACTCTCACTGACAGCAGTTACACAGGGTCTGACTCTCTCTGGACAGTGGTCGTTCAGAGTCTTACTCTCTCTGGACACTGGTCACTCAGAGTCTGACTCTCTCTGGACACTGGTCACTCAGTGTCTGACAACCTGGTCACTGGTCAGTCAGTGTCTGACTCTCTCTGGACATCGGTCACTCAGAGTCTGTCTCTCTCTGGACATTGGTCACTCAGGGTCTGACCCTCTCTGGACACTGGTCACTCAGGGTCTGACTCTCTGGATGCTTTTCACTCAGGGTCTGACTCTCTCTGGACACTGGTCACTCAGGGTCTGACTCTCTCTGGACACTGGTCACTCATGGACTTTCTTTTTCTGCACACCGGTCAATCAGGGTTTGGCTCTCTCTCTGGACACTGGTCACTCTGGGTCCAAATCTCTGGCCACCGTTCTCTCTTGGTCTGACTCTTTCTGGACCCCGGTCACTCAGTGTCTGAATCTCTGGACACCGGTCAAGCAGTGTGTCACTCTCACTGGACACCGGTATCTCAGGATCTGTCTCAATCTGAAGACCGGTCACGCAGGATCTGATTCTCTCTGGACACTGGTCAAGCATGGTCTGACTCTCTCTGGACACCAGTCAGTCAAGGTCTGACTCTCTCTTGACACTGGTCATTCTGGACCTGAATCTCTGGACACTGACACTTAGCATCTGACTCTCACTGACAGCAGTTACTAAGGGTTTGCCTCTCTCAGGACACTGGTCACTCAGGGTCTGACTCTCTCTGGACACTGGTCACTCTGATTCTGACCCACTCTGGACATCGGTCGCTCAGAGTCTGAAACTCTCTGGACACTGGTCACTCAGTGTCTGACTCTCTGGACACCTTTCACTCAGTGTCTGACTCTCTCTGGACCCTGGTCACTCAGGGTCTGACTCTCTTTGGACACTGGTCACTCAGGGTTTGACTCTCTCTGGACACCAGTCACTCAGGGTCTGACTCTCTCTGGACACTGGTCACTCAGTGTCTGACGCTCTCTGGACACTGGTTACTCAGGTTCTGACCCACACTGGACACAGTTCACACAGGTACTGACTATCTGGACACTGGTCACTCATGGACTTTTTTTTTCTGGACACTGTTCACTCAGGGTCTGAATCTATCTGGACACCAGTCACGCAGCGTCTGACTCTCTCTGGACACCAGTCACTCAGGGTCTGACTCTCTCAGGACACCGGTCACTCAGGGACTGACTCTCTTTGGACACCGGTCACTCAGGGTCTGACTCTCTCTGCACACTGGTCACTCAGGGTCTGTCTCGCTCTGAAGACCGGTCACTCAGGATCTGACTCTCTCCGGACACTAGTCAAGCAGGATCTGACTCTCTCCGAACACCGGTCAAGCAGGGTCTGACTCTCTCTGGACACTGGTCACTCAACGTCTGACTCTCTCTTGACACTGGTCACTCTGGACCTGAATCTCTGGAGACTGGTCAGTCAGCGTCTGATTCTCACTGACAGCAGTTACTCAGGGTCTGTCTCTCTCTCTGGACAGTGGTCACTCAGGGTCTGTCTCTTTCTGGACACTGTTCACTCAGATTCTGACCCACTCTGAACACCGGGCACTCTGGGATGGACTCTCTCTGGACACCGGTCACTCAGGGTCTGACTCTCTCTGGACACCAGTCACTCAGAGTCTGACTCTCCCTGAACACTGGTCACTCAGGGTCTGACTCTCTCTGGACACTGGTTACTCAGGTTCTGACCCCCACCGGACACAGGTCTCACAGGTACTGACTATCTGGTCACTGGTCACTCATGGACTTTCTTTATCTGGACACCAGTCAATCAGGGTTTGATTCTCACTATGGACACTGGTCACTCAGGTCCTTACACTATCAGGACACTGATCACTCAGGGTCTGACTCTGTTTGGACTCCGATCGCTCAGGGTCTGATGATCTGGACACCGGTCACTCAGGTTCTGACTCTCACTGGACACCGGTCACTCAGGGTCTGACTCTCTCTTGACACTGGTCACTCAGGGTCAGACTCTCTCTGGACACCAGTCACTCAGGGTCTGCCACTCACTGGTCACCAGTCACTCAGTGTTTGACTCTCTCTGGACACCGGTCACTCAGGGTCTGACTCTCTCTGGACACCGGTCACTCAGGGTCTTTCTTGCTCTGAAGACCAGTCACTCAGGATCTGACTCTCTCTGGACACTAGTCAAGCTGGACCTGACTCTTTCCGCACACGTGTCAAGCAGGGTCTGACTGTCTCTGGACACTGGTCACTCAGGGTCTGACTCTCACTGACAGCAGATACTCAGGGTCGGACTCTCTCTGGACAGTGGTCACAGGGTTTGAATCTCTCTGGACAACGGTCACTCAGAGTCTGACCCTCTCTGGACATCAGTCGCCCAGAGTATGACTCTCTCTGGACACTGGTCACTCAGAGTCTGACTCTGTCTGGACACCGGTCACTCATGGTCTGTCTCACTCTGAACACCGGTCACTCAGGATCTGACTCTCTCTGGACACTGTTCAAGCAGGGTCTGACTCTCTCTGGACACTGGTCAAGCAGGGTCTGACGATTCTCTGGACACTGGTCACTCTGTACCTGAATCTCTGGACAATCGTCACTTAGCGTCTGACTCTCACTGACAGCAGTTACTCAGGGTCTGACTCTCTCTGGACAGTGGCAACAGGGTCTGACTTTCTCTGGACACTGGTCACTCGAGTGTGACCCTTTCTGGACATCGGTCACTCAGAGTCTGACTCTCTCTGGACTCTGGTCACTCAGGGTCTGACTCTCACTGGACATTGGTCACTCAGGGTCTGATTCTCTCTGGTCACTGGTCACTCAGGTTCTGACTCCCACCGGACACAGGTCACACAGGTACCGACTACCTGGACACAAGTCACTCATGGACTTTATTATTCTGGACATCGGTCACTCAGGGTTTGAATCTATCTGGACCCCGGTCACTCAGTGTCTGAATCTCTGGACACCGGTCAATCAGGGTGTGACCCTCACTGGACACTGATCACTCAGGTTCTGTCTCACTCTGATGACCGGTCACTCAGGATCTGATTCTATCTGGACACTCTTCTAGCAGGGTCTGACTCTATCTGGACACTCTTCTAGCAGGGTCTGACTCTTTCTGGATATCGGTCACGCAGGGTCTGACTCTCTCTTGACACTGGTCACTCTGGACCTGAATCTCTGGAGACTGGTCACTTAGCGTCTGACTCTCACTGACAGCCGTTACTCAGGGTCTGTCCCTCACTCTGGACAGTGGTCACTAAGGGTCTGTCTCTTTCTGGACACTGGTCACTCAGATTCTGACCCACTCTGGACACCGATCACTCAAGGCCTGACTCTCTCTGGACACCAGTCACTCAGGGACTGAATCTCTCTGGACACCTGTCACTCAGGGTCTGACTCTCTCTGGACACTGGTCACTCAGGCTCTGACTCTTCCTGGACACTGGTCACTCAGGCTCTGACTCTCTCTGGATATTAGTCACTCAGGGTCTGACCCTCTCTGGACACTGGTCACTCAGGGTCTGACTCTCTGGACTCTGGTCACTCAGGGTCTGACTCTCTCTGGACACTGGTCACTCAGAGTCTGACTCTCTCTGGACACTGGTCACTCATGGACTTTCTTTTTCTGCACACCGGTCAATCAGGGTTTGACTCTCTCTCTGGACACCGGTCACTCTGGGTCCAAATCTCTGGCCACCGTTCTCTCGTGGTCTGACTCTTTCTGGACCCCGGTCACTCAGTGTCTGAATCTCTCGACACCGGTCAAGCAGGGTGTCACTCTCACTCGACACCGGTATCTCAGGATCTGTCTCAATCTGAAGACCGGTCACACAGGATCTGATTCTCTCTGGACACTGGTCAAGCATGGTCTGACTCTCTCTGGACACCAGTCAGTCAAGGTCTGACTCTCTCTTGACACTGGTCGTTCTGGACCTGAATCTCTGGACACTGACACTTAGCATCTGACTCTCACTGACAGCAGTTACTAAGGGTTTGCCTCTCTCTGGACACTGGTCACTCAGGGTCTGACTCTCTCTGGACACTGGTCACTCAGATTCTGACCCACTCTGGACATCGGTCGCTCAGAGTCTGAAACTCTCTGGACACTGGTCACTCAGTGTCTGACTCTCTGGACACCTTTCACTCAGTGTCTGACTCTCTCTGGACACTGGTCACCCAGGGTCTGACTCTCTTTGGACACTGGTCACTCAGGGTCTGACTCTCTCTGGACACCAGTCACTCAGGGTCTGACTCTCTCTGGACACTGGTCACTCAGTGTCAGACGCTCCCTGGACACTGGTTACTCAGGTTCTGACCCACACCGGACACAGTTCACACAGGTACTGACTATCTGGACACTGGTCACTCATGGACTTTCTTTTTCTGGACACTATTCACTCAGGGTTTGATTCTCTCTGGACACTGGTCACTCAGCTTCTGACACTCTCAGGACACTGATCACTCAGGGTCTGACTCTCTTTCTACTCCGGTCGCTCAGGGTCTGATGATCTGGACACCGGACACTCAGGGTCTGACTCTCACTGTACACCGGTAGCTCAGGGTCTGACAATCTGGGCACTGGTCACTCAGGTTCTGACACTCTCAGGACACTGATCACTCAGGGTCTGACTCTCTTTGGACTCCGGTCGCCCAGGGTCTGATGATCTGGTCACCGGTCACTCAGGTTCTGACTCTCTCTCTGGACACTCGTCACTCATGGACTGCCTCTCTTTGGACACCAGTCACTCAGGTTCTTACTCTCTCTGGGCACCAGTCATTCAGGGCCTGACTCACTCTGGACACTGGTCACTCAGGGCCTGACTCTATCTGGACACTGGTCACTCAAGGTCTGACTCTCTCTGGACACTGGTCACTCAGGGTCTGACTCTCTCTGGATACTGGTCCCTCTGGGTCTGACTCTCCCTGGACACTGGTCACTCAGTGTCTGACTCTCTCTGGGCACTGGTCACTCAGGGTCTGACTCTCTCTGGATTCTGGTCGCTCAGGGTCTGACTCTCTTTGGACTCCGGTCGCTCAGGGTCTGACGATCTGGACACCAGTCACTCAGGGTCTGACTCTCACTGGACAACGGTCACTCAGGGTCTGACTCTCTCTTGACACTGGTCACTCACGGTCAGACTCTCTCTGGAAACCAATCTCTCAGGGTCTGCCACTTACTAGTCACCAGTCACTCAAGGTCTGACTCTATCTGGACACCGGTCAAGCAGGGTCTGACTCTCTCTGGAATCCGGTCACTCAGGGTCTGACAGTCTCTGGACACTGGTCACTCAGAGTCTGACCCACTCTGAACACCGTGCACTCTGGGACGGACTCTCTCTAGACACCGGTCACTCAGGGACTGACTCTCTCTGGACACCGGTCACTCAGGGTCTGACTCTCTCTGAACACTGGTCATTCAGTGTCTGACTCTCACTGACAGCAATTACTCAGGGTCTGACCCTCTCTGGACAGTGGTCACTCAGAGTCTGACCCTCTCTGGACATCGGTCACTCAGATTCTGAATCTCTCTGGACACTGGTCACTCAGTGTCTGACTCTCTCTGAACACTGGTCACTCAGAGTCTGACTCTCGCTGGACATCGGTCACTCAGAGTCTGTCTCTCTCTGGGCATTGCTCACTCAGGGTCTGACCCTCTCTGGACATTGGTCACTCAGAGTCTGACTCTCTCTGGACATTGGTCACTCAGGGCCTGACCCTCTCTGGACACTGATCACTCAGGGTCTGACTCTCTTTGGACTCCGCTCGCTCAGGGTGTGACTCTCTCTGGACACCGGTCACTCAGGGTCTGAATCTCTCTGGACACCAGTCAAGCAGCGTCTGACTCTCTCTGGACACCAGTCACTCAGGGTCTGACTCTCTCAGGACACCGGTCACTCAGGGACTGACTCTCTTTGGACACCGGTCACTCAGGGTCTGAATCTCTCTGCACACTGGTCACTCAGGCTCTGACTCTCCCTGGACACTGGTCACTCAGGGTCTGACTCTCTCTGGACACTGGTTACTCAGGTTCTGACCCCCACCGGACACAGGTCTCACAGCTACTGACTATCTGGACACTGGTCACTCATGGACTTTCTTTATCTGGACACCAGTCAATCAGGGTTTGATTCTCTCTATGGACACTGAACACTCAGGTTCTGACACTATCAGGACACTGATCACGCAGGGTTTGACTCTCTTTGGACTCCGGTCACTGAGGGTCTGACGATCTGGACACTGGTCACTCAGGGTCTGACTGTCACTGGACACCGGTCACTCAGGGCCTGACTCTCTCTTGACACTGGTCACTCAGGGTCAGACTCTCTCTGGACACCAGTCACTCAGGGTCTGCCACTCACTGGTCACCAGTCACTCAGCGTTTGACTCTCTCTGTACACCGGTCACTCAGCATCTGTCTCGCTCTGAAGACCGGTCACTCAGGATCTGACTCTCTCTGGACACTGGTCAAGCAGGTTCTGACTCTCTCTGGACACCGGACAAGCAGTGTCTGACTCTCTCCTGGCACTGGTCACTCTGGACCTGAATCTCTGGACACTGGTCACTCAGTGTCTGACTCTCACTGACAGCAGTTACTCAGGGTCTGTCTCTCTCTGGACAGTGGTCACTCAGTGGCTGACTATGTCTGGACACTGGTCACTCAGATTCTGACCCACTCTGGACATTGGTTGCTCAGAGTCTGACTCTCTCTGGACATTTGTCATTCAGTGTCTGACTCTCTGGACACTGATCACTCAGGGTCTGACTCTCTTTGGACTCCGCTCGCTCAGGGTGTGACTCTCTCTGGACACCGGTCACTCAGGGTCTGAATCTCTCTGGACACCAGTCAAGCAGCGTTTGACTCTCTCTGGACACCAGTCACTCAGGGTCTGACTCTCTCAGGACACCGGTCACTCAGGGACTGACTCTCTTTGGACACCGGTCACTCAGGGTCTGAATCTCTCTGCACACTGGTCACTCAGGCTCTGACTCTCCCTGGACACTGGTCACTCAGGGTCTGACTCTCTCTGGACACTGGTTACTCAGGTTCTGACCCCCACCGGACACAGGTCTCACAGCTACTGACTATCTGGACACTGGTCACTCATGGACTTTCTTTATCTGGACACCAGTCAATCAGGGTTTGATTCTCTCTATGGACACTGAACACTCAGGTTCTGACACAATCAGGACACTGATCACGCAGGGTTTGACTCTCTTTGGACTCCGGTCACTGAGGGTCTGACGATCTGGACACTGGTCACTCAGGGTCTGACTGTCACTGGACACCGGTCACTCAGGGCCTGACTCTCTCTTGACACTGGTCACTCAGGGTCAGGCTCTCTCTGGACACCAGTCACTCAGGGTCTGCCACTCACTGGTCACCAGTCACTCAGCGTTTGACTCTCTCTGTACACCGGTCACTCAGCATCTGTCTCGCTCTGAAGACCGGTCACTCAGGATCTGACTCTCTCTGGACACTGGTCAAGCAGGTTCTGACTCTCTCTGGACACCGGACAAGCAGTGTCTGACTCTCTCCTGGCACTGGTCACTCTGGACCTGAATCTCTGGACACTGGTCACTCAGTGTCTGACTCTCACTGACAGCAGTTACTCAGGGTCTGTCTCTCTCTGGACAGTGGTCACTCAGTGGCTGACTATGTCTGGACACTGGTCACTCAGATTCTGACCCACTCTGGACATTGGTTGCTCAGAGTCTGACTCTCTCTGGACATTTGTCATTCAGTGTCTGACTCTCTGGACACTGATCACTCAGGGTCTGACTCTCTTTGGACTCCGCTCGCTCAGGGTGTGACTCTCTCTGGACACCGGTCACTCAGGGTCTGAATCTCTCTGGACACCAGTCAAGCAGCGTCTGACTCTCTCTGGACACCGGTCACTCAGGGTCTGAATCTCTCTGGACACCAGTCAAGCAGTGTCTGACTCTCACTGGACACCGGTAGCTCAGTGTCTGACGATCTGCGCACTGGTCACTCAGGTTCTGACACTCTCAGGACACTGATCACTCAGGGTCTGTCTCTCTTTGGACTCCGGTCGCCAAGCGTCTGATGATCTGGACACCAGTCACTCAGGTTCTGACTCTCTCTCTGGACACTGGTCACTCATGGACTGCCTTTCTTTGGACACCATTCACTCAGGGTCTGACTCACTCTGGACACTGGTCACTCAGGGCCTGACTCTCTCTGGACACTGGTCACTCAAGGTCTGACTCTCTCTGGACAATGGTCACTCAGGGTCTGACTCTCTCTGGATACTGCTCCCTCTGGGTCTGACTCTCTCTGGACACTAGTCACTCAGGGTCTGACTCTCTCTGGACACTGGTCACTCAAGGTCTGACTCTTTCTGGACAACGGTCACTCAGGGTCTGACTCTCTCTGGATACTGCTCCCTCTGGGTCTGACTCTCTCTGGACACTAGTCACTCAGAGTCTTACTCACTCTGGACACTGGTCACTCAGGGCCTGACTCTCTCTGGACACTGGTCACTCAAGGTCTGACTCTCTCTGGACAATGGTCACTCAGGGTCTGACTCTCTCTGGATACTGCTCCCTCTGGGTCTGACTCTCTCTGGACACTAGTCACTCAGGGTCTGACTCTCTCTGGACACTGGTCACTCAGGGTCTGACTCTCTTTGGACTCCGGTCGCTCATGGTCTGACGATCTGGACACCAGTCACTCAGGGTCTGACTCTCACTGGACAACGGTCACTCAGGATCTGACTCTCTCTTGACACTGGTCACTCAGGGTCAGACTCTCTCTGGGAACCAGTCTCTCAGGGTCTGCTACTTACTAGTCACCAGTCACTCAGGGTCGGACTCTATCTGGACACCGGTCAAGCAGGGTCTGACTCTCTCTGGAATCCGGTCACTCAGGGTCTGACACTCTCTGGAATCCGGTCACTCAGGGTCTGACACTCTCTGGACACTGGTCACTCAGGGTCTGACACTCTCTGGACACTGGTCACTCAGGGTCTGACTCTCTCTGAACACTGGTCATTCAGTGTCTGACTCTCACTGACAGCAGTTATTCAGGGTCTGACCCTCTCTGGACAGTGGTCACTCAGAGTCTAACCCTCTCTGGGCATCGGCCACTCAGAGTCTGACTCTCTCTGGACACTGGTCACTCAGTGTGTGACTCTCTCTGGACACTGGTCACTCAGAGTCTGACTCTCTCTGGACATCGGTCACTCAGAGTCTGTCTGTCTTAGAACATTGGTCACTCAGGGTCTGACCCTCTCTGGACATTGGTCACTCAGAGTCTGACTCTCTCTGGACATTGGTCACTCAGGGTCTGACCCTCTCTGGACACTGATAAGTCAGGGTCTGACTCTCTTTGGACTCCACTCGCTCAGGGTGTGACTCTCTCTGGACACCGGTCACTCAGGGTCTGAATCACTCTGGACACCAGTCACTCAGGGTCTGACTCTCTCTGCACACCAGTCACTCAGGGTATGACTCTCTCAGGACACCGGTCATTCAGGGACTGACTCTCTTTGGACACCGGTCACTCAGTGTCTGACTCTCTCTGGACACCGATCACTCAGGGTCTGTCTCACTCTGAAGATCGGTCACTCAGGATCTGACTCTCTCCAGACACTAGTCAAGCAGGATCTGACTCTCTCCGGACACCGGTCAAGCAGGGTCTGACTCTCTCTGGACACAGGTCACTCAGGGTCTGACTCTCACTGACAGCAGTTACTCAGGGTCAGACGCTCTCTGGACAGTGGTCACAGGGTTTGACTCTCTCTGGACACCGGTCACTCAGAGTCTGACCTTCTCTGGACATCAGTCTCTCAGAGTCTGACTCTCTCTGGACACTGGTCACTCTGGGTCTGACTCTCTCTGGACACTGGTCAAGCAGGGTCTGGCGATTCTCTGGAAACTGGTCACTCTGTACCTGAATCTCTGGACACTGATCACTCAGGGTCTGACATTCTCTGGACACTGGTCAGTCAGGATCTGACTCTCACTGACAGCAGTTACACAGGGTCTGACTCTCTCTGGACAGTGGTCACTCAGAGTCTGACTCTCTCTGGACACTGGTCACTCAGTGTCTGACAACCTGGTCACTGGTCAGTCAGTGTCTGACTCTCTCTGGACATCGGTCACTCAGAGTCTGTCTCTCTCTGGACATTGGTCACTCAGGGTCTGACCCTCTCTGGACACTGGTCACTCAGGGTCTGACTCTCTGGACGCTATTCACTCAGGGTCTGATTCTCTCTGGACACTGGTCACTCAGGGTCTGACTCTCTCTGGACACTGGTCACTCATGGACTTTCTTTTTCTGCACACCGGTCAATCAGGGTTTGGCTCTCTCTCTGGACACTGGTCACTCTGGGTCCAAATCTCTGGCCACCGTTCTCTCTTGGTCTGACTCTTTCTGGACCCCGGTCACTCAGTGTCTGAATCTCTGGACACCGGTCAAGCAGGGTGTCACTCTCACTGGACACCGGTATCTCAGGATCTGTCTCAATCTGAAGACCGGTCACGCAGGATCTGATTCTCTCTGGACACTGGTCAAGCATGGTCTGACTCTCTCTGGACACCAGTCAGTCAAGGTCTGACTCTCTCTTGACACTGGTCATTCTGGACCTGAATCTCTGGACACTGACACTTAGCATCTGACTCTCACTGACAGCAGTTACTAAGGGTTTGCCTCTCTCAGGACACTGGTCACTCAGGGTCTGACTCTCTCTGGACACTGGTCACTCAGGGTCTGACTCTCTTTGGACACTGGTCACTCAGTGTCTGACTCTCACTGACAGCAGTTACTCAGGGTCTGACCCTCTCTGGACAGTGGTCACAGGGTTTGACTCTCTCTGGACACCGGTCACTCAGAGTCTGACCCTCTCTGGACATCAGTCTCTCAGAGTCTGACTCTCTCTGGACACTGGTCACTCAGGGTCTGACTCTGTCTGGACACCGGTCACTCATGGTCTGCCTCACTCTGAACACCGGTCACTCAGGATCTGACTCTCTCTGGACACTGGTCCAGCAGGGTCTGACTCTCTCTGGACACCGGTCAAGCTGGGTCTGGCGATTCTCTGGAAACTGGTCACTCTGTACCTGAATCTCTGGACACTGATCACTCAGGGTCTGACATTCTCTGGACACTGGTCAGTCCGGATCTGACTCTCACTGACAGCAGTTACTCAGGTTCTGACTCTCTCTGGACAGTGGTCGTTCAGAGTCTTACTCTCTCTGGACACTGGTCACTCAGGTTCTGACTCTCTGGAGACCGGTCGCTCAGGGTCTGACTCTCTCTGGACACTGGTCACTCAGGGTCTGACTCTCTTTGGACACTGGTCACTCAGTGTCTGACTCTCACTGACAGCAGTTACTCAGGGTCTGACCCTCTCTGGACAGTGGTCACTCAGAGTCTGACCCTCTCTGGACATCGGTCACTCAGAGTCTGTCTCTCTCTGGACATTGGTCACTCAGGGTCTGACCCTCTCTGGACATTGGTCACTCAGGGTCTGACTCTCTGGACTCTGATCACTCAGGGTCTGACTCTCACTGGACACTGGTCACTCATGGACTTTCTTTTTCTGGACACCGGTCAATCAGAGTTTGACTCTCTCTCTGGACACTGGTCACTCTGGGTCCATAACTCTGGCCACCTGTCTCTCATGGTCTGACTATTTCTGGACCCCGGTTACTCAGTGTCTGAATCTCTGGACACCGGTCAATCAGGGTGTGGCTCTCACTGGACACTCGTCACTCAGGGTCTGTCTCGCTCTGAAGACCGGCCACGCAGGATCTGATTCTCTCTGGACACTGGTCAAGCAGGGTCTGACTCTCTCTGGACACCGGTCACTCAGGGTCTGACTCTCTCTTGACACTGATCATTCTGGACCTGAATCTCTGGACACTGGTCACTTAGCGTCTGACTCTCACTGACAGCAGTTACTAAGGGTTTGCTGCTCTCTGGACACTGGTCACTCAGGGTCTGACTCTTTCTGGACACTGGTCACTCAGATTCTGACCCACTCTGGACATCGGTCGCTCAGAGTCTGAACCTCTCTGGACACTGGTCACTCCGTGTCTGACTCTCTGGACACCTTTCACTCAGTGTCTGACTCTCACTGGACACCGGTAGCTCAGTGTCTGACGATCTGCGCACTGGTCACTCAGGTTCTGACACTCTCAGGACACTGATCACTCAGGGTCTGTCTCTCTTTGGACTCCGGTCGCCAAGGGTCTGATGATCTGGACACCAGTCACTCAGGTTCTGACTCTCACTCTGGACACTGGTCACTCATGGACTGCCTTTCTTTGGACACCATTCACTCAGGGTCTGACTCACTCTGGACACTGGTCACTCAGGGCCTGACTCTCTCTGGACACTGGTCACTCAAGGTCTGACTCTCTCTGGACAATGGTCACTCAGGGTCTGACTCTCTCTGGATACTGCTCCCTCTGGGTCTGACTCTCTCTGGACACTAGTCACTCAGGGTCTGACTCTCTCTGGACACTGGTCACTCAAGGTCTGACTCTCTCTGGACAACGGTCACTCAGGGTCTGACTCTCTCTGGATACTGCTCCCTCTGGGTCTGACTCTCTCTGGACACTAGTCACTCAGAGTCTTACTCACTCTGGACACTGGTCACTCAGGGCCTGACCCTCTCTGGACACTGGTCACTCAAGGTCTGACTCTCTCTGGACAATGGTCACTCAGGGTCTGACTCTCTCTGGATACTGCTCCCTCTGGGTCTGACTCTCTCTGGACACTAGTCACTCAGGGTCTGACTCTCTCTGGACACTGGTCACTCAGGTTCTGACTCTCTCTTGACACTGGTCACTCAGGGTCAGACACTCTCTGGACACTGGTCACTCAGGGTCTGACACTCTCTGAACACTGGTCATTCAGTGTCTGACTCTCACTGACAGCAGTTATTCAGGGTCTGACCCTCTCTGGACAGTGGTCACTCAGAGTCTAACCCTCTCTGGGCATCGGCCACTCAGAGTCTGACTCTCTCTGGACACTGGTCACTCAGTGTGTGACTCTCTCTGGACACTGGTCACTCAGAGTCTGACTGTCTCAGAACATTGGTCACTCAGGGTCTGACCCTCTCTGGACATTGGTCACTCAGAGTCTGACTCTCTCTGGACATTGGTCACTCAGGGTCTGACCCTCTCTGGACACTGATAAGTCAGGGTCTGACTCTCTTTGGACTCCACTCGCTCAGGGTGTGACTCTCTCTGGACACCGGTCACTCAGGGTCTGAATCACTCTGGACACCAGTCACTCAGGGTCTGACTCTCTCTGCACACCAGTCACTCAGGGTATGACTCTCTCAGGACACCGGTCATTCAGGGACTGACTCTCTTTGGACACCGGTCACTCAGTGTCTGACTCTCTCTGGACAACGATCACTCAGGGTCTGTCTCACTCTGAAGATCGGTCACTCAGGATCTGACTCTCTCCGGACACTAGTCAAGCAGGATCTGACTCTCTCCGGACACCGGTCAAGCAGGGTCTGACTCTCTCTGGACACAGGTCACTCAGGGTCTGACTCTCACTGACAGCAGTTACTCAGGGTCGGACGCTCTCTGGACAGTGGTCACAGGGTTTGACTCTCTCTGGACACCGGTCACTCAGAGTCTGACCTTCTCTGGACATCAGTCTCTCAGAGTCTGACTCTCTCTGGACACTGGTCACTCTGGGTCTGACTCTGTCTGGACACTGGTCCAGCAGGGTCTGACTCTCTCTGGACACTGGTCAAGCAGGGTCTGGCGATTCTCTGGAAACTGGTCACTCTGTACCTGAATCTCTGGACACTGATCACTCAGGGTCTGACATTCTCTGGACACTGGTCAGTCAGGATCTGACTCTCACTGACAGCAGTTACACAGGGTCTGACTCTCTCTGGACAGTGGTCGTTCAGAGTCTTACTCTCTCTGGACACTGGTCACTCAGAGTCTGACTCTCTCTGGACACTGGTCACTCAGTGTCTGACAACCTGGTCACTGGTCAGTCAGTGTCTGACTCTCTCTGGACATCGGTCACTCAGAGTCTGTCTCTCTCTGGACATTGGTCACTCAGGGTCTGACCCTCTCTGGACACTGGTCACTCAGGGTCTGACTCTCTGGACGCTTTTCACTCAGGGTCTGACTCTCTCTGGACACTGGTCACTCAGGGTCTGACTCTCTCTGGACACTGGTCACTCATGGACTTTCTTTTTCTGCACACCGGTCAATCAGGGTTTGGCTCTCTCTCTGGACACTGGTCACTCTGGGTCCAAATCTCTGGCCACCGTTCTCTCTTGGTCTGACTCTTTCTGGACCCCGGTCACTCAGTGTCTGAATCTCTGGACACCGGTCAAGCAGGGTGTCACTCTCACTGGACACCGGTATCTCAGGATCTGTCTCAATCTGAAGACCGGTCACGCAGGATCTGATTCTCTCTGGACACTGGTCAAGCATGGTCTGACTCTCTCTGGACACCAGTCAGTCAAGGTCTGACTCTCTCTTGACACTGGTCATTCTGGACCTGAATCTCTGGACACTGACACTTAGCATCTGACTCTCACTGACAGCAGTTACTAAGGGTTTGCCTCTCTCAGGACACTGGTCACTCAGGGTCTGACTCTCTCTGGACACTGGTCACTCTGATTCTGACCCACTCTGGACATCGGTCGCTCAGAGTCTGAAACTCTCTGGACACTGGTCACTCAGTGTCTGACTCTCTGGACACCTTTCACTCAGTGTCTGACTCTCTCTGGACCCTGGTCACTCAGGGTCTGACTCTCTTTGGACACTGGTCACTCAGGGTTTGACTCTCTCTGGACACCAGTCACTCAGGGTCTGACTCTCTCTGGACACTGGTCACTCAGTGTCTGACGCTCTCTGGACACTGGTTACTCAGGTTCTGACCCACACTGGACACAGTTCACACAGGTACTGACTATCTGGACACTGGTCACTCATGGACTTTTTTTTTCTGGACACTGTTCACTCAGGGTCTGAATCTATCTGGACACCAGTCACGCAGCGTCTGACTCTCTCTGGACACCAGTCACTCAGGGTCTGACTCTCTCAGGACACCGGTCACTCAGGGACTGACTCTCTTTGGACACCGGTCACTCAGGGTCTGACTCTCTCTGCACACTGGTCACTCAGGGTCTGTCTCGCTCTGAAGACCGGTCACTCAGGATCTGACTCTCTCCGGACACTAGTCAAGCAGGATCTGACTCTCTCCGAACACCGGTCAAGCAGGGTCTGACTCTCTCTGGACACTGGTCACTCAACGTCTGACTCTCTCTTGACACTGGTCACTCTGGACCTGAATCTCTGGAGACTGGTCAGTCAGCGTCTGATTCTCACTGACAGCAGTTACTCAGGGTCTGTCTCTCTCTCTGGACAGTGGTCACTCAGGGTCTGTCTCTTTCTGGACACTGTTCACTCAGATTCTGACCCACTCTGAACACCGGGCACTCTGGGATGGACTCTCTCTGGACACCGGTCACTCAGGGTCTGACTCTCTCTGGACACCAGTCACTCAGAGTCTGACTCTCCCTGAACACTGGTCACTCAGGGTCTGACTCTCTCTGGACACTGGTTACTCAGGTTCTGACCCCCACCGGACACAGGTCTCACAGGTACTGACTATCTGGTCACTGGTCACTCATGGACTTTCTTTATCTGGACACCAGTCAATCAGGGTTTGATTCTCACTATGGACACTGGTCACTCAGGTCCTTACACTATCAGGACACTGATCACTCAGGGTCTGACTCTGTTTGGACTCCGATCGCTCAGGGTCTGATGATCTGGACACCGGTCACTCAGGTTCTGACTCTCACTGGACACCGGTCACTCAGGGTCTGACTCTCTCTTGACACTGGTCACTCAGGGTCAGACTCTCTCTGGACACCAGTCACTCAGGGTCTGCCACTCACTGGTCACCAGTCACTCAGTGTTTGACTCTCTCTGGACACCGGTCACTCAGGGTCTGACTCTCTCTGGACACCGGTCACTCAGGGTCTTTCTTGCTCTGAAGACCAGTCACTCAGGATCTGACTCTCTCTGGACACTAGTCAAGCTGGACCTGACTCTTTCCGCACACGTGTCAAGCAGGGTCTGACTGTCTCTGGACACTGGTCACTCAGGGTCTGACTCTCACTGACAGCAGATACTCAGGGTCGGACTCTCTCTGGACAGTGGTCACAGGGTTTGAATCTCTCTGGACAACGGTCACTCAGAGTCTGACCCTCTCTGGACATCAGTCGCCCAGAGTATGACTCTCTCTGGACACTGGTCACTCAGAGTCTGACTCTGTCTGGACACCGGTCACTCATGGTCTGTCTCACTCTGAACACCGGTCACTCAGGATCTGACTCTCTCTGGACACTGTTCAAGCAGGGTCTGACTCTCTCTGGACACTGGTCAAGCAGGGTCTGACGATTCTCTGGACACTGGTCACTCTGTACCTGAATCTCTGGACAATCGTCACTTAGCGTCTGACTCTCACTGACAGCAGTTACTCAGGGTCTGACTCTCTCTGGACAGTGGCAACAGGGTCTGACTTTCTCTGGACACTGGTCACTCGAGTGTGACCCTTTCTGGACATCGGTCACTCAGAGTCTGACTCTCTCTGGACTCTGGTCACTCAGGGTCTGACTCTCACTGGACATTGGTCACTCAGGGTCTGATTCTCTCTGGTCACTGGTCACTCAGGTTCTGACTCCCACCGGACACAGGTCACACAGGTACCGACTACCTGGACACAAGTCACTCATGGACTTTATTATTCTGGACATCGGT
This sequence comes from Somniosus microcephalus, assembly GCF_052327205.1. Taxonomy (NCBI): domain Eukaryota; kingdom Metazoa; phylum Chordata; class Chondrichthyes; order Squaliformes; family Somniosidae; genus Somniosus; species Somniosus microcephalus. Next base: position 181,528,799 of record NC_140998.1, read on the forward strand.
CACTCAGGGTTTGAATCTATCTGGACCCCGGTCACTCAGTGTCTGAATCTCTGGACACCGGTCAATCAGGGTGTGACCCTCACTGGACACTGATCACTCAGGTTCTGTCTCACTCTGATGACCGGTCACTCAGGATCTGATTCTATCTGGACACTCTTCTAGCAGGGTCTGACTCTATCTGGACACTCTTCTAGCAGGGTCTGACTCTTTCTGGATATCGGTCACGCAGGGTCTGACTCTCTCTTGACACTGGTCACTCTGGACCTGAATCTCTGGAGACTGGTCACTTAGCGTCTGACTCTCACTGACAGCCGTTACTCAGGGTCTGTCCCTCACTCTGGACAGTGGTCACTAAGGGTCTGTCTCTTTCTGGACACTGGTCACTCAGATTCTGACCCACTCTGGACACCGATCACTCAAGGCCTGACTCTCTCTGGACACCAGTCACTCAGGGACTGAATCTCTCTGGACACCTGTCACTCAGGGTCTGACTCTCTCTGGACACTGGTCACTCAGGCTCTGACTCTTCCTGGACACTGGTCACTCAGGCTCTGACTCTCTCTGGATATTAGTCACTCAGGGTCTGACCCTCTCTGGACACTGGTCACTCAGGGTCTGACTCTCTGGACTCTGGTCACTCAGGGTCTGACTCTCTCTGGACACTGGTCACTCAGAGTCTGACTCTCTCTGGACACTGGTCACTCATGGACTTTCTTTTTCTGCACACCGGTCAATCAGGGTTTGACTCTCTCTCTGGACACCGGTCACTCTGGGTCCAAATCTCTGGCCACCGTTCTCTCGTGGTCTGACTCTTTCTGGACCCCGGTCACTCAGTGTCTGAATCTCTCGACACCGGTCAAGCAGGGTGTCACTCTCACTCGACACCGGTATCTCAGGATCTGTCTCAATCTGAAGACCGGTCACACAGGATCTGATTCTCTCTGGACACTGGTCAAGCATGGTCTGACTCTCTCTGGACACCAGTCAGTCAAGGTCTGACTCTCTCTTGACACTGGTCGTTCTGGACCTGAATCTCTGGACACTGACACTTAGCATCTGACTCTCACTGACAGCAGTTACTAAGGGTTTGCCTCTCTCTGGACACTGGTCACTCAGGGTCTGACTCTCTCTGGACACTGGTCACTCAGATTCTGACCCACTCTGGACATCGGTCGCTCAGAGTCTGAAACTCTCTGGACACTGGTCACTCAGTGTCTGACTCTCTGGACACCTTTCACTCAGTGTCTGACTCTCTCTGGACACTGGTCACCCAGGGTCTGACTCTCTTTGGACACTGGTCACTCAGGGTCTGACTCTCTCTGGACACCAGTCACTCAGGGTCTGACTCTCTCTGGACACTGGTCACTCAGTGTCAGACGCTCCCTGGACACTGGTTACTCAGGTTCTGACCCACACCGGACACAGTTCACACAGGTACTGACTATCTGGACACTGGTCACTCATGGACTTTCTTTTTCTGGACACTATTCACTCAGGGTTTGATTCTCTCTGGACACTGGTCACTCAGCTTCTGACACTCTCAGGACACTGATCACTCAGGGTCTGACTCTCTTTCTACTCCGGTCGATCAGGGTCTGATGATCTGGACACCGGACACTCAGGGTCTGACTCTCACTGTACACCGGTAGCTCAGGGTCTGACAATCTGGGCACTGGTCACTCAGGTTCTGACACTCTCAGGACACTGATCACTCAGGGTCTGACTCTCTTTGGACTCCGGTCGCCCAGGGTCTGATGATCTGGTCACCGGTCACTCAGGTTCTGACTCTCTCTCTGGACACTCGTCACTCATGGACTGCCTCTCTTTGGACACCAGTCACTCAGGTTCTTACTCTCTCTGGGCACCAGTCATTCAGGGCCTGACTCACTCTGGACACTGGTCACTCAGGGCCTGACTCTATCTGGACACTGGTCACTCAAGGTCTGACTCTCTCTGGACACTGGTCACTCAGGGTCTGACTCTCTCTGGATACTGGTCCCTCTGGGTCTGACTCTCCCTGGACACTGGTCACTCAGTGTCTGACTCTCTCTGGGCACTGGTCACTCAGGGTCTGACTCTCTCTGGATTCTGGTCGCTCAGGGTCTGACTCTCTTTGGACTCCGGTCGCTCAGGGTCTGACGATCTGGACACCAGTCACTCAGGGTCTGACTCTCACTGGACAACGGTCACTCAGGGTCTGACTCTCTCTTGACACTGGTCACTCACGGTCAGACTCTCTCTGGAAACCAATCTCTCAGGGTCTGCCACTTACTAGTCACCAGTCACTCAAGGTCTGACTCTATCTGGACACCGGTCAAGCAGGGTCTGACTCTCTCTGGAATCCGGTCACTCAGGGTCTGACAGTCTCTGGACACTGGTCACTCAGAGTCTGACCCACTCTGAACACCGTGCACTCTGGGACGGACTCTCTCTAGACACCGGTCACTCAGGGACTGACTCTCTCTGGACACCGGTCACTCAGGGTCTGACTCTCTCTGAACACTGGTCATTCAGTGTCTGACTCTCACTGACAGCAATTACTCAGGGTCTGACCCTCTCTGGACAGTGGTCACTCAGAGTCTGACCCTCTCTGGACATCGGTCACTCAGATTCTGAATCTCTCTGGACACTGGTCACTCAGTGTCTGACTCTCTCTGAACACTGGTCACTCAGAGTCTGACTCTCGCTGGACATCGGTCACTCAGAGTCTGTCTCTCTCTGGGCATTGCTCACTCAGGGTCTGACCCTCTCTGGACATTGGTCACTCAGAGTCTGACTCTCTCTGGACATTGGTCACTCAGGGCCTGACCCTCTCTGGACACTGATCACTCAGGGTCTGACTCTCTTTGGACTCCGCTCGCTCAGGGTGTGACTCTCTCTGGACACCGGTCACTCAGGGTCTGAATCTCTCTGGACACCAGTCAAGCAGCGTCTGACTCTCTCTGGACACCAGTCACTCAGGGTCTGACTCTCTCAGGACACCGGTCACTCAGGGACTGACTCTCTTTGGACACCGGTCACTCAGGGTCTGAATCTCTCTGCACACTGGTCACTCAGGCTCTGACTCTCCCTGGACACTGGTCACTCAGGGTCTGACTCTCTCTGGACACTGGTTACTCAGGTTCTGACCCCCACCGGACACAGGTCTCACAGCTACTGACTATCTGGACACTGGTCACTCATGGACTTTCTTTATCTGGACACCAGTCAATCAGGGTTTGATTCTCTCTATGGACACTGAACACTCAGGTTCTGACACTATCAGGACACTGATCACGCAGGGTTTGACTCTCTTTGGACTCCGGTCACTGAGGGTCTGACGATCTGGACACTGGTCACTCAGGGTCTGACTGTCACTGGACACCGGTCACTCAGGGCCTGACTCTCTCTTGACACTGGTCACTCAGGGTCAGACTCTCTCTGGACACCAGTCACTCAGGGTCTGCCACTCACTGGTCACCAGTCACTCAGCGTTTGACTCTCTCTGTACACCGGTCACTCAGCATCTGTCTCGCTCTGAAGACCGGTCACTCAGGATCTGACTCTCTCTGGACACTGGTCAAGCAGGTTCTGACTCTCTCTGGACACCGGACAAGCAGTGTCTGACTCTCTCCTGGCACTGGTCACTCTGGACCTGAATCTCTGGACACTGGTCACTCAGTGTCTGACTCTCACTGACAGCAGTTACTCAGGGTCTGTCTCTCTCTGGACAGTGGTCACTCAGTGGCTGACTATGTCTGGACACTGGTCACTCAGATTCTGACCCACTCTGGACATTGGTTGCTCAGAGTCTGACTCTCTCTGGACATTTGTCATTCAGTGTCTGACTCTCTGGACACTGATCACTCAGGGTCTGACTCTCTTTGGACTCCGCTCGCTCAGGGTGTGACTCTCTCTGGACACCGGTCACTCAGGGTCTGAATCTCTCTGGACACCAGTCAAGCAGCGTTTGACTCTCTCTGGACACCAGTCACTCAGGGTCTGACTCTCTCAGGACACCGGTCACTCAGGGACTGACTCTCTTTGGACACCGGTCACTCAGGGTCTGAATCTCTCTGCACACTGGTCACTCAGGCTCTGACTCTCCCTGGACACTGGTCACTCAGGGTCTGACTCTCTCTGGACACTGGTTACTCAGGTTCTGACCCCCACCGGACACAGGTCTCACAGCTACTGACTATCTGGACACTGGTCACTCATGGACTTTCTTTATCTGGACACCAGTCAATCAGGGTTTGATTCTCTCTATGGACACTGAACACTCAGGTTCTGACACTATCAGGACACTGATCACGCAGGGTTTGACTCTCTTTGGACTCCGGTCACTGAGGGTCTGACGATCTGGACACTGGTCACTCAGGGTCTGACTGTCACTGGACACCGGTCACTCAGGGCCTGACTCTCTCTTGACACTGGTCACTCAGGGTCAGACTCTCTCTGGACACCAGTCACTCAGGGTCTGCCACTCACTGGTCACCAGTCACTCAGCGTTTGACTCTCTCTGTACACCGGTCACTCAGCATCTGTCTCACTCTGAAGACCGGTCACTCAGGATCTGACTCTCTCTGGACACTGGTCAAGCAGGTTCTGACTCTCTCTGGACACCGGACAAGCAGTGTCTGACTCTCTCCTGGCACTGGTCACTCTGGACCTGAATCTCTGGACACTGGTCACTCAGTGTCTGACTCTCACTGACAGCAGTTACTCAGGGTCTGTCTCTCTCTGGACAGTGGTCACTCAGTGGCTGACTATGTCTGGACACTGGTCACTCAGATTCTGACCCACTCTGGACATTGGTTGCTCAGAGTCTGACTCTCTCTGGACATTTGTCATTCAGTGTCTGACTCTCTGGACACTGATCACTCAGGGTCTGACTCTCTTTGGACTCCGCTCGCTCAGGGTGTGACTCTCTCTGGACACCGGTCACTCAGGGTCTGAATCTCTCTGGACACCAGTCAAGCAGCGTCTGACTCTCTCTGGACACCAGTCACTCAGGGTCTGACTCTCTCAGGACACCGGTCACTCAGGGACTGACTCTCTTTGGACACCGGTCACTCAGGGTCTGAATCTCTCTGCACACTGGTCACTCAGGCTCTGACTCTCCCTGGACACTGGTCACTCAGGGTCTGACTCTCTCTGGACACTGGTTACTCAGGTTCTGACCCCCACCGGACACAGGTCTCACAGCTACTGACTATCTGGACACTGGTCACTCATGGACTTTCTTTATCTGGACACCAGTCAATCAGGGTTTGATTCTCTCTATGGACACTGAACACTCAGGTTCTGACACTATCAGGACACTGATCACTCAGGGTTTGACTCTCTTTGGACTCCGGTCACTGAGGGTCTGACGATCTGGACACTGGTCACTCAGGGTCTGACTGTCACTGGACACTGGTCACTCAGGGCCTGACTCTCTCTTGACACTGGTCACTCAGGGTCAGACTCTCTCTGGACACCAGTCACTCAGGGTCTGCCACTCACTGGTCACCAGTCACTCAGCGTTTGACTCTCTCTGTACACCGGTCACTCAGCATCTGTCTCGCTCTGAAGACCGGTCACTCAGGATCTGACTCTCTCTGGACACTGGTCAAGCAGGTTCTGACTCTCTCTGGACACCGGACAAGCAGTGTCTGACTCTCTCCTGGCACTGGTCACTCTGGACCTGAATCTCTGGACACTGGTCACTCAGTGTCTGACTCTCACTGACAGCAGTTACTCAGGGTCTGTCTCTCTCTGGACAGTGGTCACTCAGTGGCTGACTATGTCTGGACACTGGTCACTCAGATTCTGACCCACTCTGGACATTGGTTGCTCAGAGTCTGACTCTCTCTGGACATTTGTCATTCAGTGTCTGACTCTCTGGACACCGGTCACTCAGGGTCTGAATCTCTCTGGACACTGGTCACTCAGGGTCTGACTCTCCCTGAACACTGGTCACTCTGGGTCTGAATCTCTCTGGACACCGGTCGCTCAGGTTCTGAACACTCTCAGGACACTGATCACTCAGGGTCTGACTCTCTTTGGACTCCGTTCGCTCTGGGTCTGACGATCTGGACACAGGTCACTCAGCGTCTGACTCTCTCTCTGGACACTGGTCAATCATGGACTGACTCTCTGGACACCGGTCACTCAGGGTCTGACTCTCTGGACACCGTTCACTCAGGTTCTGACTCTCTTTGGGCACCGGTCAAGCAGAGTCTGAATCTCTCTGGACACTGGTCACTCAGGGTCTGACTCTCACCGGACACTGTTCACTCTGGACCTGAATATCTGGACACTGGTCACTCAAGGTCTGAATCTCTCTGGACACTGGTCACTTAGGCTCTGACTCTCTCTGGACACCAGTCACTCCAGGTCTGACTCTCCCAGGACACCGGTCACTCAGGGACTGACTCTCTGGACACCGGTCACTCAGGGTCTGATTCTCTCAGAGCACCGGTCACTCAGGGACTGACACTCTGGGCACCAGTCACTCATGGTCTGAATCTCTGGACAGCGGTCACTCAGCATCTGACTCTCTCTAGACACTGGTCACTCAGGGTCTGACTCTCTCTGGTCACTGGTCACTCTGGCTCTGACTCTCTCTGGACACCCGTCACGCAAGGGCTGACTCTCTCTGGACACTGGTCACTCAGGCTGTGACTCTCTCTGGACACCAGTCGTTCAGGCCCTGACTCGCTCTGTGCACCAATCACTCAGTGTCTGTATCTCTCTGGACACCAGTCTCTCAGGGTCACTCAGGGTCTCACACGCTCAGGACACAGGTCACTCTGGGTATGAATCTCTCTGGACACTGGCACTCTGGTCCTCAATATCTGGACACTGATCACTCAGATCTGACTCTCTCTGGACACTGGTCAGTCAGGGTCTGACTCTCACTGACAGCAGTTACTCAGGGTCAGACGCTCTCTGGACAGTGGTCACAGGGTCTGACTCTGTCTGGACACCGGTCACTCATGGTCTGTCTCACTCTGAACACCAGTCACTCAGGATCTGACTCTCTCTGGACACTGGTCAAGCAGCGTCTGACTCTCTCTGGACGCCGGTCAAGCAGGGTCTGATGATTCTCTGGATACTGGTCACTCTGTACCTGAATCTCTGGACACTGATCCCTCAGGGTCTGACATTCTCTGGACACTGGTCACTCAGGGCCTGACTCTCACTGACAGCAGTTACTTAGGGTCTGACTCTCTCTGGACACTGGTCACAGGGTCTGACTTTCTCTGGACATCGGTCACTCGGAGTGTGACCCTTTTTGGACATCGGTCGCTGAGAGTCTGACTCTCTCTGGACACTCGTCACTCAGGGTCTGACTCTGTGGACTCTGGTCACTCAGGGTCTGACTCTCACTGGACACTGGTCACTCAGGGTCTGATTCTCTCTGGACACTGGGCACTCAGGTTCTGACTCCCACCGGACACAGGTCACACAGGTACCGACTATCTGGTCACTAGTCACTCATGGACTTCAATTTTCTGGACACCGGTCACTCAGGTTTTGACTCTGTCTGGACCTCGGTCACGCAGTATCTGAATCTCTGGACAACGGTCAATCAGGGTGTGACTCTCACTGGACACCGGTCACTCAGGGTCTGTCTCACTCTGATGACCGGTCACACAGGATCTGATTCTCTCTGGACACTGGTCAAGCAGGGTCTGACCCTCTCTGGACACTGGTCACTCAGCGTCTGACTCTCTCTTGACACTGGTCACTCTGGACCTGAATCTCTGGAGACTGGTCAGTCAGCGTCTGACTCTCACTGACAGCAGTTACTTAGGGTCTGTCCCTTTCTCTGGACAGTGGTCACTCAGGGTCTGTCTCTTTCTGGACACTGTTCACTCAGATTCTGACCCACTCTGAACACCGGGCACTCTGGGATGGACTCTCTCTGGACACCGGTCACTCAGGGACTGACTCTCTCTGGACACCGGTCACTCAGGGTCTGACTCTCTCTGGACACCGGTCACTCAGGGTCTGACTCTCTCTGGACACCAGTCACTCAGAGTCTGACTCTCCCTGGACACTGGTCACTCAGGGTCTGACTCTCTCTGGACACTTGTTACTCAGGTTCTGAACCCACCGGACACAGGTCTCACAGTTACTGACTATCTGGACACTGGTCACTCATGGACTTTCTTTATCTGGACACCGGTCAATGAGGGTTTGATTCTCTCTATGGACACTGGTCACCCAGGTTCTGACACTATCAGGACACTGATCACTCAGGGTCTGACTCTGTTTGGACTCCGGTCGCTCAGGGTCTGACGATCTGGACACCGGTCACTCAGGTTCTGACTCTCACTGGACACCGGTCACTCAGGGTCTGACTCTGTGGACTCTGGTCACTCAGGGTCTGACTCTCACTGGACACTGGTCACTCAGGGTCTGATTCTCTCTGGACACTGGGCACTCAGGTTCTGACTCCCACCGGACACAGGTCACACAGGTACCGACTATCTGGTCACTAGTCACTCATGGACTTCAATTTTCTGGACACCGGTCACTCAGGTTTTGACTCTGTCTGGACCTCGGTCACGCAGTATCTGAATCTCTGGACAACGGTCAATCAGGGTGTGACTCTCACTGGACACCGGTCACTCAGGGTCTGTCTCACTCTGATGACCGGTCACACAGGATCTGATTCTCTCTGGACACTGGTCAAGCAGGGTCTGACCCTCTCTGGACACTGGTCACTCAGCGTCTGACTCTCTCTTGACACTGGTCACTCTGGACCTGAATCTCTGGAGACTGGTCAGTCAGCGTCTGACTCTCACTGACAGCAGTTACTTAGGGTCTGTCCCTTTCTCTGGACAGTGGTCACTCAGGGTCTGTCTCTTTCTGGACACTGTTCACTCAGATTCTGACCCACTCTGAACACCGGGCACTCTGGGATGGACTCTCTCTGGACACCGGTCACTCAGGGACTGACTCTCTCTGGACACCGGTCACTCAGGGTCTGACTCTCTCTGGACACCGGTCACTCAGGGTCTGACTCTCTCTGGACACCAGTCACTCAGAGTCTGACTCTCCCTGGACACTGGTCACTCAGGGTCTGACTCTCTCTGGACACTTGTTACTCAGGTTCTGAACCCACCGGACACAGGTCTCACAGTTACTGACTATCTGGACACTGGTCACTCATGGACTTTCTTTATCTGGACACCGGTCAATGAGGGTTTGATTCTCTCTATGGACACTGGTCACCCAGGTTCTGACACTATCAGGACACTGATCACTCAGGGTCTGACTCTGTTTGGACTCCGGTCGCTCAGGGTCTGACGATCTGGACACCGGTCACTCAGGTTCTGACTCTCACTGGACACCGGTCACTCAGGGTCTGACTCACTCTTGACACTGGTCACTCAGGGTCAGACTCTCTCTGGACACCAGTCACTCAGGGCCTGCCACTCACTGGTCTCCAGTCACTCAGGGTTTGACTCTCTCTGGACACGGCTCACTCAGGGTCTGACTCTCTCTGGACCCCGGTCACTCAGGGTCTTTCTCGCTCTGAAGACCAGTCACTCAGGATCTGACTCTCTCTGGACGCTAGCCAAGCAGGATCTGACTCTTTCCGCACACCTGTCAAGCAGGGTCTGACTCTCTCTGGACACTGGTCACTCAGGGTCTGACTCTCACTGACAGCAGTTACTCAGGGTCGGACTCTCTCTGGACAGTGGTCACAGGGTTTGAATCTCTCTGGACACTGGTCACTCAGAGTCTGACCCTCTCTGGTCATCAGTCGCTCAGAGTCTGACTCTCTCTGGACATTGGTCACTCAAAGTCTGACTCTGTCTGGACACCGGTCACTCATGGTCTGTCTCACTCTGAACACCGGTCACTCAAGATCTGACTCTCTTTGGACACTGGTCAAGCAGGGTCTGACTCTCTCTGGACACCGGTCAAGCAGGGTCTGACGATTCTCTGGACACTGGTCACTCTGTATCTGAATCTCTGGACACTGATCAGTCAGGGTCTGACACTCTCTGGACACTGGTCACTCAGGGTCTGACTCTCACTGACAGCAGTTACTCAGGGTCTGACTCTCTCTGGACAGTGGTAACAGGGTCTGACTTTCTCTGGGCGCTGGTCACTCAGAGTGTGACCCTTTCTGGACATCGGTCACTCAGAGTCTGACTCTCTCTGGACACTGGTCACTCAGGGTCTGACTCTGTGGACTCTGGTCACTCAGGGTCTGACTCTCACTGGACATTGGTCACTCAGGGTCTGATTCTCCCTGGACACTGGTCACTCAGGTTCTGACTCCCACCAGACACAGGTCACACAGGTACCGACTATCTGGACACTAGTCACTCATGGACTTTATTTTTCTGGACACCGGTCACTCAGGGTTTGACTCTCTCTGGACTCCGGTCACTCAGTGTCTGAATATCTGGACACCGGTCAATCAGGGTGTGACTCTCACTGGACACCGATCACTCAGGGTCTGTCTCACTCTGATGACCGGTCACTCAGGATCTGATTCTATCTGGACTCTGGTCAAGCAGGGTCTGACTCTCTCTGGATATCGGTCACTCAGGGTCTGACCCTCTCTTGACACTGGTCACTCTGGACCTGAATCTCTGGAGACTGGTCAGTCAGCGTCTGACTCTCACTGGACACTGGTCACTCAGGGACTGACTCTCTCTGGACACCTGTCACTCAGGGTCTGACTCTCTCTGGGCGCCGGTCACTCAGGCTCTGACTCTCCCTGGACACCGGTCACTCAGGGTCTGACTCTCTCTGGACACTGGTCAAGCAGCGTCTGACTCTCTCTGGACGCCGGTCAAGCAGGGTCTGACGATTCTCTGGATACTGGTCACTCTGTACCTGAATCTCTGGACACTGATCACTCAGGGTCTGACATTCTCTGGACACTGGTCACTCAGGGCCTGACTCTCACTGACAGCAGTTACTTAGGGTCTGACTCTCTCTGGACACTGGTCACAGGGTCTGACTTTCTCTGGACATCGGTCACTCGGAGTGTGACTCTCACTGACAGTAGTTACTCAGGGTCTGACTCTCTCTGGACACCGGTCACTCAGGGTCTGACTCTCTCTGGACACCAGTCACTCAGAGTCTGACTCTCCCTGGACACTGGTCACTCAGGGCTGACTCTCTCTGGACACTGGTTACTCAGGTTCTGACCCCCACCGGACAAAGGTCTCACAGGTACTGACTATCTGGACACTGGTCACTCATTGACTTTCTTTATCTGGACACCGGTCAATCAGGGTTTGATTCTCTCTATGGACACTGGTCACTCAGGTTCTGACACTATCAGGACACTGATCACTCAGGGTCTGACTCTGTTTGGACTCCGGTCGCTCAGGTTCTGACGATCTGGACACCGGTCACACAGGTTCTGACTCTCACTGGACACCTGTCACTCAAGGTCTGACTCTCTCTTGACACTGGTCACTCAGGGTCTTTCTCGCTCTGAAGACCAGTCACTCAGGATCTGACTCTCTCTGGACACTAGTCAAGCAGGATCTGTCTCTTTCCGCACACCTGTCAAGCAGGGTCTGACTCTCTCTGGACACTGGTCACTCAGGGTGTGACTCTCACTGGACACCGATCACTCAGGGTCTGTCTCACTCTGATGACCGGTCACTCAGGATCTGATTCTATCTGGACACTGGTCAAGCACGGTCTGACTCTCTCTGGATATCGTTCACTCAGGGTCTGACTCTCTCTTGACACTGGTCACTCTGGACCTGAATCTCTGGAGACTGGTCAGTCAGCGTCTGACTCTCACTGACAGCAGTTACTCAGGGTCTGTCCCTCTCTATGGACAGTGGGCACTCAGGGTCTGTCTCTTTCTGGACACTGGTCACTCAGATTCTGACCCACTCTGGACACCGGTCACTCAGGGACTGACTCTCTCTGGACACCAGTCACTCAGGGACTGACTCTCTCTGGACACCTATCACTCAGGGTCTGACTCTCTCTGGACACCAGTCACTCAGGCTCTGACTCTCCCTGGACACCGGTCACTCAGGGTCTGACTCTCACTGGACACAGGTCACTCAGGGTCTGACTCTCTCTTGACACTGGTCACTCAGGGTCAGACTCTCTCTGGACACCAGTCACTCAGGGTCTGCCACTCACTGGTCACCAGTCACTCAGGGTTTGACTCTCTCTGAGCACCGTTCATTCAGTGTCTGTCTCACTCTGAAGACCGGTCACTCAGGATCTGACTCTCTCTGGACACTGGTCAAGCAGTTTCTGACTCTCTTTTGACACTGGACAAGCAGTGTCTGACTCTCTCTTGACACTGGTCACTCTGGGCCTGAATCTCTGGACACTGGTCACTCAGCATCTGACTCTCACTGACAGCAGTTACTCAGGGTCTGTCTCTCTCTGGACAGTGGTCACTCAGTGGCTGACTCTCTCTGGACACTGGTCACTCAGATTCTGACCCACTCTGGACATCGGTCGCTCAGAGTCTGACTCTCTCTGGACACTTGTCATTCAGTGTCTGACTCTCTGGACACCGGTCACTCAGGGTCTGAATCTCTCTGGACACTGGTCACTCAGGGTCTGACTCTCCCTGGACACTGGTGACTCTGGGTCTGAACCTCTCTGGACACCGGTCACTGAGGTTCTGAACACTCACAGGACACTGATCACTCAGCGTCTGACTCTCTTTGGACTCCGTTCGCTCTGGGTCTGACGATCTGGACACAGGTCACTCAGGGTCTGGCTCTCTCTCTGGACACTGGTCAATCATGGACTGACTCTCTGGACACTGGTCACTCAGGGTCTGACTCTCTGGACACCGTTCACTCAGGTTCTGACTCTCTTTGGACACCGGTCAAGCAGGGTCTGAATCTCTCTGGACACTGGTCATGCTGGACCTCAATCTCTGGACACTGGTCACTCAGGGTCTGACTCTCTCTGGACACTAGTCACTCTGAACCTGAATCCCTGGACACTGGTCACTCAGGGTCTGACTCTCACCGGACACTGTTCACTCTGGACCTGAATATCTGGACACTGGTCACTCAAGGTCTGACTCTCTCTGGACACCAGTCACTCCGGGTCTGAATCTCCCAGGACACCGGTCACTCAGGGGCTGACTCTCTGGGCACCAGTCACTCACGGTCTGACTCTCTGGACACCGGTCACTCAGCATCTGACTCTCTCTGGACACTGGTCACTCAGGGTCTGACTCTCTCTGGTCACTGGTCACTCAGGCTGTGACTCTCTCTGGACACCAGTCGTTCAGGCCCTGACTCGTTCTGTGCACCAATCACTCAGTGTCTGTATCTCTCTGGACACCAGTCTCGCAGGGTCACTCAGAGTCTCACGCTCTCAGGACACAGGTCACTCTGGGTATGAATCTCTCTGGACACTGGCACTCTGGTCCTGAATATTTGGACACTGATCACTCAGACCTGACTCTCTCTGGACACTGGTCACTCAGGGTCTGACTCTCACTGACAGCAGTTACTCAAGGTCTGACACTCTCTGGACAGTGGTCACAGGGTCTGACTCTCACTGGACACCGGTCACTCCGAGTCTGACCCACTCTGGACACTGGTCACTCAGGGTCTGAGTCTCTGGACACTCGTCACTCAGTGTCTGACTCTCACTGGACACTGGACACTCCGGTTATGACAGTCTCAGGGCACAGGTCATTCAAGGTCTGACTCACTCTGGACACTGGTCACTCAGAAATTGACTCTCTCTGGACACTGGTCACTCACGGTCTGACTCTCTCTGGACACTGGTCACTCTGGGTCCAATTCTCTGGACACCGGTCACTCAGGGTCTGACTCTCTCTGGACACTGATCACTCATGGTCAGACTCTATCTGGACAGCAGTCATTTAGGCACTGCCACTCTCTGGACACCGGTCAATCAGGGTCTCACACTCTCAGTATACCCATCACTCAGGGCCTGTTTCTCTCTGGACACCGGTCATTCAGGGTCTGACTCTCTCTGGACAACGGTCACTCAGGGTCTGTGTCACTCTGAAGACCGGGCACTCAGGATCTGACTCTCTCTGGACACCAGTCAAGCAGGGTCTGACTCTCTCTGGACACCGGTAAAGCAGAGTCTGACTCTCTCTGGACACTGGTCACTCTGGACTTGAATCTCTGGACACTGGTCACTCATGGTCTGACTCTTTCTGGACCCTGGTCACTCAGGGTCTGACTTTCACTGACAGCAGTTACTCAGGGTCTGACTCTCTCTGGGCAGTGGTCACAGGGTCTGACATTCTCTGGACATTGGTCGCTCAGAGTCTGACTCACTCTGGACACTGGTCACTCAGGGTCTGACTTTCTGGACACTGGGCACACAGGGTCTGACTCTCTCTGGACATCGATCACTCAGGTTCTGATACTCTCAGGACACTGGTCACTCAGGATCGGACTCTCTGGACACCGGTCACTCAGGCTCTGACTCTCTCAGGGCACAGGTCAGTCAGCATTTGACACTCTCTGGACACTGCTCACTCAGGCTCTGACTCTCTGGACACCAGTTACTCTGGGTCTGATTCTCTCAGAGCACATGTCATCCAGGGTCTGACTCTCTCTGGAAACTGGTCACTCAAGGAATGACTCTCTTTGGACACTGCTCACTCAGGGTCTGACTCTCTGGACACCGGTCTCTCTGGGTCTGATTCTCTCAGAGCACATGTCATCCAGGGTCTGACTCCCTCTGGACACTGGTCATTCTGGTGCTGAATATCTGGACACTGATCACTCAGGGTCTGACTCTCTCTGGACACTGGTCACTCAGGGCCTGACTCTCACTGACAGCAGTTACTCTGGGTCTGACACTTTCTGGACAGTGGTCACAGGGTCTGATCCTCTCAGAGCACAGGGCATTCAGGGTCTGACTCTCTCTGGACACCGGTCATTCAAGGACTGACTCTCTCTGGACACTGGTCACTCAGGGACTGACTCTCTCTGGACACCAGTCACTCAGTGTCTGACTCTCTCTGGACACTGGTGACTCTGGATCTAAATCTCTGGAAAGCGGTTACTCAGGGTCTGACTCTCTGGACACCGATCACTCAGGCTTTGACTCTCTCTGGACACTGGTCTCTCAGGGTCTGACTCTCACTGACAGCAGTTGCTCAGGGTCTGACTCTCTCTGGACAGTGGTCACAGGGTCTGTCTCTCTCTGGACACCGTTCACTCAGAGTCTGAATCTCTCTGGACACTGGTCACTCAGGGTTTGTCTCTCTCTGGATACCGGTCACTCAGGGTTTCATACTCTCAGGATACCCGACACTCAGGGCCTTTCTCTCTCTGGACACCGGTCACTCAGGATCTGTCTCACTCTGAAGACCGGTCACTCAGGATCTGACTCTTTCTGGACACTGGTCAAGCAGGGTCTGACTCTCTCTGGACACCGGTCACTCAGGGACTGACTCTCTCTTGACACTGGTCAATCGGGGTCTGACTCTCTCTGGGCACTGGGCACTCAGATTCTGACCCTCTCTGGACATCGGTCGCTCAGAGTCTGACTCTCTCTGGACACTGGTCGCTCAGTGTCTGACTCTCTGGACACCGGTCACTCAGTGTCTGACTCGCTCTGGACACTGGTCACTCAGGGTCTGACTCTCCCTGGACACTGGTCACTCAGTTTCTGACACTCTCAGGACACTGATCACTCAGGGCCAGAATCTCTTTGGACACCGGTCACTCAGGTTCTGACGATCTGGACACCGGTCACTCAGGGTCTGACTCTCTCTCTGGACACTGGTCACTAATGGACTGTCTCTCTCTGGACACCGGTCACTCAGGTTCTGACTCTCTCTGGACACTGGTCAATCAGGGTCTGACTCACTCTGGACACTGTCCACTCAGGGTCTGTCTCTCTTTGGACACTGGTCACTCAGGGTCAGACTCTGACTGGACACTGGTCACTCAGGGTCTGTCTCTCCCTGGACACTGGTCACTCAGGGTCAGACTCTCACTGGATACCAGTCACTTAAGGTCTGCCACTCTCTGGACACCAGTCAGTCAGGGTCTGACACTCTCTGGACACTGGTCACTCATGGTCAGACTCTATCTGGGCCCCAGTCACTTAGGGCCTGTCTCTCTCTGGACACCCCTCGCTCAGGGTCTGTCTCGCTTTGAAGACCGGTCACTCAGGATCTGACTCTCTCTGGACACCAGTCGAGCAGGGTCTCACTCTCTATGGACACTGGTCACTCTGGACTTGAATCTCTGGACACTGATCACTCATGGTCTGACTCTCTCTGGACACTGGTCACTCAGAGTCTGACTCTCACTTACAGCAGTTACTCAGGGTCTGACTCTCTCTGGACAGTGGTCACAGGGTCTGACTCTCTCTGGACATTGGCCGCACAGAGTCTGACTCTCTCTGGTCACTGGTCACTCAGGTTCTGACACACTCAGGACACCTGTCACCCTGGGTCTGACACACTCTGGACACTTTTCACTCTGGGTCTGACTCTCTCTGGACCCCGGTCACTCAGGCTCTGACTCTCTGGACACCAATCTCTCAGGGTCTGACTCTCTCTTGACACTGGTCACTCAGGGTCAGACTCTCTCTGCACACCAGTCACTCAGGTTCTGCCACTCTCTGGACACCGGTCACTCAGTGTCTGTCTAACTCTGAAGACCGGTCACTCATGATCTTACTCTCTCTGGACACCGGTCAAGCAGGGTCTGACTCTCTCTGGACACTGGTCACTCTGGACCTGAATCTCTGGACACTGATCACTCAGGGTCTGACACTCTCTGGACACTGGTCACTCAGGGTCTGACTCTCACTGACAGCAGTTACTCAGGGTCTGACTCTCTCTGGACAATGGTCACAGGGTCTGACTCTCTCTGGACACCGGTCACTCAGAGTCTGTCCCTTTCTGGACATCAGTCGCTCAGTGTCTGACTCTCTCTGGACACTGGTCACTCAGGGACTGACTCTCTCTGGACACCGGTCGCTCAGAGTCTGACTCTCTCTGGACACTGGTCACTCAGGGTCTGACTCTCTCTGGACACCAGTCACTGAGGTTCTGCCACTCTCTGGACACCGGTCACTCAGTGTCTGTCTAGCTCTGAAGACCGGTCACTCATAAGAACATAAGAACATAAGAAATAGGAGCAGGAGTAGGCCAATCGGCCCCTCGAGCCTGCTCCGCCATTCAATAAGATCATGGCTGATCTGATCCTAACTGCCAATCCACTATCACAGAACCTTCTCCTGCATCTAACAGAATTAGACACACGAAATAGGAGCAGGATTAGGCTACACGGCCGCTGGGCCCGCTCCACTACCCACAGGGCCATGACCGATCCGAACCTAGACTCATGTCCAAATTCCTGCCCGCTCCCCATAACCCTTAATTCCCTTTACTTCTAGGAAACTGTCTATTTCTGTTTTAAATTTATGTAATGATGTAGCTTCTACAGTTTTTTGGGGTAGCATATTCCATGGACCTACCACCCTCTGAGTGAAGTAGTTCCTCCTCATCTCAGTTTTGAAAGAGCAGCCCCTTATTCTAAGACTATGTCCCCTAGTTCTAGTTTCACCCATCATCGGGAACATCTTCCCTGCATCCACCCGATCCAACCCCTTCACAATCTTATATGTTTCAATAAGATCGCCTCTCATTCTTCTGTACTCCAATGAGTAGAGTCCCAATCTACTCAACCTCTCCTCATATGTCCATCCCCTCATCCCCGGGATTAACCAAGTGAACCTTCTTTGTACTGACTCGAGAGCAATTATGTCCTTTCTTAAGTATGGACACCAAAACTGTACGCAGTATTCCAGGTGCGGTCTCACCAATACCTTGTACAACTGAAGCAATACCTCCCTATTTTTATATTCTATCCCCCTAGCAATGAAAGCCAACATTCCATTGGCCTTCTTAATCACTTGCTGCACCTGCATACTAACCTTTTGAGTTTCGTGCACCAGGACCCCCAGATCCCTTTGTACTTCAGTACTTTCAAGTTTCTTGCCATTAAGATAATAACTTGCTCTACGATTTTTCCTGCCAAAGTGCATAACCTCACACTTTCCAGTATTGTATTCCATCTGCCAAATCTCTGCCCACTTACTTAGCCTGTCTATGTCCCCTTGAAGGTTTTTTATGTCCTCCTCACTCATTACTTTCCCTCCCATCTTAGTATCATCTGCAAACTTTGATATGTTACACTCGGTCCCATCCTCCAAATCGTTAATATAGATTGTAAAGAGTTGGGGACCCAGCACTGACCCCTGCGGAACACCACTAGTTACTGATTGCCAGTCTGAGAATGAACCATTTATCCCAACTCTCTGCTTTCTGTTAGATAGCCAATCCTCTATCCATGCCAGAATATTACCCCCAATCCCGTGATTTTTTATCTTAAGCAATAATCTTTTGTGTGGCACCTTGTCAAATGCCTTTTGGAAGTCTAAATACACTACATTCACTGGTTCCCCTTTATCCACCCTATATGTTACTTCCTCAAAGAACTCCAGCAAATTTGTCAAACATGACTTCCCCTTCATAAAACCATGCTGACTTTGTCCTATTAAATTATGATTATCCAGATGTCCTGTTACTGTCTCCTTAATAATGGACTCCAAAATTTTACCTACCACAGATGTTAGGCTAACCAGTCTATAGTTTACACCCTTTTCTTCTCAGTGGAATATATATTTTGTCTACTGCCCTTTTTAAATAAGGGTGTTACATTAGCAGTTTTCCAGTCTGCCGGGACCATTGCCGAGTCCAGGGAGTTTTGGAAAATTATTACCAATGCACCCACAATCCCTACCGCCACTTCCCTCAAGACCATGGGATGTAAGCCATCAGGTCCAGGTGATTTATCCGCCTTGAGTCCCATTATTTTACCGAGTACCTCTTACTATCTGTTTTTATATTTTTTGCTAATTTACTTTCATAATCTATCTTCCCTTTCTTAATCAATCTTTTTGTTATTTTTTGCTGTCTTTTAAAGTTTTCCCAATCCTCTATCCTCCCACTAGATTTGGCTACCTTATATGTCCTTGTTTTTAGTCGAATACTATCCTTAATTTCTTTACTTAGCCACGGATGGCTGTCTTTTCTTTTACACCCTTTTCTTCTCAGTGGAATATACATTTTTTGGAAGTTGTAAAACAACTCCTTAAATGTACACCACTGATCATGTATCATCTTACCCTTTAATCTATTTTCCCAATCCACTCTACTCAATTCCGCTCTCATACCTTCATAGTCTCCTTTATTCAAGCTTAGCACGCTTGTTTGAGATCCAACCTTCTCACCCTCTAATTGAATATGGAATTCAACCATGTTATGGTCACTCACTCCAAGGGGATCCTTTACTAGGACATTTTTAATTAATCCTGTCTCGTTACACAGGACCAGATCTAAGGTTGCCTGCCCCCTGGTCGGTTCAGTTACATACTGCTCAAGAAACCCATCCCTAATACATTCAATGAACTCATCCTCAAGGCAGCCCTGCCCAATTTGATTTGTCCAATTAATATGATAGTTAAAATCCCCCATAATTATAGATGTTCCCTTATTACAAGCCTCAACTATTTCCTGATTGATACTCCATCCAAAAGAGTTGCCACAGTTTGGAGGCCTATAGACTACGCCCACTAGTGTTTTTTTCCCCTTATTATTCCTTACCTCCACCCAAACTGTTTCATTACCCTGATCTTTTGACCCAATATCATTTCTCTGTATTACTGTGATTCCTTCCTTTATTAACATAGCCACCTCACCTCCCCTTCCACCCTGCCTGTCCTTCCTGATCGTTAAATAACCTGGTATGTTTAATTCCCAGGCATTGTCACCCTGCAGCCATGTTTCTGTAATGGCCACAAGACCATACCCATATGTAGTTATTTGTGACATTAACTCATCTATTTTGTTACGAATGCTACGTGCATTCAGATAGAGAGCTTTCAAAGATGTTTTGTGACACTTAGTTCCTGCTTTTGCCCTTTTTATTACTTTACCTTTTACTCCATACCTTCTGCCCCTTCCTGACATGCTCTGGTTTTTAATTTCCCTATTGCTACCTAAGTCTATGATCTTCTCTGTTGTCATTTGTATTATTTGCTCTCTAGGAACCTCCCCCCCCACTAGTTAGTCTAAAGCCCTCTCTACAGCCCTAGTTATATGATCCGCCAGGACTGTAGTCCCAGCACTGGCCAAGTGAAGCCCGTCCCAACGGAACAGCTCCCTCCTGCCCCAGTACTGGTGCCAGTGTCCCAGGAAGAAAAACCCATTTCTCCTACACCAGTATTTGAGCCACGCATTTAACTCTCTAATTTTATTTGTCCTAGCCAAATTTGCTCGTGGCTCAGGTAATAATCCAGAGATTATTACCCTTGTGGTTCTGCTTTTTAATTTGGCCCCTAACTTCTCAAACTCCCTCAGCAGAACCTCCTTCCTTGACCTATCTATGTCTTTCATACCAACATGGGCCACGACAACTGGATCCTCCCCCTCCCACTCCAAGTTTCTCTCCAGTCCAGAGGAGATGTCCTTAACCCTGGCACCGGGCAGGCAAGACAGCCTTCGGGACTCTCGCTCTCGGCTGCAGAGAACTCTATCTATCCCCCTAATGATAGTATCCCCTACCACTACAACATTTCTTTTAACTCCTCCCCTCATGATCTGACTCTCTCTGGACACTGGTCAAGCAGGGTCTGACTCTCTCTGGGCACCGGTCACTCTGAGTCTGACTCTCTCTGGACATTGGTCACTCAGGGTCTGACTCTCTCTGGACACCAGTCACTCAGAGTCTGACTCTCTGTGGACATTGGTCACTCAGGGTCTGACCCTCTCTGGACACTGATCACTCAGGGTCTGACTCTCTTTGGACTCCAGTCGCTCAGGGTCTGACTCTCCCTGGACACCATTCACTCCGGGTCTGACTCTCTCAGGACACCGGTCACTCAGGGACTGACTCTCTGGACACCGGTCACTCAGGGTCTGAATCTCTCTGAACACCAGTCACTCAGGGATGGACTTTCTGGACACCAGTCACTCAGGGTCTGACTCTCACTGGACACTGGTCACACAGGGTCTGACTCTCCCTTGACACTGGTCACTCAGGGTCAGACTCTCTCTGGGAACCAGTCACTCAGGGTCTGCCACTCTCTGGTCACCAGTGTCTCAGGGTCTGACTCTCTGGACACCGGTCACTCAGGGCATGAATTTCTCTGTTCACCAGTCACTCAGGGTCTGACTCTTTCTGGACACCAGTCACTCAGTGTCTGTCTCGCTCTGAAGACCGGTCACTCATGATCTGACTCTTTCTGGACAGTGGTCAAGCAAGGTCTGATTCTCTCTGGACACCGGTCAAGCAGGGTCTTACTCTCTCTGGACACTAGTCTCTCTGGACCTCAATCTCTGGACACTGGACACTCAGGGTCGGACTCTCTCTGGACACTGGTCACTCAGGGTCTGACTCTCTCTGGACACTGGTCACTCAGGTTCTGACACTTTCAGGACACTGATCACTCAGGGTCTGACTCTCTTTGGACTCCAGTCAATTAGGGTCTGACGATCTGGACACCTGTCACTCAGGGTCTGACTCTCACTGGACACTGGTCACTCAGGGTCTGTCTCTTTCTGGACACCAGTCACTCAGTGTCTGTCTCGCTCTGAAGACCGGTCACTCATGATCTGACTCTCTGGACAGTGGTCAAGCAAGGTCTGATTCTCTCTGGACACCGGTCAAGCAGGGTCTAACTCTCTCTGGACACTAGTCTCTCTGGACCTCAATCTCTGGACACTGGACACTCAGGGTCGGACTCTCTCTGGACACTGGTCACTCAGGGTCTGACTCTCTCTGGACACTGGTCACTCAGGTTCTGACACTTTCAGGACACTGATCACTCAGGGTCTGACTCTCTTTGGACTCCAGTCAATCAGGGTCTGACGATCTGGACACCTGTCACTCAGGGTCTGACTCTCACTGGACACTGGTCACTCAGGGTCTGACACTCTCTTGACACTGGTCACTCAGTTTCAGACTCTCTCTGGACACCAGTCTCTCAGGTCTGCCACTTACAGGTCACCAGTCACTCAGGGTCTGACTCTCTCTGGACGCCGGTCACTCAGGGTCTGTCTCGCTCTGAAGACCAGTCACTCAGGATCTGACTCTCTTTGGACACTGGTCAAGCAGGGTCTGAGTCTCTCTGGACACCAGTCACTCAGAGTCTGACTCTCTCTGGACATTGGTTACTCAGGGTCTGACCCTCTCTGGACACTGATCACTCAGGGTCTGACTCTCTTTGGACTCCAGTCGCTCAGGGTCTGACTCTCTCTGGACACCATTCACTCCGGGTCTGACTCTCTCAGGACACCGGTCACTCAGGGACTGACTCTCTGGATACCGGTCACTCAGGGTCTGAACCTGTCTGAACACCAGTCACTCAGGGACTGACCTTCTGGACACCAGTCACTCAGGGTCTTACTCTCACTGGACACTGGTCACACAGGGTCTGACTCTCCCTTGACACTGGTCACTCAGGATCTTTCTCTCTCTGGACACTGGTCACTCACGTTCTGATACTTTCAGGACACAGATCACTCAGGGTCTGACTCTCTTTGGACACCAGTCGCTCATGGCCTGACGATCTGGACACCGGTCACTCAGGCTCTGACTCTCACTGGACACTGGTCACACAGGGTCTGACTCTCCCTTGACACTGGTCACTCAGGGTCAGACTTTCTCTGGGAACCAGTCACTCAGGGTCTGCCACTCTCTGGTCACCAGTGTCTCAGGGTCTGACTCTCTGGACACCGGTCACTCAGGGCATGAATTTCTCTGTTCACCAGTCACTCAGGGTCTGACTCTTTCTGGACCCCAGTCACTCAGTGTCCATCTCGCTCTGAAGACCGGTCACTCATGATCTGACTCTTTCTGGACAGTGGTCAAGCAAGGTCTGATTCTCTCTGGACACCGGTCAAGCAGGGTCTTATTCTCTCTGGACACTCGTCTCTCTGGACCTAAATATCTGGACACTGGACACTCAGGGTCGGACTCTCTCTGGACACTGGTCACTCAGGGTCTGACTCTCTCTGGACACTGGTCACTCAGGTTCTGACACTTTCAGGACACTGATCACTCAGGGTCTGACTCTCTTTGGACTCCAGTCAATCAGGGTTTGACGATCTGGACACCGGTCACTCAGGGTCTGACTCTCACTGGACACTGGTCACTCAGGGTCTGACACTCTCTTGACACTGGTCACTCAGGGTCAGACTCTCTCTGGACACCAGTCTCTCAGGTCTGCCACTTACAGGTCACCAGTCACTCAGCGTCTGACTCTCTCTGGACACCGGTCACTCAGGGTCTGTCTCGCTCTGAAGACCAGTCACTCATGATCTGACTCTCTCTGGACACTGGTCAAGCAGGGTCTGATTCTCTCTGGACACCGGTCAAGCAGGGTCTGACTCTCTCTGGACACTAGTCACTCTGGACCTGAATCTCTGGACACTGGTCACTCAGGGTCGGACTCTCTCTGGACACTGGTCACTCAGGATCTTTCTCTCTCTGGACACTGGTCACTCACGTTCTGATACTTTCAGGACACAGATCACTCAGGGTCTGACTCTCTTTGGACTCCAGTCGCTCATGGCCTGACGATCTGGACACCGGTCACTCAGGCTCTGACTCTCACTGGACACTGGTCACTCAGGGTCTGACTCTCTCTTGACACTGGTCACTCAGGGTCAGACTCTCTCTGGACACCAGTCTCTCAGGTCTGCCACTTACAGGTCACCAGTCACTCAGGGTCTGGCTCTCACTGGACACCGGTCACTCAGGGTCTGTCTCACTCTGAAGACCGGTCACTCAGGATCTCACTCTCTTTGGACACTGGTCAACAGGGTCTGATTCTCTCTGGACACCAGTCAAGCAGGGTCTGACTCTCTCCGGACACTGGTCACTCTGGACCTGAATATCTGGACACTGGTCACTCTGGGTCCAAATCTCTGGACACAGGTCACTCATGGTCTGACTCTCTCTGGACCCCGGTCACTCAGGGTCTGACTCTTTCTGGACACCGGTCACACAAGGTCTGATGCTCTATGGACACTGGTCACTCAGGGTCAGACTCTCTCTGGACACCGGTCACTCAAGGTCAGAATCTCTCTGGACACCAGTCACTCAGGGCCTGTCTCTCTCTGGACACCCCTCACTCAGGGTCTGTCTCGCTCTGAAGACCGGTCACTCAGGATCTGACTCTCTCTGGACACTGGTCAAGCAGGGTCTGACTCTTTTTTGGCACCAGTCAAGCAGCGTCTGACTCACTCTGGACACTGGTCACTCAGGACTGACTCTCTCTGGACACCGGTCAAACTGGGTCTGACACGCTCAGGACATTGGTTACTCAGGATCTGACTCTCTGGACACTGATCAATCAGGGTTTGACTCACTCAGGGCACCGGTCATTCAGGGTCTGACTCTGTCTGGACACAGGTCACTCAAGGACTGAATCTCTGTACACTGGTCACTCAGGAACTGACTCTCTCTGGACACCAGTCACTCTGGGTCTGTCTCTCTCTGGGCACTTGTCACTCTGGGTCCAAATCTCTGGACACCGGTGACTCATGATCTGACTCTCTCCGGACACTGGTCACTCAGGGTCAGGCTCACTCTGGACACCAGTCACTCAGGGCCTCTCTCTCTCTGGACACCAGTCACTCAGCGTCTCACACTCCCAGGATACCCGTCACTCAGGGCCAGTCTCTCTCTGGACACCGGTCACTCTGTGTCTGTCTCGCTCTAAAGACTGGTCACTCCGGATCTGACTCTCTCCGGACACCAGTCAAGCAAGGTCTGACTCTCTCTGGAATCTGGTCAATCAGGGTCTGACACTCTCTGGACACTGGTCAGTCAGGGTCTGACTCTCTTTGGACACTGGTCACACAGTGTCTGACTCTCACTGGCAGCAGTTACTCAGGGTCTGACCCTCTCTGGACAGTGGTCACTCCCAGTCTGACCCTCTCTGGACATTGGTCACTCAGAGTCTGACTCTCTCTGGACATTGGTCACTCAGGGTCTGACACTCTCTGGACACTGATCACTCTGGGTCTGACTGTCTGAACTCTTGTCACTCAGGGTCTGACTCTCACTGGACACTGGTCACTCAGGGTCTGACTCTCTCTGGACACTGGGCACTCAGGTTCTTACCCCCACTGGACACAGGTCACACAGGTACTGACTATCTGGACACTAGTCTCTCATGGACTTTCTTTCTCTGGACACTGTTCACTCAGGTTCCAAGTCTCTGGGCTCCGGTCTCTGATGGTCTTACTCTATCTGGACCCCGGTCACTCAGTGTCTGAATCTCTGGACACCGGTCAATGAGGGTGTGACTCTTACTGGACACCAGTCACTCAGGGTCTGTCACACTCTGAAGACCGGTCACTCAGGATCTGATTCTCTCTGGACACTGGTCAAGCAGGGCCTCACTTTCTCTGGACACTGGTCACTCAGGGTCTGACTCTCTCTGGATACTGTTCACTCTGGGTCTGACTATCTCTGGACACTGGTCACTCAGGGTCTGGCTCTCTCTGGACATTGGTCACTCAGGGTCTGACTCTCTCTGGACTCCGGTCGCTCAGGGTCTGACGCTCTCTGGACACCGTTCACTCAGGTTCTGACTCTCTCTGTATACTGGTCACTCAGGGTCTGACTCTCACTGGACACCGGTCATTCAATTTCTGACTCTCTCTGGACACTGATCAAGCAGGGTCTGACTATCTCTGGACACTGGTCAAGCAGGATCTGACTCTCTCTCGACACTAGTCACTCAGGGTCTGACTCTCTCTGGACACTGGTCAATCAGGGTCTGACCCTCTCTGGACACCGGTCTCTCAGGGACTGACTCTCTGGACACTATTCACTCCGGGTCTGAATCTCTCTGAACACCGGTTACTCAGGGACTAACTCTCTGGACACCAGTCACTCAGGGTCTGACTCTTTGGACACCGGTCACTCAGCATCTGACTCTCTCTGGACACTGGTCACTCAGGCTCTGACTCTCTCTGGACACCAGTCAAGCAGTGTCTGACTCTCTCTGGACACCTGTCACTCAGGGCCTGAGTCTCTCTCGACACTGGTCACTCAGGTTCTGACACACTCAGGACACTGGTCACCCTGGGTCTGACACACTCTGGACACTTGTCACTCTGGGTCTGACTCTCTCTGGACCCCGGTCCCTCAGGCTCTGACACTCTGGACACCGGTCACTCAGGGTCTGACTCTCACTGGACTCCGGTCACTCAGGGTCTGACTCTCTCTTGACACTGGTCACTCATGGTCAGACTCTCTCTGGACACCAGTCACTGATGTTCTGCCACTCTCTGGACACTGGTCACTTAGTGTCTGTCTAGCTCTTAAGACCGGTCACTCGTTATCTGACTCTCTCTGGAAACTGGTCAAGCAGGGTCTGACTTTCTCTGGACACCGGTCAAGAAGGGTCTGACTCTCTCTGCACACTGGTCACTCTGGACCTGAATCTCTGGACACTGATCACTCAGGGTCTGACACTCTCTGGACACTTGTCACTCAGGGTCTGATTTTCACTGACAGCAGTTACTCAGGGTTTGACTCTCTCTGGACAATGGTCACAGGGTCTGACTCTCTCTGGACACCGGTCACTCAGAGTCTGACCCTCTCTGGACATTGGTCATTCAGAGTCTGACTCTCTCTGGACACTGGCCACTCAGGTTCTGTCTCTCTCTGGACACCGGTCGCTCAGGGTCTGACTCTCTCGGGACACTTGTCACTCAGGGTCTGACTCTCTTTGGACACTGGTCACTCAGTGTCTGACTCTCACTGACAGCAGTTACACAGGGTCTGACCCTCTCTGGACAGTGGTCACTCAGAGCCTGACCCTCTCTGGACATCGGTCACTCAGAGTCTGACTCTCCCTGGACACTGGTCACTCAGTGTCTGACAATCTGGTCACTTGTCACTCAGTGTCTGACTCTCTCTGGACATCGGTCACTCAGAGTCTGTCTCTCTCTGGACATTGGTCACTCAGGGTCTGACCCTCTCTGGACATTGATCACTCAGGTCTGACTCTCTGGACTCTGGTCACTCAGAGTCTGACAATCTGGTCACTGGTCACTCAGTGTCTGACTCCATCTGGACATTGGTCACTCAGAGTCTGTCTCTCTCTGGACATTGGTCACTCAGGGTCTGACCCTCTCTGGACATTGGTCACTCAGGGTCTGACTCTCTGGACTCTGGTCACTCAGGGTCTGACTCTCACTGGACACTGGTCACTCAGGGTCTGACTCTCTCTGGACACTGGTCACTCATGGACTTTCTTTTTCTGGACACCGGTCAATCAGGGTTTGATTCTCTCTGGACACTGTTCACTCTGGGTCCAAATCTCTGGCCACCGGTCTCTCATGGTCTGACTCTTTCTGGACCCAGTTACTCAGTGTCTGAATCTCTGGACACCGGTCAATCAGGGTCTGACTCTCTCTGGACACCGGTCACTCGTGGTCTGACTCCCTCTTGACACTGGTCATTCTGGACCTGAATCTCTGGACACTGGTCACTTAGCATCTGACTCTCACTGACAGCAGTTACTAAGGGTTTGCCTCTCTCTGGAC
Source organism: Somniosus microcephalus (assembly GCF_052327205.1). Classification (NCBI taxonomy): domain Eukaryota; kingdom Metazoa; phylum Chordata; class Chondrichthyes; order Squaliformes; family Somniosidae; genus Somniosus; species Somniosus microcephalus. The sequence goes on from NC_140998.1 coordinate 181,556,388, forward strand.
ACTGGTCACACAGGGTCTGACTCTCTCTGGACACTGGTCACTCAGATTCTGACCCACTCTGGACATCGGTCGCTCAGAGTCTGAAACTCTCTGGACACTGGTCACTCAGTGTCTGACTCTCTGGACACAAGTCACTCAGGGTCTGACTCTCTCTGGACACTGGTCACTCAGGGTCTGACTCTCTCTGGACACTGGTTACTCAGCTTCTGACACTTTCAGGACACTGATCACTCAGGGTCTGACTCTCTTTGGACTCCGGTCACTCAGGGTCTGACGATCTGGACACCGGACACTCAGTGTCTGACACTCACTGGACACTGGTAGCTCAGGGTCTGACGATCTGGGCACTGGTCACTCAGGTTCTGACACTCTCAGGACACTGGTCACTCATGGACAGCCTCTCTTTGGACACTAGTCACTCAGGTTATTACTCTCTCTGGATACCAGTCACTCAGGGTCTGACTCACTCTGGACACTGGTCACTCAGGGCCTGACTCTCTCTGGACACTGGTCACTCAAGGTCTGACTCTCTCTGGACACCGGTCACTCAGGGTCTGACTCTCTCTGGACACTGGTCACTCATGGACTTTCATTTTCTGGACACCGGTCAATCAGGGTTTGACTCTCTCTCTGGACACTGGTCACTCTGGGTCCAAATCTCTGGCCACTGGTCTCTCATGGTCTGACTCTTTCTGGACCCGGTTACTCAGTTTCTGAATCTCTGGACACTGGTCAATCAGGGTGTGACTCTCACTGGACACCGGTCACTCAGGGTCTGTCTCACTCTGAAGACTGGTCACGCAGGATCTGATTCTCTCTGGACACTGGTCAAGCAGGGTTTGACTCTCTCTGGACACCGGTCACTCAGGGTCTGACTCTCTCTTGACACTGGTCATTCTGGACCTGAATCTCTGGACACTGGTCACTTAGCATCTGACTCTCACTGACAGCAGTTACTAAGGGTTTGCCTCTCTCTGGACACTGGTCACTCAGTGTCTGACTTTCTGGACACCTTTCACTCAGTGTCTGACTCTCTCTGGGCACTGGCCAATCAGGGTCTGACTCTCTTTGGACAGTGGTCACTCAGGGTCTGACTCACTCTGGACACTGGGCACTCAGGGTCTGACTCACTCTGGGCACTGGTCACTCAGGGTCTGACTCTCTCTGGACACTGGTCACTCAGGGTCTGACTCTCTCTGGACACCAGTCACTCAGGGTCTGACTCACTCTGGACACTGGTCACTCAGGGTCTGACTCTCTCTGGACACTGGTCACTCAGCTTCTGACACTCTCAGGACACTGATCACTCAGGGTCTGACTCTCTTTCGACTCCGGTCGCTCAGGGTCTGACGATCTGGACACCGGACACTCAGGGTCTGACTCTCACTGGACACCGATAGCTCAGGGTCTGACGATCTGCGCACTGGTCACTCAGGTTCTGACACTCTCAGGACACTGATCACTCAGGGCCTGACTCTCTCTGGACACTGGTCACTCAAGGTCTGACTCTCTCCGGACACCGGTCACTCAGGGTCTGACTCTCTCTGGATACTAGTCCCTCTGGGTCTGACTCTCTCTGGACACTGGTCACTCAGGGTCTGACTCTCTCTGGACACTGGTCACTCAGGGTCTCACTCTCTCTGGAATCCGGTCGTTCGGGGTCTGACTCTCTTTGGACTCCGGTCACTCAGGGTCTGACTCTCACTGGACAACGGTCACTCAGGGTCAGACTCTCTCTGGAAACCAGTCTCTCAGGGTCTGCCACTTACTAGTCATCAGTCACTCAGGGTCTGACTCTATCTGGACACCGGTCAAGCAGGGTCTGACTCTCTCTGGAATCTGGTCACTCAGGGTCTGACACTCTCTGGACACTGGTCACTCAGGGTCTGACTCTCTCTGAACACTGGTCATTCAGTGTCTGACTCTCACTGACAGCAGTTACTCAGGGTCTGACCCTCTCTGGACAGTGGTCACTCAGAGTCAGACCCTCTCTGGACATCGGTCACTCAGAGTCTGACTGTCTCTGGACACTGTTCACTCAGTGTCTGACTCTCTCTGGACACTGGTCACTCAGAGTCTGACTCTCTCTGGACATCCGTCACTCAGAGTCTGACTGTCTCTGGACACTGGTCACTCAGTGTCTGACTCTCTCTGGACACTGGTCACTCAGAGTCTGACTCTCTCTGGACACTGGTCACTCAGATTCTGACCCACTCAGGACATCGGTCGCTCAGAGTCTGAAACTCTCTGGACACTGGTCACTCAGTGTCTGACTCTCTGGACACCTTTCACTCAGTGTCTGACTCTCTCTGGGCACTGGCCATTCAGAGTCTGACTCTCTTTGGACACTGGTCACTCAGGGTCTGATTCTCTCTGGACACCAGTCACTCAGGGTCTGACTCTCTCTGGACACTGGTCACTCAGGGTCTGACTCTCTCTGGACACTGGTCACTCAGGGTCTGACTCTCTGGACACTGGTCACTCAGGGTCTGACTCTCTCTGGACACCAGTCACTCAGGGTCTGACTCTCTCTGGACACTGGTCACTCAGGTTCTGACACTCTCAGGACACTGATCACTCAGGGTCTGACTCTCTTTCGACTCCGGTCGCTCAGGGTCTGACGATCTGGACACTGGACACTCAGAGTCTGACTCTCACTGGACACCGATAGCTCAGGGTCTGACGATCTGCACACTGGTCACTCAGGTTCTGACACTCTCAGGACACTGATCACTCAGGGTCTGACTCTCTTTGGACTCCGGTCGCCCAGGGTCTGATGATCTGGACACCGGTCACTCAGGTTCTGACTCTCTCTCTGGACACTGGTCACTCGTGGACTGCCTCTCCTTGGACACCAGTCACTCAGGTTCTTACTCTCTCTGGACACCAGTCACTCAGGGTCTGACTCACTCTGGACACTGGTCACTCAGGGCCTGACTCTCTCTGGACACTGGTCACTCAAGGTCTGACTCTCTCTGGACACCGGTCACTCAGTGTCTGACTCTCTCTGGATACTAGTCCCTCTGGGTCTGACTCTCTCTGGACACTGGTCACTCAGGGTCTGACTCTCTCTGGACACTGGTCACTCAGGGTCTGACTCTCTCTGGAATCCGGTCGCTCAGGGTCTGACTCTCTTTGGACTCCGGTCGCTCAGGGTCTGACTATCTGGAAACCAGTCTCTCAGGGTCTGCCACTTACTAGTCACCAGTCACTCAGGGTCTGACTCTTTCTGGACACCGGTCAAGCAGGGTCTGACTCTCTCTGGAATCCGGTCACTCAGGGTCTGACACTCTCTGGACACTGGTCACTCAGGGTCTGACTCTCTCTGAACACTGGTCATTCAGTGTCTGACTCTCACTGACAGCAGTTACTCAGGGTCTGACCCTCTCTGGACAGTGGTCACTCAGAGTCAGACCCTCTCTGGACATCGGTCACTCAGAGTCTGACTGTCTCTGGACACTGTTCACTCAGTGTCTGACTCTCTCTGGACACTGGTCACTCAGAGTCTGACTCTCTCTGGACATCCGTCACTCAGAGTCTGACTGTCTCTGGACACTGGTCACTCAGTGTCTGACTCTCTCTGGACACTGGTCACTCAGAGTCTGACTCTCTCTGGACACTGGTCACTCAGATTCTGACCCACTCAGGACATCGGTCGCTCAGAGTCTGAAACTCTCTGGACACTGGTCACTCAGTGTCTGACTCTCTGGACACCTTTCACTCAGTGTCTGACTCTCTCTGGGCACTGGCCATTCAGGGTCTGACTCTCTTTGGACACTGGTCACTCAGGGTCTGATTCTCTCTGGACACCAGTCACTCAGGGTCTGACTCTCTCTGGACACTGGTCACTCAGGGTCTGACTCTCTCTGGACACTGGTCACTCAGGGTCTGACTCTCTCTGGACACTGGTCACTCAGGGTCTGACTCTCTCTGGACACCAGTCACTCAGGGTCTGACTCTCTCTGGACACTGGTCACTCAGGTTCTGACTCTCTCTGGACACTGGTCACTCAGCTTCTGACACTCTCAGGACACTGATCACTCAGGGTCTGACTCTCTTTCGACTCCGGTCGCTCAGGGTCTGACGATCTGGACACTGGACACTCAGAGTCTGACTCTCACTGGACACCGATAGCTCAGGGTCTGACGATCTGCACACTGGTCACTCAGGTTCTGACACTCTCAGGACACTGATCACTCAGGGTCTGACTCTCTTTGGACTCCGGTCGCCCAGGGTCTGATGATCTGGACACCGGTCACTCAGGTTCTGACTCTCTCTCTGGACACTGGTCACTCGTGGACTGCCTCTCCTTGGACACCAGTCACTCAGGTTCTTACTTTCTCTGGACACCAGTCACTCAGGGTCTGACTCACTCTGGACACTGGTCACTCAGGGCCTGACTCTCTCTGGACACTGGTCACTCAAGGTCTGACTCTCTCTGGACACCGGTCACTCAGTGTCTGACTCTCTCTGGATACTAGTCCCTCTGGGTCTGACTCTCTCTGGACACTGGTCACTCAGGGTCTGACTCTCTCTGGACACTGGTCACTCAGGGTCTGACTATCTGGAAACCAGTCTCTCAGGGTCTGCCACTTACTAGTCACCAGTCACTCAGGGTCTGACTCTTTCTGGACACCGGTCAAGCAGGGTCTGACTCTCTCTGGAATCTGGTCACTCAGGGTCTGACACTCTCTGGACACTGGTCACTCAGGGTCCGACTCTCTCTGAACACTGGTCACTCAGGGTCAGACTCTCTCTGGAAACCTGTCTCTGGGTCTGCGACTTACTAGTTACCAGTCACTCAGGGTCTGACTCTATCTGGACACCGGTCAAGCAGGGTCTGACTCTCTCTGGAATCCGGTCACCCAGGGTCTGACACTCTCTGGACACTGGTCACTCAGGGTCTGACTCTCTCTGAACACTGGTCATTCAGTGTCTGACTTTCACTGACAGCAGTTACTCAGTGTCTGACCCTCTCTGGACAGTGGTCACTCAGAGTCTGACCCTCTCTGGACATCGGTCACTCAGAGTCTGACTGTCTCTGGACACTGGTCACTCAGTGTCTGACTCTCTCTGGACACTGGTCACTCAGAGTCTGACCCTCTCTGGACATCGGTCACTCAGAGTCTGACTGTCTCTGGACACTGGTCACTCAGTGTCTGACTCTCTCTGGACACTGGTCACTCAGAGTCTGACTCTCTCTGGACATCGGTAACTCAGAGTCTGTCTGTCTCTGGCTTCGGGCAACTGTCTGTGTGGAGTATGCACATTCTCCCCGTGTTTGCGTGGGTTTTCTCCGGGTTCTCAGGTTTCCTCCCACAGTCCAAAGATGTGCGGGTTAGGTTGATTGGCTATGATAAATTGACCCTTAGTGTTAGGGGGATTAAATACGTGTGGTTACAGGGATAGGGTGGGATATGTGTTGGTGTTGGTGTAGGGGTTGCGGGGATCGGGTGGGATATGTGTAAGTGCAGGCTCGATGGGCCGAAACGGCCTCTATCTGCACTGTGGTGTTTCTGTGATTCTTTTCTGTGATTGGTCACTCAGGGTCTGACCCTCTCTGGACATTGGTCACTCAGAGTCTGAATCTCTCTGGACATTGGTCACTCAGGGTCTGACTCTCTTTGGACTCCGCTCGCTCAGGGTGTGACTCTCTCTGGACAATGGTCACTCAGGGGCTGAATCACTCTGGACACCAATCACTCAGGGTCTGACTCTCTCTGGACACCAGTCACTCAGGGTCTGACTCTCTCAGGACACCGGTCACTCAGTGACTGACTCTCTTTGGACACCGGTCACTCAGGGTCTGACTCTCTCTGGACACCGGTCACTCAGGGTCTGTCTCACTCTGATGACCGGTCACTCAGGATCTGACTCTCTCTGAACACTAGTCAAGCAGGATCTGACTCTCTCCGGACACCGGTCCAGCAGGGTCTGACTCTCTCTGGACACTGGTCACTCAGGGTCTGACTCTCACTGACAGCAGTTACTCAGGGTTGGATGCTCTCTGGACAGTGGTCACAGATTTTGACTCTCTCTGGACACCGGTCACTCAGAGTCTGACCCTCTCTGGACATCAGTCTCTCAGAGTCTGACCCTCTCTGGACACTGGTCACTCAGGGTCTGACTCTGTCTGGACACCGGCCACTCATGGTCTGTCTCACTCTGAACACCGGTCACTCAGGATCTGACTCTCTCTGGACACTGGTCCAGCAGGGTCTGACTCTCTCTGGACACTGGTCAAGCAGGGTCTGGCGATTCTCTGGAAACTGGTCACTCTGTACCTGAATCTCTGGACACTGATCACTCAGGGTCTGACATTCTCTGGACACTGGTCACTCAGGGTCTGACTCTCACTGACAGCAGTTACTCAGAGTCTGACTCTCTCTGGACAGTGGTCACAGGGTCTGACTTTCTCTGGACATTGGTCACTCGGAGTGTGACCCTTTCTGGACATCGGTCGCTCAGAGTCTGACTCTCTCTGGACACTGGTCACTCAGGGTCTGACTCTGTGGACTCTGGTCAGTCAGGGTTTGATTCTCACTGGACACTGGTCACTCAGGGTCTGATTCTCTCTGGTCACTGTGCACACAGGTTCTGACTCCCACCGGACACCGGCCACACAGTTACGGAGTATCTGGTCACGAGTCACTCATGGACTTCATTTTTCTGGACACCGGTCACTGAGGGTTTGACTCTGTCTGGACCTCGGTCACTCAGTATCTGAATCTCTGGACAATGGTCAATCAGGGTGTGACTCTCACTGGACACCGGTCACTCAGGGTCTGTCTCACTCTGATGACCGGTCACTCAGGATCTGATTCACTCTGGACACTGATCAAGCAGGGTCTTATTCTCTCTGGACACTCGTCTCTCTGGACCTAAATATCTGGACACTGGACACTCAGGGTCGGACTCTCTCTGGACACTGGTCACTCAGGGTCTGACTCTCTCTGGACACTGGTCACTCAGGTTCTGACACTTTCAGGACACTGATCACTCAGGGTCTGACTCTCTTTGGACTCCAGTCAATCAGGGTTTGACGATCTGGACACCGGTCACTCAGGGTCTGACTCTCACTGGACACTGGTCACTCAGGGTCTGACACTCTCTTGACACTGGTCACTCAGGTTCAGACTCTCTCTGGACACCAGTCTCTCAGGTCTGCCACTTACAGGTCACCAGTCACTCAGCGTCTGACTCTCTCTGGACACCGGTCACTCAGGGTCTGTCTCGCTCTGAAGACCAGTCACTCATGATCTGACTCTCTCTGGACACTGGTCAAGCAGGGTCTGATTCTCTCTGGACACCGGTCAAGCAGGGTCTGACTCTCTCTGGACACTAGTCACTCTGGACCTGAATCTCTGGACACTGGTCACTCAGGGTCGGACTCTCTCTGGACACTGGTCACTCAGGATCTTTCTCTCTCTGGACACTGGTCACTCACGTTCTGATACTTTCAGGACACAGATCACTCAGGGTCTGACTCTCTTTGGACTCCAGTCGCTCATGGCCTGACGATCTGGACACCGGTCACTCAGGCTCTGACTCTCACTGGACACTGGTCACTCAGGGTCTGACTCTCTCTTGACACTGGTCACTCAGGGTCAGACTCTCTCTGGACACCAGTCTCTCAGGTCTGCCACTTACAGGTCACCAGTCACTCAGGGTCTGGCTCTCACTGGACACCGGTCACTCAGGGTCTGTCTCACTCTGAAGACCGGTCACTCAGGATCTCACTCTCTTTGGACACTGGTCAACAGGGTCTGATTCTCTCTGGACACCAGTCAAGCAGGGTCTGACTCTCTCCGGACACTGGTCACTCTGGACCTGAATATCTGGACACTGGTCACTCTGGGTCCAAATCTCTGGACACAGGTCACTCATGGTCTGACTCTCTCTGGACCCCGGTCACTCAGGGTCTGACTCTTTCTGGACACCGGTCACACAAGGTCTGACGCTCTATGGACACTGGTCACTCAGGGTCAGACTCTCTCTGGACACCGGTCACTCAAGGTCAGAATCTCTCTGGACACCAGTCACTCAGGGCCTGTCTCTCTCTGGACACCCCTCACTCAGGGTCTGTCTCGCTCTGAAGACCGGTCACTCAGGATCTGACTCTCTCTGGACACTGGTCAAGCAGGGTCTGACTCTTTTTTGGCACCAGTCAAGCAGCGTCTGACTCACTCTGGACACTGGTCACTCAGGACTGACTCTCTCTGGACACCGGTCAAACTGGGTCTGACACGCTCAGGACATTGGTTACTCAGGATCTGACTCTCTGGACACTGATCAATCAGGGTTTGACTCACTCAGGGCACCGGTCATTCAGGGTCTGACTCTGTCTGGACACAGGTCACTCAAGGACTGAATCTCTGTACACTGGTCACTCAGGAACTGACTCTCTCTGGACACCAGTCACTCTGGGTCTGTCTCTCTCTGGGCACTTGTCACTCTGGGTCCAAATCTCTGGACACCGGTGACTCATGATCTGACTCTCTCCGGACACTGGTCACTCAGGGTCAGGCTCACTCTGGACACCAGTCACTCAGGGCCTCTCTCTCTCTGGACACCAGTCACTCAGCGTCTCACACTCCCAGGATACCCGTCACTCAGGGCCAGTCTCTCTCTGGACACCGGTCACTCTGTGTCTGTCTCGCTCTAAAGACTGGTCACTCCGGATCTGACTCTCTCCGGACACCAGTCAAGCAAGGTCTGACTCTCTCTGGAATCTGGTCAATCAGGGTCTGACACTCTCTGGACACTGGTCAGTCAGGGTCTGACTCTCTTTGGACACTGGTCACACAGTGTCTGACTCTCACTGGCAGCAGTTACTCAGGGTCTGACCCTCTCTGGACAGTGGTCACTCAGGGTCTGACCCTCTCTGGACATCGGTCACTCAGAGTCTGACTCTCTCTGGACATTGGTCACTCAGGGTCTGACACTCTCTGGACACTGATCACTCTGGGTCTGACTGTCTGAACTCTTGTCACTCAGGGTCTGACTCTCACTGGACACTGGTCACTCAGGGTCTGACTCTCTCTGGACACTGGGCACTCAGGTTCTTACCCCCACTGGACACAGGTCACACAGGTACTGACTATCTGGACACTAGTCTCTCATGGACTTTCTTTCTCTGGACACTGTTCACTCAGGTTCCAAGTCTCTGGGCTCCGGTCTCTGATGGTCTTACTCTATCTGGACCCCGGTCACTCAGTGTCTGAATCTCTGGACACCGGTCAATGAGGGTGTGACTCTTACTGGACACCAGTCACTCAGGGTCTGTCACACTCTGAAGACCGGTCACTCAGGATCTGATTCTCTCTGGACACTGGTCAAGCAGGGCCTCACTTTCTCTGGACACTGGTCACTCAGGGTCTGACTCTCTCTGGATACTGTTCACTCTGGGTCTGACTATCTCTGGACACTGGTCACTCAGGGTCTGGCTCTCTCTGGACATTGGTCACTCAGGGTCTGACTCTCTCTGGACTCCGGTCGCTCAGGGTCTGACGCTCTCTGGACACCGTTCACTCAGGTTCTGACTCTCTCTGTATACTGGTCACTCAGGGTCTGACTCTCACTGGACACCGGTCATTCAATTTCTGACTCTCTCTGGACACTGATCAAGCAGGGTCTGACTGTCTCTGGACACTGGTCAAGCAGGATCTGACTCTCTCTCGACACTAGTCACTCAGGGTCTGACTCTCTCTGGACACTGGTCAATCAGGGTCTGACCCTCTCTGGACACCGGTCTCTCAGGGACTGACTCTCTGGACACTATTCACTCCGGGTCTGAATCTCTCTGAACACCGGTTACTCAGGGACTAACTCTCTGGACACCAGTCACTCAGGGTCTGACTCTTTGGACACCGGTCACTCAGCATCTGACTCTCTCTGGACACTGGTCACTCAGGCTCTGACTCTCTCTGGACACCAGTCAAGCAGTGTCTGACTCTCTCTGGACACCTGTCACTCAGGGCCTGAGTCTCTCTCGACACTGGTCACTCAGGTTCTGACACACTCAGGACACTGGTCACCCTGGGTCTGACACACTCTGGACACTTGTCACTCTGGGTCTGACTCTCTCTGGACCCCGGTCCCTCAGGCTCTGACACTCTGGACACCGGTCACTCAGGGTCTGACTCTCACTGGACTCCGGTCACTCAGGGTCTGACTCTCTCTTGACACTGGTCACTCATGGTCAGACTCTCTCTGGACACCAGTCACTGATGTTCTGCCACTCTCTGGACACTGGTCACTTAGTGTCTGTCTAGCTCTTAAGACCGGTCACTCGTTATCTGACTCTCTCTGGAAACTGGTCAAGCAGGGTCTGACTTTCTCTGGACACCGGTCAAGAAGGGTCTGACTCTCTCTGCACACTGGTCACTCTGGACCTGAATCTCTGGACACTGATCACTCAGGGTCTGACACTCTCTGGACACTTGTCACTCAGGGTCTGATTTTCACTGACAGCAGTTACTCAGGGTTTGACTCTCTCTGGACAATGGTCACAGGGTCTGACTCTCTCTGGACACCGGTCACTCAGAGTCTGACCCTCTCTGGACATTGGTCATTCAGAGTCTGACTCTCTCTGGACACTGGCCACTCAGGTTCTGTCTCTCTCTGGACACCGGTCGCTCAGGGTCTGACTCTCTCGGGACACTTGTCACTCAGGGTCTGACTCTCTTTGGACACTGGTCACTCAGTGTCTGACTCTCACTGACAGCAGTTACACAGGGTCTGACCCTCTCTGGACAGTGGTCACTCAGAGCCTGACCCTCTCTGGACATCGGTCACTCAGAGTCTGACTCTCCCTGGACACTGGTCACTCAGTGTCTGACAATCTGGTCACTTGTCACTCAGTGTCTGACTCTCTCTGGACATCGGTCACTCAGAGTCTGTCTCTCTCTGGACATTGGTCACTCAGGGTCTGACCCTCTCTGGACATTGATCACTCAGGTCTGACTCTCTGGTCACTGGTCACTCAGTGTCTGACTCCATCTGGACATTGGTCACTCAGTGTCTGTCTCTCTCTGGACATTGGTCACTCAGGGTCTGACCCTCTCTGGACATTGGTCACTCAGGGTCTGACTCTCTGGACTCTGGTCACTCAGGGTCTGACTCTCACTGGACACTGGTCACTCAGGGTCTGACTCTCTCTGGACACTCATGGACTTTCTTTTTCTGGACACCGGTCAATCAGGGTTTGATTCTCTCTGGACACTGTTCACTCTGGGTCCAAATCTCTGGCCACCGGTCTCTCATGGTCTGACTCTTTCTGGACCCAGTTACTCAGTGTCTGAATCTCTGGACACCGGTCAATCAGGGTCTGACTCTCTCTGGACACCGGTCACTCATGGTCTGACTCCCTCTTGACACTGGTCATTCTGGACCTGAATCTCTGGACACTGGTCACTTAGCATCTGACTCTCACTGACAGCAGTTACTAAGGGTTTGCCTCTCTCTGGACACTGGTCACACAGGGTCTGACTCTCTCTGGACACTGGTCACTCAGATTCTGACCCACTCTGGACATCGGTCGCTCAGAGTCTGAAACTCTCTGGACACTGGTCACTCAGTGTCTGACTCTCTGGACACCAGTCACTCAGGGTCTGACTCTCTCTGGACACTGGTCACTCAGGGTCTGACTCTCTCTGGACACTGGTTACTCAGCTTCTGACACTTTCAGGACACTGATCACTCAGGGTCTGACTCTCTTTGGACTCCGGTCACTCAGGGTCTGACGATCTGGACACCGGACACTCAGTGTCTGACACTCACTGGACACTGGTAGCTCAGGGTCTGACGATCTGGGCACTGGTCACTCAGGTTCTGACACTCTCAGGACACTGGTCACTCATGGACAGCCTCTCTTTGGACACTAGTCACTCAGGTTATTACTCTCTCTGGATACCAGTCACTCAGGGTCTGACTCACTCTGGACACTGGTCACTCAGGGCCTGACTCTCTCTGGACACTGGTCACTCAAGGTCTGACTCTCTCTGGACACCGGTCACTCAGGGTCTGACTCTCTCTGGGCACTGGTCACTCATGGACTTTCATTTTCTGGACACCGGTCAATCAGGGTTTGACTCTCTCTCTGGACACTGGTCACTCTGGGTCCAAATCTCTGGCCACTGGTCTCTCATGGTCTGACTCTTTCTGGACCCAGTTACTCAGTGTCTGAATCTCTGGACACTGGTCAATCAGGGTGTGACTCTCACTGGACACCGGTCACTCAGGGTCTGTCTCACTCTGAAGACTGGTCACGCAGGATCTGATTCTCTCTGGACACTGGTCAAGCAGGGTTTGACTCTCTCTGGACACCGGTCACTCAGGGTCTGACTCTCTCTTGACACTGGTCATTCTGGACCTGAATCTCTGGACACTGGTCACTTAGCATCTGACTCTCACTGACAGCAGTTACTAAGGGTTTGCCTCTCTCTGGACACTGGTCACTCAGTGTCTGACTTTCTGGACACCTTTCACTCAGTGTCTGACTCTCTCTGGGCACTGGCCAATCAGGGTCTGACTCTCTTTGGACAGTGGTCACTCAGGGTCTGACTCTCTCTGGACACTGGTCACTCAGGGTCTGACTCACTCTGGACACTGGTCACTCAGGGTCTGACTCTCTCTGGACACTGGTCACTCAGGGTCTGACTCTCTCTGGACACCAGTCACTCAGGGTCTGACTCACTCTGGACACTGGTCACTCAGGGTCTGACTCTCTCTGGACACTGGTCACTCAGCTTCTGACACTCTCAGGACACTGATCACTCAGGGTCTGACTCTCTTTCGACTCCGGTCGCTCAGGGTCTGACGATCTGGACACCGGACACTCAGGGTCTGACTCTCACTGGACACCGATAGCTCAGGGTCTGACGATCTGCGCACTGGTCACTCAGGTTCTGACTCTCTCTCTGGACGCTGGTCACTCATGGACTGCCTCTCCTTGGACACCAGTCACTCAGGTTCTTACTCTCTCTGGACACCAGTCACTCAGGGTCTGACTCACTCTGGACACTGGTCACTCAGGGCCTGACTCTCTCTGGACACTGGTCACTCAAGGTCTGACTCTCTCCGGACACCGGTCACTCAGGGTCTGACTCTCTCTGGATACTAGTCCCTCTGGGTCTGACTCTCTCTGGACACTGGTCACTCAGGGTCTGACTCTCTCTGGACACTGGTCACTCAGGGTCTCACTCTCTCTGGAATCCGGTCGCTCAGGGTCTGACTCTCTTTGGACTCCGGTCACTCAGGGTCTGACTATCTGGACACCAGTCACTCAGGGTCTGACTCTCTCTGGACACCAGTCACTCAGGGTCTGACTCTCTCTGGACACTGGTCACTCACGGTCTGACTCTCTCTTGACACTGGTCACTCAGGGTCAGACTCTCTCTGGAAACCAGTCTCTCAGGGTCTGCTACTTACTAGTCACCAGTCACTCAGGGTCTGATTCTATCTGGACACCGGTCAAGCAGGGTCTGACTCTCTCTGGAATCCAGTCACTCAGGGTCCGACACTCTCTGGACACTGGTCACTCAGGGTCTGACTCTCTCTGAACACTGGTCACTCAGGGTCAGACTCTCTCTGGACACTGGTCACTCAGGGTCTGACTCTCTGGACACTGGTCACTCAGGGTCTGACTCTCTCTGGACACCAGTCACTCAGGGTCTGACTCTCTCTGGACACTGGTCACTCAGGTTCTGACACTCTCAGGACACTGATCACTCAGGGTCTGACTCTCTTTCGACTCCGGTCGCTCAGGGTCTGACGATCTGGACACTGGACACTCAGAGTCTGACTCTCACTGGACACTGATAGCTCAGGGTCTGACGATCTGCACACTGGTCACTCAGGTTCTGACACTCTCAGGACACTGATCACTCAGGGTCTGACTCTCTTTGGACTCCGGTCGCCCAGGGTCTGATGATCTGGACACCGGTCACTCAGGTTCTGACTCTCTCTCTGGACACTGGTCACTCGTGGACTGCCTCTCCTTGGACACCAGTCACTCAGGTTCTTACTCTCTCTGGACACCAGTCACTCAGGGTCTGACTCACTCTGGACACTGGTCACTCAGGGCCTGACTCTCTCTGGACACTGGTCACTCAAGGTCTGACTCTCTCTGGACACCGGTCACTCAGTGTCTGACTCTCTCTGGATACTAGTCCCTCTGGGTCTGACTCTCTCTGGACACTGGTCACTCAGGGTCTGACTCTCTCTGGACACTGGTCACTCAGGGTCTGACTCTCTCTGGAATCCGGTCGCTCAGGGTCTGACTCTCTTTGGACTCCGGTCGCTCAGGGTCTGACTATCTGGAAACCAGTCTCTCAGGGTCTGCCACTTACTAGTCACCAGTCACTCAGGGTCTGACTCTTTCTGGACACCGGTCAAGCAGGGTCTGACTCTCTCTGGAATCCGGTCACTCAGGGTCTGACACTCTCTGGACACTGGTCACTCAGGGTCTGACTCTCTCTGAACACTGGTCATTCAGTGTCTGACTCTCACTGACAGCAGTTACTCAGGGTCTGACCCTCTCTGGACAGTGGTCACTCAGAGTCAGACCCTCTCTGGACATCGGTCACTCAGAGTCTGACTGTCTCTGGACACTGTTCACTCAGTGTCTGACTCTCTCTGGACACTGGTCACTCAGAGTCTGACTCTCTCTGGACATCCGTCACTCAGAGTCTGACTGTCTCTGGACACTGGTCACTCAGTGTCTGACTCTCTCTGGACACTGGTCACTCAGAGTCTGACTCTCTCTGGACACTGGTCACTCAGATTCTGACCCACTCAGGACATCGGTCGCTCAGAGTCTGAAACTCTCTGGACACTGGTCACTCAGTGTCTGACTCTCTGGACACCTTTCACTCAGTGTCTGACTCTCTCTGGGCACTGGCCATTCAGGGTCTGACTCTCTTTGGACACTGGTCACTCAGGGTCTGATTCTCTCTGGACACCAGTCACTCAGGGTCTGACTCTCTCTGGACACTGGTCACTCAGGGTCTGACTCTCTCTGGACACTGGTCACTCAGTGTCTGACTCTCTCTGGACACTGGTCACTGAGGGTCTGACTCTCTCTGGACACCAGTCACTCAGGGTCTGACTCTCTCTGGACACTGGTCACTCAGGTTCTGACTCTCTCTGGACACTGGTCACTCAGCTTCTGACACTCTCAGGACACTGATCACTCAGGGTCTGACTCTCTTTCGACTCCGGTCGCTCAGGGTCTGACGATCTGGACACTGGACACTCAGAGTCTGACTCTCACTGGACACCGATAGCTCAGGGTCTGACGATCTGCACACTGGTCACTCAGGTTCTGACACTCTCAGGACACTGATCACTCAGGGTCTGACTCTCTTTGGACTCCGGTCGCCCAGGGTCTGATGATCTGGACACCGGTCACTCAGGTTCTGACTCTCTCTCTGGACACTGGTCACTCGTGGACTGCCTCTCCTTGGACACCAGTCACTCAGGTTCTTACTTTCTCTGGACACCAGTCACTCAGGGTCTGACTCACTCTGGACACTGGTCACTCAGGGCCTGACTCTCTCTGGACACTGGTCACTCAAGGTCTGACTCTCTCTGGACACCGGTCACTCAGTGTCTGACTCTCTCTGGATACTAGTCCCTCTGGGTCTGACTCTCTCTGGACACTGGTCACTCAGGGTCTGACTCTCTCTGGACACTGGTCACTCAGGGTCTGACTCTCTCTGGAATCCGGTCGCTCAGGGTGTGACTCTCTTTGGATTCCGGTCGCTCAGGGTCTGACTATCTGGAAACCAGTCTCTCAGGGTCTGCCACTTACTAGTCACCAGTCACTCAGGGTCTGACTCTTTCTGGACACCGGTCAAGCAGGGTCTGACTCTCTCTGGAATCTGGTCACTCAGGGTCTGACACTCTCTGGACACTGGTCACTCAGGGTCCGACTCTCTCTGAACACTGGTCACTCAGGGTCAGACTCTCTCTGGAAACCTGTCTCTGGGTCTGCGACTTACTAGTTACCAGTCACTCAGGGTCTGACTCTATCTGGACACCGGTCAAGCAGGGTCTGACTCTCTCTGGAATCCGGTCACCCAGGGTCTGACACTCTCTGGACACTGGTCACTCAGGGTCTGACTCTCTCTGAACACTGGTCATTCAGTGTCTGACTTTCACTGACAGCAGTTACTCAGTGTCTGACCCTCTCTGGACAGTGGTCACTCAGAGTCTGACCCTCTCTGGACATCGGTCACTCAGAGTCTGACTGTCTCTGGACACTGGTCACTCAGTGTCTGACTCTCTCTGGACACTGGTCACTCAGAGTCTGACCCTCTCTGGACATCGGTCACTCAGAGTCTGACTGTCTCTGGACACTGGTCACTCAGTGTCTGACTCTCTCTGGACACTGGTCACTCAGAGTCTGACTCTCTCTGGACATCGGTAACTCAGAGTCTGTCTGTCTCTGGCTTCGGGCAACTGTCTGTGTGGAGTATGCACATTCTCCCCGTGTTTGCGTGGGTTTTCTCCGGGTTCTCAGGTTTCCTCCCACAGTCCAAAGATGTGCGGGTTAGGTTGATTGGCTATGATAAATTGACCCTTAGTGTTAGGGGGATTAAATACGTGTGGTTACAGGGATAGGGTGGGATATGTGTTGGTGTTGGTGTAGGGGTTGCGGGGATCGGGTGGGATATGTGTAAGTGCAGGCTCGATGGGCCGAAACGGCCTCTATCTGCACTGTGGTGTTTCTGTGATTCTTTTCTGTGATTGGTCACTCAGGGTCTGACCCTCTCTGGACATTGGTCACTCAGAGTCTGAATCTCTCTGGACATTGGTCACTCAGGGTCTGACTCTCTTTGGACTCCGCTCGCTCAGGGTGTGACTCTCTCTGGACAATGGTCACTCAGGGGCTGAATCACTCTGGACACCAATCACTCAGGGTCTGACTCTCTCTGGACACCAGTCACTCAGGGTCTGACTCTCTCAGGACACCGGTCACTCAGTGACTGACTCTCTTTGGACACCGGTCACTCAGGGTCTGACTCTCTCTGGACACCGGTCACTCAGGGTCTGTCTCACTCTGATGACCGGTCACTCAGGATCTGACTCTCTCTGAACACTAGTCAAGCAGGATCTGACTCTCTCCGGACACCGGTCCAGCAGGGTCTGACTCTCTCTGGACACTGGTCACTCAGGGTCTGACTCTCACTGACAGCAGTTACTCAGGGTTGGATGCTCTCTGGACAGTGGTCACAGATTTTGACTCTCTCTGGACACCGGTCACTCAGAGTCTGACCCTCTCTGGACATCAGTCTCTCAGAGTCTGACCCTCTCTGGACACTGGTCACTCAGGGTCTGACTCTGTCTGGACACCGGCCACTCATGGTCTGTCTCACTCTGAACACCGGTCACTCAGGATCTGACTCTCTCTGGACACTGGTCCAGCAGGGTCTGACTCTCTCTGGACACTGGTCAAGCAGGGTCTGGCGATTCTCTGGAAACTGGTCACTCTGTACCTGAATCTCTGGACACTGATCACTCAGGGTCTGACATTCTCTGGACACTGGTCACTCAGGGTCTGACTCTCACTGACAGCAGTTACTCAGAGTCTGACTCTCTCTGGACAGTGGTCACAGGGTCTGACTTTCTCTGGACATTGGTCACTCGGAGTGTGACCCTTTCTGGACATCGGTCGCTCAGAGTCTGACTCTCTCTGGACACTGGTCACTCAGGGTCTGACTCTGTGGACTCTGGTCAGTCAGGGTTTGATTCTCACTGGACACTGGTCACTCAGGGTCTGATTCTCTCTGGTCACTGTGCACACAGGTTCTGACTCCCACCGGACACCGGCCACACAGTTACGGAGTATCTGGTCACGAGTCACTCATGGACTTCATTTTTCTGGACACCGGTCACTGAGGGTTTGACTCTGTCTGGACCTCGGTCACTCAGTATCTGAATCTCTGGACAATGGTCAATCAGGGTGTGACTCTCACTGGACACCGGTCACTCAGGGTCTGTCTCACTCTGATGACCGGTCACTCAGGATCTGATTCACTCTGGACACTGATCAAGCAGGGTCTTATTCTCTCTGGACACTCGTCTCTCTGGACCTAAATATCTGGACACTGGACACTCAGGGTCGGACTCTCTCTGGACACTGGTCACTCAGGGTCTGACTCTCTCTGGACACTGGTCACTCAGGTTCTGACACTTTCAGGACACTGATCACTCAGGGTCTGACTCTCTTTGGACTCCAGTCAATCAGGGTTTGACGATCTGGACACCGGTCACTCAGGGTCTGACTCTCACTGGACACTGGTCACTCAGGGTCTGACACTCTCTTGACACTGGTCACTCAGGTTCAGACTCTCTCTGGACACCAGTCTCTCAGGTCTGCCACTTACAGGTCACCAGTCACTCAGCGTCTGACTCTCTCTGGACACCGGTCACTCAGGGTCTGTCTCGCTCTGAAGACCAGTCACTCATGATCTGACTCTCTCTGGACACTGGTCAAGCAGGGTCTGATTCTCTCTGGACACCGGTCAAGCAGGGTCTGACTCTCTCTGGACACTAGTCACTCTGGACCTGAATCTCTGGACACTGGTCACTCAGGGTCGGACTCTCTCTGGACACTGGTCACTCAGGATCTTTCTCTCTCTGGACACTGGTCACTCACGTTCTGATACTTTCAGGACACAGATCACTCAGGGTCTGACTCTCTTTGGACTCCAGTCGCTCATGGCCTGACGATCTGGACACCGGTCACTCAGGCTCTGACTCTCACTGGACACTGGTCACTCAGGGTCTGACTCTCTCTTGACACTGGTCACTCAGGGTCAGACTCTCTCTGGACACCAGTCTCTCAGGTCTGCCACTTACAGGTCACCAGTCACTCAGGGTCTGGCTCTCACTGGACACCGGTCACTCAGGGTCTGTCTCACTCTGAAGACCGGTCACTCAGGATCTCACTCTCTTTGGACACTGGTCAACAGGGTCTGATTCTCTCTGGACACCAGTCAAGCAGGGTCTGACTCTCTCCGGACACTGGTCACTCTGGACCTGAATATCTGGACACTGGTCACTCTGGGTCCAAATCTCTGGACACAGGTCACTCATGGTCTGACTCTCTCTGGACCCCGGTCACTCAGGGTCTGACTCTTTCTGGACACCGGTCACACAAGGTCTGACGCTCTATGGACACTGGTCACTCAGGGTCAGACTCTCTCTGGACACCGGTCACTCAAGGTCAGAATCTCTCTGGACACCAGTCACTCAGGGCCTGTCTCTCTCTGGACACCCCTCACTCAGGGTCTGTCTCGCTCTGAAGACCGGTCACTCAGGATCTGACTCTCTCTGGACACTGGTCAAGCAGGGTCTGACTCTTTTTTGGCACCAGTCAAGCAGCGTCTGACTCACTCTGGACACTGGTCACTCAGGACTGACTCTCTCTGGACACCGGTCAAACTGGGTCTGACACGCTCAGGACATTGGTTACTCAGGATCTGACTCTCTGGACACTGATCAATCAGGGTTTGACTCACTCAGGGCACCGGTCATTCAGGGTCTGACTCTGTCTGGACACAGGTCACTCAAGGACTGAATCTCTGTACACTGGTCACTCAGGAACTGACTCTCTCTGGACACCAGTCACTCTGGGTCTGTCTCTCTCTGGGCACTTGTCACTCTGGGTCCAAATCTCTGGACACCGGTGACTCATGATCTGACTCTCTCCGGACACTGGTCACTCAGGGTCAGGCTCACTCTGGACACCAGTCACTCAGGGCCTCTCTCTCTCTGGACACCAGTCACTCAGCGTCTCACACTCCCAGGATACCCGTCACTCAGGGCCAGTCTCTCTCTGGACACCGGTCACTCTGTGTCTGTCTCGCTCTAAAGACTGGTCACTCCGGATCTGACTCTCTCCGGACACCAGTCAAGCAAGGTCTGACTCTCTCTGGAATCTGGTCAATCAGGGTCTGACACTCTCTGGACACTGGTCAGTCAGGGTCTGACTCTCTTTGGACACTGGTCACACAGTGTCTGACTCTCACTGGCAGCAGTTACTCAGGGTCTGACCCTCTCTGGACAGTGGTCACTCAGGGTCTGACCCTCTCTGGACATCGGTCACTCAGAGTCTGACTCTCTCTGGACATTGGTCACTCAGGGTCTGACACTCTCTGGACACTGATCACTCTGGGTCTGACTGTCTGAACTCTTGTCACTCAGGGTCTGACTCTCTCTGGACATCGGTCACTCAGGGTCTGACTCTCTCTGGACACCGGTCACTCAGGGTCTGTCTCACTCTGATGACCGGTCACTCAGGATCTGACTCTCTCTGAACACTAGTCAAGCAGGATCTGACTCTCTCCGGACACCGGTCCAGCAGGGTCTGACTCTCTCTGGACACTGGTCACTCAGGGTCTGACTCTCACTGACAGCAGTTACTCAGGGTTGGATGCTCTCTGGACAGTGGTCACAGATTTTGACTCTCTCTGGACACCGGTCACTCAGAGTCTGACCCTCTCTGGACATCAGTCTCTCAGAGTCTGACCCTCTCTGGACACTGGTCACTCAGGGTCTGACTCTGTCTGGACACCGGCCACTCATGGTCTGTCTCACTCTGAACACCGGTCACTCAGGATCTGACTCTCTCTGGACACTGGTCCAGCAGGGTCTGACTCTCTCTGGACACTGGTCAAGCAGGGTCTGGCGATTCTCTGGAAACTGGTCACTCTGTACCTGAATCTCTGGACACTGATCACTCAGGGTCTGACATTCTCTGGACACTGGTCACTCAGGGTCTGACTCTCACTGACAGCAGTTACTCAGAGTCTGACTCTCTCTGGACAGTGGTCACAGGGTCTGACTTTCTCTGGACATTGGTCACTCGGAGTGTGACCCTTTCTGGACATCGGTCGCTCAGAGTCTGACTCTCTCTGGACACTGGTCACTCAGGGTCTGACTCTGTGGACTCTGGTCAGTCAGGGTTTGATTCTCACTGGACACTGGTCACTCAGGGTCTGATTCTCTCTGGTCACTGTGCACACAGGTTCTGACTCCCACCGGACACCGGCCACACAGTTACGGAGTATCTGGTCACGAGTCACTCATGGACTTCATTTTTCTGGACACCGGTCACTGAGGGTTTGACTCTGTCTGGACCTCGGTCACTCAGTATCTGAATCTCTGGACAATGGTCAATCAGGGTGTGACTCTCACTGGACACCGGTCACTCAGGGTCTGTCTCACTCTGATGACCGGTCACTCAGGATCTGATTCACTCTGGACACTGATCAAGCAGGGTCTGACTCTCTCTGGACACTGGTCACTCAGCGTCTGACTCTCTCTTGACACTGGTTACTCTGGTCCTGAATCTCTGGAGACTGGTCAGTCAGCATCTGACTCTCACTGACAGCAGTTACTCAGGATCTGTCCCTCTCTCTGGACATGGGTCGTTCAGAGTCTTACTCTCTCTGGACACTGGTCACTCAGGTTCTGACTCTCTCTGGACACCGGTCGCTCAGGGTCTGACTCTCTCTGGTAACTGGTCACTCAGGGTCTGACTCTCTTTGGACACTGGTCACTCAGTGTCTGACTCTCACTGACAGCAGTTACTCAGGGTCTGACCCTCTCTGGACAGTGGTCACTCAGAGTCTGACCCTCTCTGGACATCGGTCACTCAGAGTCTGTCTCTCTCTGGACATTGGTCACTCAGGGTCTGACCCTCTCTGGACATTGGTCACTCAGGGTCTGACTCTCTGGACTCTGATAACTCAGGGTCTGACTCTCACTGGACACTGGTCACTCATGGACTTTCTTTTTCTGAACACCGGTCAATCAGGGTTTGACTCTCTCTCTGGACACTGGTCACTCTGGGTCCAAATCTCTGGCCACTGTCTCTCATGGTCTGACTCTTTCTGGACCCCGGTTACTCAGTGTCTGAATCTCTGGACACCGGTCAATCAGGGTGTGACTCTCACTGGACACCGGTCACTCAGGGTCTGTCTCACTCTGAAGACCGGTCACGCAGGAACTGGTTCTCTCTGGACACTGGTCAAGCAGGGTCTGACTCTCTCTGGACACCGGTCACTCAGGATCTGACTCTCTCTTGACACTGGTCATTCTGGACCTGAATCTCTGGACACTGGTCACTTAGCGTCTGACTCTCACTGACAGCAGTTACTATGGGTTTGCCTCTCTCTGGACACTGGTCACTCAGGGTCTGACTCTCTCTGGACACTGGTCACTCAGATTCTGACCCACTCTGGACATCGGTCGCTCAGAGTCTGAAACTCTCTGGACACTGGTCACTCAGTGTCTGACTCTCTGGACACCTTTCACTCAGTGTCTGACTCTCTCTGGACACTGGTCAATCAGGGTCTGACTCTCTCTTGACACTAACCACTCAGGTTCTGTCTCGCTCTGAAGACCGGTCACCCAGGATCTGACTCTCTCTGGACACTGGCTAAGCAGGGTCTGTCTCTCTCTGGACACCAGTCAAGCAGGGTCTGACTCTCTCTGGACACTGGTAACTCTGGACCTGAATCTCTGGACAGTGGTCACTCTGGGTCCAAATCTCTGGACACCGGTCACTCATGGTCTGAATCTCTGGACCCCGGTCACTCAGTGTCTGACTCTCTCTGGAGACCTGTCACTCAGGGCCTGTCTCTCTCTGGACACCGCTCACTCAGGGTCTGTCTCGCTCTGAAGACCGGTCACTCAGGATCTGACTCTCTCTGGACACTGCTCAAGCAGGGTCTGACTCTCTCTGGACACCATTCAAGCAGGGCCTGACTCTCTTTGGACACTGGTCACTCAAGGTCTGACTCTCTCTGGACAGCGGTCACTCAGGATCTGACTCTCTCTGGACACTGGTCAAGCAGGGTCTGACTCTCTCTGGACACCATTCAAGCAGGGTCTGACTCGCCTGGACACTGGTCACTCAGGGTCTGCCTCTCTGTGGACACCGTCACCCTGGGCCTGACACTCTCAGGACACTGGTCACTCAGGATCTGACTCTCTGGACACCGATCTCTCAGGGTCTGACTCTCTCAGGGCACAGGTCATTCAGGGTTTGACTCTCTCTGGTCACCGGTCACTCAAGGACTGATTCTCTGGACACCGGTCAGTCAGGGAGTGATTCTCTGGACACCAGTCACTCAGGGTCTGACTCTCTCTGGAAACTTGTCACTCATGGTCTGACTCTCTCTGAACACTGGTCACTCAGTGTCAGGCTCGCACTGGACACCAGTCACTCTGGGTCTGTCTTGCTCTGAAGACCAGTCACACAGGATCTGACTCTCTTCGGACACCGTTCAAGTCGGGTCTGACTCTCTCTGGACTCCAGTCACTCAGGGTCTGACACTCTCTCGACACTGGTCACCCAGGGTCTGCCGCGCTCTGGTCACTGGTCACTCAGTGGCTGACTCTCACTGACAGCAGTTACTCAGGGTCTGACCCTCTCTGGACAGTGTTCACTAAGAGTCTGACCCTCTCTGGACATCGGTCACTCAGAGTCTGACTCTCTCTGTACACTGGTCACTCAGTGTCTGACTCTCTCTGGACACTGGTCACTCAGAGTCTGACTCTCTCTGGACATCTATCACTCAGAGTCTTTCTCTCTCTGGACATTGGTCACTCAGGGTCTGACCCTCTCTGGACATTGGTCACTCAGGGTCTGATGCTCTCTGGACACTGATTACTCAGTGTAAGACTCTCTTTTGACGCTGGTCGCTCAGGGTCTGACCCTGTCTGGACAGTGGTCACTCAGAGTCTGACTCTCTCTGGACACCGGTCACTCAGAGTCTGACTTTCTCAGGACATTGGGCACTCAGGGTCTGACTCTCTCTGGACACTGGACACTCAGGTTCTGACACTCTCAGGACACTGATCAATCAGCGTCTGACTCTCTTTGGACTCCGGTCTCTCAGGGTCTGACGATCTGGACAACGGTGACTCATGGTCTGACTCTCACTGGACACCGGTCACTCAGGGTCTGACTCTCTTTTGACACTTGTCAATCAGGGTCAGGCTCACTCTGGACACTGGTCACTCAGGGCCTGACTCTCTCTGGACACTGGTCACTCAAGGTCTGACTCTCTCTGGACACTGTTCACTCAGGGTCTGATTCACTGGACACTGGTCACTCAGTGTCTGACTCTCTCTGGACACTGGACACTCAGGTTCTGTCACTCTCAGGACACTGATCACTCAGGGTCTGACTCTCTTTGGACTCCGGTCGCTCAGGGTCTGACTCTCACTGGACAGCGGTCACTCAGGGTCTGACTCTCACTTGACACTGGTCACGCAGGTTCGGTCTCGCTCTGAAGACCGGTCACTCTGGATCTGACTCTCTCTGGACACTGGTTAAGCAGGGTCTGACTCTCTCTGGACACCATTCAAGCAGGGTCTGACTCGCTCTGGACACTGGTCACTCAGGGTCTGACTCTCTGTGGACACCATCACCCTCGGTCTGACACTCTCAGGACACTGGTCACTCAGGATCTGACTCTCTGGACAGCGATCTCTCAGTGTCTGACTCTCTCAGGGCACAGGTCATTCAGGGTTTGACTCTCTCTGGTCACCGGTCACTCAAGGACTGATTCTCTGGACACCGGTCAGTCAGGGAGTGATTCTCTGGACACCAGTCACTCAGGGTCTGACTCTCTCTGGACACTTATCACTCAGGGTCTGAATCTCTCTGGACACTTGTCACTCTGGGTCCAAATCTCTGGACACCAGTCACTCATGGTCTGACTCTCTCTGGACACTGGTCACTCAGTGTCAGGCTCGCGCTGGACACCAGTCACTCTGGGTCTGTCTCGCTCTGAAGACCAGTCACACAGGATCTGACTCTCTTCGGACACCGTTCAAGTAGGGCCTGACTCTCTCTGGACTCCAGTCACTCAGGGTCTGACACTCTCTGGACACTGGTCACCCAGGGTCTGCCACGCACTGGACACTGGTCACTGACAGCAGTTACTCAGGGTCTGACCCTCTCTGGACAGTGTTCACTAAGAGTCTGACTCTCTCTGGACACTGGTCATTCAGTGTCTGACTCTCACTGACAGCAGTTACTCAGGGTCTGACCCTCTCTGGACAGTGTTCACTAAGAGTCTGACCCTCTCTGGACATCGGTCACTCAGAGTCTGACTCTCTCTGGACACTGGTCACTCAGTGTCTGACTCTCTCTGGACACTGGTCACTCAGAGTCTGACTCTCTCTGTTCATCTATCACTCAGAGTCTTTCTCTCTCTGGACATTGGTCACTCAGGGTCTGACCCTCTCTGGACATTGGTCACTCAGGGTCTGATGCTCTCTGGACACTGATCACTCAGTGTCAGACTCTCTTTTGACGCTGGTCGCTCAGGGTCTGACCCTCTCTGGACAGCGGTCAATCAGAATCTGACTCTCTCTGGACATCGGTCACTCAGAGTCTGACTTTCTCTGGACATTGGGCACTCAGGGTCTGACTCTCTCTGGACACTGGACACTCAGGTTCTGACACTCTCAGGACACTGATCAATCAGGGTCTGACTCTCTTTGGACTCCGGTCGCTCAGTGTCTGACGATCTGGACAACGATGACTCATGGTCTGACTCTCACTGGACACCGGTCACTCAGGGTCTGACTCTCGCTTGACACTGGTCAATCAGGGTCAGGCTCACACTGGACACTGGTCACTCAGGGCGTGACTCTCTCTGGACACTGGTCACTCAAGGTCTGACTCTCTCTGGACACTGTTCACTCACGGTCTGATTCTCTGGACATTGGTCACTCAGTGTCTGACGCTCTCTGGACACTGGACACTCAGGTTCTGTCACTCTCAGGACACTGATCACTCAGGGTCTGACTCTCTTTGCACTCCGGTCGCTCAGGGTCTGACTCTCACTGGACAGCGGTCACTCAGGATCTGACTCTGACTTGACACTGGTCACGCAGGTTCGGTCTCGCTCTGAAGACCGGTCACTCTGGATCTGACTCTCTCTGGACACTGGTTAAGCAGGGTCTGACTCTCTCTGGACACCAGTCAAGCAGGGTCTGACTCTCTCTGGACACTGGTCACTCTGGACCTGAATCTCTGGACACTGGTCACTCTGGTTCCAAATCTCTGGACTCCGGTCACTCATGGTCTGAATCTCTGGACCCCAGTCACTCAGTGTCTGACTCTTTCTGGAGACCAGTCACTCAGGTCCTGTCTCTCTCTGGACACCCCTCACTCAGGGTCTGTCTCACTCTGAAAAACTCAGGATCTGACTCTCTCTGGACACTGGTCAAGCAGGGTCTGACTCTCTCTGGACACCGTTCAAGCAGGGCCTGACTCTCTCTGGACACTGGTCACTCAAGGTCTGACTCTCTCTGGACACCGGTCACTCAGGGTCTGACTCTCTCTGGACCCCAGTCACTCAGTGTCTGACTCTTTCTGGAGACCAGTCACTCAGGTCCTGTCTCTCTCTGGACACCCCTCACTCAGGGTCTGTCTCACTCTGAAAAACTCAGGATCTGACTCTCTCTGGACACTGGTCAAGCAGGGTCTGACTCTCTCTGGACACCGTTCAAGCAGGGCCTGACTCTCTCTGGACACTGGTCACTCAAGGTCTGACTCTCTCTGGACACCGGTCACTCAGGATCTGACTCTCTCTGGACACTGGTCACTCAGGGTCTGCCTCTCTCTGGACACTGGACACTCAGGTTCTGACGCTCTCAGGACACTGATCACTCAGGGTCTGACTCTCTTTGGACTCCGGTCACTCAGGGTCTGACGATCTGGACACCGGTCACTCAGGGTCTGTCTCTTACTGGACACCGGTCACTCAGGGTCTGACTCTCTCTTGACACTGGTCATTCAGGTTCTGTCTTGCTCTGAAGACTGGTCACTCAGGATCTGACTCTCTCTGGACACTGGTTAAGCAGGGTCTGACTCTCTCTGGACACTGGTCACTCAGGCTCTGACTCTATCTGGACACCAGTCGCTCAGGCCCTGACTCGCTCCGTGCACCAGTCACTCAGTGTCTGACTCTCTGTGGACACCAGTCACTCAGGGTCTGACTCTCTGGACCCCAGTCACTCAGGGCCTTTGTCTCTCTGGACACCGGTAACTCAGGGCCTGAATCTCTCTGGACACCGGTCACTCAGTGTCTGACTCTCTGGACACCAGTCACTCAGTGTCTGACTCTCTCTGGACACTGGTCACTCAGGGTCTGACTCTCTCTGGACACTGGTCACTCTGGACCTGAATCTCTGGACACTGGTCACTCTGGGTCCAAATCTCTGGACTCCGGTCACTCATGGTCAGAATCTCTGGACCCTGGTCACTCAGGGTCTGACTCTCTCTGGAGACCAGTCACTCGGGGCCTGTCTATCTCTGGACACCCCTCACTCATGGTCTGTCTCGCTCTGAATACCGGTCACTCAGGATCTGACTCTCTCTGGACACTGGTCAAGCAGGGACTGACTCTCTCTGGACACCGTTCAAGCAGGGCCTGACTCTCTCTGGACACTGGTCACTCAAGGTCTGACTCTCTCTGGACACCGGTCACTCAGGATCTGACTCTCTCTGGACACTGGTCACTCAGGGTCTGCCTCTCTCTGGACACTGGACACTCAGGTTCTGACGCTCTCAGGACACTGATCACTCAGGGTCTGACTCTCTTTGGACTCCGGTCACTCAGGGTCTGACGATCTGGACACCGGTCACTCAGGGTCTGACTCTCACTGGACACCGGTCACTCAGAGTCTGTCTCTTTCTGGACATTGGTCACCCAGGGTCTGACCCTCTCTGGACATCAGTCACTCAGCATCTGACTCTCCCAGGACACTGGTCACTCAGGGACTGACTCTCTCTGGACACTGTTCACTCAGGTTCTGGCTCTCTTTGGACTCCGGTCACTCAGGGTCTGACTCTCTCTGGACACCGGTCACTCAGGATATGACTCTCTCTGGAAACCAGTCACTCAGCATCTGACTCTCCCAGGACACCGGTCACTCAGAGACTGACTCTCTCTGGACACCGATCACTCATGGTCTGACTCTCTCTGGACACCGGTCACTCAGGATATGACTCTCTCTGGAAACCAGTCACTCAGGGTCTGACTCTCCCAGGACACCAGTCACTCAGGGACTGACTCTCTCTGGACACCGATCACTCAGGGTCTGACTCTCTCTGGACACCAATCACTCAGGATCTGACTCTGTCTGGACACTGGTCACTCAGGGTCTGATTCTCTGTGGACACTGGTTACTCAGGTTGTGACCAACACCGGACACAGGTCTCACAGGTACTGACTATCTGGACACTGGTCACTCACTGGTCACCAATCACTCAGGGTCTGACTTCACTGGACACCGGTCACTCAGGGTCTGTGTCACTCTGAAGTCCGGTCACTCAGGATCTGACTCTCTCTGGACACTCGTCAAGCAGGGTCTGACTCTCTCTGGACACCAGTCAAGCAGGGTCTGACTCTTTCTGGACACTGGTCACTCTGGTCCTGAATCTCTGGACACTGATCACTCAGGATCTTACACTCTCTGGACACTGGTCACTCAGGGCCTAACTCTCACTGAAAGCATTTACTCAGGGTCTGACTCTCTCTGGACAGTGGTCACAGGGTCTGACTCTCTCTGGCACTGTTCACTCTGAATCTGACCCTCGCTGGACATCGGTCGCTCAGAGTCTGACTCTCTCTGGACACTGATCACTCAGGGTCTGACTCTCTTTGGACTCCGATCGCTCAGGGTCTGATGATCTGGACACCGGTCACTCAGGGTCTGACTCTCACTGGACACTGGTCGCTCAGGGACTGACTCTCTCTTGACACTAACCACTCAGGTTCTGTCTCGCTCTGAAGACCGGTCACCCAGGATCTGACTCTCTCTGGACACTGGCTAAGCAGGGTCTGTCTCTCTCTGGACACCAGTCAAGCAGGGTCTGACTCTCTCTGGACACTGGTAACGCTGGACCTGAATCTCTGGACAGTGGTCACTCTGGGTCTGATTCACTGGACACTGGTCACTCAGTGTCTGACTCTCTCTGGACACTGGACACTCAGGTTCTGTCACTCTCAGGACACTGATCACTCAGGGTCTGACTCTCTTTGGACTCCGGTCGCTCAGGGTCTGACTCTCACTGGACAGCGGTCACTCAGGGTCTGACTCTCACTTGACACTGGTCACGCAGGTTCGGTCTCGCTCTGAAGACCGGTCACTCTGGATCTGACTCTCTCTGGACACTGGTTAAGCAGGGTCTGACTCTCTCTGGACACCAGTCAAGCAGGGTCTGACTCTCTCTGGACACTGGTCACTCTGGACCTGAATCTCTGGACACTGGTCACTCTTGGTCCAAATCTCTGGACTCCGGTCACTCATGGTCTGAATCTCTGGACCCCAGTCACTCAGTGTCTGACTCTTTCTGGAGACCAGTCACTCAGGTCCTGTCTCTCTCTGGACATCCCTCACTCAGGGTCTGTCTCGCTCTGAAAACCGGTCACTTAGGATCTGACTCTCTCTGGACACTGGTCAAGCAGGGTCTGACTCTCTCTGGACACCATTCAAGCAGGGCCTGACTCTCTCTGGACAAGGTCACTCAAGGTCTGACTCTCACTGGACACCGGTCGCTCAGGGTCTGATGATCTGGACACCGGTCACTCAGGGTCTGGCTCTCACTGGACACTGGTCGCTCAGGGACTGACTCTCTCTTGACACTAACCACTCAGGTTCTGTCTCGCTCTGAAGACCGGTCACCCAGGATCTGACTCTCTCTGGACACTGGCTAAGCAGGGTCTGTCTCTCTCTGGACACCAGTCAAGCAGGGTCTGACTCTCTCTGGACACTGGTAACTCTGGACCTGAATCTCTGGACAGTGGTCACTCTGGGTCCAAATCTCTGGACACCGGTCACTCATGGTCTGAATCTCTGGACCCCGGTCACTCAGTGTCTGACTCTCTCTGGAGACCTGTCACTCAGGGCCTGTCTCTCTCTGGACACCGCTCACTCAGGGTCTGTCTCGCTCTGAAGACCGGTCACTCAGGATCTGACTCTCTCTGGACACTGCTCAAGCAGGGTCTGACTCTCTCTGGACACCATTCAAGCAGGGCCTGACTCTCTCTGGACACTGGTCACTCAAGGTCTGACTCTCTCTGGACAGCGGTCACTCAGGATCTGACTCTCTCTGGACACTGGTCAAGCAGGGTCTGACTCTCTCTGGACACCATTCAAGCAGGGTCTGACTCGCCTGGACACTGGTCACTCAGGGTCTGCCTCTCTGTGGACACCGTCACCCTGGGTCTGACACTCTCAGGACACTGGTCACTCAGGATCTGACTCTCTGGACACCGATCTCTCAGGGTCTGACTCTCTCAGGGCACAGGTCATTCAGGGTTTGACTCTCTCTGGTCACCGGTCACTCAAGGACTGATTCTCTGGACACCGGTCAGTCAGGGAGTGATTCTCTGGACACCAGTCACTCAGGGTCTGACTCTCTCTGGAAACTTGTCACTCATGGTCTGACTCTCTCTGAACACTGGTCACTCAGTGTCAGGCTCGCACTGGACACCAGTCACTCTGGGTCTGTCTTGCTCTGAAGACCAGTCACACAGGATCTGACTCTCTTCGGACACTGTTCAAGTCGGGTCTGACTCTCTCTGGACTCCAGTCACTCAGGGTCTGACACTCTCTCGACACTGGTCACCCAGGGTCTGCCGCGCTCTGGTCACTGGTCACTCAGTGGCTGACTCTCACTGACAGCAGTTACTCAGGGTCTGACCCTCTCTGGACAGTGTTCACTAAGAGTCTGACCCTCTCTGGACATCGGTCACTCAGAGTCTGACTCTCTCTGTACACTGGTCACTCAGTGTCTGACTCTCTCTGGACACTGGTCACTCAGAGTCTGACTCTCTCTGGACATCTATCACTCAGAGTCTTTCTCTCTCTGGACATTGGTCACTCAGGGTCTGACCCTCTCTGGACATTGGTCACTCAGGGTCTGATGCTCTCTGGACACTGATTACTCAGTGTAAGACTCTCTTTTGACGCTGGTCGCTCAGGGTCTGACCCTGTCTGGACAGTGGTCACTCAGAGTCTGACTCTCTCTGGACACCGGTCACTCAGAGTCTGACTTTCTCAGGACATTGGGCACTCAGGGTCTGACTCTCTCTGGACACTGGACACTCAGGTTCTGACACTCTCAGGACACTGATCAATCAGCGTCTGACTCTCTTTGGACGCCGGTCTCTCAGGGTCTGACGATCTGGACAACGGTGACTCATGGTCTGACTCTCACTGGACACCGGTCACTCAGGGTCTGACTCTCTTTTGACACTTGTCAATCAGGGTCAGGCTCACTCTGGACACTGGTCACTCAGGGCCTGACTCTCTCTGGACACTGGTCACTCAAGGTCTGACTCTCTCTGGACACTGTTCACTCAGGGTCTGATTCACTGGACACTGGTCACTCAGTGTCTGACTCTCTCTGGACACTGGACACTCAGGTTCTGTCACTCTCAGGACACTGATCACTCAGGGTCTGACTCTCTTTGGACTCCGGTCGCTCAGGGTCTGACTCTCACTGGACAGCGGTCACTCAGGGTCTGACTCTCACTTGACACTGGTCACGCAGGTTCGGTCTCGCTCTGAAGACCGGTCACTCTGGATCTGACTCTCTCTGGACACTGGTTAAGCAGGGTCTGACTCTCTCTGGACACCAGTCAAGCAGGGTCTGACTCTCTCTGGACACTGGTCACTCTGGACCTGAATCTCTGGACACTGGTCACTCTTGGTCCAAATCTCTGGACTCCGGTCACTCATGGTCTGAATCTCTGGACCCCAGTCACTCAGTGTCTGACTCTTTCTGGAGACCAGTCACTCAGGTCCTGTCTCTCTCTGGACACCCCTCACTCAGGGTCTGTCTCGCTCTGAAAACGGGTCACTCAGGATCTGACTCTCTCTGGACACTGGTCAAGCAGGGTCTGACTCTCTCTGGACACCATTCAAGCAGGGCCTGACTCTCTCTGGACAAGGTCACTCAAGGTCTGACTCTCTCTGGACACCGGTCACTCAGGGTCTGACTCTCTCTGGACACTGGTCACTCAGGGTCTGACTCGCTCTGGACACTGGACACTCAGGTTCTGACGCTCTCAGGACACTGATCACTCAGGGTCTGACTCTCTTTGGACTCCGGTCGCTCAGGGTCTGACGATCTGGACACCGGTCACTCAGGGTCTGACTCTTACTGGACACCGGTCACTAAGGGTCTGACTCTCTCTTGACACTGGTCATTCAGGTTCTGTCTTGCTCTGAAGACCGGTCACTCAGGATCTGACTCTCTCTGGACATTGGTTAAGCAACGTCTGACTCTCTCTGGGCACCGGTCAAGCAGGGTCTGACTCTCTCTGGACACTGGTCACTCTGGACCTGAATCTCTGGACACTGGTCACTCTGAGTCCAAATCTCTGGACACCGGTCACTCATGGTCAGAATCTCTGGACCCTGGTCACTCAGGGTCTGACTCTCTCTGGAGACCAGTCACTCGGGGCCTGTCTCTCTCTGGACACCCCTCACTCAGGGTCTGTCTCGCTCTGAAAACCGGTCACTCAGGGTCTGACTCTCTCTGGACACTGGTCAAGCAGGGTCTGACTCTCTCTGGACACCGTTCAAGCAGGGCCTGACTCTCTCTGGACACTGGTCACTCAAGGTCTGACTCTCTCTGGACACAGGTCACTCAGGGTCTGACTCTCTCTGGACACTGGTCACTCAGGGTCTGTCTCTCTCTGGACACTGGACACTCAGGTTCTGACGCTCTCAGGACTCTGATCACTCAGGGTCTGACTCTCTTTGGACTCTGGTCACTCGGGGTCTGACGATCTGGACACCCGTCACTCAGGGTCTGACTCTCAATGTACACCGGTCACTCATAGTCTGTCTCTCTCTGGACATTGGTCACTCAGGGTCTGACCCTCTCTGGACACTGATCACTCAGTGTCTGACTCTCTCTGGACACTGGACACTCAGGTTCTGTCACTCTCAGGACACTGATCACTCAGGGTCTGACTCTCTTTGGACTCCGGTCGCTCAGGGTCTGACTCTCACTGGACAGCGGTCACTCAGGGTCTGACTCTCACTTGACACTGGTCACGCAGGTTCGGTCTCGCTCTGAAGACCGGTCACTCTGGATCTGACTCTCTCTGGACATTGGTTAAGCAGGGTCTGACTCTCTCTGGACACCAGTCAAGCAGGGTCTGACTCTCTCTGGACACTGGTCACTCTGGACCTGAATCTCTGGACACTGGTCACTCTTGGTCCAAATCTCTGGACTCCGGTCACTCATGGTCTGAATCTCTGGACCCCAGTCACTCAATGTCTGACTCTTTCTGGAGACCAGTCACTCAGGTCCTGTCTCTCTCTGGACACCCCTCACTCAGGGTCTGTCTCGCTCTGAAAACGGGTCACTCAGGATCTGACTCTCTCTGGACACTGGTCAAGCAGGGTCTGACTCTCTCTGGACACCATTCAAGCAGGGCCTGACTCTCTCTGGACAAGGTCACTCAAGGTCTGACTCTCTCTGGACACCGGTCACTCAGGGTCTGACTCTCTCTGGACACTGGTCACTCAGGGTCTGACTCGCTCTGGACACTGGACACTCAGGTTCTGACGCTCTCAGGACACTGATCACTCAGGGTCTGACTCTCTTTGGACTCCGGTCGCTCAGGGTCTGACGATCTGGACACCGGTCACTTAGGGTCTGACTCTTACTGGACACCGGTCACTAAGGGTCTGACTCTCTCTTGACACTGGTCATTCAGGTTCTGTCTTGCTCTGAAGACCGGTCACTCAGGATCTGACTCTCTCTGGACACTGGTTAAGCAGCGTCTGACTCTCTCTGGACACCGGTCAAGCAGGGTCTGACTCTCTCTGGACACTGGTCACTCTGGACCTGAATCTCTGGACACTGGTCACTCTGAGTCCAAATCACTGGACACCGGTCACTCATGGTCAGAATCTCTGGACCCTGGTCACTCAGGGTCTGACTCTCTCTGGAGACCAGTCACTCGGGGCCTGTCTCTCTCTGGACAGCCCTCACTCAGGGTCTGTCTCGCTCTGAAAACCGGTCACTCAGGGTCTGACTCTCTCTGGACACTGGTCAAGCAGGGTCTGACTCTCTCTGGACACCGTTCAAGCAGGGCCTGACTCTCTCTGGACACTGTTCACTCAAGGTCTGACTCTCTCTGGACACCGGTCACTCAGGGTCTGACTCTCTCTGGACACTGGTCACTCAGGGTCTGTCTCTCTCTGGACACTGGACACTCAGGTTCTGACGCTCTCAGGACACTGATCACTCAGGGTCTGACTCTCTTTGGACTCTGGTCACTCGGGGTCTGACGATCTGGACACCCGTCACTCAGGGTCTGTGTCTCAATGTACACCGGTCACTCATAGTCTGTCTCTCTCTGGACATTGGTCACTCAGGGTCTGACCCTCTCTGGACACTGATCACTCAGTGTCTGACTCTCTTTGGACTCCGGTCACTCAGGGTCTGACTCTCTCTGGACACTGGTCACTCAGGATCTGACTCTCTCTGGAAACCAGTCACTCAGCGTCTGACTCTCCCAGGACACCGGTCACTCAGGGACTGACTCTCTCTGGACACCGATCACTCAGGGTCTGACTCTCTCTGGACACCGGTCATTCAGGTTCTGAATCTCTCTTAACACCAGTCACTCAGGGTCTGACACTCTGGACACCGGTCACTCTGCATCTGATGCTCTCTGGACACTGGTCACTCAGTATCTGAATTTCACTGTTAGCAGTTACTCAGGGTCTGACCCTCTCTGGACAGTGGTCACTCAGAGTCTGACCCTCTCTGGACATCGGTCACTCAGAGTCTGACTCTCTCTGGACATTGGGCAATCAGGGTCTGACCCTCTCTCGACACTGATCACTCAGGGTCTGACTCTCTTTGGACTCCGGTCGCTCAGGTTCTGACTCTCTCAGGACACCGGTCACTCAGGGTCTGACTTTCTCTGGACACCAGTCACTCAGTGTCTGACTCTTTCAGGACACAGTTCACTCAGGGACTGAATCTCTGGACACCAGTCACTCAGGGTCTGAATCTCTCGGAACACCGGTCACTCAGGGACTGACTCTCTGGACACCAGTCACTCAGGGTCTGACTCTCTGGACACCGGTCACTCAGCGTCTGTCGCTCTCTGGACACTGCTCACTCAGGGTCTGACTCTCTCCGGTCACTCAGGCGCTGACTCTCTCTGGACACCAGTCACGCAGGGTCTGGCTCTCTCTGGACACTGGTCACTCAGGCTCTGACTCTATCTGGACACCAGTCGCTCAGGCCCTGACTCGCTCCGTGCACCAGTCACTCAGTGTCTGACTCTCTGTGGACACCAGTCACTCAGGGTCTGACTCTCTGGACCCCAGTCACTCAGGGCCTTTGTCTCTCTGGACACCGGTAACTCAGGGCCTGAATCTCTCTGGACACCGGTCACTCAGTGTCTGACTCTCTGGACACCAGTCACTCAGTGTCTGACTCTCTCTGGACACTGGTCACTCAGGGTCTGACTCTCTCTGGACACTGATCACTCAGGGTCTGACTCTCTCTGGACACCGGTCACTCAGTGTCTGACTCTCTGGACACCTGTCACTCAGTGTCTGACTCTCTCTGGACACTGGTCACTCAGGGTCTGACTCTCTCTGGACACTGGTCACTCAGGGTCTGACTCTCTCTGGACACCAATCACTCAGGATCTGACTCTCTCTGGACACTGGTCACTCAGGGTCTGATTCTCACTTGACACTGGTTACTCATGTTGTGACCAACACCGGACACAGGTCTCACAGGTACTGACTATCTGGACACTGGTCACTCACTGGTCACCAGTCACTCAGGGTCTGACTTCTCTGGACACCGGTCACTCAGGGTCTGTGTCACTCTGAAGACCGGTCACTCAGGATCTGACTCTCTCTGGACACTCGTCAAGCAGGGTCTGACTCTCTCTGGACACCGGTCAAGCAGGGTCTGACTCTTTCTGGACACTGGTCACTCTGGTCCTGAATCTCTGGACACTGATCACTCAGGATCTTACACTCTCTGGACACTGGTCACTCAGGGTCTGACTCTCTCTGGACAGTGGTCACAGGGTCTGACTCTCTCTGGCACTGTTCACTCTGAATCTGACCCTCGCTGGACATCGGTCGCTCAGAGTCTGACTCTCTCTGGACACTGATCACTCAGGGCCTGACTCTCTTTGGACTCCGGTCGCTCAGGATCTGACTCTCTGGACACCGATCTCTCAGGGTCTGACTCTCTCAGGGCACAGGTCATTCAGGGTTTGACTCTCTCTGGTCACCGGTCACTCAAGGACTGATTCTCTGGACACCGGTCAGTCAGGGAGTGATTCTCTGGACACCAGTCACTCAGGGTCTGACTCTCTCTGGACACTTGTCACTCAGGGTCTGAATCTCTCTGGACACTTGTCACTCTGGGTCCAAATCTCTGGACACCGGTCACTCATGGTCTGACTCTCTCTGGACACTGGTCACTCTGGGTCAGGCTCGCACTGGACACCAGTCACTCTGGGTCTGTCTCGCTCTGAAGACCAGTCACACAGGATCTGACTCTCTTCGGACTCCGTTCAAGTAGGGTCTGACTCTCTCTGGACTCCAGTCACTCAGGGTCTGACACTCTCTGGACACTGGTCACCCAGGGTCTGCCGCGCTCTGGTCACTGGTCACTCAGTGTCTGACTCTCACTGAGAGCAGTTACTCAGGGTCTGACCCTCTCTGGACAGTGTTCACTAAGAGTCTGACCCTCTCTGGACATCGGTCACTCAGAGTCTGACTCTCTCTGGACACTGGTCACTCAGTGTCTGACTCTCTCTGGACACTGGTCACTCAGAGTCTGACTCTGAACATCTATCACTCAGAGTCTGTCTCTCTCTGGACATTGGTCACTCAGGGTCTGACCCTCTCTGGACATTGGTCACTCAGAGTCTGACTCTCTCTGGACATTGGTCACTCAGGGTCTGATGCTCTCTGGACACTGATTACTCAGTGTCAGACTCTCTTTTGACGCTGGTCGCTCAGGGTCTGACCCTCTCTGGACAGTGGTCACTCAGAGTCTGACTCTCTCTGGACATCGGTCACTCAGAGTCTGACTTTCTCTGGACATTGGGCGCTCAGGGTCTGACTCTCTCTGGACACTGGACACTCAGGTTCTGACACTCTCAGGACACTGATCAATCAGCGTCTGACTCTCTTTGGACTCCGGTCGCTCAGGGTCTGACGATCTGGACAACGGTGACTCATGGTCTGACTCTCACTGGACACCGGTCACTCAGGGTCTGACTCTCTCTTGACACTGGTCAATCAGGGTCAGGCTCACTCTGGACACTGGTCACTCAGGGCCTGACTCTCTCTGGACACTGGTCACTCAAGGTCTGACTCTCTCTGGACACTGTTCACTCAGTGTCTGATTCTCTGGACACTGGTCACTCAGTGTCTGACTCTCTCTGGACACTGGACACTCAGGTTCTGTCACTCTCAGGACACTGATCACTCAGGGTCTGACTCTCTTTGGCCTCCGCTCGCTCAGGGTCTGACTCTCACTGGACAGCGGTCACTCAGGGTCTGACTCTCACTTGACACTGGTCACGCAGGTTCGGTCTCATTCTGAAGACCGGTCACTCTGGATCTGACTCTCTCTGGACACTGGTTAAGCAGGGTCTGACTCTCTCTGGACACCAGTCAAGCAGGGTCTGACTCTCTCTGGACACTGGTCACTCTGGACCTGAATCTCTGGACACTGGTCACTCTGGGTCCAAATCTCTGGACTCCGGTCACTCATGGTCTGAATCTCTGGACCCCAGTCACTCAGTGCCTGACTCTCTCTGGAGACCAGTCACTCAGGTCCTGTCTCTCTCTGGACACCCCTCACTCAGGGTCTGTCTCGCTCTGAAAATGGGTCACTCAGGATCTGACTCTCTCTGGACACTGTTCACTCAGGGTCTGACTCTCTGGACTCTGGTCACTCAGGGTCTGACTCTCACTGGACACTGGTCACTCAGGGTCTGACTCTCTCTGGACACTGGTCACTCATGGACTTTCTTTTTCTGGACACCGGTCAATCAGGGTTTGATTCTCTCTGGACACTGTTCACTCTGGGTCCAAATCTCTGGCCACCGGTCTCTCATGGTCTGACTCTCTCTGGACACCGGTCACTCGTGGTCTTACTCCCTCTTGACACTGGTCATTCTGGACCTGAATCTCTGGACACTGGTCACTTAGCATCTGACTCTCACTGACAGCAGTTACTAAGGGTTTGCCTCTCTCTGGACACTGGTCACACAGGGTCTGACTCTCTCTGGACACTGGTCACTCAGATTCTGACCCACTCTGGACATCGGTCGCTCAGAGTCTGAAACTCTCTGGACACTGGTCACTCAGTGTCTGACTCTCTGGACACCAGTCACTCAGGGTCTGACTCTCTCTGGACACTGGTCACTCAGGGTCTGACTCTCTCTGGACACTGGTTACTCAGCTTCTGACACTTTCAGGACACTGATCACTCAGGGTCTGACTCTCTTTGGACTCCGGTCACTCAGGGTCTGACGATCTGGACACCGGACACTCAGTGTCTGACACTCACTGGACACTGGTAGCTCAGGGTCTGACGATCTGGGCACTGGTCACTCAGGTTCTGACACTCTCAGGACACTGGTCACTCATGGACAGCCTCTCTTTGGACACTAGTCACTCAGGTTATTACTCTCTCTGGACACCAGTCACTCAGGGTCTGACTCACTCTGGACACTGGTCACTCAGGGCCTGACTCTCTCTGGACACTGGTCACTCAAGGTCTGACTCTCTCTGGACACCGGTCACTCAGGGTCTGACTCTCTCTGGACACTGGTCACTCATGGACTTTCATTTTCTGGACACCGGTCAATCAGGGTTTGACTCTCTCTCTGGACACTGGTCACTCTGGGTCCAAATCTCTGGCCACTGGTCTCTCATGGTCTGACTCTTTCTGGACCCGGTTACTCAGTTTCTGAATCTCTGGACACTGGTCAATCAGGGTGTGACTCTCACTGGACACCGGTCACTCAGGGTCTGTCTCACTCTGAAGACTGGTCACGCAGGATCTGATTCTCTCTGGACACTGGTCAAGCAGGGTTTGACTCTCTCTGGACACCGGTCACTCAGGGTCTGACTCTCTCTTGACACTGGTCATTCTGGACCTGAATCTCTGGACACTGGTCACTTAGCATCTGACTCTCACTGACAGCAGTTACTAAGGGTTTGCCTCTCTCTGGACACTGGTCACTCAGTGTCTGACTTTCTGGACACCTTTCACTCAGTGTCTGACTCTCTCTGGGCACTGGCCAATCAGGGTCTGACTCTCTTTGGACAGTGGTCACTCAGGGTCTGACTCACTCTGGACACTGGGCACTCAGGGTCTGACTCACTCTGGGCACTGGTCACTCAGGGTCTGACTCTCTCTGGACACTGGTCACTCAGGGTCTGACTCTCTCTGGACACCAGTCACTCAGGGTCTGACTCACTCTGGACACTGGTCACTCAGGGTCTGACTCTCTTTCGACTCCGGTCGCTCAGGGTCTGACGATCTGGACACCGGACACTCAGGGTCTGACTCTCACTGGACACCGATAGCTCAGGGTCTGACGATCTGCGCACTGGTCACTCAGGTTCTGACACTCTCAGGACACTGATCACTCAGGGCCTGACTCTCTCTGGACACTGGTCACTCAAGGTCTGACTCTCTCCGGACACCGGTCACTCAGGGTCTGACTCTCTCTGGATACTAGTCCCTCTGGGTCTGACTCTCTCTGGACACTGGTCACTCAGGGTCTGACTCTCTCTGGACACTGGTCACTCAGGGTCTCACTCTCTCTGGAATCCGGTCGCTCAGGGTCTGACTCTCTTTGGACTCCGGTCACTCAGGGTCTGACTCTCACTGGACAACGGTCACTCAGGGTCAGACTCTCTCTGGAAACCAGTCTCGCAGGGTCTGCCACTTACTAGTCATCAGTCACTCAGGGTCTGACTCTATCTGGACACCGGTCAAGCAGGGTCTGACTCTCTCTGGAATCTGGTCACTCAGGGTCTGACACTCTCTGGACACTGGTCACTCAGGGTCTGACTCTCTCTGAACACTGGTCATTCAGTGTCTGACTCTCACTGACAGCAGTTACTCAGGGTCTGACCCTCTCTGGACAGTGGTCACTCAGAGTCAGACCCTCTCTGGACATCGGTCACTCAGAGTCTGACTGTCTCTGGACACTGTTCACTCAGTGTCTGACTCTCTCTGGACACTGGTCACTCAGAGTCTGACTCTCTCTGGACATCCGTCACTCAGAGTCTGACTGTCTCTGGACACTGGTCACTCAGTGTCTGACTCTCTCTGGACACTGGTCACTCAGAGTCTGACTCTCTCTGGACACTGGTCACTCAGATTCTGACCCACTCAGGACATCGGTCGCTCAGAGTCTGAAACTCTCTGGACACTGGTCACTCAGTGTCTGACTCTCTGGACACCTTTCACTCAGTGTCTGACTCTCTCTGGGCACTGGCCATTCAGAGTCTGACTCTCTTTGGACACTGGTCACTCAGGGTCTGATTCTCTCTGGACACCAGTCACTCAGGGTCTGACTCTCTCTGGACACTGGTCACTCAGGGTCTGACTCTCTCTGGACACTGGTCACTCAGGGTCTGACTCTCTGGACACTGGTCACTCAGGGTCTGACTCTCTCTGGACACCAGTCACTCAGGGTCTGACTCTCTCTGGACACTGGTCACTCAGGTTCTGACACTCTCAGGACACTGATCACTCAGGGTCTGACTCTCTTTCGACTCCGGTCGCCCAGGGTCTGATGATCTGGACACCGGTCACTCAGGTTCTGACTCTCTCTCTGGACACTGGTCACTCGTGGACTGCCTCTCCTTGGACACCAGTCACTCAGGTTCTTACTCTCTCTGGACACCAGTCACTCAGGGTCTGACTCACTCTGGACACTGGTCACTCAGGGCCTGACTCTCTCTGGACACTGGTCACTCAAGGTCTGACTCTCTCTGGACACCGGTCACTCAGTGTCTGACTCTCTCTGGATACTAGTCCCTCTGGGTCTGACTCTCTCTGGACACTGGTCACTCAGGGTCTGACTCTCTCTGGACACTGGTCACTCAGGGTCTGACTCTCTCTGGAATCCGGTCGCTCAGGGTCTGACTCTCTTTGGACTCCGGTCGCTCAGGGTCTGACTATCTGGAAACCAGTCTCTCAGGGTCTGCCACTTACTAGTCACCAGTCACTCAGGGTCTGACTCTTTCTGGACACCGGTCAAGCAGGGTCTGACTCTCTCTGGAATCCGGTCACTCAGGGTCTGACACTCTCTGGACACTGGTCACTCAGGGTCTGACTCTCTCTGAACACTGGTCATTCAGTGTCTGACTCTCACTGACAGCAGTTACTCAGGGTCTGACCCTCTCTGGACAGTGGTCACTCAGAGTCAGACCCTCTCTGGACATCGGTCACTCAGAGTCTGACTGTCTCTGGACACTGTTCACTCAGTGTCTGACTCTCTCTGGACACTGGTCACTCAGAGTCTGACTCTCTCTGGACATCCGTCACTCAGAGTCTGACTGTCTCTGGACACTGGTCACTCAGTGTCTGACTCTCTCTGGACACTGGTCACTCAGAGTCTGACTCTCTCTGGACACTGGTCACTCAGATTCTGACCCACTCAGGACATCAGTCGCTCAGAGTCTGAAACTCTCTGGACACTGGTCACTCAGTGTCTGGCTCTCTGGACACCTTTCACTCAGTGTCTGACTCTCTCTGGGCACTGGCCATTCAGGGTCTGACTCTCTTTGGACACTGGTCACTCAGGGTCTGATTCTCTCTGGACACCAGTCACTCAGGGTCTGACTCTCTCTGGACACTGGTCACTCAGGGTCTGACTCTCTCTGGACACTGGTCACTCAGGGTCTGACTCTCTCTGGACACTGGTCACTCAGGGTCTGTCTCTCTCTGGACACCAGTCACTCAGGGTCTGACTCTCTCTGGACACTGGTCACTCAGGTTCTGACTCTCTCTGGACACTGGTCACTCAGCTTCTGACACTCTCAGGACACTGATCACTCAGGGTCTGACTCTCTTTCGACTCCGGTCGCTCAGGGTCTGACGATCTGGACACTGGACACTCAGAGTCTGACTCTCACTGGACACCGATAGCTCAGGGTCTGACGATCTGCACACTGGTCACTCAGGTTCTGACACTCTCAGGACACTGATCACTCAGGGTCTGACTCTCTTTGGACTCCGGTCGCCCAGGGTCTGATGATCTGGACACCGGTCACTCAG
Organism: Somniosus microcephalus; assembly: GCF_052327205.1. Lineage (NCBI taxonomy): Eukaryota > Metazoa > Chordata > Chondrichthyes > Squaliformes > Somniosidae > Somniosus > Somniosus microcephalus. Next base: position 181,598,758 of record NC_140998.1, read on the forward strand.
GTTCTGACTCTCTCTCTGGACACTGGTCACTCGTGGACTGCCTCTCCTTGGACACCAGTCACTCAGGTTCTTACTTTCTCTGGACACCAGTCACTCAGGGTCTGACTCACTCTGGACACTGGTCACTCAGGGCCTGACTCTCTCTGGACACTGGTCACTCAAGGTCTGACTCTCTCTGGACACCGGTCACTCAGTGTCTGACTCTCTCTGGATACTAGTCCCTCTGGGTCTGACTCTCTCTGGACACTGGGCACTCAGGGTCTGACTCTCTCTGGACACTGGTCACTCAGGGTCTGACTCTCTCTGGAATCCGGTCGCTCAGGGTCTGACTCTCTTTGGACTCCGGTCGCTCAGGGTCTGACTATCTGGAAACCAGTCTCTCAGGGTCTGCCACTTACTAGTCACCAGTCACTCAGGGTCTGACTCTTTCTGGACACCGGTCAAGCAGGGTCTGACTCTCTCTGGAATCTGGTCACTCAGGGTCTGACACTCTCTGGACACTGGTCACTCAGGGTCCGACTCTCTCTGAACACTGGTCACTCAGTGTCAGACTCTCTCTGGAAACCTGTCTCTGGGTCTGCTACTTACTAGTTACCAGTCACTCAGGGTCTGACTCTATCTGGACACCGGTCAAGCAGGGTCTGACTCTCTCTGGAATCCGGTCACCCAGGGTCTGACACTCTCTGGACACTGGTCACTCAGGGTCTGACTCTCTCTGAACACTGGTCATTCAGTGTCTGACTTTCACTGACAGCAGTTACTCAGTGTCTGACCCTCTCTGGACAGTGGTCACTCAGAGTCTGACCCTCTCTGGACATCGGTCACTCAGAGTCTGACTGTCTCTGGACACTGGTCACTCAGTGTCTGACTCTCTCTGGACACTGGTCACTCAGAGTCTGACCCTCTCTGGACATCGGTCACTCAGAGTCTGACTGTCTCTGGACACTGGTCACTCAGTGTCTGACTCTCTCTGGACACTGGTCACTCAGAGTCTGACTCTCTCTGGACATCGGTAACTCAGAGTCTGTCTGTCTCTGGCTTCGGGCAACTGTCTGTGTGGAGTATGCACATTCTCCCCGTGTTTGCGTGGGTTTTCTCCGGGTTCTCAGGTTTCCTCCCACAGTCCAAAGATGTGCGGGTTAGGTTGATTGGCTATGATAAATTGACCCTTAGTGTTAGGGGGATTAAATACGTGTGGTTACAGGGATAGGGTGGGATATGTGTTGGTGTTGGTGTAGTGGTTGCGGGGATCGGGTGGGATATGTGTAAGTGCAGGCTCGATGGGCCGAAACGGCCTCTATCTGCACTGTGGTGTTTCTGTGATTCTTTTCTGTGATTGGTCACTCAGGGTCTGACCCTCTCTGGACATTGGTCACTCAGAGTCTGAATCTCTCTGGACATTGGTCACTCAGGGTCTGACTCTCTTTGGACTCCGCTCGCTCAGGGTGTGACTCTCTCTGGACAATGGTCACTCAGGGGCTGAATCACTCTGGACACCAATCACTCAGGGTCTGACTCTCTCTGGACACCAGTCACTCAGGGTCTGACTCTCTCAGGACACCGGTCACTCAGTGACTGACTCTCTTTGGACACCGGTCACTCAGGGTCTGACTCTCTCTGGACACCGGTCACTCAGGGTCTGTCTCTCTCTCTGGACACTGGTCACTCGTGGACTGCCTCTCCTTGGACACCAGTCACTCAGGTTCTTACTTTCTCTGGACACCAGTCACTCAGGGTCTGACTCACTCTGGACACTGGTCACTCAGGGCCTGACTCTCTCTGGACACTGGTCACTCAAGGTCTGACTCTCTCTGGACACCGGTCACTCAGTGTCTGACTCTCTCTGGATACTAGTCCCTCTGGGTCTGACTCTCTCTGGACACTGGGCACTCAGGGTCTGACTCTCTCTGGACACTGGTCACTCAGGGTCTGACTCTCTCTGGAATCCGGTCGCTCAGGGTCTGACTCTCTTTGGACTCCGGTCGCTCAGGGTCTGACTATCTGGAAACCAGTCTCTCAGGGTCTGCCACTTACTAGTCACCAGTCACTCAGGGTCTGACTCTTTCTGGACACCGGTCAAGCAGGGTCTGACTCTCTCTGGAATCTGGTCACTCAGGGTCTGACACTCTCTGGACACTGGTCACTCAGGGTCCGACTCTCTCTGAACACTGGTCACTCAGTGTCAGACTCTCTCTGGAAACCTGTCTCTGGGTCTGCTACTTACTAGTTACCAGTCACTCAGGGTCTGACTCTATCTGGACACCAGTCACTCAGGGTCTGACTCTCTCTGGACACTGGTCACTCAGGTTCTGACTCTCTCTGGACACTGGTCACTCAGCTTCTGACACTCTCAGGACACTGATCACTCAGGGTCTGACTCTCTTTCGACTCCGGTCGCTCAGGGTCTGACGATCTGGACACTGGACACTCAGAGTCTGACTCTCACTGGACACCGATAGCTCAGGGTCTGACGATCTGCACACTGGTCACTCAGGTTCTGACACTCTCAGGACACTGATCACTCAGGGTCTGACTCTCTTTGGACTCCGGTCGCCCAGGGTCTGATGATCTGGACACCGGTCACTCAGGTTCTGACTCTCTCTCTGGACACTGGTCACTCGTGGACTGCCTCTCCTTGGACACCAGTCACTCAGGTTCTTACTTTCTCTGGACACCAGTCACTCAGGGTCTGACTCACTCTGGACACTGGTCACTCAGGGCCTGACTCTCTCTGGACACTGGTCACTCAAGGTCTGACTCTCTCTGGACACCGGTCACTCAGTGTCTGACTCTCTCTGGATACTAGTCCCTCTGGGTCTGACTCTCTCTGGACACTGGGCACTCAGGGTCTGACTCTCTCTGGACACTGGTCACTCAGGGTCTGACTCTCTCTGGAATCCGGTCGCTCAGGGTCTGACTCTCTTTGGACTCCGGTCGCTCAGGGTCTGACTATCTGGAAACCAGTCTCTCAGGGTCTGCCACTTACTAGTCACCAGTCACTCAGGGTCTGACTCTTTCTGGACACCGGTCAAGCAGGGTCTGACTCTCTCTGGAATCTGGTCACTCAGGGTCTGACACTCTCTGGACACTGGTCACTCAGGGTCCGACTCTCTCTGAACACTGGTCACTCAGTGTCAGACTCTCTCTGGAAACCTGTCTCTGGGTCTGCTACTTACTAGTTACCAGTCACTCAGGGTCTGACTCTATCTGGACACCGGTCAAGCAGGGTCTGACTCTCTCTGGAATCCGGTCACCCAGGGTCTGACACTCTCTGGACACTGGTCACTCAGGGTCTGACTCTCTCTGAACACTGGTCATTCAGTGTCTGACTTTCACTGACAGCAGTTACTCAGTGTCTGACCCTCTCTGGACAGTGGTCACTCAGAGTCTGACCCTCTCTGGACATCGGTCACTCAGAGTCTGACTGTCTCTGGACACTGGTCACTCAGTGTCTGACTCTCTCTGGACACTGGTCACTCAGAGTCTGACCCTCTCTGGACATCGGTCACTCAGAGTCTGACTGTCTCTGGACACTGGTCACTCAGTGTCTGACTCTCTCTGGACACTGGTCACTCAGAGTCTGACTCTCTCTGGACATCGGTAACTCAGAGTCTGTCTGTCTCTGGCTTCGGGCAACTGTCTGTGTGGAGTATGCACATTCTCCCCGTGTTTGCGTGGGTTTTCTCCGGGTTCTCAGGTTTCCTCCCACAGTCCAAAGATGTGCGGGTTAGGTTGATTGGCTATGATAAATTGACCCTTAGTGTTAGGGGGATTAAATACGTGTGGTTACAGGGATAGGGTGGGATATGTGTTGGTGTTGGTGTAGTGGTTGCGGGGATCGGGTGGGATATGTGTAAGTGCAGGCTCGATGGGCCGAAACGGCCTCTATCTGCACTGTGGTGTTTCTGTGATTCTTTTCTGTGATTGGTCACTCAGGGTCTGACCCTCTCTGGACATTGGTCACTCAGAGTCTGAATCTCTCTGGACATTGGTCACTCAGGGTCTGACTCTCTTTGGACTCCGCTCGCTCAGGGTGTGACTCTCTCTGGACAATGGTCACTCAGGGGCTGAATCACTCTGGACACCAATCACTCAGGGTCTGACTCTCTCTGGACACCAGTCACTCAGGGTCTGACTCTCTCAGGACACCGGTCACTCAGTGACTGACTCTCTTTGGACACCGGTCACTCAGGGTCTGACTCTCTCTGGACACCGGTCACTCAGGGTCTGTCTCTCTCTCTGGACACTGGTCACTCGTGGACTGCCTCTCCTTGGACACCAGTCACTCAGGTTCTTACTTTCTCTGGACACCAGTCACTCAGGGTCTGACTCACTCTGGACACTGGTCACTCAGGGCCTGACTCTCTCTGGACACTGGTCACTCAAGGTCTGACTCTCTCTGGACACCGGTCACTCAGTGTCTGACTCTCTCTGGATACTAGTCCCTCTGGGTCTGACTCTCTCTGGACACTGGGCACTCAGGGTCTGACTCTCTCTGGACACTGGTCACTCAGGGTCTGACTCTCTCTGGAATCCGGTCGCTCAGGGTCTGACTCTCTTTGGACTCCGGTCGCTCAGGGTCTGACTATCTGGAAACCAGTCTCTCAGGGTCTGCCACTTACTAGTCACCAGTCACTCAGGGTCTGACTCTTTCTGGACACCGGTCAAGCAGGGTCTGACTCTCTCTGGAATCTGGTCACTCAGGGTCTGACACTCTCTGGACACTGGTCACTCAGGGTCCGACTCTCTCTGAACACTGGTCACTCAGTGTCAGACTCTCTCTGGAAACCTGTCTCTGGGTCTGCTACTTACTAGTTACCAGTCACTCAGGGTCTGACTCTATCTGGACACCGGTCAAGCAGGGTCTGACTCTCTCTGGAATCCGGTCACCCAGGGTCTGACACTCTCTGGACACTGGTCACTCAGGGTCTGATTCTCTGAACACTGGTCATTCAGTGTCTGACTTTCACTGACAGCAGTTACTCAGTGTCTGACCCTCTCTGGACAGTGGTCACTCAGAGTCTGACCCTCTCTGGACATCGGTCACTCAGAGTCTGACTGTCTCTGGACACTGGTCACTCAGTGTCTGACTCTCTCTGGACACTGGTCACTCAGAGTCTGACCCTCTCTGGACATCGGTCACTCAGAGTCTGACTGTCTCTGGACACTGGTCACTCAGTGTCTGACTCTCTCTGGACACTGGTCACTCAGAGTCTGACTCTCTCTGGACATCGGTAACTCAGAGTCTGTCTGTCTCTGGCTTCGGGCAACTGTCTGTGTGGAGTATGCACATTCTCCCCGTGTTTGCGTGGGTTTTCTCCGGGTTCTCAGGTTTCCTCCCACAGTCCAAAGATGTGCGGGTTAGGTTGATTGGCTATGATAAATTGACCCTTAGTGTTAGGGGGATTAAATACGTGTGGTTACAGGGATAGGGTGGGATATGTGTTGGTGTTGGTGTAGTGGTTGCGGGGATCGGGTGGGATATGTGTAAGTGCAGGCTCGATGGGCCGAAACGGCCTCTATCTGCACTGTGGTGTTTCTGTGATTCTTTTCTGTGATTGGTCACTCAGGGTCTGACCCTCTCTGGACATTGGTCACTCAGAGTCTGAATCTCTCTGGACATTGGTCACTCAGGGTCTGACTCTCTTTGGACTCCGCTCGCTCAGGGTGTGACTCTCTCTGGACAATGGTCACTCAGGGGCTGAATCACTCTGGACACCAATCACTCAGGGTCTGACTCTCTCTGGACACCAGTCACTCAGGGTCTGACTCTCTCAGGACACCGGTCACTCAGTGGCTGACTCTCTTTGGACACCGGTCACTCAGGGTCTGACTCTCTCTGGACACCGGTCACTCAGGGTCTGTCTCACTCTGATGACCGGTCACTCAGGATCTGACTCTCTCTGAACACTAGTCAAGCAGGATCTGACTCTCTCCGGACACCGGTCCAGCAGGGTCTGACTCTCTCTGGACACTGGTCACTCAGGGTCTGACTCTCACTGACAGCAGTTACTCAGGGTTGGATGCTCTCTGGACAGTGGTCACAGATTTTGACTCTCTCTGGACACCGGTCACTCAGAGTCTGACCCTCTCTGGACATCAGTCTCTCAGAGTCTGACCCTCTCTGGACACTGGTCACTCAGGGTCTGACTCTGTCTGGACACCGGCCACTCATGGTCTGTCTCACTCTGAACACCGGTCACTCAGGATCTGACTCTCTCTGGACACTGGTCCAGCAGGGTCTGACTCTCTCTGGACACTGGTCAAGCAGGGTCTGGCGATTCTCTGGAAACTGGTCTTCTGTACCTGAATCTCTGGACACTGATCACTCAGGGTCTGACATTCTCTGGACACTGGTCACTCAGGGTCTGACTCTCACTGACAGCAGTTACTCAGAGTCTGACTCTCTCTGGACAGTGGTCACAGGGTCTGACTTTCTCTGGACATTGGTCACTCGGAGTGTGACCCTTTCTGGACATCGGTCGCTCAGAGTCTGACTCTCTCTGGACACCAGTCACTCAGGGTCTGACTCTCTCAGGACACCGGTCACTCAGTGACTGACTCTCTTTGGACACCGGTCACTCAGGGTCTGACTCTCTCTGGACACCGGTCACTCAGGGTCTGTCTCACTCTGATGACCGGTCACTCAGGATCTGACTCTCTCTGAACACTAGTCAAGCAGGATCTGACTCTCTCCGGACACCGGTCCAGCAGGGTCTGACTCTCTCTGGACACTGGTCACTCAGGGTCTGACTCTCACTGACAGCAGTTACTCAGGGTTGGATGCTCTCTGGACAGTGGTCACAGATTTTGACTCTCTCTGGACACCGGTCACTCAGAGTCTGACCCTCTCTGGACATCAGTCTCTCAGAGTCTGACCCTCTCTGGACACTGGTCACTCAGGGTCTGACTCTGTCTGGACACCGGCCACTCATGGTCTGTCTCACTCTGAACACCGGTCACTCAGGATCTGACTCTCTCTGGACACTGGTCCAGCAGGGTCTGACTCTCTCTGGACACTGGTCAAGCAGGGTCTGGCGATTCTCTGGAAACTGGTCTTCTGTACCTGAATCTCTGGACACTGATCACTCAGGGTCTGACATTCTCTGGACACTGGTCACTCAGGGTCTGACTCTCACTGACAGCAGTTACTCAGAGTCTGACTCTCTCTGGACAGTGGTCACAGGGTCTGACTTTCTCTGGACATTGGTCACTCGGAGTGTGACCCTTTCTGGACATCGGTCGCTCAGAGTCTGACTCTCTCTGGACACTGGTCACTCAGGGTCTGACTCTGTGGACTCTGGTCAGTCAGGGTTTGATTCTCACTGGACACTGGTCACTCAGGGTCTGATTCTCTCTGGTCACTGTGCACACAGGTTCTGACTCCCACCGGACACCGGCCACACAGTTACGGAGTATCTGGTCACGAGTCACTCATGGACTTCATTTTTCTGGACACCGGTCACTGAGGGTTTGACTCTGTCTGGACCTCGGTCACTCAGTATCTGAATCTCTGGACAATGGTCAATCAGGGTGTGACTCTCACTGGACACCGGTCACTCAGGGTCTGTCTCACTCTGATGACCGGTCACTCAGGATCTGATTCACTCTGGACACTGATCAAGCAGGGTCTTATTCTCTCTGGACACTCGTCTCTCTGGACCTAAATATCTGGACACTGGACACTCAGGGTCGGACTCTCTCTGGACACTGGTCACTCAGGGTCTGACTCTCTCTGGACACTGGTCACTCAGGTTCTGACACTTTCAGGACACTGATCACTCAGGGTCTGACTCTCTTTGGACTCCAGTCAATCAGGGTTTGACGATCTGGACACCGGTCACTCAGGGTCTGACTCTCACTGGACACTGGTCACTCAGGGTCTGACACTCTCTTGACACTGGTCACTCAGGTTCAGACTCTCTCTGGACACCAGTCTCTCAGGTCTGCCACTTACAGGTCACCAGTCACTCAGCGTCTGACTCTCTCTGGACACCGGTCACTCAGGGTCTGTCTCGCTCTGAAGACCAGTCACTCATGATCTGACTCTCTCTGGACACTGGTCAAGCAGGGTCTGATTCTCTCTGGACACCGGTCAAGCAGGGTCTGACTCTCTCTGGACACTAGTCACTCTGGACCTGAATCTCTGGACACTGGTCACTCAGGGTCGGACTCTCTCTGGACACTGGTCACTCAGGATCTTTCTCTCTCTGGACACTGGTCACTCACGTTCTGATACTTTCAGGACACAGATCACTCAGGGTCTGACTCTCTTTGGACTCCAGTCGCTCATGGCCTGACGATCTGGACACCGGTCACTCAGGCTCTGACTCTCACTGGACACTGGTCACTCAGGGTCTGACTCTCTCTTGACACTGGTCACTCAGGGTCAGACTCTCTCTGGACACCAGTCTCTCAGGTCTGCCACTTACAGGTCACCAGTCACTCAGGGTCTGGCTCTCACTGGACACCGGTCACTCAGGGTCTGTCTCACTCTGAAGACCGGTCACTCAGGATCTCACTCTCTTTGGACACTGGTCAACAGGGTCTGATTCTCTCTGGACACCAGTCAAGCAGGGTCTGACTCTCTCCGGACACTGGTCACTCTGGACCTGAATATCTGGACACTGGTCACTCTGGGTCCAAATCTCTGGACACAGGTCACTCATGGTCTGACTCTCTCTGGACCCCGGTCACTCAGGGTCTGACTCTTTCTGGACACCGGTCACACAAGGTCTGACGCTCTATGGACACTGGTCACTCAGGGTCAGACTCTCTCTGGACACCGGTCACTCAAGGTCAGAATCTCTCTGGACACCAGTCACTCAGGGCCTGTCTCTCTCTGGACACCCCTCACTCAGGGTCTGTCTCGCTCTGAAGACCGGTCACTCAGGATCTGACTCTCTCTGGACACTGGTCAAGCAGGGTCTGACTCTTTTTTGGCACCAGTCAAGCAGCGTCTGACTCACTCTGGACACTGGTCACTCAGGACTGACTCTCTCTGGACACCGGTCAAACTGGGTCTGACACGCTCAGGACATTGGTTACTCAGGATCTGACTCTCTGGACACTGATCAATCAGGGTTTGACTCACTCAGGGCACCGGTCATTCAGGGTCTGACTCTGTCTGGACACAGGTCACTCAAGGACTGAATCTCTGTACACTGGTCACTCAGGAACTGACTCTCTCTGGACACCAGTCACTCTGGGTCTGTCTCTCTCTGGGCACTTGTCACTCTGGGTCCAAATCTCTGGACACCGGTGACTCATGATCTGACTCTCTCCGGACACTGGTCACTCAGGGTCAGGCTCACTCTGGACACCAGTCACTCAGGGCCTCTCTCTCTCTGGACACCAGTCACTCAGCGTCTCACACTCCCAGGATACCCGTCACTCAGGGCCAGTCTCTCTCTGGACACCGGTCACTCTGTGTCTGTCTCGCTCTAAAGACTGGTCACTCCGGATCTGACTCTCTCCGGACACCAGTCAAGCAAGGTCTGACTCTCTCTGGAATCTGGTCAATCAGGGTCTGACACTCTCTGGACACTGGTCAGTCAGGGTCTGACTCTCTTTGGACACTGGTCACACAGTGTCTGACTCTCACTGGCAGCAGTTACTCAGGGTCTGACCCTCTCTGGACAGTGGTCACTCCCAGTCTGACCCTCTCTGGACATCGGTCACTCAGAGTCTGACTCTCTCTGGACATTGGTCACTCAGGGTCTGACACTCTCTGGACACTGATCACTCTGGGTCTGACTGTCTGAACTCTTGTCACTCAGGGTCTGACTCTCACTGGACACTGGTCACTCAGGGTCTGACTCTCTCTGGACACTGGGCACTCAGGTTCTTACCCCCACTGGACACAGGTCACACAGGTACTGACTATCTGGACACTAGTCTCTCATGGACTTTCTTTCTCTGGACACTGTTCACTCAGGTTCCAAGTCTCTGGGCTCCGGTCTCTGATGGTCTTACTCTATCTGGACCCCGGTCACTCAGTGTCTGAATCTCTGGACACCGGTCAATGAGGGTGTGACTCTTACTGGACACCAGTCACTCAGGGTCTGTCACACTCTGAAGACCGGTCACTCAGGATCTGATTCTCTCTGGACACTGGTCAAGCAGGGCCTCACTTTCTCTGGACACTGGTCACTCAGGGTCTGACTCTCTCTGGATACTGTTCACTCTGGGTCTGACTATCTCTGGACACTGGTCACTCAGGGTCTGGCTCTCTCTGGACATTGGTCACTCAGGGTCTGACTCTCTCTGGACTCCGGTCGCTCAGGGTCTGACGCTCTCTGGACACCGTTCACTCAGGTTCTGACTCTCTCTGTATACTGGTCACTCAGGGTCTGACTCTCACTGGACACCGGTCATTCAATTTCTGACTCTCTCTGGACACTGATCAAGCAGGGTCTGACTGTCTCTGGACACTGGTCAAGCAGGATCTGACTCTCTCTCGACACTAGTCACTCAGGGTCTGACTCTCTCTGGACACTGGTCAATCAGGGTCTGACCCTCTCTGGACACCGGTCTCTCAGGGACTGACTCTCTGGACACTATTCACTCCGGGTCTGAATCTCTCTGAACACCGGTTACTCAGGGACTAACTCTCTGGACACCAGTCACTCAGGGTCTGACTCTTTGGACACCGGTCACTCAGCATCTGACTCTCTCTGGACACTGGTCACTCAGGCTCTGACTCTCTCTGGACACCAGTCAAGCAGTGTCTGACTCTCTCTGGACACCTGTCACTCAGGGCCTGAGTCTCTCTCGACACTGGTCACTCAGGTTCTGACACACTCAGGACACTGGTCACCCTGGGTCTGACACACTCTGGACACTTGTCACTCTGGGTCTGACTCTCTCTGGACCCCGGTCCCTCAGGCTCTGACACTCTGGACACCGGTCACTCAGGGTCTGACTCTCACTGGACTCCGGTCACTCAGGGTCTGACTCTCTCTTGACACTGGTCACTCATGGTCAGACTCTCTCTGGACACCAGTCACTGATGTTCTGCCACTCTCTGGACACTGGTCACTTAGTGTCTGTCTAGCTCTTAAGACCGGTCACTCGTTATCTGACTCTCTCTGGAAACTGGTCAAGCAGGGTCTGACTTTCTCTGGACACCGGTCAAGAAGGGTCTGACTCTCTCTGCACACTGGTCACTCTGGACCTGAATCTCTGGACACTGATCACTCAGGGTCTGACACTCTCTGGACACTTGTCACTCAGGGTCTGATTTTCACTGACAGCAGTTACTCAGGGTTTGACTCTCTCTGGACAATGGTCACAGGGTCTGACTCTCTCTGGACACCGGTCACTCAGAGTCTGACCCTCTCTGGACATTGGTCATTCAGAGTCTGACTCTCTCTGGACACTGGCCTCTCAGGTTCTGTCTCTCTCTGGACACCGGTCGCTCAGGGTCTGACTCTCTCGGGACACTTGTCACTCAGGGTCTGACTCTCTTTGGACACTGGTCACTCAGTGTCTGACTCTCACTGACAGCAGTTACACAGGGTCTGACCCTCTCTGGACAGTGGTCACTCAGAGCCTGACCCTCTCTGGACATCGGTCACTCAGAGTCTGACTCTCCCTGGACACTGGTCACTCAGTGTCTGACAATCTGGTCACTTGTCACTCAGTGTCTGACTCTCTCTGGACATCGGTCACTCAGAGTCTGTCTCTCTCTGGACATTGGTCACTCAGGGTCTGACCCTCTCTGGACATTGATCACTCAGGTCTGACTCTCTGGACTCTGGTCACTCAGAGTCTGACAATCTGGTCACTGGTCACTCAGTGTCTGACTCCATCTGGACATTGGTCACTCAGAGTCTGTCTCTCTCTGGACATTGGTCACTCAGGGTCTGACCCTCTCTGGACATTGGTCACTCAGGGTCTGACTCTCTGGACTCTGGTCACTCAGGGTCTGACTCTCACTGGACACTGGTCACTCAGGGTCTGACTCTCTCTGGACACTGGTCACTCATGGACTTTCTTTTTCTGGACACCGGTCAATCAGGGTTTGATTCTCTCTGGACACTGTTCACTCTGGGTCCAAATCTCTGGCCACCGGTCTCTCATGGTCTGACGATCTGGACACCGGACACTCAGTGTCTGACACTCACTGGACACTGGTAGCTCAGGGTCTGACGATCTGGGCACTGGTCACTCAGGTTCTGACACTCTCAGGACACTGGTCACTCATGGACAGCCTCTCTTTGGACACTAGTCACTCAGGTTATTACTCTCTCTGGATACCAGTCACTCAGGGTCTGACTCACTCTGGACACTGGTCACTCAGGGCCTGACTCTCTCTGGACACTGGTCACTCAAGGTCTGACTCTCTCTGGACACCGGTCACTCAGGGTCTGACTCTCTCTGGACACTGGTCACTCATGGACTTTCATTTTCTGGACACCGGTCAATCAGGGTTTGACTCTCTCTCTGGACACTGGTCACTCTGGGTCCAAATCTCTGGCCACTGGTCTCTCATGGTCTGACTCTTTCTGGACCCGGTTACTCAGTGTCTGAATCTCTGGACACTGGTCAATCAGGGTGTGACTCTCACTGGACACCGGTCACTCAGGGTCTGTCTCACTCTGAAGACTGGTCACGCAGGATCTGATTCTCTCTGGACACTGGTCAAGCAGGGTTTGACTCTCTCTGGACACCGGTCACTCAGGGTCTGACTCTCTCTTGACACTGGTCATTCTGGACCTGAATCTCTGGACACTGGTCACTTAGCATCTGACTCTCACTGACAGCAGTTACTAAGGGTTTGCCTCTCTCTGGACACTGGTCACTCAGTGTCTGACTTTCTGGACACCTTTCACTCAGTGTCTGACTCTCTCTGGGCACTGGCCAATCAGGGTCTGACTCTCTTTGGACAGTGGTCACTCAGGGTCTGACTCTCTCTGGACACTGGTCACTCAGGGTCTGACTCACTCTGGACACTGGTCACTCAGGGTCTGACTCTCTCTGGACACTGGTCACTCAGGGTCTGACTCTCTCTGGACACCAGTCACTCAGGGTCTGACTCCCTCTGGACACTGGTCACTCAGGGTCTGACTCTCTCTGGACACTGGTCACTCAGCTTCTGACACTCTCAGGACACTGATCACTCAGGGTCTGACTCTCTTTCGACTCCGGTCGCTCAGGGTCTGACGATCTGGACACCGGACACTCAGGGTCTGACTCTCACTGGACACCGATAGCTCAGGGTCTGACGATCTGCGCACTGGTCACTCAGGTTCTGACACTCTCAGGACACTGATCACTCAGGGTCTGACTCTTTTTGGACTCCGGTCGCCCAGGGTCTGATGATCTGGACACCGGTCACTCAGGTTCTGACTCTCTCTCTGGACGCTGGTCACTCATGGACTGCCTCTCCTTGGACACCAGTCACTCAGGTTCTTACTCTCTCTGGACACCAGTCACTCAGGGTCTGACTCACTCTGGACACTGGTCACTCAGGGCCTGACTCTCTCTGGACACTGGTCACTCAAGGTCTGACTCTCTCCGGACACCGGTCACTCAGGGTCTGACTCTCTCTGGATACTAGTCCCTCTGGGTCTGACTCTCTCTGGACACTGGTCACTCAGGGTCTGACTCTCTCTGGACACTGGTCACTCAGGGTCTCACTCTCTCTGGAATCCGGTCGCTCAGGGTCTGACTCTCTTTGGACTCCGGTCACTCAGGGTCTGACTATCTGGACACCAGTCACTCAGGGTCTGACTCTCACTGGACAACGGTCACTCACGGTCTGACTCTCTCTTGACACTGGTCACTCAGGGTCAGACTCTCTCTGGAAACCAGTCTCTCAGGGTCTGCCACTTACTAGTCACCAGTCACTCAGGGTCTGATTCTATCTGGACACCGGTCAAGCAGGGTCTGACTCTCTCTGGAATCCAGTCACTCAGGGTCCGACACTCTCTGGACACTGGTCACTCAGGGTCTGACTCTCTCTGAACACTGGTCACTCAGGGTCAGACTCTCTCTGGACACTGGTCACTCAGGGTCTGACTCTCTGGACACTGGTCACTCAGGGTCTGACTCTCTCTGGACACCAGTCACTCAGGGTCTGACTCTCTCTGGACACTGGTCGCTCAGCTTCTGACACTCTCAGGACACTGATCACTCAGGGTCTGACTCTCTTTCGACTCCGGTCGCTCAGGGTCTGACGATCTGGACACTGGACACTCAGAGTCTGACTCTCACTGGACACCGATAGCTCAGGGTCTGACGATCTGCACACTGGTCACTCAGGTTCTGACACTCGCAGGACACTGATCACTCAGGGTCTGACTCTCTTTGGACTCCGGTCGCCCAGGGTCTGATGATCTGGACACCGGTCACTCAGGTTCTGACTCTCTCTCTGGACACTGGTCACTCGTGGACTGCCTCTCCTTGGACACCAGTCACTCAGGTTCTTACTCTCTCTGGACACCAGTCACTCAGGGTCTGACTCACTCTGGACACTGGTCACTCAGGGCCTGACTCTCTCTGGACACTGGTCACTCAAGGTGTGACTCTCTCTGGACACCGGTCACTCAGTGTCTGACTCTCTCTGGATACTAGTCCCTCTGGGTCTGACTCTCTCTGGACACTGGTCACTCAGGGTCTGACTCTCTCTGGACACTGGTCACTCAGGGTCTGACTCTCTCTGGAATCCGGTCGCTCAGGGTCTGACTCTCTTTGGACTCCGGTCGCTCAGGGTCTGACTATCTGGAAACCAGTCTCTCAGCGTCTGCCACTTACTAGTCACCAGTCACTCAGGGTCTGACTCTTTCTGGACACCGGTCAAGCAGGGTCTGACTCTCTCTGGAATCCGGTCACTCAGGGTCTGACACTCTCTGGACACTGGTCACTCAGGGTCTGACTCTCTCTGAACACTGGTCATTCAGTGTCTGACTCTCACTGACAGCAGTTACTCAGGGTCTGACCCTCTCTGGACAGTGGTCACTCAGAGTCAGACCCTCTCTGGACATCGGTCACTCAGAGTCTGACTGTCTCTGGACACTGTTCACTCAGTGTCTGACTCTCTCTGGACACTGGTCACTCAGAGTCTGACTCTCTCTGGACATCCGTCACTCAGAGTCTGACTGTCTCTGGACACTGGTCACTCAGTGTCTGACTCTCTCTGGACACTGGTCACTCAGAGTCTGACTCTCTCTGGACACTGGTCACTCAGATTCTGACCCACTCAGGACATCGGTCGCTCAGAGTCTGAAACTCTCTGGACACTGGTCACTCAGTGTCTGACTCTCTGGACACCTTTCACTCAGTGTCTGACTCTCTCTGGGCACTGGCCATTCAGGGTCTGACTCTCTTTGGACACTGGTCACTCAGGGTCTGATTCTCTCTGGACACCAGTCACTCAGGGTCTGACTCTCTCTGGACACTGGTCACTCAGGGTCTGACTCTCTCTGGACACTGGTCACTCAGGGTCTGACTCTCTCTGGACACTGGTCACTCAGGGTCTGACTCTCTCTGGACACCAGTCACTCAGGGTCTGACTCTCTCTGGACACTGGTCACTCAGGTTCTGACTCTCTCTGGACACTGGTCACTCAGCTTCTGACACTCTCAGGACACTGATCACTCAGGGTCTGACTCTCTTTCGACTCCGGTCGCTCAGGGTCTGACGATCTGGACACTGGACACTCAGAGTCTGACTCTCACTGGACACCGATAGCTCAGGGTCTGACGATCTGCACACTGGTCACTCAGGTTCTGACACTCTCAGGACACTGATCACTCAGGGTCTGACTCTCTTTGGACTCCGGTCGCCCAGGGTCTGATGATCTGGACACCGGTCACTCAGGTTCTGACTCTCTCTCTGGACACTGGTCACTCGTGGACTGCCTCTCCTTGGACACCAGTCACTCAGGTTCTTACTTTCTCTGGACACCAGTCACTCAGGGTCTGACTCACTCTGGACACTGGTCACTCAGGGCCTGACTCTCTCTGGACACTGGTCACTCAAGGTCTGACTCTCTCTGGACACCGGTCACTCAGTGTCTGACTCTCTCTGGATACTAGTCCCTCTGGGTCTGACTCTCTCTGGACACTGGTCACTCAGGGTCTGACTCTCTCTGGACACTGGTCACTCAGGGTCTGACTCTCTCTGGAATCCGGTCGCTCAGGGTCTGACTCTCTTTGGACTCCGGTCGCTCAGGGTCTGACTATCTGGAAACCAGTCTCTCAGGGTCTGCCACTTACTAGTCACCAGTCACTCAGGGTCTGACTCTTTCTGGACACCGGTCAAGCAGGGTCTGACTCTCTCTGGAATCTGGTCACTCAGGGTCTGACACTCTCTGGACACTGGTCACTCAGGGTCCGACTCTCTCTGAACACTGGTCACTCAGGGTCAGACTCTCTCTGGAAACCTGTCTCTGGGTCTGCGACTTACTAGTTACCAGTCACTCAGGGTCTGACTCTATCTGGACACCGGTCAAGCAGGGTCTGACTCTCTCTGGAATCCGGTCACCCAGGGTCTGACACTCTCTGGACACTGGTCACTCAGGGTCTGACTCTCTCTGAACACTGGTCATTCAGTGTCTGACTTTCACTGACAGCAGTTACTCAGTGTCTGACCCTCTCTGGACAGTGGTCACTCAGAGTCTGACCCTCTCTGGACATCGGTCACTCAGAGTCTGACTGTCTCTGGACACTGGTCACTCAGTGTCTGACTCTCTCTGGACACTGGTCACTCAGAGTCTGACCCTCTCTGGACATCGGTCACTCAGAGTCTGACTGTCTCTGGACACTGGTCACTCAGTGTCTGACTCTCTCTGGACACTGGTCACTCAGAGTCTGACTCTCTCTGGACATCGGTAACTCAGAGTCTGTCTGTCTCTGGCTTCGGGCAACTGTCTGTGTGGAGTATGCACATTCTCCCCGTGTTTGCGTGGGTTTTCTCCGGGTTCTCAGGTTTCCTCCCACAGTCCAAAGATGTGCGGGTTAGGTTGATTGGCTATGATAAATTGACCCTTAGTGTTAGGGGGATTAAATACGTGTGGTTACAGGGATAGGGTGGGATATGTGTTGGTGTTGGTGTAGGGGTTGCGGGGATCGGGTGGGATATGTGTAAGTGCAGGCTCGATGGGCCGAAACGGCCTCTATCTGCACTGTGGTGTTTCTGTGATTCTTTTCTGTGATTGGTCACTCAGGGTCTGACCCTCTCTGGACATTGGTCACTCAGAGTCTGAATCTCGCTGGACATTGGTCACTCAGGGTCTGACTCTCTTTGGACTCCGCTCGCTCAGGGTGTGACTCACTCTGGACACCAATCACTCAGGGTCTGACTCTCTCTGGACACCAGTCACTCAGGGTCTGACTCTCTCAGGACACCGGTCACTCAGTGACTGACTCTCTTTGGACACCGGTCACTCAGGGTCTGACTCTCTCTGGACACCGGTCACTCAGGGTCTGTCTCACTCTGATGACCGGTCACTCAGGATCTGACTCTCTCTGAACACTAGTCAAGCAGGATCTGACTCTCTCCGGACACTGGTCCAGCAGGGTCTGACTCTCTCTGGACACTGGTCACTCAGGGTCTGACTCTCACTGACAGCAGTTACTCAGGGTTGGATGCTCTCTGGACAGTGGTCACAGATTTTGACTCTCTCTGGACACCGGTCACTCAGAGTCTGACCCTCTCTGGACATCAGTCTCTCAGAGTCTGACCCTCTCTGGACACTGGTCACTCAGGGTCTGACTCTGTCTGGACACCGGCCACTCATGGTCTGTCTCACTCTGAACACCGGTCACTCAGGATCTGACTCTCTCTGGACACTGGTCCAGCAGGGTCTGACTCTCTCTGGACACTGGTCAAGCAGGGTCTGGCGATTCTCTGGAAACTGGTCACTCTGTACCTGAATCTCTGGACACTGATCACTCAGGGTCTGACATTCTCTGGACACTGGTCACTCAGGGTCTGACTCTCACTGACAGCAGTTACTCAGAGTCTGACTCTCTCTGGACAGTGGTCACAGGGTCTGACTTTCTCTGGACATTGGTCACTCGGAGTGTGACCCTTTCTGGACATCGGTCGCTCAGAGTCTGACTCTCTCTGGACACTGGTCACTCAGGGTCTGACTCTGTGGACTCTGGTCAGTCAGGGTTTGATTCTCACTGGACACTGGTCACTCAGGGTCTGATTCTCTCTGGTCACTGTGCACACAGGTTCTGACTCCCACCGGACACCGGCCACACAGTTACGGAGTATCTGGTCACGAGTCACTCATGGACTTCATTTTTCTGGACACCGGTCACTGAGGGTTTGACTCTGTCTGGACCTCGGTCACTCAGTATCTGAATCTCTGGACAATGGTCAATCAGGGTGTGACTCTCACTGGACACCGGTCACTCAGGGTCTGTCTCACTCTGATGACCGGTCACTCAGGATCTGATTCACTCTGGACACTGATCAAGCAGGGTCTGACTCTCTCTGGACACTGGTCACTCAGCGTCTGACTCTCTCTTGACACTGGTTACTCTGGTCCTGAATCTCTGGAGACTGGTCAGTCAGCATCTGACTCTCACTGACAGCAGTTACTCAGGATCTGTCCCTCTCTCTGGACATGGGTCGTTCAGAGTCTTACTCTCTCTGGACACTGGTCACTCAGGTTCTGACTCTCTCTGGACACCGGTCGCTCAGGGTCTGACTCTCTCTGGTAACTGGTCACTCAGGGTCTGACTCTCTTTGGACACTGGTCACTCAGTGTCTGACTCTCACTGACAGCAGTTACTCAGGGTCTGACCCTCTCTGGACAGTGGTCACTCAGAGTCTGACCCTCTCTGGACATCGGTCACTCAGAGTCTGTCTCTCTCTGGACATTGGTCACTCAGGGTCTGACCCTCTCTGGACATTGGTCACTCAGGGTCTGACTCTCTGGACTCTGATAACTCAGGGTCTGACTCTCACTGGACACTGGTCACTCATGGACTTTCTTTTTCTGAACACCGGTCAATCAGGGTTTGACTCTCTCTCTGGACACTGGTCACTCTGGGTCCAAATCTCTGGCCACTGTCTCTCATGGTCTGACTCTTTCTGGACCCCGGTTACTCAGTGTCTGAATCTCTGGACACCGGTCAATCAGGGTGTGACTCTCACTGGACACCGGTCACTCAGGGTCTGTCTCACTCTGAAGACCGGTCACGCAGGAACTGGTTCTCTCTGGACACTGGTCAAGCAGGGTCTGACTCTCTCTGGACACCGGTCACTCAGGATCTGACTCTCTCTTGACACTGGTCATTCTGGACCTGAATCTCTGGACACTGGTCACTTAGCGTCTGACTCTCACTGACAGCAGTTACTATGGGTTTGCCTCTCTCTGGACACTGGTCACTCAGGGTCTGACTCTCTCTGGACACTGGTCACTCAGATTCTGACCCACTCTGGACATCGGTCGCTCAGAGTCTGAAACTCTCTGGACACTGGTCACTCAGTGTCTGACTCTCTGGACACCTTTCACTCAGTGTCTGACTCTCTCTGGACACTGGTCAATCAGGGTCTGACTCTCTCTTGACACTAACCACTCAGGTTCTGTCTCGCTCTGAAGACCGGTCACCCAGGATCTGACTCTCTCTGGACACTGGCTAAGCAGGGTCTGTCTCTCTCTGGACACCAGTCAAGCAGGGTCTGACTCTCTCTGGACACTGGTAACTCTGGACCTGAATCTCTGGACAGTGGTCACTCTGGGTCCAAATCTCTGGACACCGGTCACTCATGGTCTGAATCTCTGGACCCCGGTCACTCAGTGTCTGACTCTCTCTGGAGACCTGTCACTCAGGGCCTGTCTCTCTCTGGACACCGCTCACTCAGGGTCTGTCTCGCTCTGAAGACCGGTCACTCAGGATCTGACTCTCTCTGGACACTGCTCAAGCAGGGTCTGACTCTCTCTGGACACCATTCAAGCAGGGCCTGACTCTCTTTGGACACTGGTCACTCAAGGTCTGACTCTCTCTGGACAGCGGTCACTCAGGATCTGACTCTCTCTGGACACTGGTCAAGCAGGGTCTGACTCTCTCTGGACACCATTCAAGCAGGGTCTGACTCGCCTGGACACTGGTCACTCAGGGTCTGCCTCTCTGTGGACACCGTCACCCTGGGCCTGACACTCTCAGGACACTGGTCACTCAGGATCTGACTCTCTGGACACCGATCTCTCAGGGTCTGACTCTCTCAGGGCACAGGTCATTCAGGGTTTGACTCTCTCTGGTCACCGGTCACTCAAGGACTGATTCTCTGGACACCGGTCAGTCAGGGAGTGATTCTCTGGACACCAGTCACTCAGGGTCTGACTCTCTCTGGAAACTTGTCACTCATGGTCTGACTCTCTCTGAACACTGGTCACTCAGTGTCAGGCTCGCACTGGACACCAGTCACTCTGGGTCTGTCTTGCTCTGAAGACCAGTCACACAGGATCTGACTCTCTTCGGACACCGTTCAAGTCGGGTCTGACTCTCTCTGGACTCCAGTCACTCAGGGTCTGACACTCTCTCGACACTGGTCACCCAGGGTCTGCCGCGCTCTGGTCACTGGTCACTCAGTGGCTGACTCTCACTGACAGCAGTTACTCAGGGTCTGACCCTCTCTGGACAGTGTTCACTAAGAGTCTGACCCTCTCTGGACATCGGTCACTCAGAGTCTGACTCTCTCTGTACACTGGTCACTCAGTGTCTGACTCTCTCTGGACACTGGTCACTCAGAGTCTGACTCTCTCTGGACATCTATCACTCAGAGTCTTTCTCTCTCTGGACATTGGTCACTCAGGGTCTGACCCTCTCTGGACATTGGTCACTCAGGGTCTGATGCTCTCTGGACACTGATTACTCAGTGTAAGACTCTCTTTTGACGCTGGTCGCTCAGGGTCTGACCCTGTCTGGACAGTGGTCACTCAGAGTCTGACTCTCTCTGGACACCGGTCACTCAGAGTCTGACTTTCTCAGGACATTGGGCACTCAGGGTCTGACTCTCTCTGGACACTGGACACTCAGGTTCTGACACTCTCAGGACACTGATCAATCAGCGTCTGACTCTCTTTGGACTCCGGTCTCTCAGGGTCTGACGATCTGGACAACGGTGACTCATGGTCTGACTCTCACTGGACACCGGTCACTCAGGGTCTGACTCTCTTTTGACACTTGTCAATCAGGGTCAGGCTCACTCTGGACACTGGTCACTCAGGGCCTGACTCTCTCTGGACACTGGTCACTCAAGGTCTGACTCTCTCTGGACACTGTTCACTCAGGGTCTGATTCACTGGACACTGATCACTCAGGGTCTGACTCTCTTTGGACTCCGGTCGCTCAGGGTCTGACTCTCACTGGACAGCGGTCACTCAGGGTCTGACTCTCACTTGACACTGGTCACGCAGGTTCGGTCTCGCTCTGAAGACCGGTCACTCTGGATCTGACTCTCTCTGGACACTGGTTAAGCAGGGTCTGACTCTCTCTGGACACCATTCAAGCAGGGTCTGACTCGCTCTGGACACTGGTCACTCAGGGTCTGACTCTCTGTGGACACCATCACCCTCGGTCTGACACTCTCAGGACACTGGTCACTCAGGATCTGACTCTCTGGACAGCGATCTCTCAGTGTCTGACTCTCTCAGGGCACAGGTCATTCAGGGTTTGACTCTCTCTGGTCACCGGTCACTCAAGGACTGATTCTCTGGACACCGGTCAGTCAGGGAGTGATTCTCTGGACACCAGTCACTCAGGGTCTGACTCTCTCTGGACACTTATCACTCAGGGTCTGAATCTCTCTGGACACTTGTCACTCTGGGTCCAAATCTCTGGACACCAGTCACTCATGGTCTGACTCTCTCTGGACACTGGTCACTCAGTGTCAGGCTCGTGCTGGACACCAGTCACTCTGGGTCTGTCTCGCTCTGAAGACCAGTCACACAGGATCTGACTCTCTTCGGACACCGTTCAAGTAGGGCCTGACTCTCTCTGGACTCCAGTCACTCAGGGTCTGACACTCTCTGGACACTGGTCACCCAGGGTCTGCCACGCACTGGACACTGGTCACTGACAGCAGTTACTCAGGGTCTGACCCTCTCTGGACAGTGTTCACTAAGAGTCTGACCCTCTCTGGACATCGGTCACTCAGAGTCTGACTCTCTCTGGACACTGGTCACTCAGTGTCTGACTCTCTCTGGACACTGGTCACTCAGAGTCTGACTCTCTCTGTTCATCTATCACTCAGAGTCTGTCTCTCTCTGGACATTGGTCACTCAGGGTCTGACCCTCTCTGGACATTGGTCACTCAGGGTCTGATGCTCTCTGGACACTGATCACTCAGTGTCAGACTCTCTTTTGACGCTGGTCGCTCAGGGTCTGACCCTCTCTGGACAGCGGTCAATCAGAATCTGACTCTCTCTGGACATCGGTCACTCAGAGTCTGACTTTCTCTGGACATTGGGCGCTCAGGGTCTGACTCTCTCTGGACACTGGACACTCAGGTTCTGACACTCTCAGGACACTGATCAATCAGGGTCTGACTCTCTTTGGACTCCGGTCGCTCAGTGTCTGACGATCTGGACAACGATGACTCATGGTCTGACTCTCACTGGACACCGGTCACTCAGGGTCTGACTCTCGCTTGACACTGGTCAATCAGGGTCAGGCTCACACTGGACACTGGTCACTCAGGGCGTGATTCTCTCTGGACACTGGTCACTCAAGGTCTGACTCTCTCTGGGCACTGTTCACTCACGGTCTGATTCTCTGGACATTGGTCACTCAGTGTCTGACGCTCTCTGGACACTGGACACTCAGGTTCTGTCACTCTCAGGACACTGATCACTCAGGGTCTGACTCTCTTTGCACTCCGGTCGCTCAGGGTCTGACTCTCACTGGACAGCGGTCACTCAGGATCTGACTCTGACTTGACACTGGTCACGCAGGTTCGGTCTCGCTCTGAAGACCGGTCACTCTGGATCTGACTCTCTCTGGACACTGGTTAAGCAGGGTCTGACTCTCTCTGGACACCAGTCAAGCAGGGTCTGACTCTCTCTGGACACTGGTCACTCTGGACCTGAATCTCTGGACACTGGTCACTCTGGTTCCAAATCTCTGGACTCCGGTCACTCATGGTCTGAATCTCTGGACCCCAGTCACTCAGTGTCTGACTCTTTCTGGAGACCAGTCACTCAGGTCCTGTCTCTCTCTGGACACCCCTCACTCAGGGTCTGTCTCACTCTGAAAAACTCAGGATCTGACTCTCTCTGGACACTGGTCAAGCAGGGTCTGACTCTCTCTGGACACCGTTCAAGCAGGGCCTGACTCTCTCTGGACACTGGTCACTCAAGGTCTGACTCTCTCTGGACACCGGTCACTCAGGGTCTGACTCTCTCTGGACCCCAGTCACTCAGTGTCTGACTCTTTCTGGAGACCAGTCACTCAGGTCCTGTCTCTCTCTGGACACCCCTCACTCAGGGTCTGTCTCACTCTGAAAAACTCAGGATCTGACTCTCTCTGGACACTGGTCAAGCAGGGTCTGACTCTCTCTGGACACCGTTCAAGCAGGGCCTGACTCTCTCTGGACACTGGTCACTCAAGGTCTGACTCTCTCTGGACACCGGTCACTCAGGCTCTGACACTCTCAGGACACTGATCACTCAGGGCCTGACTCTCTTTGGACTCCGGTCGCTCAGGGTCTGACGATCTGGACACCGGTCACTCAGGGTCTGTCTCTTACTGGACACCGGTCACTCAGGGTCTGACTCTCTCTTGACACTGGTCATTCAGGTTCTGTCTTGCTCTGAAGACTGGTCACTCAGGATCTGACTCTCTCTGGACACTGGTTAAGCAGGGTCTGACTCTCTCTGGACACTGGTCACTCAGGCTCTGACTCTATCTGGTCACCAGTCGCTCAGGCCCTGACTCGCTCCGTGCACCAGTCACTCAGTGTCTGACTCTCTGTGGACACCAGTCACTCAGGGTCTGACTCTCTGGACCCCAGTCACTCAGGGCCTTTGTCTCTCTGGACACCGGTAACTCAGGGCCTGAATCTCTCTGGACACCGGTCACTCAGTGTCTGACTCTCTGGACACCAGTCACTCAGTGTCTGACTCTCTCTGGACACTGGTCACTCAGGGTCTGACTCTCTCTGGACACTGGTCACTCTGGACCTGAATCTCTGGACACTGGTCACTCTGGGTCCAAATCTCTGGACTCCGGTCACTCATGGTCAGAATCTCTGGACCCTGGTCACTCAGGGTCTGACTCTCTCTGGAGACCAGTCACTCGGGGCCTGTCTCTCTCTGGACACCCCTCACTCATGGTCTGTCTCGCTCTGAATACCGGTCACTCAGGATCTGACTCTCTCTGGACACTGGTCAAGCAGGGACTGACTCTCTCTGGACACCGTTCAAGCAGGGCCTGACTCTCTCTGGACACTGGTCACTCAAGGTCTGACTCTCTCTGGACACCGGTCACTCAGGATCTGACTCTCTCTGGACACTGGTCACTCGGGGTCTGCCTCTCTCTGGACACTGGACACTCAGGTTCTGACGCTCTCAGGACACTGATCACTCAGGGTCTGACTCTCTTTGGACTCCGGTCACTCAGGGTCTGACGATCTGGACACCGGTCACTCAGGGTCTGACTCTCACTGGACACCGGTCACTCAGAGTCTGTCTCTTTCTGGACATTGGTCACCCAGGGTCTGACCCTCTCTGGACATCAGTCACTCAGCATCTGACTCTCCCAGGACACTGGTCACTCAGGGACTGACTCTCTCTGGACACTGTTCACTCAGGTTCTGGCTCTCTTTGGACTCCGGTCACTCAGGGTCTGACTCTCTCTGGACACCGGTCACTCAGGATATGACTCTCTCTGGAAACCAGTCACTCAGCATCTGACTCTCCCAGGACACCGGTCACTCAGAGACTGACTCTCTCTGGACACCGATCACTCATGGTCTGACTCTCTCTGGACACCGGTCACTCAGGATATGACTCTCTCTGGAAACCAGTCACTCAGGGTCTGACTCTCCCAGGACACCAGTCACTCAGGGACTGACTCTCTCTGGACACCGATCACTCAGGGTCTGACTCTCTCTGGACACCAATCACTCAGGATCTGACTCTGTCTGGACACTGGTCACTCAGGGTCTGATTCTCTGTGGACACTGGTTACTCAGGTTGTGACCAACACCGGACACAGGTCTCACAGGTACTGACTATCTGGACACTGGTCACTCACTGGTCACCAATCACTCAGGGTCTGACTTCACTGGACACCGGTCACTCAGGGTCTGTGTCACTCTGAAGTCCGGTCACTCAGGATCTGACTCTCTCTGGACACTCGTCAAGCAGGGTCTGACTCTCTCTGGACACCGGTCAAGCAGGGTCTGACTCTTTCTGGACACTGGTCACTCTGGTCCTGAATCTCTGGACACTGATCACTCAGGATCTTACACTCTCTGGACACTGGTCACTCAGGGCCTAACTCTCACTGAAAGCATTTACTCAGGGTCTGACTCTCTCTGGACAGTGGTCACAGGGTCTGACTCTCTCTGGCACTGTTCACTCTGAATCTGACCCTCGCTGGACATCGGTCGCTCAGAGTCTGACTCTCTCTGGACACTGATCACTCAGGGTCTGACTCTCTTTGGACTCCGATCGCTCAGGGTCTGATGATCTGGACACCGGTCACTCAGGGTCTGACTCTCACTGGACACTGGTCGCTCAGGGACTGACTCTCTCTTGACACTAACCACTCAGGTTCTGTCTCGCTCTGAAGACCGGTCACCCAGGATCTGACTCTCTCTGGACACTGGCTAAGCAGGGTCTGTCTCTCTCTGGACACCAGTCAAGCAGGGTCTGACTCTCTCTGGACACTGGTAACTCTGGACCTGAATCTCTGGACAGTGGTCACTCTGGGTCTGATTCACTGGACACTGGTCACTCAGTGTCTGACTCTCTCTGGACACTGGACACTCAGGTTCTGTCACTCTCAGGACACTGATCACTCAGGGTCTGACTCTCTTTGGACTCCGGTCGCTCAGGGTCTGACTCTCACTGGACAGCGGTCACTCAGGGTCTGACTCTCACTTGACACTGGTCACGCAGGTTCGGTCTCGCTCTGAAGACCGGTCACTCTGGATCTGACTCTCTCTGGACACTGGTTAAGCAGGGTCTGACTCTCTCTGGACACCAGTCAAGCAGGGTCTGACTCTCTCTGGACACTGGTCACTCTGGACCTGAATCTCTGGACACTGGTCACTCTTGGTCCAAATCTCTGGACTCCGGTCACTCATGGTCTGAATCTCTGGACCCCAGTCACTCAGTGTCTGACTCTTTCTGGAGACCAGTCACTCAGGTCCTGTCTCTCTCTGGACATCCCTCACTCAGGGTCTGTCTCGCTCTGAAAACCGGTCACTTAGGATCTGACTCTCTCTGGACACTGGTCAAGCAGGGTCTGACTCTCTCTGGACACCATTCAAGCAGGGCCTGACTCTCTCTGGACAAGGTCACTCAAGGTCTGACTCTCACTGGACACCGGTCGCTCAGGGTCTGATGATCTGGACACCGGTCACTCAGGGTCTGGCTCTCACTGGACACTGGTCGCTCAGGGACTGACTCTCTCTTGACACTAACCACTCAGGTTCTGTCTCGCTCTGAAGACCGGTCACCCAGGATCTGACTCTCTCTGGACACTGGCTAAGCAGGGTCTGTCTCTCTCTGGACACCAGTCAAGCAGGGTCTGACTCTCTCTGGACACTGGTAACTCTGGACCTGAATCTCTGGACAGTGGTCACTCTGGGTCCAAATCTCTGGACACCGGTCACTCATGGTCTGAATCTCTGGACCCCGGTCACTCAGTGTCTGACTCTCTCTGGAGACCTGTCACTCAGGGCCTGTCTCTCTCTGGACACCGCTCACTCAGGGTCTGTCTCGCTCTGAAGACCGGTCACTCAGGATCTGACTCTCTCTGGACACTGCTCAAGCAGGGTCTGACTCTCTCTGGACACCATTCAAGCAGGGCCTGACTCTCTCTGGACACTGGTCACTCAAGGTCTGACTCTCTCTGGACAGCGGTCACTCAGGATCTGACTCTCTCTGGACACTGGTCAAGCAGGGTCTGACTCTCTCTGGACACCATTCAAGCAGGGTCTGACTCGCCTGGACACTGGTCACTCAGGGTCTGCCTCTCTGTGGACACCGTCACCCTGGGTCTGACACTCTCAGGACACTGGTCACTCAGGATCTGACTCTCTGGACACCGATCTCTCAGGGTCTGACTCTCTCAGGGCACAGGTCATTCAGGGTTTGACTCTCTCTGGTCACCGGTCACTCAAGGACTGATTCTCTGGACACCGGTCAGTCAGGGAGTGATTCTCTGGACACCAGTCACTCAGGGTCTGACTCTCTCTGGAAACTTGTCACTCATGGTCTGACTCTCTCTGAACACTGGTCACTCAGTGTCAGGCTCGCACTGGACACCAGTCACTCTGGGTCTGTCTTGCTCTGAAGACCAGTCACACAGGGTCTGACTCTCTTCGGACACTGTTCAAGTCGGGTCTGACTCTCTCTGGACTCCAGTCACTCAGGGTCTGACACTCTCTCGACACTGGTCACCCAGGGTCTGCCGCGCTCTGGTCACTGGTCACTCAGTGGCTGACTCTCACTGACAGCAGTTACTCAGGGTCTGACCCTCTCTGGACAGTGTTCACTAAGAGTCTGACCCTCTCTGGACATCGGTCACTCAGAGTCTGACTCTCTCTGTACACTGGTCACTCAGTGTCTGACTCTCTCTGGACACTGGTCACTCAGAGTCTGACTCTCTCTGGACATCTATCACTCAGAGTCTTTCTCTCTCTGGACATTGGTCACTCAGGGTCTGACCCTCTCTGGACATTGGTCACTCAGGGTCTGATGCTCTCTGGACACTGATTACTCAGTGTAAGACTCTCTTTTGACGCTGGTCGCTCAGGGTCTGACCCTGTCTGGACAGTGGTCACTCAGAGTCTGACTCTCTCTGGACACCGGTCACTCAGAGTCTGACTTTCTCAGGACATTGGGCACTCAGGGTCTGACTCTCTCTGGACACTGGACACTCAGGTTCTGACACTCTCAGGACACTGATCAATCAGCGTCTGACTCTCTTTGGACGCCGGTCTCTCAGGGTCTGACGATCTGGACAACGGTGACTCATGGTCTGACTCTCACTGGACACCGGTCACTCAGGGTCTGACTCTCTTTTGACACTTGTCAATCAGGGTCAGGCTCACTCTGGACACTGGTCACTCAGGGCCTGACTCTCTCTGGACACTGGACACTCAAGGTCTGACTCTCTCTGGACACTGTTCACTCAGGGTCTGATTCACTGGACACTGGTCACTCAGTGTCTGACTCTCTCTGGACACTGGACACTCAGGTTCTGTCACTCTCAGGACACTGATCACTCAGGGTCTGACTCTCTTTGGACTCCGGTCGCTCAGGGTCTGACTCTCACTGGACAGCGGTCACTCAGGGTCTGACTCTCACTTGACACTGGTCACGCAGGTTCGGTCTCGCTCTGAAGACCGGTCACTCTGGATCTGACTCTCTCTGGACACTGGTTAAGCAGGGTCTGACTCTCTCTGGACACCAGTCAAGCAGGGTCTGACTCTCTCTGGACACTGGTCACTCTGGACCTGAATCTCTGGACACTGGTCACTCTTGGTCCAAATCTCTGGACTCCGGTCACTCATGGTCTGAATCTCTGGACCCCAGTCACTCAGTGTCTGACTCTTTCTGGAGACCAGTCACTCAGGTCCTGTCTCTCTCTGGACACCCCTCACTCAGGGTCTGTCTCGCTCTGAAAACGGGTCACTCAGGATCTGACTCTCTCTGGACACTGGTCAAGCAGGGTCTGACTCTCTCTGGACACCATTCAAGCAGGGCCTGACTCTCTCTGGACAAGGTCACTCAAGGTCTGACTCTCTCTGGACACCGGTCACTCAGGGTCTGACTCTCTCTGGACACTGGTCACTCAGGGTCTGACTCGCTCTGGACACTGGACACTCAGGTTCTGACGCTCTCAGGACACTGATCACTCAGGGTCTGACTCTCTTTGGACTCCGGTCGCTCAGGGTCTGACGATCTGGACACCGGTCACTCAGGGTCTGACTCTTACTGGACACCGGTCACTAAGGGTCTGACTCTCTCTTGACACTGGTCATTCAGGTTCTGTCTTGCTCTGAAGACCGGTCACTCAGGATCTGACTCTCTCTGGACATTGGTTAAGCAACGTCTGACTCTCTCTGGGCACCGGTCAAGCAGGGTCTGACTCTCTCTGGACACTGGTCACTCTGGACCTGAATCTCTGGACACTGGTCACTCTGAGTCCAAATCTCTGGACACCGGTCACTCATGGTCAGAATCTCTGGACCCTGGTCACTCAGGGTCTGACTCTCTCTGGAGACCAGTCACTCGGGGCCTGTCTCTCTCTGGACACCCCTCACTCAGGGTCTGTCTCGCTCTGAAAACCGGTCACTCAGGGTCTGACTCTCTCTGGACACTGGTCAAGCAGGGTCTGACTCTCTCTGGACACCGTTCAAGCAGGGCCTGACTCTCTCTGGACACTGGTCACTCAAGGTCTGACTCTCTCTGGACACAGGTCACTCAGGGTCTGACTCTCTCTGGACACTGGTCACTCAGGGTCTGTCTCTCTCTGGACACTGGACACTCAGGTTCTGACGCTCTCAGGACTCTGATCACTCAGGGTCTGACTCTCTTTGGACTCTGGTCACTCGGGGTCTGACGATCTGGACACCCGTCACTCAGGGTCTGACTCTCAATGTACACCGGTCACTCATAGTCTGTCTCTCTCTGGACATTGGTCACTCAGGGTCTGACCCTCTCTGGACACTGATCACTCAGTGTCTGACTCTCTCTGGACACTGGACACTCAGGTTCTGTCACTCTCAGGACACTGATCACTCAGGGTCTGACTCTCTTTGGACTCCGGTCGCTCAGGGTCTGACTCTCACTGGACAGCGGTCACTCAGGGTCTGACTCTCACTTGACACTGGTCACGCAGGTTCGGTCTCGCTCTGAAGACCGGTCACTCTGGATCTGACTCTCTCTGGACATTGGTTAAGCAGGGTCTGACTCTCTCTGGACACCAGTCAAGCAGGGTCTGACTCTCTCTGGACACTGGTCACTCTGGACCTGAATCTCTGGACACTGGTCACTCTTGGTCCAAATCTCTGGACTCCGGTCACTCATGGTCTGAATCTCTGGACCCCAGTCACTCAATGTCTGACTCTTTCTGGAGACCAGTCACTCAGGTCCTGTCTCTCTCTGGACACCCCTCACTCAGGGTCTGTCTCGCTCTGAAAACGGGTCACTCAGGATCTGACTCTCTCTGGACACTGGTCAAGCAGGGTCTGACTCTCTCTGGACACCATTCAAGCAGGGCCTGACTCTCTCTGGACAAGGTCACTCAAGGTCTGACTCTCTCTGGACACCGGTCACTCAGGGTCTGACTCTCTCTGGACACTGGTCACTCAGGGTCTGACTCGCTCTGGACACTGGACACTCAGGTTCTGACGCTCTCAGGACACTGATCACTCAGGGTCTGACTCTCTTTGGACTCCGGTCGCTCAGGGTCTGACGATCTGGACACCGGTCACTTAGGGTCTGACTCTTACTGGACACCGGTCACTAAGGGTCTGACTCTCTCTTGACACTGGTCATTCAGGTTCTGTCTTGCTCTGAAGACCGGTCACTCAGGATCTGACTCTCTCTGGACACTGGTTAAGCAGCGTCTGACTCTCTCTGGACACCGGTCAAGCAGGGTCTGACTCTCTCTGGACACTGGTCACTCTGGACCTGAATCTCTGGACACTGGTCACTCTGAGTCCAAATCACTGGACACCGGTCACTCATGGTCAGAATCTCTGGACCCTGGTCACTCAGGGTCTGACTCTCTCTGGAGACCAGTCACTCGGGGCCTGTCTCTCTCTGGACACCCCTCACTCAGGGTCTGTCTCGCTCTGAAAACCGGTCACTCAGGGTCTGACTCTCTCTGGACACTGGTCAAGCAGGGTCTGACTCTCTCTGGACACCGTTCAAGCAGGGCCTGACTCTCTCTGGACACTGTTCACTCAAGGTCTGACTCTCTCTGGACACCGGTCACTCAGGGTCTGACTCTCTCTGGACACTGGTCACTCAGGGTCTGTCTCTCTCTGGACACTGGACACTCAGGTTCTGATGCTCTCAGGACACTGATCACTCAGGGTCTGACTCTCTTTGGACTCTGGTCACTCGGGGTCTGACGATCTGGACACCCGTCACTCATGGTCTGTGTCTCAATGTACACCGGTCACTCATAGTCTGTCTCTCTCTGGACATTGGTCACTCAGGGTCTGACCCTCTCTGGACACTGATCACTCAGTGTCTGACTCTCTTTGGACTCCGGTCACTCAGGGTCTGACTCTCTCTGGACACTGGTCACTCAGGATCTGACTCTCTCTGGAAACCAGTCACTCAGCGTCTGACTCTCCCAGGACACCGGTCACTCAGGGACTGACTCTCTCTGGACACCGATCACTCAGGGTCTGACTCTCTCTGGACACCGGTCATTCAGGTTCTGAATCTCTCTTAACACCAGTCACTCAGGGTCTGACACTCTGGACACCGGTCACTCTGCATCTGATGCTCTCTGGACACTGGTCACTCAGTGTCTGAATTTCACTGTTAGCAGTTACTCAGGGTCTGACCCTCTCTGGACAGTGGTCACTCAGAGTCTGACCCTCTCTGGACATCGGTCACTCAGAGTCTGACTCTCTCTGGACATTGGGCAATCAGGGTCTGACCCTCTCTCGACACTGATCACTCAGGGTCTGACTCTCTTTGGACTCCGGTCGCTCAGGTTCTGACTCTCTCAGGACACCGGTCACTCAGGGTCTGACTTTCTCTGGACACCAGTCACTCAGTGTCTGACTCTTTCAGGACACAGTTCACTCAGGGACTGAATCTCTGGACACCAGTCACTCAGGGTCTGAATCTCTCGGAACACCGGTCACTCAGGGACTGACTCTCTGGACACCAGTCACTCAGGGTCTGACTCTCTGGACACCGGTCACTCAGCATCTGTCGCTCTCTGGACACTGCTCACTCAGGGTCTGACTCTCTCCGGTCACTCAGGCGCTGACTCTCTCTGGACACCAGTCACGCAGGGTCTGGCTCTCTCTGGACACTGGTCACTCAGGCTCTGACTCTATCTGGACACCAGTCGCTCAGGCCCTGACTCGCTCCGTGCACCAGTCACTCAGTGTCTGACTCTCTGTGGACACCAGTCACTCAGGGTCTGACTCTCTGGACCCCAGTCACTCAGGGCCTTTGTCTCTCTGGACACCGGTAACTCAGGGCCTGAATCTCTCTGGACACCGGTCACTCAGTGTCTGACTCTCTGGACACCAGTCACTCAGTGTCTGACTCTCTCTGGACACTGGTCACTCAGGGTCTGACTCTCTCTGGACACTGATCACTCAGGGTCTGACTCTCTCTGGACACCGGTCACTCAGTGTCTGACTCTCTGGACACCTGTCACTCAGTGTCTGACTCTCTCTGGACACTGGTCACTCAGGGTCTGACTCTCTCTGGACACTGGTCACTCAGGGTCTGACTCTCTCTGGACACCAATCACTCAGGATCTGACTCTCTCTGGACACTGGTCACTCAGGGTCTGATTCTCTGTGGACACTGGTTACTCATGTTGTGACCAACACCGGACACAGGTCTCACAGGTACTGACTATCTGGACACTGGTCACTCACTGGTCACCAGTCACTCAGGGTCTGACTTCTCTGGACACCGGTCACTCAGGGTCTGTGTCACTCTGAAGACCGGTCACTCAGGATCTGACTCTCTCTGGACACTCGTCAAGCAGGGTCTGACTCTCTCTGGACACCGGTCAAGCAGGGTCTGACTCTTTCTGGACACTGGTCACTCTGGTCCTGAATCTCTGGACACTGATCACTCAGGATCTTACACTCTCTGGACACTGGTCACTCAGGGCCTGACTCTCACTGACAGCATTTACTCAGGGTCTGACTCTCTCTGGACAGTGGTCACAGGGTCTGACTCTCTCTGGCACTGTTCACTCTGAATCTGACCCTCGCTGGACATCGGTCGCTCAGAGTCTGACTCTCTCTGGACACTGATCACTCAGGGCCTGACTCTCTTTGGACTCCGGTCGCTCAGGATCTGACTCTCTGGACACCGATCTCTCAGGGTCTGACTCTCTCAGGGCACAGGTCATTCAGGGTTTGACTCTCTCTGGTCACCGGTCACTCAAGGACTGATTCTCTGGACACCGGTCAGTCAGGGAGTGATTCTCTGGACACCAGTCACTCAGGGTCTGACTCTCTCTGGACACTTGTCACTCAGGGTCTGAATCTCTCTGGACACTTGTCACTCTGGGTCCAAATCTCTGGACACCGGTCACTCATGGTCTGACTCTCTCTGGACACTGGTCACTCTGGGTCAGGCTCGCACTGGACACCAGTCACTCTGGGTCTGTCTCGCTCTGAAGACCAGTCACACAGGATCTGACTCTCTTCGGACTCCGTTCAAGTAGGGTCTGACTCTCTCTGGACTCCAGTCACTCAGGGTCTGACACTCTCTGGACACTGGTCACCCAGGGTCTGCCGCGCTCTGGTCACTGGTCACTCAGTGTCTGACTCTCACTGAGAGCAGTTACTCAGGGTCTGACCCTCTCTGGACAGTGTTCACTAAGAGTCTGACCCTCTCTGGACATCGGTCACTCAGAGTCTGACTCTCTCTGGACACTGGTCACTCAGTGTCTGACTCTCTCTGGACACTGGTCACTCAGAGTCTGACTCTGAACATCTATCACTCAGAGTCTGTCTCTCTCTGGACATTGGTCACTCAGGGTCTGACCCTCTCTGGACATTGGTCACTCAGAGTCTGACTCTCTCTGGACATTGGTCACTCAGGGTCTGATGCTCTCTGGACACTGATTACTCAGTGTCAGACTCTCTTTTGACGCTGGTCGCTCAGGGTCTGACCCTCTCTGGACAGTGGTCACTCAGAGTCTGACTCTCTCTGGACATCGGTCACTCAGAGTCTGACTTTCTCTGGACATTGGGCGCTCAGGGTCTGACTCTCTCTGGACACTGGACACTCAGGTTCTGACACTCTCAGGACACTGATCAATCAGCGTCTGACTCTCTTTGGACTCCGGTCGCTCAGGGTCTGACGATCTGGACAACGGTGACTCATGGTCTGACTCTCACTGGACACCGGTCACTCAGGGTCTGACTCTCTCTTGACACTGGTCAATCAGGGTCAGGCTCACTCTGGACACTGGTCACTCAGGGCCTGACTCTCTCTGGACACTGGTCACTCAAGGTCTGACTCTCTCTGGACACTGTTCACTCAGTGTCTGATTCTCTGGACACTGGTCACTCAGTGTCTGACTCTCTCTGGACACTGGACACTCAGGTTCTGTCACTCTCAGGACACTGATCACTCAGGGTCTGACTCTCTTTGGCCTCCGCTCGCTCAGGGTCTGACTCTCACTGGACAGCGGTCACTCAGGGTCTGACTCTCACTTGACACTGGTCACGCAGGTTCGGTCTCATTCTGAAGACCGGTCACTCTGGATCTGACTCTCTCTGGACACTGGTTAAGCAGGGTCTGACTCTCTCTGGACACCAGTCAAGCAGGGTCTGACTCTCTCTGGACACTGGTCACTCTGGACCTGAATCTCTGGACACTGGTCACTCTGGGTCCAAATCTCTGGACTCCGGTCACTCATGGTCTGAATCTCTGGACCCCAGTCACTCAGTGCCTGACTCTCTCTGGAGACCAGTCACTCAGGTCCTGTCTCTCTCTGGACACCCCTCACTCAGGGTCTGTCTCGCTCTGAAAATGGGTCACTCAGGATCTGACTCTCTCTGGACACTGGTCAAGCAGGGTCTGACTCTCTCTGGACACCATTCAAGCAGGGCCTGACTCTCTCTGGACACTGGTCACTCAAGGTCTGACTCTCTCTGGACTCCGGTCACTCAGGGTCTGACTCTCTCTGGACACTGGTCACTCAGGGTCTGACTCGCTCTGGACACTGGACACTCAGGTTCTGACGCTCTCAGGACACTGATCACTCAGGGTCTGACTCTCTTTGGACTCCGGTCGCTCAGGGTCTGACGATCTGGACACCGGTCACTCAGGGTCTGACTCTTACTGGACACCAGTCACTCAGGGTCTGACTCTCTCTTGACACTGGTCATTCAGGTTCTGTCTTGCTCTGAAGACCGGTCACTCAGGATCTGACTCTCTCTGGACACTGGTTAAGCAGCATCTGACTCTCTCTGGACACCGGTCAAGCAGGGTTTGACTCTCTCTGGACACTGGTCACTCTGGACCTGATTCTCTGGACACTGGTCACTCTGGGTCCAAATCTCTGGACACCGGTCACTCATGGTCAGAATCTCTGGACCCTGGTCACTCAGGGTCTGACTCTCTCTGGAGACCAGTCACTCGGGGCCTGTCTCTCTCTGGACACCCCTCACTCAGGGTCTGTCTCGCTCTGAAAACCGGTCACTCAGGATCTGACTCTCTCTGGACACTGGTCAAGCAGGGTCTGACTCTCTCTGGACACCGTTCAAGCAGGGCCTGACTCTCTCTGGACACTGGTCATTCAAGGCCTGACTCTCTCTGGACACCCCTCACTCAGGGTCTGTCTCGCTCTGAAAACCGGTCACTCAGGGTCTGACTCTTTCTGGACACTGGTCACTCAGGGTCTGTCTCTCTCTGGACACTGGACACTCAGGTTCTGACGCTCTCAGGACACTGATCACTCAGGGTCTGACTCTCTTTGGACTCCGGTCACTCGGGGTCTGACGATCTGGACACCCATCACTCAGGGTCTGACTCTCACTGGACACCGGTCACTCAGAGTCTGTCTCTCTCTGGACATTGGTCACTCAGGGTCTGACCCTCTCTGGACATCGGTCACTCAGCGTCTGACTCTCCCAGGACACTGGTCACTCAGGGACTGACTCTCTCTGGACACTGATCACTCAGGGTCTGACTCTCTTTGGACTCCGGTCACTCAGGGTCTGACTCTCTCTGGACACCGGTCACTCAGGATCTGACTCTCTCTGGAAACCAGTCACTCAGCGTCTGACTCTCCCAGGACACCGGTCACTCAGGGACTGACTCTCTCTGGACACCGATTACTCAGGGTCTGACTCTCTCTGGACACCGGTCACTCAGGTTCTGAATCTCTCTTCACACCAGTCACTCAGGGTCTGACACTCTGGACACCGGTCACTCTGCATCTGATGCTCTCTGGACACTGGTCACTCAGTGTCTGAATTTCACTGTTAGCAGTTACTCAGGGTCTGACCCTCTCTGGACAGTGGTCACTCAGAGTCTGACCCTCTCTGGACATCGGTCACTCAGAGTCTGACTCTCTCTGGACATTGGGCAATCAGGGTCTGACCCTCTCTCGACACTGATCACTCAGGGTCTGACTCTCTTTGGACTCCGGCCGCTCAGGTTCTGACTCTCTCAGGACACCGGTCACTCAGGGTCTGACTTTCTCTGGACACCAGTCACTCAGTGTCTGACTCTCTCAGGACACAGTTCACTCAGGGACTGAATCTCTGGACACCAGTCACTCAGGGTCTGAATCTCTCGGAACACCGGTCACTCAGGGACTGACTCTCTGGACACCAGTCACTCAGGGTCTGACTCTCTGGACACCGGTCACTCAGCGTCTGTCGCTCTCTGGACACTGCTCACTCAGGGTCTGACTCTCTCTGGTCACTCAGGCGCTGACTCTCTCTGGACACCAGTCACGCAGGGTCTGGCTCTCTCTGGACACTGGTCACTCAGGCTCTGACTCTATCTGGACACCAGTCGCTCAGGCCCTGACTCGCTCCGTGCACCAGTCACTCAGTGTCTGACTCTCTGTGGACACCAGTCACTCAGGGTCTGACTCTCTGGACCCCAGTCACTCAGGGCCTTTGTCTCTCTGGACACCGGTAACTCAGGGCCTGAATCTCTCTGGACACCGGTCACTCAGTGTCTGACTCTCTGGACACCAGTCACTCAGTGTCTGACTCTCTCTGGACACTGGTCACTCAGGGTCTGACTCTCTCTGGACACTGGTCACTCAGGGTCTGACTCTCTCTGGACACCAATCACTCAGGATCTGACTCTCTCTGGACACTGGTCACTCAGGGTCTGATTCTCTGTGGACACTGGTTACTCAGGTTGTGACCAACACCGGACACAGGTCTCACAGGTACTGGCTATCTGGACACTGGTCACTCACTGGTCACCAGTCACTCAGGGTCTGACTTCTCTGGACACCGGTCACTCAGGGTCTGTGTCACTCTGAAGACCGGTCACTCAGGATCTGACTCTCTCTGGACACTCGTCAAGCAGGGTCTGACTCTCTCTGGACACCGGTCAAGCAGGGTCTGACTCTTTCTGGACACTGGTCACTCTGGTCCTGAATCTCTGGATACTGATCACTCAGGATCTTACACTCTCTGGACACTGGTCACTCAGGGCCTGACTCTCACTGACAGCATTTACTCAGGGTCTGACTCTCTCTGTACAGTGGTCACAGGGTCTGACTCTCCTGGCACTGTTCACTCTGAATCTGACCCTCGCTGGACATCGGTCGCTCAGAGTCTGACTCTCTCTGGACACTGATCACTCAGGGCCTGACTCTCTTTGGACTCCGGTCGCTCAGGTTCTGACGATCTGGACACCGGTCACTCAGGGTCTGACTCTCACTGGACACTGGTCGCTCAGGGACTGACTCTCTCTTGACACTGACCACTCAGGTTCTGTCTCGCTCTGAAGACCGGTCACTCAGGATCTGACTCTCTCTGGACACTGGTTAAGGAGGGTCTGACTCTCTCTGGACACCAGTCAAGCAGGGTCTGACTCTCTCTGGACACTGGTCACTCTGGACCTGAATCTCTCTGGACAGCGGTCACTCAGGATCTGACTCTCTCTGGACACTGGTCAAGCAGGGTCTGACTCTCTCTGGACACCATTCAAGCAGCGTCTGACTCGCTCTGGACACTGGTCATTCAGGGTCTGACTCTCTGTGGACACCGTCACCATGGGTCTGACACTCTCAGGACACTGGTCACTCAGGATCTGACTCTCTGGACACCGATCTCTCAGGGTCTGACTCTCTCAGGGCACAGGCCATTCAGGGTTTGACTCTCTCTGGTCACCGGTCACTCAAGGACTGATTCTCTGGACACCGGTCAGTCAGGGAGTGATTCTCTGGACACCAGTCACTCAGGGTCTGACTCTCTCTGGACACTTGTCACTCAGGGTCTGACTCTCTCTGGTCACCGGTCACTCAGGTTCTGAATCTCTCTTCACACCAGTCACTCAGGGTCTGACACTCTGGACACCGGTCACTCTGCATCTGATGCTCTCTGGACACTGGTCACTCAGTGTCTGAATTTCACTGTTAGCAGTTACTCAGGGTCTGACCCTCTCTGGACAGTGGTCACTCAGAGTCTGACCCTCTCTGGACATCGGTCACTCAGAGTCTGACTCTCTCTGGACATTGGGCAATCAGGGTCTGACCCTCTCTCGACACTGATCACTCAGGGTCTGACTCTCTTTGGACTCCGGTCGCTCAGGTTCTGACTCTGTCAGGACACCGGTCACTCAGGGTCTGACTTTCTCTGGACACCAGTCACTCAGTGTCTGACTCTCTCAGGACACAGTTCACTCAGGGACTGAATCTCTGGACACCAGTCACTCAGGGTCTGAATCTCTCGGAACACCGGTCACTCAGGGACTGACTCTCTGGACACCAGTCACTCAGGGTCTGACTCTCTGGACACCGGTCACTCAGCGTCTGTCGCTCTCTGGACACTGCTCACTCAGGGTCTGACTCTCTCTGGCCACTCAGGCGCTGACTCTCTCTGGACACCAGTCACGCAGGGTCTGGCTCTCTCTGGACACTGGTCACTCAGGCTCTGACTCTATCTGGACACCAGTCGCTCAGGCCCTGACTCGCTCCGTGCACCAGTCACTCAGTGTCTGACTCTCTGTGGACACCAGTCACTCAGGGTCTGACTCTCTGGACCCCAGTCACTCAGGGCCTTTGTCTCTCTGGACACCGGTAACTCAGGGCCTGAATCTCTCTGGACACCGGTCACTCAGTGTCTGACTCTCTGGACACCAGTCACTCAGTGTCTGACTCTCTCTGGACACTGGTCACTCAGGGTCTGACTCTCTCTGGACACTGGTCACTCAGGGTCTGACTCTCTCTGGACACCAATCACTCAGGATCTGACTCTCTCTGGACACTGGTCACTCAGGGTCTGATTCTCTGTGGACACTGGTTACTCAGGTTGTGACCAACACCGGACACAGGTCTCACAGGTACTGGCTATCTGGACACTGGTCACGCACTGGTCACCAGTCACTCAGGGTCTGACTTCTCTGGACACCGGTCACTCAGGGTCTGTGTCACTCTGAAGACCGGTCACTCAGGATCTGACTCTCTCTGGACACTCGTCAAGCAGGGTCTGACTCTCTCTGGACACCGGTCAAGCAGTGTCTGACTCTTTCTGGACACTGGTCACTCAGGGTCTGACTCTCTCTGGACACCGGTCACTCAGGTTCTGAATCTCTCTTCACACCAGTCACTCAGGGTCTGACACTCTGGACACCGGTCACTCTGCATCTGATGCTCTCTGGACACTGGTCACTCAGTGTCTGAATTTAACTGTTAGCAGTTACTCAGGGTCTGACCCTCTCTGGACAGTGGTCACTCAGAGTCTGACCCTCTCTGGACATCGGTCACTCAGAGTCTGACTCTCTCTGGACATTGGGCAATCAGGGTCTGACCCTCTCTCGACACTGATCACTCAGGGTCTGACTCTCTTTGGACTCCGGTCGCTCAGGTTCTGACTCTCTCAGGACACCGGTCACTCAGGGTCTGACTTTCTCTGGACACCAGTCACTCAGTGTCTGACTCTCTCAGGACACAGTTCACTCAGGGACTGAATCTCTGGACACCAGTCACTCAGGGTCTGAATCTCTCGGAACACCGGTCACTCAGGGACTGACTCTCTGGACACCAGTCACTCAGGGTCTGACTCTCTGGACACCGGTCACTCAGCGTCTGTCGCTCTCTGGACACTGCTCACTCAGGGTCTGACTCTCTCTGGCCACTCAGGCGCTGACTCTCTCTGGACACCAGTCACGCAGGGTCTGGCTCTCTCTGGACACTGGTCACTCAGGCTCTGACTCTATCTGGACACCAGTCGCTCAGGCCCTGACTCGCCCCGTGCACCAGTCACTCAGTGTCTGACTCTCTCTGGACACCAATCACTCAGGATCTGACTCTCTCTGGACACTGGTCACTCAGGGTCTGATTCTCTGTGGACACTGGTTACTCAGGTTGTGACCAACACCGGACACAGGTCTCACAGGTACTGGCTATCTGGACACTGGTCACGCACTGGTCACCAGTCACTCAGGGTCTGACTTCTCTGGACACCGGTCACTCAGGGTCTGTGTCACTCTGAAGACCGGTCACTCAGGATCTGACTCTCTCTGGACACTCGTCAAGCAGGGTCTGACTCTCTCTGGACACCGGTCAAGCAGGGTCTGACTCTTTCTGGACACTGGTCACTCTGGTCCTGAATCTCTGGACACTGATCACTCAGGATCTTACACTCTCTGGACACTGGTCACTCAGGGCCTGACTCTCACTGACAGCATTTACTCAGGGTCTGACTCTCTCTGGACAGTGGTCACAGGGTCTGACTCTCTCTGGCACTGTTCACTCTGAATCTGACCCTCGCTGGACATCGGTCGCTCAGAGTCTGACTCTCTCTGGACACTGATCACTCAGGGCCTGACTCTCTTTGGACTCCGGTCGCTCAGGGTCTGACGATCTGGACACCGGTCACTCAGGGTCTGACTCTCACTGGACACTGGTCGCTCAGGGACTGACTCTCTCTTGACACTGACCACTCAGGTTCTGTCTCGCTCTGAAGAACGGTCACTCAGGATCTGACTCTCTCTGGACACTGGTTAAGGAGGGTCTGACTCTCTCTGGACACCAGTCAAGCAGGGTCTGACTCTCTCTGGACACTGGTCGCTCTGGACCTGAATCTCTCTGGACAGCGGTCACTCAGGATCTGACTCTCTCTGGACACTGGTCAAGCAGGGTCTGACTCTCTCTGGACACCATTCAAGCAGCGTCTGACTCGCTCTGGACACTGGTCATTCAGGGTCTGACTCTCTGTGGACACCGTCACCCTGGGTCTGACACTCTCAGGACACTGGTCACTCAGGATCTGACTCTCTGGACACCGATCTCTCAGGGTCTGACTCTCTCAGGGCACAGGTCATTCAGGGTTTGACTCTCTCTGGTCACCGGTCACTCAGTGTCTGACTCTCTGGACACCAGTCACTCAGTGTCTGACTCTCTCTGGACACTGGTCACTCAGGGTCTGACTCTCTCTGGACACTGGTCACTCAGGGTCTGACTCTCTCTGAAGACCGGTCACTCAGGATCTGACTCTCTCTGGACACTGGTTAAGCAGGGTCTGACTCTCTCTGGACACTA
Source organism: Somniosus microcephalus (assembly GCF_052327205.1). Lineage (NCBI taxonomy): Eukaryota > Metazoa > Chordata > Chondrichthyes > Squaliformes > Somniosidae > Somniosus > Somniosus microcephalus. Next base: position 181,640,373 of record NC_140998.1, read on the forward strand.
GTCAAGCAGGGTCTGACTCTCTCTGGACACTGGTCACTCTGGACCTGAATCTCTGGACAGTGGTCACTCTGGGTCCAAATCTCTGGACACCGGTCACTCATGGTCTGAATCTCTGGACCCCGGTCACTCAGGGTCTGACTCTCTCTGGAGACCTGTCACTCAGGGCCTGTCTCTCTCTGGACACCTCTCACTCAGGGTCTGTCTCGCTCTGAAGACCGGTCACTCAGGATCTGACTCTCTCTGGACACTGGTCAAGCAGGGTCTGACTCTCTCTGGACACCTTTCAAGCAGGGCCTGACTCTCTCTGGACACTGGTCACTCAAGGTCTGACTCTCTCTGGACAGCGGTCACTCAGGAACTGACTCTCTCTGGACACTGGTCAAGCAGGGTCTGACTCTCTCTGGACACCATTCAAGCAGGGTCTGACTCGCTCTGGACACTGGTCATTCAGGGTCTGACTCTCTGTGGACACCGTCACCCTGGGTCTGACACTCTCAGGACACTGGTCACTCAGGATCTGACTCTCTGGACACCGATGCTTCAGGGTCTGACTCTCTCTTGACACTGGTCATTCAGGTTCTGTCTTGCTCTGAAGACCGGTCACTCAGGATCTGACTCTCTCTGGACACTGGTTAAGGAGGGTCTGACACTCTCTGGACACCAGTCAAGCAGGGTCTGACTCTCTCTGGACACTGGTCGCTCTGGACCTGAATCTCTCTGGACAGCGGTCACTCAGGATCTGACTCTCTCTGGACACTGGTCAAGCAGGGTCTGACTCTCTCTGGACACCATTCAAGCAGCGTCTGACTCGCTCTGGACACTGGTCATTCAGGGTCTGACTCTCTGTGGACACCATCACCCTGGGTCTGACACTCTCAGGACACTGGTCACTCAGGATCTGACTCTCTGGACACCGATCTCTCAGGGTCTGACTCTCTCAGGGCACAGGTCATTCAGGGTTTGACTCTCTCTGGTCACCGGTCACTCAAGGACTGATTCTCTGGACACCGGTCAGTCAGGGAGTGATTCTCTGGACACCAGTCACTCAGGGTCTGACTCTCTCTGGACACTTGTCACTCAGGGTCTGAATCTCTCTGGACACTTGTCACTCTGGGTCCAAATCTCTGGACACCGGTCACTCATGGTCTGACTCTCTCTGGACACTGGTCACTCTGGGTCAGGCTCGCACTGGACACCAGTCACTCTGGGTCTGTCTCGCTCTGAAGACCAGTCACACAGGATCTGACTCTCTTCGGACTCCGTTCAAGTAGGGTCTGACTCTCTCTGGACTCCAGTCACTCAGGGTCTGACACACTCTGGACACTGGTCACCCAGGGTCTGCCGCGCTCTGGTCACTGGTCACTCAGTGTCTGACTCTCACTGACAGCAGTTACTCAGGGTCTGACCCTCTCTGGACAGTGTTCACTAAGAGTCTGACCCTCTCTGGACATCGGTCACTCAGAGTCTGACTCTCTCTGGACACTGGTCACTCAGTGTCTGACTCTCTCTGGACACTGGTCACTCAGAGTCTGACTCTCTCTGAACATCTATCACTCAGAGTCTGTCTCTCTCTGGACATTGGTCACTCAGGGTCTGACCCTCTCTGGACATTGGTCACTCAGAGTCTGACTCTCTCTGGACATTGGTCACTCAGGGTCTGATGCTCTCTGGACACTGATTACTCAGTGTCAGACTCTCTTTTGACGCTGGTCGCTCAGGGTCTGACCCTCTCTGGACAGTGGTCACTCAGAGTCTGACTCTCTCTGGACATCGGTCACTCAGAGTCTGACTTTCTCTGGACATTGGGCGCTCAGGGTCTGACTCTCTCTGGACACTGGACACTCAGGTTCTGACACTCTCAGGACACTGATCAATCAGCGTCTGACTCTCTTTGGACTCCGGTCGCTCAGGGTCTGACGATCTGGACAACGGTGACTCATGGTCTGACTCTCACTGGACACCGGTCACTCAGGGTCTGACTCTCTCTTGACACTGGTCAATCAGGGTCAGGCTCACTCTGGACACTGGTCACTCAGGGCCTGACTCTCTCTGGACACTGGACACTCAAGGTTTGACTCTCTCTGGACACTGTTCACTCAGGGTCTGATTCTCTGGACACTGGTCACTCAGTGTCTGACTCTCTCTGGACACTGGACACTCAGGTTCTGTCACGCTCAGGACACTGATCACTCAGGGTCTGACTCTCTTTGGCCTCCGCTCGCTCAGGGTCTGACTCTCACTGGACAGCGGTCACTCAGGGTCTGACTCTCACTTGACACTGGTCACGCAGGTTCGGTCTCGCTCTGAAGACCGGTCACTCTGGATCTGACTCTCTCTGGACACTGGTTAAGCAGGGTCTGACTCTCTCTGGACACCAGTCAAGCAGGGTCTGACTCTCTCTGGACACTGGTCACTCTGGACCTGAATCTCTGGACACTGGTCACTCTGGGTCCAAATCTCTGGACTCCGGTCACTCATGGTCTGAATCTCTGGACCCCAGTCACTCAGTGCCTGACTCTCTCTGGAGACCAGTCACTCAGGTCCTGTCTCTCTCTGGACACCCCTCACTCAGGGTCTGTCTCGCTCTGAAAACGGGTCACTCAGGATCTGACTCTCTCTGGACACTGGTCAAGCAGGGTCTGACTCTCTCTGGACACCATTCAAGCAGGGCCTGACTCTCTCTGGACACTGGTCACTCAAGGTCTGACTCTCTCTGGACTCCGGTCACTCAGGGTCTGACTCTCTCTGGACACTGGTCACTCAGGGTCTGACTCGCTCTGGACACTGGACACTCAGGTTCTGACGCTCTCAGGACACTGATCACTCAGGGTCTGACTCTCTTTGGACTCCGGTCGCTCAGGGTCTGACGATCTGGACACCGGTCACTCAGGGTCTGACTCTTACTGGACACCAGTCACTCAGGGTCTGACTCTCTCTTGACACTGGTCATTCAGGTTCTGTCTTGCTCTGAAGACCGGTCACTCAGGATCTGACTCTCTCTGGACACTGGTTAAGCAGCGTCTGACTCTCTCTGGACACCGGTCAAGCAGGGTTTGACTCTCTCTGGACACTGGTCACTGGACCTGAATCTCTGGACACTGGTCACTCTGGGTCCAAATCTCTGGACACCGGTCACTCATGGTCAGAATCTCTGGACCCTGGTCACTCAGGGTCTGACTCTCTCTGGAGACCAGTCACTCGGGGCCTGTCTCTCTCTGGACACCCCTCACTCAGGGTCTGTCTCGCTCTGAAAACCGGTCACTCAGGATCTGACTCTCTCTGGACACTGGTCAAGCAGGGTCTGACTCTCTCTGGACACCGTTCAAGCAGGGCCTGACTCTCTCTGGACACTGGTCATTCAAGGTCTGACTCTCTCTGGACACCCCTCACTCAGGGTCTGTCTCGCTCTGAAAACCGGTCACTCAGGGTTTGACTCTCTCTGGACACTGGTCACTCTGGACCTGAATCTCTCTGGACAGCGGTCACTCAGGATCTGACTCTCTCTGGACACTGGTCAAGCAGGGTCTGACTCTCTCTGGACACCATTCAAGCAGCGTCTGACTCGCTCTGGACACTGGTCATTCAGGGTCTGACTCTCTGTGGACACCGTCACCCTGGGTCTGACACTCTCAGGACACTGGTCACTCAGGATCTGACTCTCTGGACACCGATCTCTCAGGGTCTGACTCTCTCAGGGCACAGGTCATTCAGGGTTTGACTCTCTCTGGTCACCGGTCACTCAGTGTCTGACTCTCTGGACACCAGTCACTCAGTGTCTGACTCTCTCTGGACACTGGTCACTCAGGGTCTGACTCTCTCTGGACACTGGTCACTCAGGGTCTGACTCTCTCTGAAGACCGGTCACTCAGGATCTGACTCTCTCTGGACACTGGTTAAGCAGGGTCTGACTCTCTCTGGACACTAGTCAAGCAGGGTCTGACTCTCTCTGGACACTGGTCACTCTGGACCTGAATCTCTGGACAGTGGTCACTCTGGGTCCAAATCTCTGGACACCGGTCACTCATGGTCTGAATCTCTGGACCCCGGTCACTCAGGGTCTGACTCTCTCTGGAGACCTGTCACTCAGGGCCTGTCTCTCTCTGGACACCTCTCACTCAGGGTCTGTCTCGCTCTGAAAACTGGTCACTCAGGATCTGACTCTCTCTGGACACTGGTCAAGCAGGGTCTGACTCTCTCTGGACACCGGTCACTCAGGGTCTGACTCTTTCTGGACACTGGTCACTCAGGGTCTGTCTCTCTCTGGACACTGGACACTCAGGTTCTGACGCTCTCAGGACACTGATCACTCAGGGTCTGACTCTCTTTGGACTCCGGTCACTCGGGGTCTGACGATCTGGACACCCATCACTCAGGGTCTGACTCTCACTGGACACCGGTCACTCAGAGTCTGTCTCTCTCTGGACATTGGTCACTCAGGGTCTGACCCTCTCTGGACATCGGTCACTCAGCGTCTGACTCTCCCAGGACACTGGTCACTCAGGGACTGACTCTCTCTGGACACTGATCACTCAGGGTCTGACTCTCTTTGGACTCCGGTCACTCAGGGTCTGACTCTCTCTGGACACCGGTCACTCAGGATCTGACTCTCTCTGGAAACCAGTCACTCAGCGTCTGACTCTCCCAGGACACCGGTCACTCAGGGACTGACTCTCTCTGGACACCGATCACTCAGGGTCTGACTCTCTTTGGACTCCGGTCACTCAGGGTCTGACTCTCTCTGGACACCGGTCACTCAGGATCTGACTCTCTCTGGAAACCAGTCACTCAGCGTCTGACTCTCCCAGGACACCGGTCACTCAGGGACTGACTCTCTCTGGACACCGATCACTCAGGGTCTGACTCTCTCTGGACACTGGTCACTCTGGACCTGAATCTCTCTGGACAGCGGTCACTCAGGATCTGACTCTCTCTGGACACTGGTCAAGCAGGGTCTGACTCTCTCTGGACACCATTCAAGCAGCGTCTGACTCGCTCTGGACACTGGTCATTCAGGGTCTGACTCTCTGTGGACACCGTCACCCTGGGTCTGACACTCTCAGGACACTGGTCACTCAGGATCTGACTCTCTGGACACCGATCTCTCAGGGTCTGACTCTCTCAGGGCACAGGTCATTCAGGGTTTGACTCTCTCTGGTCACCGGTCACTCAGTGTCTGACTCTCTGGACACCAGTCACTCAGTGTCTGACTCTCTCTGGACACTGGTCACTCAGGGTCTGACTCTCTCTGGACACTGGTCACTCAGGGTCTGACTCTCTCTGAAGACCGGTCACTCAGGATCTGACTCTCTCTGGACACTGGTTAAGCAGGGTCTGACACTCTCTGGTCACTAGTCAAGCAGGGTCTGACTCTCTCTGGACACTGGTCACTCTGGACCTGAATCTCTGGACAGTGGTCACTCTGGGTCCAAATCTCTGGACACCGGTCACTCATGGTCTGAATCTCTGGACCCCGGTCACTCAGGGTCTGACTCTCTCTGGCGACCTGTCACTCAGGGCCTGTCTCTCTCTGGACACCTCTCACTCAGGGTCTGTCTCGCTCTGAAGACCGGTCACTCAGGATCTGACTCTCTCTGGACACTGGTCAAGCAGGGTCTGACTCTCTCTGGACACCTTTCAAGCAGGGCCTGACTCTCTCTGGACACTGGTCACTCAAGGTCTGACTCTCTCTGGACAGCGGTCACTCAGGATCTGACTCTCTCTGGACACTGGTCAAGCAGGGTCTGACTCTCTCTGGACACCATTCAAGCAGGGTCTGACTCGCTCTGGACACTGGTCATTCAGGGTCTGACTCTCTGTGGACACCGTCACCCTGGGTCTGACACTCTCAGGACACTGGTCACTCAGGATCTGACTCTCTGGACACCGATGCTTCAGGGTCTGACTCTCTCTTGACACTGGTCATTCAGGTTCTGTCTTGCTCTGAAGACCGGTCACTCAGGATCTGACTCTCTCTGGACACTGGTTAAGGAGGGTCTGACTCTCTCTGGACACCAGTCAAGCAGGGTCTGACTCTCTCTGGACACTGGTCGCTCTGGACCTGAATCTCTCTGGACAGCGGTCACTCAGGATCTGACTCTCTCTGGACACTGGTCAAGCAGGGTCTGACTCTCTCTGGACACCATTCAAGCAGCGTCTGACTCGCTCTGGACACTGGTCATTCAGGGTCTGACTCTCTGTGGACACCGTCACCCTGGGTCTGACACTCTCAGGGCACTGGTCACTCAGGATCTGACTCTCTGGACACCGATCTCTCAGGGTCTGACTCTCTCAGGGCACAGGTCATTCAGGGTTTGACTCTCTCTGGTCACCGGTCACTCAAGGACTGATTCTCTGGACACCGGTCAGTCAGGGAGTGATTCTCTGGACACCAGTCACTCAGGGTCTGACTCTCTCTGGACACTTGTCACTCAGGGTCTGAATCTCTCTGGACACTTGTCACTCTGGGTCCAAATCTCTGGACACCGGTCACTCATGGTCTGACTCTCTCTGGACACTGGTCACTCTGGGTCAGGCTCGCACTGGACACCAGTCACTCTGGGTCTGTCTCGCTCTGAAGACCAGTCACACAGGATCTGACTCTCTTCGGACTCCGTTCAAGTAGGGTCTGACTCTCTCTGGACTCCAGTCACTCAGGGTCTGACACACTCTGGACACTGGTCACCCAGGGTCTGCCGCGCTCTGGTCACTGGTCACTCAGTGTCTGACTCTCACTGACAGCAGTTACTCAGGGTCTGACCCTCTCTGGACAGTGTTCACTAAGAGTCTGACCCTCTCTGGACATCGGTCACTCAGAGTCTGACTCTCTCTGGACACTGGTCACTCAGTGTCTGACTCTCTCTGGACACTGGTCACTCAGAGTCTGACTCTCTCTGAACATCTCTCACTCAGAGTCTGTCTCTCTCTGGACATTGGTCACTCAGGGTCTGACCCTCTCTGGACATTGGTCACTCAGAGTCTGACTCTCTCTGGACATTGGTCACTCAGGGTCTGATGCTCTCTGGACACTGATTACTCAGTGTCAGACTCTCTTTTGACGCTGGTCGCTCAGGGTCTGACCCTCTCTGGACAGTGGTCACTCAGAGTCTGACTCTCTCTGGACATCGGTCACTCAGAGTCTGACTTTCTCTGGACATTGGGCGCTCAGGGTCTGACTCTCTCTGGACACTGGACACTCAGGTTCTGACACTCTCAGGACACTGATCAATCAGCGTCTGACTCTCTTTGGACTCCGGTCGCTCAGGGTCTGACGATCTGGACAACGGTGACTCATGGTCTGACTCTCACTGGACACCGGTCACTCAGGGTCTGACTCTCTCTTGACACTGGTCAATCAGGGTCAGGCTCACTCTGGACACTGGTCACTCAGGGCCTGACTCTCTCTGGACACTGGTCACTCAAGGTCTGACTCTCTCTGGACACTGTTCACTCAGGGTCTGATTCTCTGGACACTGGTCACTCAGTGTCTGACTCTCTCTGGACACTGGACACTCAGGTTCTGTCACTCTCAGGACACTGATCACTCAGGGTCTGACTCTCTTTGGCCTCCGCTCGCTCAGGGTCTGACTCTCACTGGACAGCGGTCACTCAGGGTCTGACTCTCACTTGACACTGGTCACGCAGGTTCGGTCTCGCTCTGAAGACCGGTCACTCTGGATCTGACTCTCTCTGGACACTGGTTAAGCAGGGTCTGACTCTCTCTGGACACCAGTCAAGCAGGGTCTGACTCTCTCTGGACACTGGTCACTCTGGACCTGAATCTCTGGACACTGGTCACTCTGGGTCCAAATCTCTGGACTCCGGTCACTCATGGTCTGAATCTCTGGACCCCAGTCACTCAGTGCCTGACTCTCTCTGGAGACCAGTCACTCAGGTCCTGTCTCTCTCTGGACACCCCTCACTCAGGGTCTGTCTCGCTCTGAAAACGGGTCACTCAGGATCTGACTCTCTCTGGACACTGGTCAAGCAGGGTCTGACTCTCTCTGGACACCATTCAAGCAGGGCCTGACTCTCTCTGGACACTGGTCACTCAAGGTCTGACTCTCTCTGGACTCCGGTCACTCAGGGTCTGACCCTCTCTGGACAGTGGTCACTCAGAGTCTGACTCTCTCTGGACATCGGTCACTCAGAGTCTGACTTTCTCTGGACATTGGGCGCTCAGGGTCTGACTCTCTCTGGACACTGGACACTCAGGTTCTGACACTCTCAGGACACTGATGAATCAGCGTCTGACTCTCTTTGGACTCCGGTCGCTCAGGGTCTGACGATCTGGACACCGGTCACTCATGGTCTGACTCTCTCTGGACACTGGTCACTCTGGGTCAGGCTCGCACTGGACACCAGTCACTCTGGGTCTGTCTCGCTCTGAAGACCAGTCACACAGGATCTGACTCTCTTCGGACTCCGTTCAAGTAGGGTCTGACTCTCTCTGGACTCCAGTCACTCAGGGTCTGACACACTCTGGACACTGGTCACCCAGGGTCTGCCGCGCTCTGGTCACTGGTCACTCAGTGTCTGACTCTCACTGACAGCAGTTACTCAGGGTCTGACCCTCTCTGGACAGTGTTCACTAAGAGTCTGACCCTCTCTGGACATCGGTCACTCAGAGTCTGACTCTCTCTGGACACTGGTCACTCAGTGTCTGACTCTCTCTGGACACTGGTCACTCAGAGTCTGACTCTCTCTGAACATCTATCACTCAGAGTCTGTCTCTCTCTGGACATTGGTCACTCAGGGTCTGACCCTCTCTGGACATTGGTCACTCAGAGTCTGACTCTCTCTGGACATTGGTCACTCAGGGTCTGATGCTCTCTGGACACTGATTACTCAGTGTCTGACTCTCTTTTGACGCTGGTCGCTCAGGGTCTGACCCTCTCTGGACAGTGGTCACTCAGAGTCTGACTCTCTCTGGACATCGGTCACTCAGAGTCTGACTTTCTCTGGACATTGGGCGCTCAGGGTCTGACTCTCTCTGGACACTGGACACTCAGGTTCTGACACTCTCAGGACACTGATCAATCAGCGTCTGACTCTCTTTGGACTCCGGTCGCTCAGGGTCTGACGATCTGGACAACGGTGACTCATGGTCTGACTCTCACTGGACACCGGTCACTCAGGGTCTGACTCTCTCTTGACACTGGTCAATCAGGGTCAGGCTCACTCTGGACACTGGTCACTCAGGGCCTGACTCTCTCTGGACACTGGTCACTCAAGGTCTGACTCTCGCTGGACACTGTTCACTCAGGGTCTGATTCTCTGGACACTGGTCACTCAGTGTCTGACTCTCTCTGGACACTGGACACTCAGGTTCTGTCACTCTCAGGACACTGATCACTCAGGGTCTGACTCTCTTTGGCCTCCGCTCGCTCAGGGTCTGACTCTCACTGGACAGCGGTCACTCAGGGTCTGACTCTCACTTGACACTGGTCACGCAGGTTCGGTCTCGCTCTGAAGACCGGTCACTCTGGATCTGACTCTCTCTGGACACTGGTTAAGCAGGGTCTGACTCTCTCTGGACACCAGTCAAGCAGGGTCTGACTCTCTCTGGACACTGGTCACTCTGGACCTGAATCTCTGGACACTGGTCACTCTGGGTCCAAATCTCTGGACTCCGGTCACTCATGGTCTGAATCTCTGGACCCCAGTCACTCAGTGCCTGACTCTCTCTGGAGACCAGTCACTCAGGTCCTGTCTCTCTCTGGACACCCCTCACTCAGGGTCTGTCTCGCTCTGAAAACGGGTCACTCAGGATCTGACTCTCTCTGGACACTGGTCAAGCAGGGTCTGACTCTCTCTGGACACCATTCAAGCAGGGCCTGACTCTCTCTGGACACTGGTCACTCAAGGTCTGACTCTCTCTGGACTCCGGTCACTCAGGGTCTGACTCTCTCTGGACACTGGTCACTCAGGGTCTGACTCGCTCTGAACACTGGACACTCAGGTTCTGACGCTCTCAGGACACTGATCACTCAGGGTCTGACTCTCTTTGGACTCCGGTCGCTCAGGGTCTGACGATCTGGACACCGGTCACTCAGGGTCTGACTCTTACTGGACACCAGTCACTCAGGGTCTGACTCTCTCTTGACACTGGTCATTCAGGTTCTGTCTTGCTCTGAAGACCGGTCACTCAGGATCTGACTCTCTCTGGACACTGGTTAAGCAGCGTCTGACTCTCTCTGGACACCGGTCAAGCAGGGTTTGACTCTCTCTGGACACTGGTCACTCTGGACCTGAATCTCTGGACACTGGTCACTCTGGGTCCAAATCTCTGGACACCGGTCACTCATGGTCAGAATCTCTGGACCCTGGTCACTCAGGGTCTGACTCTCTCTGGAGACCAGTCACTCGGGGCCTGTCTCTCTCTGGACACCCCTCACTCAGGGTCTGTCTCGCTCTGAAAACCGGTCACTCAGGATCTGACTCTCTCTGGACACTGGTCAAGCAGGGTCTGACTCTCTCTGGACACCGGTCACTCAGGGTCTGACTCTTTCTGGACACTGGTCACTCAGGGTCTGTCTCTCTCTGGACACTGGACACTCAGGTTCTGACGCTCTCAGGACACTGATCACTCAGGGTCTGACTCTCTTTGGACTCCGGTCACTCGGGGTCTGACGATCTGGACACCCATCACTCAGGGTCTGACTCTCACTGGACACCGGTCACTCAGAGTCTGTCTCTCTCTGGACATTGGTCACTCAGGGTCTGACCCTCTCTGGACATCGGTCACTCAGCGTCTGACTCTCCCAGGACACTGGTCACTCAGGGACTGACTCTCTCTGGACACTGATCACTCAGGGTCTGACTCTCTTTGGACTCCGGTCACTCAGGGTCTGACTCTCTCTGGACACTGGTCACTCAGGATCTGACTCTCTCTGGAAACCAGTCACTCAGCGTCTGACTCTCCCAGGACACCGGTCACTCAGGGACTGACTCTCTCTGGACACCGATCACTCAGGGTCTGACTCTCTCTGGACACCGGTCACTCAGGTTCTGAATCTCTCTTCACACCAGTCACTCAGGGTCTGACACTCTGGACACCGGTCACTCTGCATCTGATGCTCTCTGGACACTGGTCACTCAGTGTCTGAATTTCACTGTTAGCAGTTACTCAGGGTCTGACCCTCTCTGGACAGTGGTCACTCAGAGTCTGACCCTCTCTGGACATCGGTCACTCAGAGTCTGACTCTCTCTGGACATTGGGCAATCAGGGTCTGACCCTCTCTCGACACTGATCACTCAGGGTCTGACTCTCTTTGGACTCCGGTCGCTCAGGGTCTGACGATCTGGACACCGGTCACTCAGGGTCTGACTCTTACTGGACACCGGTCACTCAGGGTCTGACTCTCTCTTGACACTGGTCATTCAGGTTCTGTCTTGCTCTGAAAACCGGTCACTCAGGATCTGACTCTCTCTGGACACTGGTTAAGCAGCGTCTGACTCTCTCTGGACACCGGTCAAGCAGGGTCTGACTCTCTCTGGACACTGGTCACTCTGGACCTGAATCTCTGGACACTGGTCACTCTGGGTCCAAATCTCTGGACACCGGTCACTCATGGTCAGAATCTCTGGACCCTGGTCACTCAGGGTCTGACTCTCTCTGGAGACCAGTCACTCGGGGCCTGTCTCTCTCTGGACATCCCTCACTCAGGGTCTGTCTCGCTCTGAAAACTGGTCACTCAGGATCTGACTCTCTCTGGACACTGGTCAAGCAGGGTCTGACTCTCTCTGGACACCGTTCAAGCAGGGCCTGACTCTCTCTGGACACTGGTCACTCAAGGTCTGACTCTCTCTGGACACCGGTCACTCAGGGTCTGACTCTTTCTGGACACCGGTCACTCTGCATCTGATGCTCTCTGGACACTGGTCACTCAGTGTCTGAATTTCACTGTTAGCAGTTACTCAGGGTCTGACCCTCTCTGGACAGTGGTCACTCAGAGTCTGACCCTCTCTGGACATCGGTCACTCAGAGTCTGACTCTCTCTGGACATTGGGCAATCAGGGTCTGACCCTCTCTCGACACTGATCACTCAGGGTCTGACTCTCTTTGGACTCCGGCCGCTCAGGTTCTGACTCTCTCAGGACACCGGTCACTCAGGGTCTGACTTTCTCTGGACACCAGTCACTCAGTGTCTGACTCTCTCAGGACACAGTTCACTCAGGGACTGAATCTCTGGACACCAGTCACTCAGGGTCTGAATCTCTCGGAACACCGGTCACTCAGGGACTGACTCTCTGGACACCGGTCACTCAGCGTCTGTCGCTCTCTGGACACTGCTCACTCAGGGTCTGACTCTCTCTGGTCACTCAGGCGCTGACTCTCTCTGGACACCAGTCATGCAGGGTCTGGCTCTCTCTGGACACTGGTCACTCAGGCTCTGACTCTATCTGGACACCAGTCGCTCAGGTCCTGACTCGCTCCGTGCACCAGTCACTCAGTGTCTGACTCTCTGTGGACACCAGTCACTCAGGGTCTGACTCTCTGGACCCCAGTCACTCAGGGCCTTTGTCTCTCTGGACACCGGTAACTCAGGGCCTGAATCTCTCTGGACACCGGTCACTCAGTGTCTGACTCTCTGGACACCAGTCACTCAGTGTCTGACTCTCTCTGGACACTGGTCACTCAGGGTCTGACTCTCTCTGGACACTGGTCACTCAGGGTCTGACTCTCTCTGGACACCAATCACTCAGGATCTGACTCTCTCTGGACACTGGTCACTCAGGGTCTGATTCTCTGTGGACACTGGTTACTCAGGTTGTGACCAACACCGGACACAGGTCTCACAGGTACTGGCTATCTGGACACTGGTCACTCACTGGTCACCAGTCACTCAGGGTCTGACTTCTCTGGACACCGGTCACTCAGGGTCTGTGTCACTCTGAAGACCGGTCACTCAGGATCTGACTCTCTCTGGACACTCATCAAGCAGGGTCTGACTCTCTCTGGACACCAGTCAAGCAGGGTCTGACTCTTTCTCGACACTGGTCACTCTGGTCCTGAATCTCTGGACACTGATCACTCAGGATCTTACACTCTCTGGACACTGGTCACTCAGGGCCTGACTCTCACTGACAGCATTTACTAAGGGTCTGACTCTCTCTGGACAGTGGTCACAGGGTCTGACTCTCCTGGCACTGTTCACTCTGAATCTGACCCTCGCTGGACATCGGTCGCTCAGAGTCTGACTCTCTCTGGACACTGATCACTCAGGGCCTGACTCTCTTTGGACTCTGGTCGCTCAGGGTCTGACGATCTGGACACCGGTCACTCAGGGTCTGACTCTCACTGGACACTGGTCGCTCAGGGACTGACTCTCTCTTGACACTGACCACTCAGGTTCTGTCTCGCTCTGAAGACCGGTCCCTCAGGATCTGACTCTCTCTGGACACTGGTTAAGCAGGGTCTGACTCTCTCTGGACACCAGTCAAGCCGGGTCTGACTCTCTCTGGACACTGGTCACTCTGGACCTGAATCTCTCTGGACAGCGGTCACTCAGGATCTGACTCTCTCTGGACACTGGTCAAGCAGGGTCTGACTCTCTCTGGACACCATTCAAGCAGCGTCTGACTCGCTCTGGACACTGGTCATTCAGGGTCTGACTCTCTGTGGACACCGTCACCATGGGTCTGACACTCTCAGGACACTGGTCACTCAGGATCTGACTCTCTGGACACCGATCTCTCAGGGTCTGACTCTCTCAGGGCACAGGTCATTCAGGGTTTGACTCTCTCTGGTCACCGGTCACTCAAGGACTGATTCTCTGGACACCGGTCAGTCAGGGAGTGATTCTTTGGACACCAGTCACTCAGGGTCTGACTCTCTCTGGACACTTGTCACTCAGGGTCTGACTCTCTCTGGACACCGGTCACTCAGGTTCTGAATCTCTCTTCACACCAGTCACTCAGGGTCTGACACTCTGGACATCGGTCACTCTGCATCTGATGCTCTCTGGACACTGGTCACTCAGTGTCTGAATTTCACTGTTAGCAGTTACTCAGGGTCTGACCCTCTCTGGACAGTGGTCACTCAGAGTCTGACCCTCTCTGGACATCGGTCACTCAGAGTCTGACTCTCTCTGGACATTGGGCAATCAGGGTCTGACCCTCTCTCGACACTGATCACTCAGGGTCTGACTCTCTTTGGACTCCGGTCACTCAGGTTCTGACTCTCTCAGGACACCGGTCACTCAGGGTCTGACTTTCTCTGGACACCAGTCACTCAGTGTCTGACTCTCTCAGGACACAGTTCACTCAGGGACTGAATCTCTGGACACCAGTCACTCAGGGTCTGAATCTCTCGGAACACCGGTGACTCAGGGACTGACTCTCTGGACACCAGTCACTCAGGGTCTGACTCTCTGGACACCGGTCACTCAGCGTCTGTCGCTCTCTGGACACTGCTCACTCAGGGTCTGACTCTCTCTGGCCACTCAGGCGCTGACTCTCTCTGGACACCAGTCACGCAGGGTCTGGCTCTCTCTGGACACTGGTCACTCAGGCTCTGACTCTATCTGGACACCAGTCGCTCAGGCCCTGACTCGCTCCGTGCACCAGTCACTCAGTGTCTGACTCTCTGTGGACACCAGTCACTCAGGGTCTGACTCTCTGGACCCCAGTCACTCAGGGCCTTTGTCTCTCTGGACACCGGTAACTCAGGGCCTGAATCTCTCTGGACACCGGTCACTCAGTGTCTGACTCTCTGGACACCAGTCACTCAGTGTCTGACTCTCTCTGGACACTGGTCACTCAGGGTCTGACTCTCTCTGGACACTGGTCACTCAGGGTCTGACTCTCTCTGGACACCAATCACTCAGGATCTGACTCTCTCTGGACACTGGTCACTCAGGGTCTGATTCTCTGTGGACACTGGTTACTCAGGTTGTGACCAACACCGGACACAGGTCTCACAGGTACTGGCTATCTGGACACTGGTCACGCACTGGTCACCAGTCACTCAGGGTCTGACTTCTCTGGACACCGGTCACTCAGGGTCTGTGTCACTCTGAAGACCGGTCACTCAGGATCTGACTCTCTCTGGACACTCGTCAAGCAGGGTCTGACTCTCTCTGGACACCGGTCAAGCAGGGTCTGACTCTTTCTGGACACTGGTCACTCTGGTCCTGAATCTTTGGACACTGATCACTCAGGATCTTACACTCTCTGGACACTGGTCACTCAGGGCCTGACTCTCACTGACAGCATTTACTCAGGGTCTGACTCTCTCTGGACAGTGGTCACAGGGTCTGACTCTCTCTGGCACTGTTCACTCTGAATCTGACCCTCGCTGGACATCGGTCGCTCAGAGTCTGACTCTCTCTGGACACTGATCACTCAGGGCCTGACTCTCTTTGGACTCCGGTCGCTCAGGGTCTGATGATCTGGACACCGGTCACTCAGGGTCTGACTCTCACTGGACACTGGTCGCTCAGGGACTGACTCTCTCTTGACACTGACCACTCAGGTTCTGTCTCGCTCTGAAGACCGGTCACTCAGGATCTGACTCTCTCTGGACACTGGTTAAGGAGGGTCTGACTCTCTCTGGACACCAGTCAAGCAGGGTCTGACTCTCTCTGGACACTGGTCACTCTGGACCTGAATCTCTCTGGACAGCGGTCACTCAGGATCTGACTCTCTCTGGACACTGGTCAAGCAGGGTCTGACTCTCTCTGGACACCATTCAAGCAGCGTCTGACTCGCTCTGGACACTGGTCATTCAGGGTCTGACTCTCTGTGGACACCGTCACCATGGGTCTGACACTCTCAGGACACTGGTCACTCAGGATCTGACTCTCTGGACACCGATCTCTCAGGGTCTGACTCTCTCAGGGCACAGGTCATTCAGGGTTTGACTCTCTCTGGTCACCGGTCACTCAAGGACTGATTCTCTGGACACCGGTCAGTCAGGGAGTGATTCTTTGGACACCAGTCACTCAGGGTCTGACTCTCTCTGGACACTTGTCACTCAGGGTCTGACTCTCTCTGGACACCGGTCACTCAGGTTCTGAATCTCTCTTCACACCAGTCACTCAGGGTCTGACACTCTGGACACCGGTCACTCTGCATCTGATGCTCTCTGGACACTGGTCACTCAGTGTCTGAATTTCACTGTTAGCAGTTACTCAGGGTCTGACCCGCTCTGTACAGTGGTCACTCAGAGTCTGACCCTCTCTGGACATTGGTCACTCAGAGTCTGACTCTCTCTGGACATTGGGCAATCAGGGTCTGACCCTCTCTCGACACTGATCACTCAGGGTCTGACTCTCTTTGGACTCCGGTCGCTCAGGTTCTGACTCTCTCAGGACACCGGTCACTCAGGGTCTGACTTTCTCTGGACACCAGTCACTCAGTGTCTGACTCTCTCAGGACACAGTTCACTCAGGGACTGAATCTCTGGACACCAGTCACTCAGGGTCTGAATCTCTCGGAACACCGGTCACTCAGGGACTGACTCTCTGGACACCAGTCACTCAGGGTCTGACTCTCTGGACACCGGTCACTCAGCGTCTGTCGCTCTCTGGACACTGCTCACTCAGGGTCTGACTCTCTCTGGCCACTCAGGCGCTGACTCTCTCTGGACACCAGTCACGCAGGGTCTGGCTCTCTCTGGACACTGGTCACTCAGGCTCTGACTCTATCTGGACACCAGTCGCTCAGGCCCTGACTCGCTCCGTGCACCAGTCACTCAGTGTCTGACTCTCTGTGGACACCAGTCACTCAGGGTCTGACTCTCTGGACCCCAGTCACTCAGGGCCTTTGTCTCTCTGGACACCGGTAACTCAGTGCCTGAATCTCTCTGGACACCGGTCACTCAGTGTCTGACTCTCTGGACACCAGTCACTCAGTGTCTGACTCTCTCTGGACACTGGTCACTCAGGGTCTGACTCTCTCTGGACACTGGTCACTCAGGGTCTGACTCTCTCTGGACACCAATCACTCAGGATCTGACTCTCTCTGGACACTGGTCACTCAGGGTCTGATTCTCTGTGGACACTGGTTACTCAGGTTGTGACCAACACCGGACACAGGTCTCACAGGTACTGGCTATCTGGACACTGGTCACGCACTGGTCACCAGTCACTCAGGGTCTGACTTCTCTGGACACTGGTCACTCAGGGTCTGTGTCACTCTGAAGACCGGTCACTCAGGATCTGACTCTCTCTGGACACTCGTCAAGCAGGGTCTGACTCTCTCTGGACACCGGTCAAGCAGGGTCTGACTCTTTCTGGACACTGGTCACTCTGGTCCTGAATCTCTGGACACTGATCACTCAGGATCTTACACTCTCTGGACACTGGTCACTCAGGGCCTGACTCTCACTGACAGCATTTACTCAGGGTCTGACTCTCTCTGGACAGTGGTCACAGGGTCTGACTCTCTCTGGCACTGTTCACTCTGAATCTGACCCTCGCTGGACATCGGTCGCTCAGAGTCTGACTCTCTCTGGACACTGATCACTCAGGGTCTGACTCTCTTTGGACTCCGGTCGCTCAGGGTCTGACGATCTGGACACCGGTCACTCAGGGTCTGACTCTCACTGGACACTGGTCGCTCAGGGACTGACTCTCTCTTGACACTGACCACTCAGGTTCTGTCTCGCTCTGAAGACCGGTCACTCAGGATCTGACTCTCTCTGGACACTGGTTAGGGAGGGTCTGACTCTCTCTGGACACCAGTCAAGCAGGGTCTGACTCTCTCTGGACACTGGTCACTCTGGACCTGAATCTCTCTGGACAGCGGTCACTCAGGATCTGACTCTCTCTGGACACTGGTCAAGCAGGGTCTGACTCTCTCTGGACACCATTCAAGCAGCGTCTGACTCGCTCTGGACACTGGTCATTCAGGGTCTGACTCTCTGTGGACACCGTCACCCTGGGTCTGACACTCTCAGGACACTGGTCACTCAGGATCTGACTCTCTGGACACCGATCTCTCAGGGTCTGACTCTCTCAGGGCACAGGTCTTTCAGGGTTTGACTCTCTCTGGTCACCGGTCACTCAAGGACTGATTCTCTGGACACCGGACAGTCAGGGAGTGATTCTCTGGACACCAGTCACTCAGGGTCTGACTCTCTCTGGACACTTGTCACTCAGGGTCTGAATCTTTCTGGACACTTGTCACTCTGGGTCCAAATCTCTGGACACCGGTCACTCATGGTCTGACTCTCTCTGGACACTGGTCACTCAGTGTCAGGCTCGCACTGGACACCAGTCACTCTGGGTCTGTCTCGCTCTGAAGACCAGTCACACAAGATCTGACTCTCTTCGGACTCCGTTCAAGTAGGGTCTGACTCTCTCTGGACTCCAGTCACTCAGGGTCTGACACTCTCTGGACACTGGTCACCCAGGGTCTGCCGCACTCTGGTCACTGGTCACTCAGTGTCTGACTCTCACTGACAGCAGTTACTCAGCGTCTGACCCTCTCTGGACAGTGTTCACTAAGAGTCTGACCCTCTCTGGACATCGGTCACTCAGAGTCTGACTCTCTCTGGACACTGGTCACTCAGTGTCTGACTCTCTCTGGACACTGGTCACTCAGAGTCTGACTCTCTCTGGACATCTATCACTCAGAGTCTGTCTCTCTCTGGACATTGGTCACTCAGGGTCTGACCCTCTCTGGACATTGGTCACTCAGAGTCTGACTCTCTCTGGACATTGGTCACTCAGGGTCTGATGCTCTCTGGACACTGATTACTCAGTGTCAGACTCTCTTTTGACGCTGGTCGCTCAGGGTCTGACCCTCTCTGGACATCGGTCACACGAGTCTGACTCTCTCAGGACATCGGTCACTCAGTGTCTGACTTTCTCTGGACATTGGGCGCTCAGGGTCTGACTCTCTCTGGACACTGGACACTCAGGTTCTGACACTCTCAGGACACTGATCAATCAGCGTCTGACTCTCTTTGGACTCCGGTCGCTCAGGGTCTGACGATCTGGACAACGGTGACTCATGGTCTGACTCTCACTGGACACCGGTCACTCAGGGTCTGACTCTCTCTTGACACTGGTCAATCAGGGTCAGGCTCACTCTGGACACTGGTCACTCAGGGCCTGACTCTCTCTGGACACTGGTCACTCAAGGTCTGACTCTCTCTGGACACTTTTCACTCAGGGTCTGATTCTCTGGACACTGGTCACTCAGTGTCTGACTCTCTCTGGACACTGGACACTCAGGTTCTGTCACTCTCAGGACACTGATCACTCAGGGTCTGACTCTCTTTCGTCTCCGCTCGCTCAGGGTCTGACTCTCACTGGACAGCGGTCACTCAGGGTCTGACTCTCACTTGACACTGGTCACGCAGGTTCGGTCTCGCTCTGAAGACCGGTCACTCTGGATCTGACTCTCTCTGGACACTGGTTAAGCAGGGTCTGACTCTCTCTGGACACCAGTCAAGCAGGGTCTGACTCTCTCTGGACACTGGTCACTCTGGACCTGAATCTCTGGACACTGGTCACTCTGGGTCCAAATCTCTGGACTCCGGTCACTCATGGTCTGAATCTCTGGACCCCAGTCACTCAGTGTCTGACTCTCTCTGGAGACCAGTCACTCAGGTCCTGTCTCTCTCTGGACACCCCTCACTCAGGGTCTGTCTCGCTCTGAAAACGGGTAACTCAGGATCTGACTCTCTCTGGACACTGGTCAAGCAGGGTCTGACTCTCTCTGGACACCATTCAAGCAGGGCCTGGCTCTCTCTGGACACTGGTCACTCAAGGTCTGACTCTCTCTGGACACCGGTCACTCAGGGTCTGACTCTCTCTGGACACTGGTCACTCAGGGTCTGACTCGCTCTGGACACTCAGGTTCTGACGCTCTCAGGACACTGATCACTCAGGGTCTGACTCTCTTTGGACTCCGGTCGCTCAGGGTCTGACGATCTGGACACCGGTCACTCAGGGTCTGACTCTTACTGGACACCGGTCACTCAGGGTCTGACTCTCTCTTGACACTGGTCATTCAGGTTCTGTCTTGCTCTGAAAACCGGTCACTCAGGATCTGACTCTCTCTGGACACTGGTTAAGCAGCGTCTGACTCTCTCTGGACACCGGTCAAGCAGGGTCTGACTCTCTCTGGACACTGGTCACTCTGGACCTGAATCTCTGGACACTGGTCACTCTGGGTCCAAATCTCTGGACACCGGTCACTCATGGTCAGAATCTCTGGACCCTGGTCACTCAGGGTCTGACTCTCTCTGGAGACCAGTCACTCGGGGCCTGTCTCTCTCTGGACACCCCTCACTCAGGGTCTGTCTCGCTCTGAAAACCGGTCACTCAGGATCTGACTCTCTCTGGACACTGGTCAAGCAGGGTCTGACTCTCTCTGGACACCATTCAAGCAGGGCCTGACTCTCTCTGGACACTGGTCACTCAAGGTCTGAATCTCTCTGGACACCGGTCACTCAGGGTCTGACTCTTTCTGGACACTGGTCACTCAGGGTCTGTCTCTCTCTGGACACTGGACACTCAGGTTCTGACGCTCTCAAGACACTGATCACTCAGGGTCTGACTCTCTTTGGACTCCGGTCACTCGGGGTCTGACGATCTGGACACCCGTCACTCAGGGTCTGACTCTCACTGGACATTGGTCACTCAGGGTCTGACCCTCTCTGGACATCGGTCACTCGGCGTCTGACTCTCCCAGGACACTGGTCACTTAGGGACTGACTCTCTCTGGACACTGATCACTCAGGGTCTGACTCTCTTTGGACTCCGGTCACTCAGGGTCTGACTCTCTCTAGACACCGGTCACTCAGGATCTGACTCTCTCTGGAAACCAGTCACTCAGCGTCTGACTCTCCCAGGACACCGGTCACTCAGGGACTGACTCTCTCTGGACACCGATCACTCAGGGTCTGAATCTCTCTGGACACCGGTCCCTCAGGTTCTGAATCTCTCTTAACACCAGTCACTCAGGGTCTGACACTCTGGACACCGGTCACTCTGCATCTGATGCTCTCTGGACACTGGTCACTCAGTGTCTGAATTTCACTGTTAGCAGTTACTCAGGGTCTGACCCTCTCTGGACAGTGGTCACTCAGAGTCTGACCCTCTCTGGACATTGGGCAATCAGGGTCTGACCCTCTCTCGACACTGATCACTCAGTGTCTGACTCTCTTTGGACTCCGGTCGCTCAGGTTCTGACTCTCTCAGGACACCGGTCACTCAGGGTCTGACTTTCTCTGGACACCAGTCACTCAGTGTCTGACTCTCTCAGGACACAGTTCACTCAGGGGCTGAATCTCTGGACACCAGTCACTCAGGGTCTGAATCTCTCGGAACACCGGTCTCTCAGGGACTGACTCTCTGGACACCAGTCACTCAGGGTCTGACTCTCTGGACACCGGTCACTCAGCGTCTGTCGCTCTCTGGACACTGCTCACTCAGGGTCTGACTCTCTCTGGTCACTCAGGCGCTGACTCTCTCTGGACACCAGTCACGCAGGGTCTGGCTCTCTCTGGACACTGGTCACTCAGGCTCTGACTCTATCTGGACACCAGTCGCTCAGGCCCTGACTCGCTCCGTGCACCAGTCAATCAGTGTCTGACTCTCTGTGGACACCAGTCACTCAGGGTCTGACACTCTGGACCCCAGTCACTCAGGGCCTTTGTCTCTCTGGACACCGGTAACTCAGGGCCTGAATCTCTCTGGACACCGGTCACTCAGTGTCTGACTCTCTGGACACCAGTCACTCAGTGTCTGACTCTCTCTGGACACTGGTCACTCAGGGTCTGACTCTCTCTGGACACTGGTCACTCAGGGTCTGACTCTCTCTGGACACCAATCACTCAGGATCTGACTCTCTCTGGACACTGGTCACTCAGGGTCTGATTCTCTGTGGACACTGGTTACTCAGGTTGTGACCAACACCGGACACAAGTCTCACAGGTACTGGCTATCTGGACACTGGTCACTCACTGGTCACCAGTCACTCAGGGTCTGACTTCTCTGGACACCGGTCACTCAGGGTCTGTGTCACTCTGAAGACCAGTCACTCAGGATCTGACTCTCTCTGGACACTCGTCAAGCAGGGTCTGACTCTCTCTGGACACCGGTCAAGCAGGGTCTGACTCTTTCTGGACACTGGTCACTCTGGTCCTGAATCTCTGGACACTGATCACTCAGGATCTTACACTCTCTGGACACTGGTCACTCAGGGCCTGACTCTCACTGACAGCATTTACTCAGGGTCTGACTCTCTCTGGACAGTGGTCACAGGGTCTGACTCTCTCTGGCACTGTTCACTCTGAATCTGACCCTCGCTGGACATCGGTCGCTCAGAGTCTGACTCACTCTGGACACTGATCACTCAGGGTCTGACTCTCTTTGGACTCCGGTCGCTCAGGGTCTGACGATCTGGACACCGGTCACTCAGGGTCTGACTCTCACTGGACACTGGTCGCTCAGGGACTGACTCTCTCTTGACACTGACCACTCAGGTTCTGTCTCGCTCTGAAGACCGGTCACTCAGGATCTGACTCTCTCTGGACACTGGTTAAGCAGGGTCTGTCTCTCTCTGGACACCAGTCAAGCAGGGTCGGTCTCTCTCTGGACACTGGTCACTCTGGACCTGAATCTCTGGACAGTGGTCACTCTTGGTCCAAATCTCTGGAGACCTGTCACTCAGGGCCTGTCTCTCTCTGGACACCCCTCACTCAGGGTCTGTCTCGCTCTGAAGACCGGTCACTCAGGATCTGACTCTCTCTGGACACTGGTTAAGGAGGGTCTGACTCTCTCTGGACACCAGTCAAGCAGGGTCTGACTCTCTCTGGACACTGGTCACTCTGGACCTGAATCTCTCTGGACAGCGGTCACTCAGGATCTGACTCTCTCTGGACACTGGTCAAGCAGGGTCTGACTCTCTCTGGACACCATTCAAGCAGCGTCTGACTCGCTCTGGACACTGGTCATTCAGGGTCTGACTCTCTGTGGGCACCGTCACCCTGGGTCTGACACTCTCAGGACACTGGTCACTCAGGATCTGACTCTCTGGACACCGATCTCTCAGGGTCTGACTCTCTCAGGGCACAGGTCATTCAGGGTTTGACTCTCTCTGGTCACCGGTCACTCAAGGACTGATTCTCTGGACACCGGTCAGTCAGGGAGTGATTCTCTGGACACCAGTCACTCAGGGTCTGACTCTCTCTGGACACTTGTCACTCAGGGTCTGAATCTCTCTGGACACTTGTCACTCTGGGTCCAAATCTCTGGACACCGGTCACTCATGGTCTGACTCTCTCTGGACACTGGTCACTCAGTGTCAGGCTCGCACTGGACACCAGTCACTCTGGGTCTGTCTCGCTCTGAAGACCAGTCACACAGGATCTGACTCTCTTCGGACTCCGTTCAAGTAGGGTCTGACTCTCTCTGGACTCCAGTCACTCAGGGTCTGACACTCTCTGGACACTGGTCACCCAGGGTCTGCCGCACTCTGGTCACTGGTCACTCAGTGTCTGACTCTCACTGACAGCAGTTACTCAGGGTCTGACCCTCTCTGGACAGTGTTCACTAAGAGTCTGACCCTCTCTGGACATCGGTCACTCAGAGTCTGACTCTCTCTGGACACTGGTCACTCAGTGTCTGACTCTCTCTGGACACTGGTCACTCAGAGTCTGACTCTCTCTGGACATCTATCACTCAGAGTCTGTCTCTCTCTGGACATTGGTCATTCAGGGTCTGACCCTCTCTGGACATTGGTCACTCAGAGTCTGACTCTCTCTGGACATTGGTCACTCAGGGTCTGATGCTCTCTGGACACTGATTACTCAGTGTCAGACTCTCTTTTGACGCTGGTCGCTCAGGGTCTGACCCTCTCTGGACATCGGTCACACGAGTCTGACTCTCTCAGGACATCGGTCACTCAGTGTCTGACTTTCTCTGGACATTGGGCGCTCAGGGTCTGACTCTCTCTGGACACTGGACACTCAGGTTCTGACACTCTCAGGACACTGATCAATCAGCGTCTGACTCTCTTTGGACCCCGGTCGCTCAGGGTCTGACGATCTGGACAACGGTGTCTCATGGTCTGACTCTCACTGGACACCGTTCACTCAGGGTCTGACTCTCTCTTGACACTGGTCAATCAGGGTCAGGCTCACTCTGGACACTGGTCACTCAGGGCCTGACTCTCTCTGGACACTGGTCACTCAAGGTCTGACTCTCTGGACACTGTTCACTCAGGGTCTGATTCTCTGGACACTGGTCACTCAGTGTCTGACTCTCTCTGGACACTGGACACTCAGGTTCTGTCACTCTCAGGACACTGATCACTCAGGGTCTGACTCTCTTTCGTCTCCGCTCGCTCAGGGTCTGACTCTCACTGGACAGCGGTCACTCAGGGTCTGACTCTCACTTGACACTGGTCACGCAGGTTCGGTCTCGCTCTGAAGACCGGTCACTCTGGATCTGACTCTCTCTGGACACTGGTTAAGCAGGGTCTGACTCTCTCTGGACACCAGTCAAGCAGGGTCTGACTCTCTCTGGACACTGGTCACTCTGGACCTGAATCTCTGGACACTGGTCACTCTGGGTCCAAATCTCTGGACTCCGGTCACTCATGGTCTGAATCTCTGGACCCCAGTCACTCAGTGTCTGACTCTCTCTGGAGACCAGTCACTCAGGTCCTGTCTCTCTCTGGACACCCCTCACTCAGGGTCTGTCTCGCTCTGAAAATGGGTAATTCAGGATCTGACTCTCTCTGGACACTGGTCAAGCAGGGTCTGACTCTCTCTGGACACCATTCAAGCAGGGCCTGGCTCTCTCTGGACACTGGTCACTCAAGGTCTGACTCTCTCTGGACACCGGTCACTCAGGGTCTGACTCTCTCTGGACACTGGTCACTCAGGGTCTGACTCGCTCTGGACACTCAGGTTCTGACGCTCTCAGGACACTGATCACTCAGGGTCTGACTCTCTTTGGACTCCGGTCGCTCAGGGTCTGACGATCTGGACACCGGTCACTCAGGGTCTGACTCTTACTGGACACCGGTCACTCAGGGTCTGACTCTCTCTTGACACTGGTCATTCAGGTTCTGTCTTGCTCTGAAAACCGGTCACTCAGGATCTGACTCTCTCTGGACACTGGTTAAGCAGCGTCTGACTCTCTCTGGACACCGGTCAAGCAGGGTCTGACTCTCTCTGGACACTGGTCACTCTGGACCTGAATCTCTGGACACTGGTCACTCTGGGTCCAAATCTCTGGACACCGGTCACTCATGGTCAGAATCTCTGGACCCTGGTCACTCAGGGTCTGACTCTCTCTGGAGACCAGTCACTCGGGGCCTGTCTCTCTCTGGACACCCCTCACTCAGGGTCTGTCTCGCTCTGAAAACCGGTCACTCAGGATCTGACTCTCTCTGGACACTGGTCAAGCAGGGTCTGACTCTCTCTGGACACCGTTCAAGCAGGGCCTGACTCTCTCTGGACACTGGTCACTCAAGGTCTGACTCTCTCTGGACACCGGTCACTCAGGGTCTGACTCTTTCTGGACACTGGTCACTCAGGGTCTGTCTCTCTCTGGACACTGGACACTCAGGATCTGACGCTCTCAGGACACTGATCACTCAGGGTCTGACTCTCTTTGGACTCCGGTCACTCGGGGTCTGACGATCTGGACACCCGTCACTCAGGGTCTGACTCTCACTGGACACCGGTCACTCAGAGTCTGTCTCTCTCTGGACATTGGTCACTCAGGGTCTGACCCTCTCTGGACATCGGTCACTCAGCGTCTGACTCTCCCAGGACACTGGTCACTCAGGGACTGACTCTCTCTGGACACTGATCACTCAGGGTCTGACTCTCTTTGGACTCCGGTCACTCAGGGTCTGACTCTCTCTGGACACCGGTCACTCAGGATCTGACTCTCTCTGGAAACCAGTCACTCAGCGTCTGACTCTCCCAGGACACCGGTCACTCAGGGACTGACTCTCTCTGGACACTGATCACTCAGGGTCTGACTCTCTTTGGACACCGATCACTCAGGGTCTGAATCTCTCTTAACACCAGTCACTCAGGGTCTGACACTCTGGACACCGGTCACTCTGCATCTGATGCTCTCTGGACACTGGTCACTCAGTGTCTGAATTTCACTGTTAGCAGTTACTCAGGGTCTGACCCTCTCTGGACAGTGGTCACTCAGAGTCTGACCCTCTCTGGACATCGGTCTCTCAGAGTCTGACTCTCTCTGGACATTGGGCAATCAGGGTCTGTCCCTCTCTGGACACTGTTCACTCAGGGTCTGACTTTCTCTGGACACCAGTCACTCAGTGTCTGACTCTCTCAGGACACAGTTCACTCAGGGGCTGAATCTCTGGACACCAGTCACTCAGGGTCTGAATCTCTCGGAACACCGGTCTCTCAGGGACTGACTCTCTGGACACCAGTCACTCAGGGTCTGACTCTCTGGACACCGGTCACTCAGCATCTGTCGCTCTCTGGACACTGCTCACTCAGGGTCTGACTCTCTCTGGTCACTCAGGCGCTGACTCTCTCTGGACACCAGTCACGCAGGGTCTGGCTCTCTCTGGACACTGGTCACTCAGGCTCTGACTCTATCTGGACACCAGTCGCTCAGGCCCTGACTCGCTCCGTGCACCAGTCAATCAGTGTCTGACTCTCTGTGGACACCAGTCACTCAGGGTCTGACTCTCTGGACCCCAGTCACTCAGGGCCTTTGTCTCTCTGGACACCGGTAACTCAGGGCCTGAATCTCTCTGGACACCGGTCACTCAGTGTCTGACTCTCTGGACACCAGTCACTCAGTGTCTGACTCTCTCTGGACACTGGTCACTCAGGGTCTGACTCTCTCTGGACACTGGTCACTCAGGGTCTGACTCTCTCTGGACACCAATCACTCAGGATCTGACTCTCTCTGGACACTGGTCACTCAGGGTCTGATTCTCTGTGGACACTGGTTACTCAGGTTGTGACCAACACCGGACACAGGTCTCACAGGTACTGGCTATCTGGACACTGGTCACTCACTGGTCACCAGTCACTCAGGGTCTGACTTCTCTGGACACCGGTCACTCAGGGTCTGTGTCACTCTGAAGACCGGTCACTCAGGATCTGACTCTCTCTGGACACTCGTCAAGCAGGGTCTGACTCTCTCTGGACACCGGTCAAGCAGGGTCTGACTCTTTCTGGACACTGGTCACTCTGGTCCTGAATCTCTGGACACTGATCACTCAGGATCTTACACTCTCTGGACACTGGTCACTCAGGGCCTGACTCTCACTGACAGCATTTACTCAGGGTCTGACTCTCTCTGGACAGTGGTCACAGGGTCTGACTCTCTCTGGCACTGTTCACTCTGAATCTGACCCTCGCTGGACATCGGTCGCTCAGAGTCTGACTCACTCTGGACACTGATCACTCAGGGTCTGACTCTCTTTGGACTCCGGTCGCTCAGGGTCTGACTCTCACTGGACACTGGTCGCTCAGGGACTGACTCTCTCTTGACACTGACCACTCAGGTTCTGTCTCGCTCTGAAGACCGGTCACTCAGGATCTGACTCTCTCTGGATACTGGTTAAGCAGGGTCTGTCTCTCTCTGGACACCAGTCAAGCAGGGTCGGTCTCTCTCTGGACACTGGTCACTCTGGACCTGAATCTCTGGACAGTGGTCACTCTTGGTCCAAATCTCTGGAGACCTGTCACTCAGGGCCTGTCTCTCTCTGGACACCCCTCACTCAGGGTCTGTCTCGCTCTGAAGACCGGTCACTCAGGATCTGACTCTCTCTGGACACTGGTTAAGGAGGGTCTGACTCTCTCTGGACACCAGTCAAGCAGGGTCTGACTCTCTCTGGACACTGGTCACTCTGGACCTGAATCTCTCTGGACAGCGGTCACTCAGGATCTGACTCTCTCTGGACACTGGTCAAGCAGGGTCTGACTCTCTCTGGACACCATTCAAGCAGCGTCTGACTCGCTCTGGACACTGGTCATTCAGGGTCTGACTCTCTGTGGACACCGTCACCCTGGGTCTGACACTCTCAGGACACTGGTCACTCAGGATCTGACTCTCTGGACACCGATCTCTCAGGGTCTGACTCTCTCAGGGCACAGGTCATTCAGGGTTTGACTCTCTCTGGTCACCGGTCACTCAAGGACTGATTCTCTGGACACCGGTCAGTCAGGGAGTGATTCTCTGGACACCAGTCACTCAGGGTCTGACTCTCTCTGGACACTTGTCACTCAGGGTCTGAATCTCTCTGGACACTTGTCACTCTGGGTCCAAATCTCTGGACACCGGTCACTCATGGTCTGACTCTCTCTGGACACTGGTCACTCAGTGTCAGGCTCGCACTGGACACCAGTCACTCTGGGTCTGTCTCGCTCTGAAGACCAGTCACACAGGATCTGACTCTCTTCGGACTCCGTTCAAGTAGGGTCTGACTCTCTCTGGACTCCAGTCACTCAGGGTCTGACACTCTCTGGACACTGGTCACCCAGGGTCTGCCGCACTCTGGTCACTGGTCACTCAGTGTCTGACTCTCACTGACAGCAGTTACTCAGGGTCTGACCCTCTCTGGACAGTGTTCACTAAGAGTCTGACCCTCTCTGGACATCGGTCACTCAGAGTCTGACTCTCTCTGGACACTGGTCACTCAGTGTCTGACTCTCTCTGGACACTGGTCACTCAGAGTCTGACTCTCTCTGGACATCTATCACTCAGAGTCTGTCTCTCTCTGGACATTGGTCATTCAGGGTCTGACCCTCTCTGGACATTGGTCACTCAGAGTCTGACTCTCTCTGGACATTGGTCACTCAGGGTCTGATGCTCTCTGGACACTGATTACTCAGTGTCAGACTCTCTTTTGACGCTGGTCGCTCAGGGTCTGACCCTCTCTGGACATCGGTCACACGAGTCTGACTCTCTCAGGACATCGGTCACTCAGTGTCTGACTTTCTCTGGACATTGGGCGCTCAGGGTCTGACTCTCTCTGGACACTGGACACTCAGGTTCTGACACTCTCAGGACACTGATCAATCAGCGTCTGACTCTCTTTGGACTCCGGTCGCTCAGGGTCTGACGATCTGGACAACGGTGACTCATGGTCTGACTCTCACTGGACACCGTTCACTCAGGGTCTGACTCTCTCTTGACACTGGTCAATCAGGGTCAGGCTCACTCTGGACACTGGTCACTCAGGGCCTGACTCTCTCTGGACACTGGTCACTCAAGGTCTGACTCTCTCTGGACACTGTTCACTCAGGGTCTGATTCTCTGGACACTGGTCACTCAGTGTCTGACTCTCTCTGGACACTGGACACTCAGGTTCTGTCACTCTCAGGACACTGATCACTCAGGGTCTGACTCTCTTTCATCTCCGCTCGCTCAGGGTCTGACTCTCACTGGACACCGGTCACTCAGGGTCTGACTCTCACTTGACACTGGTCACGCAGGTTCGGTCTCGCTCTGAAGACCGGTCACTCTGGATCTGACTCTCTCTGGACACTGGTTAAGCAGGGTCTGACTCTCTCTGGACACCAGTCAAGCAGGGTCTGACTCTCTCTGGACACTGGTCACTCTGGACCTGAATCTCTGGACACTGGTCACTCTGGGTCCAAATCTCTGGACTCCGGTCACTCATGGTCTGAATCTCTGGACCCCAGTCACTCAGTGTCTGACTCTCTCTGGAGACCAGTCACTCAGGTCCTGTCTCTCTCTGGACACCCCTCACTCAGGGTCTGTCTCGCTCTGAAAACGGGTAATACAGGATCTGACTCTCTCTGGACACCATTCAAGCAGGGCCTGGCTCTCTCTGGACACTGGTCACTCAAGGTCTGACTCTCTCTGGACACCGGTCACTCAGGGTCTGACTCTCTCTGGACACTGGTCACTCAGGGTCTGACTCGCTCTGGACACTCAGGTTCTGACGCTCTCAGGACACTGATCACTCAGGGTCTGACTCTCTTTGGACTCCGGTCGCTCAGGGTCTGACGATCTGGACACTGGTCACTCAGGGTCTGACTCTTACTGGACACCGGTCACTCAGGGTCTGACTCTCTCTTGACACTGGTCATTCAGGTTCTGTCTTGCTCTGAAAACCGGTCACTCAGGATCTGACTCTCTCTGGACACTGGTTAAGCAGCGTCTGACTCTCTCTGGACACCGGTCAAGCAGGGTCTGACTCTCTCTGGACACTGGTCACTCTGGACCTGAATCTCTGGACACTGGTCACTCTGGGTCCAAATCTCTGGACACCGGTCACTCATGGTCAGAATCTCTGGACCCTGGTCACTCAGGGTCTGACTCTCTCTGGAGACCAGTCACTCGGGGCCTGTCTCTCTCTGGACACCCCTCACTCAGTGTCTGTCTCGCTCTGAAAACCGGTCACTCAGGATCTGACTCTCTCTGGACACTGGTCAAGCAGGGTCTGACTCTCTCTGGACACCGTTCAAGCAGGGCCTGACTCTCTCTGGACACTGGTCACTCAAGGTCTGACTCTCTCTGGACACCGGTCACTCAGGGTCTGACTCTTTCTGGACACTGGTCACTCAGGGTCTGTCTCTCTCTGGACACTGGACACTCAGGTTCTGACGCTCTCAGGACACTGATCACTCAGGGTCTGACTCTCTTTGGACTCCGGTCACTCGGGGTCTGACGATCTGGACACCCGTCACTCAGGGTCTGACTCTCACTGGACACCGGTCACTCAGAGTCTGTCTCTCTCTGGACATTGGTCACTCAGGGTCTGACCCTCTCTGGAAATCGGTCACTCAGCGTCTGACTCTCCCAGGACACTGGTCACTCAGGGACTGACTCTCTCTGGACACTGATCACTCAGGGTCTGACTCTCTTTGGACTCCGGTCACTCAGGGTCTGACTCTCTCTGGACACCGGTCACTCAGGATCTGACTCTCTCTGGAAACCAGTCACTCAGCGTCTGACTCTCCCAGGACACCGGTCACTCAGGGACTGACTCTCTCTGGACACCGATCACTCAGGGTCTGAATCTCTCTGGACACCGGTCCCTCAGGTTCTGAATCTCTCTTAACACCAGTCACTCAGGGTCTGACACTCTGGACACCGGTCACTCTGCATCTGATGCTCTCTGGACACTGGTCACTCAGTGTCTGAATTTCACTGTTAGCAGTTACTCAGGGTCTGACCCTCTCTGGACATCGGTCACTCAGAGTCTGACTCTCTCTGGACATTGGGCAATCAGGGTCTGACCCTCTCTCGACACTGATCACTCAGGGTCTGACTCTCTTTGGACTCCGGTCGCTCAGGTTCTGACTCTCTCAGGACACCGGTCACTCAGGGTCTGACTTTCTCTGGACACCAGTCACTCAGTGTCTGACTCTCTCAGGACACAGTTCACTCAGGGGCTGAATCTCTGGACACCAGTCACTCAGGGTCTGAATCTCTCGGAACACCGGTCTCTCAGGGACTGACTCTCTGGACACCAGTCACTCAGGGTCTGACTCTCTGGACACCGGTCACTCAGCGTCTGTCGCTCTCTGGACACTGCTCACTCAGGGTCTGACTCTCTCTGGTCACTCAGGCGCTGACTCTCTCTGGACACCAGTCACGCAGGGTCTGGCTCTCTCTGGACACTGGTCACTCAGGCTCTGACTCTATCTGGACACCAGTCGCTCAGGCCCTGACTCGCTCCGTGCACCAGTCAATCAGTGTCTGACTCTCTGTGGACACCAGTCACTCAGGGTCTGACTCTCTGGACCCCAGTCACTCAGGGCCTTTGTCTCTCTGGACACCGGTAACTCAGGGCCTGAATCTCTCTGGACACCGGTCACTCAGTGTCTGACTCTCTGGACACCAGTCACTCAGTGTCTGACTCTCTCTGGACACTGGTCACTCAGGGTCTGACTCTCTCTGGACACTGGTCACTCAGGGTCTGACTCTCTCTGGACACCAATCACTCAGGATCTGACTCTCTCTGGACACTGGTCACTCAGGGTCTGATTCTCTGTGGACACTGGTTACTCAGGTTGTGACCAACACCGGACACAGGTCTCACAGGTACTGGCTATCTGGACACTGGTCACTCACTGGTCACCAGTCACTCAGGGTCTGACTTCTCTGGACACCGGTCACTCAGGGTCTGTGTCACTCTGAAGACCGGTCACTCAGGATCTGACTCTCTCTGGACACTCGTCAAGCAGGGTCTGACTCTCTCTGGACACCGGTCAAGCAGGGTCTGACACTGGTCACTCTGGTCCTGAATCTCTGGACACTGATCACTCAGGATCTTACACTCTCTGGACACTGGTCACTCAGGGCCTGACTCTCACTGACAGCATTTACTCAGGGTCTGACTCTCTCTGGACAGTGGTCACAGGGTCTGACTCTCTCTGGCACTGTTCACTCTGAATCTGACCCTCGCTGGACATCGGTCGCTCAGAGTCTGACTCTCTCTGGATACTGATCACTCAGGGTCTGACTCTCTTTGGACTCCGGTCGCTCAGGGTCTGACGATCTGGACACCGGTCACTCAGGGTCTGACTCTCACTGGACACTGGTCGCTCAGGGACTGACTCTCTCTTGACACTGACCACTCAGGTTCTGTCTCGCTCTGAAGACCGGTCACTCAGGATCTGACTCTCTCTGGACACTGGTTAAGCAGGGTCTGTCTCTCTCTGGACACCAGTCAAGCAGGGTCGGTCTCTCTCTGGACACTGGTCACTCTGGACCTGAATCTCTGGACAGTGGTCACTCTTGGTCCAAATCTCTGGAGACCTGTCACTCAGGGCCTGTCTCTCTCTGGACACCCCTCACTCAGGGTCTGTCTCGCTCTGAAGACCGGTCACTCAGGATCTGACTCTCTCTGGACACTGGTCAAGCAGGGTCTGACTCTCTCTGGACACCTTTCAAGCAGGGCCTGACTCTCTCTGGACACTGGTTAAGCAGGGTCTGTCTCTCTCTGGACACCAGTCAAGCAGGGCCTGACTCTCTCTGGACACTGGTCACTCAAGGTCTGACTCTCTCTGGACAGCGGTCACTCAGGATCTGACTCTCTCTGGACACTGGTCAAGCAGGGTCTGACTCTCTCTGGACACCATTCAAGCAGGGTCTGACTCGCTCTGGACACTGGTCACTCAGGGTCTGATTCTGTGGACACCGTCACCCTGGGTCTGACACTCTCAGGACACTGGTCACTCAGGATCTGACTCTCTGGGCACCGATCTCTCAGGGTCTGACTCTCTCAGGGCACAGGTCATTCAGGGTTTGACTCTCTCTGGTCACCGGTCACTCAAGGACTGATTCTCTGGACACCGGTCAGTCAGGGAGTGATTCTCTGGACACCAGTCACACAGGGTCTGACTCTCTCTGGACACTTGTCACTCAGGGTCTGAATCTCTCTGGACACTTGTCACTCTGGGTCCAAATCTCTGGACACCGGTCACTCATGGTCTGACTCTCTCTGGACACTGGTCACTCAGTGTCATGCTCGCACTGGACACCAGTCACTCTGGGTCTGTCTCGCTCTGAAAACCAGTCACACAGGATCTGACTCTCTTCGGACACCATTCAAGTAGGGTCTGACTCTCTCTGGACTCTAGTCACTCAGGGTCTGACACTCTCTGGACACTGGTCACCCAGGGTCTGCCGCGCTCTGGACACTGGTCACTCAGTGTCTGACTCTCACTGACAGCAGTTATTCAGGGTCTGACCCTCTCTGGACAGTGTTCACTAAGAGTCTGACCCTCTCTGGACATCGGTCACTCAGATTCTGACTCTCTCTGGACACTGGTCACTCAGTGTCTAACTCTCTCTGGACACTGGTCACTCAGAGTCTGACTCTCTCTGGACATCTATCACTCAGAGTCTGTCTCTCTCTTTACATTGGTCACTCAGAGTCTGACCCTCTCTGGACATTGGTCACTCAGAGTCTGACTCTCTCTGGACATTGGTCACTCAGGGTCTGATGCTCTCTGGACACTGATCACTCAGTGTCAGACTCTCTTTTGACGCTGGTCGCTCAGGGTCTGACCCTCTCTGGACAGTGGTCACTCAGAGTCTGACTCTCTCTGGACATCGGTCACACGAGTCTGACTTTCTCTGGACATTGGGCACTCAGCGTCTGACTCTCTCTGGACACTGTACACTCAGGTTCTGACACTCGCAGGACACTGATCAATCAGGGTCTGACTCTCTTTGGACTCCGGTCGCTCAGGGTCTGACGATCTGGACAACGGTGATTCATGGTCTGACTCTCACTGGACACCGGTCACTCAGGGTCTGACTCTCTCTTGACACTGGTCAATCAGGGTCAGGCTCACTCTGGACACTGGTCACTCAGGGCCTGACTCTCTCTGGACACTGGTCACTCAAGGTCTGACTCTCTCTGGACACTGTTCACTCAGGGTCTGATTCTCTGGACACTGGTCACTCAGTGCCTGACTCTCTCTGGACACTGGACACTCAGGTTCTGTCACTCTCAGGACACTGATCACTCAGGGTCTGACTCTCTTTGGACTCCGGTCGCTCAGGGTCTGACTCTCACTGGACAGCAGTCACTCAGGGTCTGACTCTCTCTTGACACTGGTCACGCAGGTTCGGTCTCGCTCTGAAGACCGGTCACTCTGGATCTGACTCTCTCTGGACACTGGTTAAGCAGGGTCTGACTCTCTCTGGACACCAGTCAAGCAGGGTCTGACTCTCTCTGGCACTGGTCACTTTGGACCTGAATCTCTGGACACTGGTCACTCTGGGTCCAAATCTCTGGACACCGGTCACTCATGGTCTGAATCTCTGGACCCCAGTCACTCAATGTCTGACTCTCTCTGGAGACCAGTCACTCAGGTCCTGTCTCTCTCTGGACACCCCTCACTCAGGGTCTGTCTCGCTCTGAAAACCGGTCACTCAGGTTCTGACTCTCTCTGGACACTGGTCAAGCAGGGTCTGACTCTCTCTGGACACCATTCAAGCAGGGCCTGACTCTCTCTGGACACTGGTCACTCAAGGTCTGACTCTCTCTGGACACCGGTCACTCAGGGTCTGACTCTCTCTGGACACTGGTCACTCAGGGTCTGACTCTCTCTGGACACTGGTCACTCACGGCCTGACGCTCTCAGGACACTGATCACTCACGGTCTGACTCTCTTTGGACTCCGGTCACTCAGGGTCTGACGATCTGGACACTGGTCACTCAGGGTCTGACTCTCTCTTGACACTGGTCATTCAGGTTCTGTCTCGCTCTGAAGACCGGTCACTCAGGATCTGACTCTCTCTGGACACTGGTTAAGCAGGGTCTGACTCTCTCTGGACACCTGTCAAGCAGGGTCTGACTCTCTCTGGACACTGGTCACTCTGGACCTGAATCTCTGGACACTGGTCACTCTGGGTCCAAATCTCTGGACACCGGTCACTCATGGTCAGAATCTCTGGACCCTGGTCACTCAGGGTCTGACTCTCTCTGGAGACCAGTCACTCGGGCCTGTCTCTCTCTGGACACCCCTCACTCATGGTCTGTCTCGCTCTGAAGACCGGTCACTCAGGATCTGACTCTCTCTGGGCACTGGTCACTCAGGGACTGACTCTCTCTGGACACCGGTCACCCTGGGTCTGACACTCTCAGGACACTGGTCACTCAGAAGCTGACTCTCTGGACACTAATCTCTCAGGTTGTTACTCTCTCAGGACACAGGTCATTCAGGGTCTGACTGTCTCTGGACACCGGTCACTCAAGGACTGATTCTCCGGACACCGGTCAGTGAGGGAGTGACTCTCTCTGGACACCAGTCACTCAGGGTCTGACTCTCTCTGGACACTTGTCACTCTGGGTCCAAATCTCTGGACACCGGTCACTCATGGTCTGACTCTCTCTGGACACTGGTCACTCAGTGTCAGCCTCGCTCTGGACACCAGTCACTCTGGGTCTGTCTCGCTCTGAAGACCGGTCACTCAGGATCTGACTCTCTCCGGACACCGGTCAAGCAGGGTCTGACTCTCTCTGGACTCCAGTCACTCAGGGTCTGACACTCTCTGGGCACTGTAATGATATCAGCAAATAGAGATGGTATTTGCCTGTTCGATTACGATGCCTTAGCAGCATGATTGCAGGTATTGATTGCTTGTGCCTGACCAGCAGAGGTCATGTGACCAAGACAAGCAAGGCAGTGGAGTTTTAGTTTCAGTTTTGTTCTAGATGCATCACTAGCATAATGGTGTCTCCTGAATGCTGTATAAAGAGTTGAACAGACTTTAGATTAAAACTCATTCTCTTTCATAAATGTCTCATCATTGAACCCACAAAGAAATCAATACATGGTGTCAGAAGTGATTGAAAGAGATGAAGAGAAAAAAAAACTGAAGTTAAATCAGCTCTCCACAAATTAGCAAGCCAAAAGAGAACATCGTTGCTTACCATTGTAGAATAGCTAATGAAGTGAAAAATGGAAGGTTTACACCCACCGGCGACGCTTCAGATGACAGGTAATGTGGCTGAAAATTGGAGGAGATTCAAACAACGTTTAGAGTTGTATTTATCAGCAATCGGAGCTGACGAGTAAGGTGATAAAATAAAAGCGTCACTGTTCTTACATGTCGTGGGTGATGAAGCGCTGGAGGTGTATAATAATTTCACATTCGCTGCTAATGGAGACAAAATGAAGCTAGATAAAATAATGGAACAGTTTGAGGCCTACTGCATACCTAAACACATCGTGACGTTTGAGAGGCACAGATTTTTCACATGTGTACAGAAAACGGGAGAGACTATTGATCAGTATGTGACTGAACTGAGAAACCGAAGCAAATCGTGTGAATTTGGGGGACTGACAGACTCGCTGATAAAAGACAGACTGGTGTGTGGTATTCCGAATAATGGTCTAAGAGAAAGACTGCTAAGAGAGCAAGATCTAGACCTGGGAAAAGCCATAGCACTGTGTAGGGCTACAGAGGCTGTGAAGTTGCAGGCAAAGGAGCTGTTCAGTGACAATAGCTGCAACGTGGATGCAGTGAGAATGAACGGACATAAACCGTTTAACAAAAAGAGCGCCAATGTGAAAAAAGAGGCGTGGCCAGCGAACGAAAATGAAAGGGACAATCGAAAGACATGTAGTCAATGCGGTACACAGCATCCACCAAAAAAGTGTCCAGCATATGGTAAAAAATGCAATAGTTGCAACAAGAACAACCATTATGCCCGTTGCTGTAAGAACCAAATGCAACAAAGCAAGGTCCATGCAGTAGATGAAAGCGAGATAGAGGAGTTCAATGTACATGTTGTGTCTGAAAACAAAGAAGAAGAAAGAGACTGGATGTTGACACTAAAAGTGAATGACATACACATTCCATTTAAATTGGATACTGGAGCACAAGTTAATGTGATATCAGAGACTGATTTTAAGAAAATTAGACCCAGACCAAAGATACATGGAATCAAAGTGAAAGTGACAGGATACTCAGGTACTGAAATACCAGTGAAAGGAAGATGCTTTGTCAAAGTGACACACAAGGACAGAGAGCACACGCTAGCATTAATCGTGGTGCCAAAGGATGTGCAAGCCATACTAGGTTTAAAAGCCTGTGAGAGACTGAACCTGGTAAAGAGAGTCCTCATTGTGGAAAGCGAAGGAGAGACAGTCTATGATGAACTGAATGTTGCGTACACACCGGGTAAGCTGATGTATAAAGCAGACACGTTGTCCAGAGCTGTTGACCCAGGAGAGCCCGCAAACACAGTGAAAAGACTGAAGTACACGGCAAAAGACAGTGGAACTGATTTCTACCAAAGCATGCTTGTATACCGCACAATGCCGCTCGAGTGTGGTATGTCACCAGCCCAACTCCTGATGGGACGTTGGCTAAGGTCAAACCTACCCATCCTGGAGAACCTCCTGAAAACAAAAGAGGGGGAGAAAGTGAGGAAGTTCAAAGAACAACAGAAAGAAAAGCAAAAGTACTACTATGACAGAGGAACACAAAATCTACCTGAACTCCACACTGGTGACCAAGTAAGGTTGAAAGACAAAACAAACACATGGACTCAGAAGGGAACTGTCCTGAGTGAAGTTCAACCAAGATCATACACCATTCAGACAGATGAGGGTGCTGTTCTGAGAAGAAATCGTCGAGATCTTCTCATGGGACCAGCCACAGCAGGTCAAGAGACTGATACTGTTGAACAACCTGATCACACAGATGAGAAATCATCATCTGAGGCAACAATTCAGATTCAAGGACAATCAATCAGAAAATCCTCAAGACACGTGAAGCCTCCTGAGAGACTCATTGAGCAAATTTAAGGACTATTGTTATAGAAGGAAGTAATGTTATCTTATTCTTTCTTCAAGTTCTAGTGTATTGACATATTTCATGAGAACACACAAAGCAAGGTTAAAAAACCTTGATCATGATAATGATAATGTAAGTTCATTAAGTGTTACAGTTAAAATGCAGATTAATACAAAGAAAACATGAAGTTAGTTAAAAGTAAAATACTTTTGTTTTAAGGAAAGGAGATGTAATGATATCAGCAAATAGAGATGGTATTTGCGTGTTCGATCATGATGCCTTAGCAGCATGATTGGAGGTATTGATTGCTTGTGCCTGACCAGCAGAGGTCATGTGACTGAGACAAGCAATGCAGTGGAGTTTAGTTTCAGTTTCGTTCTAGATGCATCACTAGCATAATGGTGTCTCCTGAATGCTGTATAAAGAGTTGAACAGACTTTAGATTAAAACACATTCTCTTTCATAAATGTCTCATCTTTGAACCCACAAAGAAATCAATACAGACACTGGTCACCCAGGTTCTTCCGCTCTCTGGACACTGGTCACTCAGTGGCTGACTCTCACTGACAGCAGTTACTCAGGGTCTGACCCTCTCTGGACAGTGGTCAGTAAGAGTCTGACCCTCTCTGGACATCGGTCACTCAGAGTCTGACTCACTCTGGACACTGGTCACTCAGTGTCTGATTCTCTCTGGACACTGGTCACTCAGAGTCTGACTCTCTCTGGACATCAGTCACTCAGAGTCTGTCTCTCTCTGGACATTGGTCACTCAGGGTCTGACCCTCTCTGGGCATTGGTCACTCAGAGTCTGACTCTCTCTGGACATTGGTCAGTCAGGGTC
Organism: Somniosus microcephalus; assembly: GCF_052327205.1. Taxonomy (NCBI): domain Eukaryota; kingdom Metazoa; phylum Chordata; class Chondrichthyes; order Squaliformes; family Somniosidae; genus Somniosus; species Somniosus microcephalus. The sequence goes on from NC_140998.1 coordinate 181,679,424, forward strand.
TGACGCTCACTGGACTCTGGTCGCTCAGGGTCTGACTCTCTCTGGACACCGGTCACTCAGGGTCTGACTCTCTCTGGAAAACATTCACTCAGGGTCTAACTCTCCAAGGACACCGGTCACTCAGGGACTGACACTCTCTGGACACCGGTCACTCAGGGTCTGACTCTCTCTGGACACCGGTCACTCAGGTTCTGAATTTATCTGAACACCACTCACTCAGGGTCTGACTCTCTGGACACCGGTCACTCAGCATCTCACGCTCTCTGGACACTGGTCACTCAGTGTCTGACTCTCACTGTCAGCAGTTACTCAGGGTCTGACCCTCACTGGACAGTAGTCACTCAGAGTCTGCCTGTCTCTGGACATCGGTCACTCGGAGTCTGACGCTCTCTGGATATTGGGCACTCAGGGTCTGACCCTCTCTGGACACTGATCACTCAGGGTCTGACTCTCTTTGGACTCCGGTCACTCAAGTTCTGGCTCTCTCAGAACACCGTTCACTCAGGGACTGACTATCTGGACACTAGTCACTCAGGGTCTGACTCTCTCTGGACACCGGTAACTCAGGTTCTGAATCTTTCTGGACACTGGTTAGTCAGCGTCTGACGCTCTCTGGACACTGGTCACTCAGTGTCTGACTCTCACTGTCAGCAGTTACTCAGGGTCTGACCCTCTCTGGACAGTGGTCAATCAGAGTCTGACCCTCTCTGGACATTGGTCACTCAGAGTCTGACTCTCTCTGGACATTGGGCACTCAGAGTCTGACTCTCTCTGGACACTGATCACTCAGGGTCTGACTCTCTTTGGACTCCGGTCGCTCAGGTTCTGACTCTCTCAGGACATAGGTCACTGAAGGTCTGACTTTCTCTGGACACCAGTCACTCAGGGTCTGACTCTCTCAGGACACCGTTCACTCAGGGACTGACTCTCTGGACAGCAGTCACTCAGGGTCTGAATCTCTTGGAACACCGGTCACTCAATGACTGACTCTCTGGACACCAGTCACTCAGGGTCTGACTCTCTGGACACTGGTCACTCAGTGTCTGTCGCTCTCTGGGCAACAGTCACTCAGTGTCTGACTCTCTCAGGACACCGTTCACTCAGGGACTGAATATCTGGACACCAGTCACTGAGGGTCTGAATCTCTCGGAACACCGGTCACTCAGGGACTGACTCTCTGGACACCAGTCACTCAGGGTCTGACTCTCTGGACACCGGTCACTCAGCATCTGTCACTCTCTGGACACTGGTCACTCAGGGTCTGACTCTCTCTGGTCACTCAGGCTCTGACTCTCTCTGGACACCAGTCACGCAGGGTCTGGCTCTCTCTGGACACTGGACACTCAGGCTCTGACTCTCTCTGGACACCAGTCGCTCAGGCCCTGACTCGCTCTGTACACCAGTCACTCAGTGTCTGACTCTCTCTGGACACCAGTCACTCAGGGTCTGACTCTCTGGACCCCGGTCACTCAGGGCCTTTGTCTCTCTGGACACCAATCACTCAGGGCCTGAATCTCTCTGGACACCGGTCACTCAGTGTCTGACTCTCTGGACACCAGTCACTCAGTGTCTGACTCTCTCTGGACACTGGTCACTCAGGGTCTGACTCTCTCTGGACACTGGTCACTCAGGGTCTGACTCTCTCTGGACACCAGTCACTCATGATCTGACTCTCTCTGGAAGCTGATCACTCAGGATCTTACACTCTCTGGACACTGGTCACTCAGGGCCTGACTCTCACTGACAGAAGTTACTCAGGGTCTGACTCTCTCTGGACAGTGGTCACAGGGTCTGATTCTCTCTGGCACCGTTCACTCTGAGTCTGACCCTCGCTGGATATCAGTCGCTCAGAGTCTGACTCTCTCTGGACACTGGTCACTCAGTGTCTGACTCTCTGGTCTCTAGTCACTCAGGGTCTGACTCTCACTGGTCACCAGTCACTCAGGGACTGACTTCCTCTGGACACTGGTCACTCGGGTTCTGACCCCCACCGGACACAGGTCACACAGGTACTGACTATCTGGACACTAGTCACTTTGGGACTGACTCTCTCTGGACACCAGTCACTCAGGGTCTGACTCTCTCTGGACACCAGTTACTCAGGGTCTGACACACTTTGGACACTAGTCACTCAGGGTCTGACTCTCTCTGGACACCGGTAACTCAGGTTCTGAATCTTTCTGGACTCTGGTTAGTCAGCGTCTGACGCTCTCTGGACACTGGTCACTCAGTGTCTGACTCTCACTGTCAGCAGTTACTCAGGGTCTGACCCTTTCTGGACAGTGGTCAATCAGAGTCTGATCCTCTCTGGACACCAGTCACGCAGGGTCTGGCTCTCTCTGGACACTGGTCACTCAGCCTCTGACTCTCTCTGGACACCATTCGCTCAGGCCCTGAGTCGCTCTGTGCACCAGTCACTCAGTGTCTGACTCTCTCTGGACACCAGTCGCTCAGGCCCTGACTCGCTCTGTGCACCAGTCACTCAGGGTCTGTCTCTCTCTGGACACTGGTCACTCTGGGTCCAAATCTCTGGACACCGTTCACTCGTGGTCTGACTCTCTCTGGACACTTGTCACTCAGGGTCAGGCTCCCTCTAGACACCAGTCACTCTGGGTCTTTCTCGCACTGAAGACCGGTCACTCAGAATCTGACACTCTCGGGACACCAGTCAAGCAGAGTCTGACTCTCTCTGGACTCCAGTCACTCAGGGTCTTACACTCTCTGGACACTGGTCACCCAGGGTCTGCCTCTCTCTGGACACTGGTCACTCAGTGTCTGACTCTCACTGGCAGCAGTTACTCAGGGTCTGACCCTCTCTGGACAGTGGTCACTCAGAGTCTGACTCTCTCTGGACACTGGTCACTCAGAGTCTGGCTCTCTCTGGACATCGGCCACTCAGAGACTGTCTCTCTCTGGACATTGGTCACTCAGGGTCTGACCCTCTCTGGACATTGGTCACTCAGAGTCTGACTCTCTGGACATTGGTCACTCAGGGTCTGACGCTCTCTGGACACTGATCACTCAGGGTCTGACTCTCTTTGGACTCCAGTCACTCTGAGTCTGACTCTCTCTGGACACCGGTCATTCAGTAACTGACTCTCTCTGGAAACCAGCCACTCAGCGTCTGACTCTCCCAGGACACCGGTCACCCATGGACTGACTCTCTCTGGACACCGGTCACTCAGGGTCTGACTCTTTCTGGACACCGGTCACTCAGGTTCTGAATCTCTCTTAACACCAGTCACTCAGGGGCTGACACTCTGGACACCGGTCGCTCCGCATCTGACGCTCTGTGGACACTGGACACTCAGTGTCTGACTCTCACTGTTAGCAGTTACTCAGGGACTGACCCTCTCTGGACAGTGGTCACACAGAGTCTGAGCCTCTCTGGACATTGGTCACTCAGAGTCTTACTCTCTCTGGACATTGGGCACTCAGGGTCTGACCCTTTCTGGACACTGATCACTCAGTGTCTGACTCTCTTTGGACTCCGGTCGCACAGGTTCTGACACTCTCAGGACACCGGTCACTCAGGGTCTGACTTTCTCTGGGCACCAGTCACTCAGTGTCTGACTCTCTCAGGACACCGATCACTCAGGGACTGAATACCTGGACACCAGTCACTGAGGGTCTGAATCTCTCGGAACACCGATCACTCAGGGACTGACTGTCTGGACACCAGTCACTCAGGGTCTGACTCTCTGGACACCGGTCACTCAGCCTCTGTCACTCTCTGGACACTGGTCACTCAGGGTCTGACTCTCTGGTCACTCAGGCTCTGACTCTCTCTGGACACCAGTCACGCAGGGTCTGGCTCTCTCTTGACACTGGACACTCAGGCTCTGACTCTCTCTGGACACCAGTCGCTCAGGCCCTGACTCGCTCTGTGCACCAGTCACTCAGTGTCTGACTCTCTCTGGACACCAGTCACTCAGGGTCTGACTCTCTGGACCCCGGTCACTCAGGGCCTTTGTCTCTCTGGACACCGATCACTCAGGGCCTGAATCTCTCGGGACACCAGTCACTCAGTGTCTGACTCTCTGGACACCAGTCACTCAGGCTCTCACTCTCTCTGGAAACTGATCACTCAGGATCTTACACTCTCTGGACACTGGTCACTCAGGGGCTGACTCTCACTGACAGAAGTTACTCAGGGTCTGACTCTCTCTGGACAGTGGTCACTGGGTCTGATTCTCTCTGGCACCGTTCACTCTGAGTCTGACCCTCGCTGGATATCAGTCGCTCAGAGTCTGACTCTCTCTGGACACTGGTCACTCAGTGTCTGACTCTCTGGTCTCTAGTCACTCAGGGTCTGACTCTCACTGCTCACCGGTCACTCAGGGACTGACTTTCTCTGGACACTGGTCAATCAGGTTCTGACCCCCAAAGGACACAGGTCATACAGGTACTGACTATCTGGACACTAGTCACTCAGGGGCTGACTCTCTCTGGACACCAATCACTCAGGGTCTAACTCTCTCTGGACACCAGTTACTCAGGGTCTGACACACTTTGGACACTAGTCACTCAGGGTCTGACTCTCTCTGGACACCGGTAACTCTGGTTCTGAATCTTTCTGGATTCCGGTTACTCAGCGTCTGATGCTCTCTGGACACTGGTCACTCAGTGTCTGACTCTCACTGTCAGCAGTTACTCAGGGTCTGACCCTCTCTGGACAGTGTTCAATCAGGGTCTGACCCTCTCTGGACATCGGTCACTCAGAGTCTGACTCTCTCTGGACATGGGCACTCAGGGTCTGATCCTCTCTGGACACTGATCACTCAGGGTCTGACTCTCTTTGGACTCCGGTCGCTCAGGTTCTGACTCTCTCAGGACATAGGTTACTGAGGGTCTGACATTCTCTGGACACCAGTCACTCAGGGTCTGACTCTCTCAGGACACCGTTCACTCAGGGACTGACTCTCTGGACAGCAGTCACGCAGGGTCTGAACCTCTTGGAACACCGGTCACTCAGTGACTGACTCTCTGGACACCAGTCACTCAGGGTCTGACTCTCTGGACACTGGTCACTCAGCGTCTGTCACTCTCTGGACACTGGTCACTCAGGGTCTGACACTCTCTGGTCACTGATCACTCAGCCTCTGACTCTCTCTGGACACCATTCGCTCAGGCCCTGAGTCGCTCTGTGCACCAGTCACTCAGTGGCTGACTCTCTCTGGACACCAGTCGCTCAGGCCCTGACTCGCTCTGTGCACCAGTCACTCAGGGTCTGTCTCTCTCTGGACACCGGTCACTCTGGGTGCAAATCTCTGGACACTGTTCACTCGTGGTCTGACTCTCTCTGGACACTTGTCACTCTGGGTCAGGCTCCATCTAGACACCAGTCACTCTGGGTCTTTCTCGCACTGAAGACCGGTCACTCAGAATCTGACACTCTCCGGACACCAGTCAAGCAGAGTCTGACTCTCTCTGGAATCCAGTCACTCAGGGTCTGACACTCTCTGGGCACTGGTCACCCAGGGTCTGACTCTCTCTGGTCACTCAGGCTCTGACTCTCTCTGGACACCAGTCACGCAGGGTCTGGCTCTCTCTGGACACTGGACACTCAGGGACTGAATCTCTGGACACCAGTCACTCAGGGTCTGAATCTCTCGGAACACCGCTCACTCAGGGACTGACTCTCTGGACACCAGTCACTCAGGGTCTGACTCTCTGGACACTTGTCATGCAGGGTCTGGCTCTCATTGACACTGGTCACTCAGGCTCTGACTCTCTCTGGACACCAGTCGCTCAGGCCCTGTCTCGCTCTGTGCACCAGTCACTCAGTGTCTTACTCTCTCTGGACACCAGTCACTCAGTGTCTGACTCTCTCTGGACACCAGTCACTCAGGGTCTGACTGTCTGGACCCCGGTCACTCAGGGCCTTTGTCTCTCTGGACACTGGTCACTCAGGGCCTGAATCTCTCTGGACACCGGTCACTCAGTGTCTGACTCTCTGGACGCCAGTCACTCAGTGTCTGACTCACTCTGGACACTGGTCACTCAGGTTCTGACTCTCTCTGGACACTGGTCACTCAGGGTCTGACTCTCTCTGGACACCAGTCACTCAGGATCTGACTCTCTCTTGACACTGGTCACTCAGGGTCTGATTCTCTCTGGACACTGGTTACTCAGGTTCTGACCAACACCGGACACAGGTCTCACAGGTACTGACTATCTGGACACTGGTCACTCATTGACTTTCTTTATCTGGACACCGGTCAATCAGGTTCTGACTCTCTTTGGACTCCGGTCGCTCAGGTTCTGACTCTCTGAGGACACCGTTCACTCAGGGAATGATTCTCTGGACACCAGTCACTCAGGGTCTGAATCTCTCGGAACACCGGTCAATCAGGGTCTGACTCTCTTTGGACTCCGGTCGCTCAGGTTCTGAATCTATCAGGACAATGGTCACTCAGGGTCTGACTTTCTCTGGACACCAGTCACTCAGTGTCTGACTCTCTCAGGACACCGTTCACTCAGGGACTGACTCTCTGGACACCAGTCACTCAGGGACTGACTCTCTGGACACCAGTCACTCATGGACTGACTCTCTGGACACCAGTCACTCAGGGTTAGACTCTCTCTGGACACCAGTTACTCAGGGTCTGCCACTCACTGATCACCAGTCACTCAGGGACTGACTCTCTCTGGACGCCAGTCACTCAGGATCTGATTGTCTCTGGACACTTGTCACTCTGTGTCCAAATCTCTGGACACTGGTCACTCATGGTCTGACTCTTTCTGGACACTGGTCACTCAGGGTCAGGCTCCCTCTGGACACCAGTCACTCTGGTTCTGTCTCGCTCTGAAGACCGGTCACTCAGGATCTGACTCTTTCCGGACACCGGTCAAGCAGGGTCTGACTCTCTCTGGACTCCAGTCACTCAGGGTCTGACACTCTCAGGACACTGGTCACCCAGGGTCAGCCTCTCTCTGGACACTGGTCACTCAGTGTCTGACTCTCACTGACAGCAGTCACTCAGGGTCTGACCCTCTCTGGACAGTGGTCACTCAGAGTCTGACCCTCTCTGGACATTGGTCACTCAGAGTCTGACTCTCTCTGGACACTGGTCACTCAGGCTCTGACTCTCTGGAGTTTAGTCACTCAGGGTCTGACTCTCTCTGGACACCAGTCACGCAGGGTCTGACTCTCTCTGGACACTTGTCACTCTGGGTCCAAATCTCTGGACACCGTTCACTCGTGGTCTGACTCTCTCTGGACACTTGTCACTCAGGGTCAGGCTCCCTCTAGACACCAGTCACTCTGGGTCCTTCTCGCACTGAAGACCGGTCACTCAGAATCTGACACTCTCCGGACACCAGTCAAGCAGAGTCTGACTCTCTCTGGACTCCAGTCACTCAGGGTCTTACACTCTCTGGACACTGGTCACCCAGGGTCTGCATCTCTCTGGACACTGGTCACTCAGTGTCTGACTCTCACTGACAGCAGTTACTCAGGGTCTGACCCTCTCTGGACAGTGGTCACTCAGAGTCTGACCCTCTCTGGTCATCGGTCACTCAGAGTCTGACTCTCTCTGGACACTTGTCACTCCGTGGCTGACTCTCTCTGGACACTGGTCACTCAGAGTCTGACTCTCTCTGGACATCGGTCACTCAGAGACTGTCTCTCTCTGGACATTGGTCACTCAGGGTCTGACCCTCTCTGGACATTGGTCACTCAGAGTCTGACTCTCTCTGGACATTGGTCACTCAGGGTCTGACGCTCTCTGGACACGGATCACTCAGGGTCTGAGTCTCTTTGGAATCTGGTCGCTCTGGGTCTGACTCTCTCTGGACACCGGTCACTCAGGATCTGACTCCCTCTGGAAACCAGTCACTCAGCATCTGAGTCTCCCAGGACACCGGTCACTCAGGGGCTGACTCTCTCTGAACACCGATCACTCAGGGTCTGACTCTCTCTGGACACCGGTCACTCAGGTTCTGAATCTCTCTTAACACCAGTCACTCAGGGGCTGACACTCTGGACACCGGTCGCTCAGCATCTGATGCTCTGTGGACACTGGACACTCAGTGTCTGACTCTCACTGTTAGCAGTTACTCAGCATCTGACCCTCTCTGGACAGTGGTCACACAGAGTCTGACCCTCTCTGGACATCGGTCACTCAGAGTCTGACTCTCTCTGGACATTGGGCACTCAGGGTCTGACCCTCTCTGGACACTGAACACTCAGTGTCTGACTCTCTTTGGACTCCGGTCGCTCAGGTTCTGACACTCTCAGGACACCGGTCACTCAGGGTCTGACTTTCTCTGGGCAACAGTCACTCAGTGTCTGACTCTCTCAGGACACCATTCACTCAGGGACTGAATATCTGGACACCAGTCACTGAGGGTCTGAATCTCTCGGAACACCGGTCACTCAGGGACTGACTCTCTGGACACCAGTCACTCAGGGTCTGACTCTCTGGACACCGGTCACTCAGCATCTGTCGCTCTCTGGACACTGGTCACTCAGGGTCTGACTCTCTCTGGTCACTCAGGCTCTGACTCTCTCTGGACACCAGTCACGCATGGTCTGGCTCTCTCTGGACACTGGACACTCAGGCTCTGACTCTCTCTGGACACCAGTCGCTCAGGCCCTGACTCGCTCTGTACACCAGTCACTCAGTGTCTGACTCGCTCTGGACACCAGTCACTCAGGGTCTGACTCTCTGGACCCCGGTCACTCAGGGCCTTTGTCTCTCTGGACACCAATCACTCAGGGCCTGAATCTCTCTGGACACCGGTCACTCAGTGTCTGACTATCTGGACACCAATCACTCAGTGTCTGACTCTCTCTGGACACTGGTCACTCAGGGTCTGACTCTCTCTGGACACTGGTCACTCAGGGTCTGACTCTCTCTGGACACCAGTCACTCATGATCTGACTCTCTCTGGAAGCTGATCACTCAGGATCTTACACTCTCTGGACACTGGTCACTCAGGGCCTGACTCTCACTGACAGAAGTTACTCAGGGTCTGACTCTCTCTGGACAGTGGTCACAGGGTCTGATTCTCTCTGGCACCGTTCACTCTGAGTCTGACCCTCGCTGGATATCAGTCGCTCAGAGTCTGACTCTCTCTGGACACTGGTCACTCAGTGTCTGACTCTCTGGTCTCTAGTCACTCAGGGTCTGACTCTCACTGGTCACCGGTCACTCAGGGACTGACTTTCTCTGGACACTGGTCACTCGGGTTCTGACCCCCACCGGACACAGGTCACACAGGTACTGACTATCTGGACACTAGTCACTCAGGGACTGACTCTCTCTGGACACCAGTCACTCAGGGTCTGACTCTCTCTGGACACCAGTTACTCAGGGTCTGACACACTTTGGACACTAGTCACTCAGGGTCTGACTCTCTCTGGACACCGGTAACTCAGGTTCTGAATCTTTCTGGACACTGGTTAGTCAGCGTCTGACGCTCTCTGGACACTGGTCACTCAGTGTCTGACTCTCACTGTCAGCAGTTACTCAGGGTCTGACCCTCTCTGGACAGTGGTCAATCAGAGTCTGACTCTCTCTGGACATCGGTCACTCAGAGTCTGACTCTCTCTGGACATTGGGCACTCAGGGTCTGACCCTCTCTGGACACTGATCACTCAGGGTCTGACTCTCTTTGGACTCCGGTCGCTCAGGTTCTGACTCTCTCAGGACATAGGTCACTGAGGGTCTGACTTTCTCTGGACACCAGTCACTCAGGGTCTGACTCTCTCAGGACACCGTTCACTCAGGGACTGACTCTCTGGACAGCAGTCACTCAGGGTCTGAATCTCTTGGAACACCGGTCACTGAATGACTGACTCTCTGGACACCAGTCACTCAGGGTCTGACTCTCTGGACACTGGTCACTCAGCGTCTGTCGCTCTCTGGGCAACAGTCACTCAGTGTCTGACTCTCTCAGGACACCGTTCACTCAGGGACTGAATATCTGGACACCAGTCACTGAGGGTCTGAATCTCTCGGAACACCGGTCACTCAGGGACTGACTCTCTGGACACCAGTCACTCAGGGTCTGACTCTCTGGACACCGGTCACTCAGCATCTGTCACTCTCTGGACACTGGTCACTCAGGGTCTGACTCTCTCTGGTCACTCAGGCTCTGACTCTCTCTGGACACCAGTCACGCAGGGTCTGGCTCTCTCTGGACACTGGACACTCAGGCTCTGACTCTCTCTGGACACCAGTCGCTCAGGCCCTGACTCGCTCTGTACACCAGTCACTCAGTGTCTGACTCTCTCTGGACACCAGTCACTCAGGGTCTGACTCTCTGGACCCCGGTCACTCAGGGCCTTTGTCTCTCTGGACACCAATCACTCAGGGCCTGAATCTCTCTGGACACCGGTCACTCAGTGTCTGACTCTCTGGACACCAGTCACTCAGTGTCTGACTCTCTCTGGACACTGGTCACTCAGGGTCTGACTCTCTCTGGACACTGGTCACTCAGGGTCTGACTCTCTCTGGACACCAGTCACTCATGATCTGACTCTCTCTGGAAGCTGATCACTCAGGATCTTACACTCTCTGGACACTGGTCACTCAGGGCCTGACTCTCACTGACAGAAGTTACTCAGGGTCTGACTCTCTCTGGACAGTGGTCACAGGGTCTGATTCTCTCTGGCACCGTTCACTCTGAGTCTGACCCTCGCTGGATATCAGTCGCTCAGAGTCTGACTCTCTCTGGACACTGGTCACTCAGTGTCTGACTCTCTGGTCTCTAGTCACTCAGGGTCTGACTCTCACTGGTCACCGGTCACTCAGGGACTGACTTTCTCTGGACACTGGTCACTCGGGTTCTGACCCCCACCGGACACAGGTCACACAGGTACTGACTATCTGGACACTTGTCACTCAGGGACTGACTCTCTCTGGACACCAGTCACTCAGGGTCTGACTCTCTCTGGACACCAGTTACTCAGGGTCTGACACACTTTGGACACTAGTCACTCAGCGTCTGACTCTCTCTGGACACCGGTAACTCAGGTTCTGAATCTTTCTGGACTCTGGTTAGTCAGCGTCTGACGCTCTCTGGACACTGGTCACTCAGTGTCTGACTCTCACTGTCAGCAGTTACTCAGGGTCTGACCCTTTCTGGACAGTGGTCAATCAGAGTCTGATCCTCTCTGGACATCGGTCACTCAGAGTCTGACTCTCTCTGGACATTGGGCACTCAGGGTCTGACCCTCTCTGGACACTGATCACTCAGGGTTTGACTCTCTTTGGACTCCGGTCGCTCAGGTTCTGACTCTCTCAGGACATAGGTCACTGAGGGTCTGACTTTCTCTGGACACCAGTCACTCAGGGTCTGACTCTCTCAGGACACCGTTCACTCAGGGACTGACTCTCTGGACAGCAGTCACTCAGGGTCTGAATCTCTTGGAACACCGGTCACTCAATGACTGACTCTCTGGACACCAGTCCCTCAGGGTCTGACTCTCTGGACACTGGTCACTCAGCGTCTGTCGCTCTCTGGGCAACAGTCACTCAGTGTCTGACTCTCTCAGGACACCGTTCACTCAGGGACTGAATATCTGGACACCAGTCACTGAGGGTCTGAATCTCTCGGAACACCGGTCACTCAGGGACTGACTCTCTGGACACAAGTCACTCAGGGTCTGACTCTCTGGACACCGGTCACTCAGCATCTGTCACTCTCTGGACACTGGTCACTCAGGGTCTGACTCTCTCTGGTCACTCAGGCTCTGACTCTCTCTGGACACCAGTCACGCAGGGTCTGGCTCTCTCTGGACACTGGACACTCAGGCTCTGACTCTCTCTGGACACCAGTCGCTCAGGCCCTGACTCGCTCTGTACACCAGTCACTCAGTGTCTGACTCTCTCTGGACACCAGTCACTCAGGGTCTGACTCTCTGGACCCCGGTCACTCAGTGTCTGACTCTCTCTGGACACTGGTCACTCAGGGTCTGACTCTCTCTGGACACTGGTCACTCAGGGTCTGACTCTCTCTGGACACCAGTCACTCATGATCTGACTCTCTCTGGAAGCTGATCACTCAGGATCTTACACTCTCTGGCCACTGGTCACTCAGGGCCTGACTCTCACTGACAGAAGTTACTCAGGGTCTGACTCTCTCTGGACAGTGGTCACAGGGTCTGATTCTCTCTGGCACCGTTCACTCTGAGTCTGACCCTCGCTGGATATCAGTCGCTCAGAGTCTGACTCTCTCTGGACACTGGTCACTCAGTGTCTGGCTCTCTGGTCTCTAGTCACTCAGGGTCTGACTCTCACTGGTCACCGGTCACTCAGGGACTGACTTTCTCTGGACACTGGTCACTCGGGTTCTGACCCCCACCGGACACAGGTCACACAGGTACTGACTATCTGGACACTAGTCACTCAGGGACTGACTCTCTCTGGACACCAGTCACTCAGGGTCTGACACACTTTGGACACTAGTCACTCAGGGTCTGACTCTCTCTGGACACCGGTAACTCAGGTTCTGAATCTTTCTGGACTCTGGTTAGTCAGCGTCTGACGCTCTCTGGACACTGGTCACTCAGTGTCTGACTCTCACTGTCAGCAGTTACTCAGGGTCTGACCCTCTCTGGACAGTGGTCAATCAGAGTCTGACCCTCTCTGGACATCGGTCACTCAGAGTCTGACTCTCTCTGGACATTGAGCACTCAGGGTCTGACTCTCTTTGGACTCCGGTCGCTCAGGTTCTGACTCTCTCAGGACATAGGTCACTGAGGGTCTGACTTTCTCTGGACACCAGTCACTCAGGGTCTGACTCTCTCAGGACACCGTTCACTCAGGGACTGACTCTCTGGACAGCAGTCACTCAGGGTCTGAATCTCTTGGAACACCGGTCACTCAATGACTGACTCTCTGGACACCAGTCACTCAGGGTCTGACTCTCTGGACACTGGTCACTCAGCGTCTGTCGCTCTCTGGACACTGGTCACTCAGGGTCTGACCCTCTCTGGTCACTGATCACTCAGGCTCTGACTCTCTCTGAACACCAGTCACGCAGGGTCTGGCTCTCTCTGGACACTGGTCACTCAGCCTCTGACTCTCTCTGGACACCATTCGCTCAGGCCCTGAGTCACTCTGTGCACCAGTAACTCAGTGTCTGACTCTCTCTGGACACCAGTCGCTCAGGCCCTGACTCGCTCTGTGCACCAGTCACTCAGGGTCTGTCTCTCTCTGGACACTGGTCACTCTGGGTCCAAATCTCTGGACACCGTTCACTCGTGGTCTGACTCTCTCTGGACACTTGTCACTCAGGGTCAGGCTCCCTCTAGACACCAGTCACTCTGGGTCTTTCTCGCACTGAAGACCGGTCACTCAGAATCTGACACTCTCGGGACACCAGTCAAGCAGAGTCTGACTCTCTCTGGACTCCAGTCACTCAGGGTCTTACACTCTCTGGACACTTGTCACCCAGGGTCTGCCTCTCTCTGGACACTGGTCACTCAGTGTCTGACTCTCACTGGCAGCAGTTACTCAGGGTCTGACCCTCTCTGGACAGTGGTCACTCAGAGTCTGACTCTCTCTGGACACTGGTCACTCAGAGTCTGGCTCTCTCTGGACATCGGCCACTCAGAGACTGTCTCTCTCTGGACATTGGTCACTCAGGGTCTGACCCTCTCTGGACATTGGTCACTCAGAGTCTGACTCTCTGGACATTGGTCACTCAGGGTCTGACGCTCTCTGGACACTGATCACTCAGGGTCTGACTCTCTTTGGACTCCGGTCACTCTGGGTCTGACTCTCTCTGGACACCGGTCATTCAGTAACTGACTCTCTCTGGAAACCAGCCACTCAGCGTCTGACTCTCCCAGGACACCGGTCACCCATGGACTGACTCTCTCTGGACACCGGTCACTCAGGGTCTGACTCTTTCTGGACACCGGTCACTCAGGTTCTGAATCTCTCTTAACACCAGTCACTCAGGGGCTGACACTCTGGACACCGGTCGCTCCGCATCTGACGCTCTGTGGACACTGGACACTCAGTGTCTGACTCTCACTGTTAGCAGTTACTCAGGGACTGACCCTCTCTGGACAGTGGTCACACAGAGTCTGACCCTCTCTGGACATTGGTCACTCAGAGTCTTACTCTCTCTGGACATTGGGCACTCAGGGTCTGACCCTTTCTGGACACTGATCACTCAGTGTCTGACTCTCTTTGGACTCCGGTCGCACAGGTTCTGACACTCTCAGGACACCGGTCACTCAGGGTCTGACTTTCTCTGGGCACCAGTCACTCAGTGTCTGACTCTCTCAGGACACCGATCACTCAGGGACTGAATACCTGGACACCAGTCACTGAGGGTCTGAATCTCTCGGAACACCGATCACTCAGGGACTGACTGTCTGGACACCAGTCACTCAGGGTCTGACTCTCTGGACACCGGTCACTCAGCCTCTGTCACTCTCTGGACACTGGTCACTCAGGGTCTGACTCTCTCTGGTCACTCAGGCTCTGACTCTCTCTGGACACCAGTCACGCAGGGTCTGGCTCTCTCTTGACACTGGACACTCAGGCTCTGACTCTCTCTGGACACCAGTCGCTCAGGCCCTGACTCGCTCTGTGCACCAGTCACTCAGTGTCTGACTCTCTCTGGACACCAGTCACTCAGGGTCTGACTCTCTGGACCCCGGTCACTCAGGGCCTTTGTCTCTCTGGACACCGATCACTCAGGGCCTGAATCTCTCGGGACACCAGTCACTCAGTGTCTGACTCTCTGGACACCAGTCACTCAGGCTCTCACTCTCTCTGGAAACTGATCACTCAGGATCTTACACTCTCTGGACACTGGTCACTCAGGGCCTGACTCTCACTGACAGAAGTTACTCAGGGTCTGACTCTCTCTGGACAGTGGTCACAGGGTCTGGTTCTCTCTGGCACCGTTCACTCTGAGTCTGACCCTCGCTGGATATCAGTCGCTCAGAGTCTGACTCTCTCTGGACACTGGTCACTCAGTGTCTGACTCTCTGGTCTCTAGTCACTCAGGGTCTGACTCTCACTGGTCACCGGTCACTCAGGGACTGACTTTCTCTGGACACTGGTCAATCAGGTTCTGACCCCCAACGGACACAGGTCATACAGGTACTGACTATCTGGACACTAGTCACTCAGGGGCTGACTCTCTCTGGACACCAGTCACTCAGGGTCTGACTCTCTCTGGACACCAGTTACTCAGGGTCTGACACACTTTGGACACTAGTCACTGAGGGTCTGACTCTCTCTGGACACCGGTAACTCAGGTTCTGAATCTTTCTGGACTCCGGTTACTCAGCGTCTGATGCTCTCTGGACACTGGTCACTCAGTGTCTGACTCTCACTGTCAGCAGTTACTCAGGGTCTGACCCTCTCTGGACAGTGGTCAATCAGGGTCTGACCCTCTCTGGACATCGGTCACTCAGAGTCTGACTCTCTCTGGACATTGGGCACTCAGGGTCTGACCCTCTCTGGACACTGATCACTCAGGGTCTGACTCTCTTTGGACTCCGGTCGCTCAGGTTCTGACTCTCTCAGGACATAGGTTACTGAGGGTCTGACATTCTCTGGACACCAGTCACTCAGGGTCTGACTCTCTCAGGACACCGTTCAC
Source organism: Somniosus microcephalus (assembly GCF_052327205.1). NCBI lineage: Eukaryota > Metazoa > Chordata > Chondrichthyes > Squaliformes > Somniosidae > Somniosus > Somniosus microcephalus. Next base: position 181,695,006 of record NC_140998.1, read on the forward strand.
TCAGGGACTGACGCTCTGGACAGCAGTCACGCAGGGTCTGAACCTCTTGGAACACCGGTCACTCAGTGACTGACTCTCTGGACACCAGTCACTCAGGGTCTGACTCTCTGGACACTGGTCACTCAGCGTCTGTCACTCTCTGGACACTGGTCACTCAGGGTCTGACACTCTCTGGTCACTGATCACTCAGGCTCTGACTCTCTCTGGACACCAGTCACGCAGGGTCTGGCTCTCTCTGGACACTGGTCACTCAGCCTCTGACTCTCTCTGGACACCATTCGCTCAGGCCCTGAGTCGCTCTGTGCACCAGTCACTCAGTGGCTGACTCTCTCTGGACACCAGTCGCTCAGGCCCTGACTCGCTCTGTGCACCAGTCACTCAGGGTCTGTCTCTCTCTGGACACCGGTCACTCTGGGTGCAAATCTCTGGACACTGTTCACTCGTGGTCTGACTCTCTCTGGACACTTGTCACTCTGGGTCAGGCTCCCTCTAGACACCAGTCACTCTGGGTCTTTCTCGCACTGAAGACCGGTCACTCAGAATCTGACACTCTCCGGACACCAGTCAAGCAGAGTCTGACTCTCTCTGGAATCCAGTCACTCAGGGTCTGACACTCTCTGGGCACTGGTCACCCAGGGTCTGACTCTCTCTGGTCACTCAGGCTCTGACTCTCTCTGGACACCAGTCACGCAGGGTCTGGCTCTCTCTGGACACTGGACACTCAGGCTCTGACTCTCTCTGGACACCAGTCGCTCAGGCCCTGACTCGCTCTGTGCACCAGTCACTCAGTGTCTGACTCTCTGGACCCTGGTCACTCAGGGCCTTTGTCTCTCTGGACACCAATCACTCAGGGCCTGAATCTCTCTGGACACCAGTCAGTCAGTGTCTGACTCTCTCTGGACACTGGTCAGTCAGGGTCTGACTCTCTCTGGACACTGGTCACTCAGGGTCTGGCTCTCTCTGGACACCAGTCACTCATGATCTGACTCTCTCTGGACACTGATCACTCAGGATCTTACACTCTCTGGACACTGGTCACTCAGGGCCTGACTCTCACTGACAGAAGTTACTCAGGGTCTGACTCTCTCTGGACAGTGGTCACAGGGTCTGATTCTCTCTGGCACCGTTCACTCTGAGTCTGACCGTCGCTGGATATCGGTCGCTCAGAGTCTGACTCTCTTTGGACACTGGTCACTCAGTGTCTGACTCTCTGGACTCTAGTCACTCAGGGTCTGACTCTCACTGGTCACCGGTCACTCAGGGACTGACTTTCTCTGGACACTGGTCACTCAGGTTCTGACCCCCACCGGACACAGGTCACACAGGTACTGACTATCTGGACACTAGTCACTCAGGGACTGACTCTCTCTGGACACCAGTCACTCAGGGTCTGACTCTCTCTGGACACTTGTCACTCTGGGTCCAAATCTCTGGACACCGGTCAATCATTGTCTGACTCTCTCTGGACACTGTTCACTCAGAGATTGTCTCTCTCTGGACATTGGTCACTCAGGGTCTGACCCTCTCTGGACATTGGTCACTCAGAGTCTGACTCTCTCTGGACATTGGTCACTCAGGGTCTGACGCTCTCTGGACACTCTTCACTCAGTGTCTGACTCTCTTTGGACACCGGTCGCTCAGGGTCTGACTCTCTCTGGACACCGGTCACTCAGGGTCTGACTCTCTCTGGAAACCAGTCACTCAGGGTCTGACTCTCCCAGGACACCAGTCACTCAGGGACTGACCCTATCTGGACGCCGGTCACTCAGGGTCTGACTCTCTCTGGACACCGGTAACTCAGGTTCTGAATCTTTCTGGACACCGGTTACTCAGCGTTTGACGCTCTCTGGACACTGGTCACTCAGTGTCTGACTCTCACTGTCAGCAGTTACTCAGGGTCTGACCCTCTCTGGACAGTGGTCAATCAGAGTCTGACCCTCTCTGGACATCGGTCACTCAGAGTCTGACTCTCTCTGGACATTGGGCACTCAGTGTCCGACCCTTTCTGGACACTGATCACTCAGGGCCTGACTCTCTTTGGACTCCGGTCGCTCAGGTTCTGACTCTCTCAGGACATCGGTCACTCAGGGTCTGACTTTCTCTTGTCACCAGTCACTCAGGGTCTGACTCTCTCAGGACACCGTTCACTCAGGGACTGACTCTCTGGACAGCAGTCTCTCAGTGTCTGACTCTCTGGACACTGGTCACTCAGCGTCTGTCGCTCTCTGGACACTGGTCACTCAGGGTCTGACCCTCTCTGCTCACTGATCACTCAGGCCCTGACTCTCTCTGGACACCAGTCACGCAGGGTCTGGCTCTCTCTGGACACTGGTCAATCAGCCTCTGACTCTCTCTGGACACCATTCGCTCAGGCCCTGAGTTGCTCTGTGCACCAGTCACTCAGTGTCTGACTCTCTCTGGACAGCAGTCGCTCAGGCCCTGACTCGCTCTGTGCAAGAGTCACTCAGGGTCTGTCTCTCTCTGGACACCGGTCACTCAGTTTCTGTCTCACTCTGAAGACCGGTCACTCAGGATCTGACTCTTTCTGGACACTGGTCAAGCAGGGTCTGACTCTCTCTGGACACTGGTCAAGCAGGGTCTGAATCTCTCTGGACACTGGCGACTCTGGACCTGATTCTCTGGACACTGATCACTCAGGGTCTTACACTCTCTGGACACTGGTCCCTCAGGGTCTGACTCTCACTGACAGCAATTACTCAGGGTCTGACTCTCTCTGGACAGTTGTCACAGGGTCTGACTCTCTCTGGCACCGTTCACTCAGAGTCTGACCCTCGCTGGACATCGGTCGCTCAGAGTCTGACTCTCTCTGGACACTGGTCACTCAGGGCCTGACTCTCTGGACTCTAGTCAATCAGGGTCTGATTCTCACTGGACACTGGTCATTCAGGGACTGAATTTCTCTGGACACTGGTCACTGAGGTTCAGACCCCCACCGGACACAGGTCACACAGGTACTGACTATCTGGACACTAGTCACTCAGGGACTGACTCTTTCTGGACTCCAGTCACTCAGGGTCTGACTCTCTCTGGACACTTGTCACTCTGGGTCCAAATCTCTGGACACCGGTCACTCATTGTCTGACTCTCTCTGGACACTGGTCACTCAGGATCAGGCTCCCTCTGGACACCAGTCACTCTGGGTCTGCCTCACTCTGAAGACTGGTCACTCAGGATCTGACTCTCTCCGGACACCGGTCAAGCAGGGTCTGACACTATCTGGACTTCAGTCACTCAGGGTCTGACACACTCTGGACACTGGTCACACAGGGTCTGCCTCTCTCTGGACACTGGTCACTCAGTGTCTGACTCTCACTGACAGCAGTTACTCAGGGTCTGACCCTCTCTGGACAGTGGTCACTCAGAGTCTGACCCTCTCTGAACATCGGTCACTCAGAGTCTGACTCTCTCTGGACAGTGGCAAATCAGTGCATTACTCACTCTGGACACTGGTCACTCAGAGTCTGTCTCTCTCTGGACATTGGTCACTCAGTGTCTGACCCTCTCTGGACATTGGTCACTCAGGGTCGGTCGCTCTCTGGACACTGATCATTCAGGGTCTGTCTCTCTTTGGACTCCGGTCGCTCAGGGTCTGACTCTCTCTGGACACCGGTCACTCAGGGTCTGACTCTCCCAGGACACCAGTCACTCAGGGACTGACTCTCTCTGGACACTGGTCACTCAGGATCTGACTCTCACTGGACACCGGCCACTCAGGTTCTGAATCTCTCTGAACACCAGTCACTCAGGGTCTGACACTCTGGACACCGGTCACTCAGCGTCTGATGCTCTCTGGACACTGGTCACTCAGTGTCTGACTCTCACTGTCAGCAGTTACTCAGGGTCTGACCCTCTCTGGACATTGGTCACACAGAGTCTGACTCTATCTGGACACCGGTCACTCAGGGTCTGACTCTCTCTGGAAACCAGTCACTCAGGGTCTGACTCTCCCAGGACATCAGCCACTCAGGGACTGACTCTCTCTGGACACCGGTCACTCAGGTTCTGACTCACACTGGACACTGGCCACTCAGGTTCTGAATCTCTCTGAACACCAGTCACTCAGGGTCTGACACTCTGGACACCGGTCACTCAGCGTCTGATGCTCTCTGGACACTGGTCACTCAGTGTCTGACTCTCACTGTCAGCAGTTACTCAGGGTCTGACCCTCTCTGGACAGTGATCACTCAGAGTCTGACCCTCTCTGGACATCGGTCACTCAGAGTCTGACTCTCTCTGGACATTGGTCACTCAGGGTCTGACCCTCTCTGGACACTGATCACGCAGGGCCTGACTCTCTTTGGACTCCGGTCGCTCAGCTTCTGACTCTCTCAGGACATCGGTCACTCAGGGTTTGACTTTCTCTGGACACCAATCACTCAGGGCCTGACTCTCTCAGGACACCGTTCACTCAGGGACTGATACTCTGGATACCAGTCACTCAGGGTCTGAATCTCTTGGAACACCGGTCACTCAGGGACTCACTCTCTGGACACCAGTCGCTCAGGGTCTGACTCTCTGGACACTGGTCACTCAGCATCTGTCGCTCTCTGGACACTGTTCACTCAGGTTCTGACCCTTTCTGGTCACTGGTCACTCAGGCTCTGACTCTCTCTGCACACCAGTCACGCAGGGTCTGGCTCTCTCTGGACACTGGTCACTCAAGCTCTGACTCCCTCTGGACACCAGTCGCTCAGGCCCTGACTCGCTCTGTGCACCAGTCACTCAGTGTCTGACTCTCTCTGGACACCAGTCACTCAGCGTCTGACTCTCTGGACCCTGGTCACTCAGGGCCTTTGTCTCTCTGGAGACCTTTCACTCAGGGCCTGAATCTCTCTGGACACCGGTCACTCAGTGTCTGACTCTCTCTGGACACTGGTCACTCAGGGTCTGACTCTCTCTGGACACTCAGGGTCTGCCTCTCTCTGGACACTGGTTACTCAGGTTCTGTCCCCCACCGGACACAGGTCTCACATTTACTGACTATCTGGACACTGGTCTCTCATGGACTTTCTTTATCTGGACACCGGTCTATCAGGGTTTGATTTTCTCCATGGACACTGGTCACTCAGGTTCTGACACTATCAGGACACTGATCACTCAGGGTCTGACTCTCTTTGTACTCCGGTCGCTCAGGGTCTGACGATCTGGACACCGGTCAATCAGGATCTGACTCTCACTGGACACCGGTCATTCATGGTCTGACTCTCTCTTGACACTGGTCACTCAGGGTCAGACTGTCTCTGGACACCAGTCACTCAGGGTCTACCACTCACTGGTCACCAGTCACTCAGGGTCTGACTCTCTCTGGACACCGGTCACATAGGGTCTGTCTCGCTCTGAAGACCGGTCACTCAGAATCTGGCTCTCTCTGGACACCAGTGAAGCAGGGTCTTACACTCTCTGGACACTGGTCACTCAGGGCCTGACTCTCACTGACAGCAGTTACTCAGGGTCTGGCTCTCTCTGGACCGTGGTCACAGGGTCTGACTCTCTCTGGCACCGTTCACTCAGAGTCTGACCCTTTCTGGACATCGGTCGCTCAGAGTCTGACTCTCTCTGGGCACTGGTCACTCAGGGTCTGACTCTCTGGATTCTAGTCACTCAGGGTCTGACTCTCTCTGGGCACTGGTCACTCAGGGTCTGACTCTCTGGATTCTAGTCACTCAGGTTCTGACCCCCCACTGGACACAGGTCACACAGGTCCTGACTATCTGGACACTAGTCACTCATGGACTTTCCATTTCTGGACACCAGTCACTCAGGGTTTGACCCTCTCTCTGGACACTGGTCACTCTGGGTCCAAATCGCTGGACACTGGTCACTCATGACCTGACTCCCTCTGGACCCCGGTCTCTCAGGGTCTGACTCTCTGGATATTGGTCAATCAGGGTCTGACTCTCACTAGACACCGGTCTCTCAGGTTCTGACTCTTTCTGGACACTGATCACTCAGGGTCAGACTCTCTCAAGATACCCATCGCTCAGGGCCTGTCTCTCTCTGGACACCGGTCATTCAGGGTCTGTCTCACTCTGAAGACCAGTCACTCAGGATCTGACTCTCTCTGGACACTGGTCAAGCAGGGTCTGACTCTCTCTGGGAACCGGTCACTCAGGGTCTGACTCTCTCTTGACACTGGTCACTCTGGACCCGAACCTCTGGACACGGGTCACTCAGCATCTGACTCTCACTGACAGCAATTACTCAGGGTCTGTCTCTCTCTGGACAGTGGTCACTCAGTGGCTGACTCTCTCTGGACACTGGTCACTCAGATTTTGACCCACTCTAGACATCAGTCTCTCAGAGTCTGAATCTATCTGGACACTTGTCATTCAGTGTCTGACTCTCTGGACACCGGTCACTCAGGGTCTGACTCACTCTGGACACCAGTCACTCCGGATCTGACTCCCTCTGGACACCAGTCACTCTGGGTCTGTCTCTCTCGGGACACTGGTCACTCTGGGTCTGACCCCCACCGGACACAGGTCTGAATCTGTTTGGACACCAGTCAAGCAGTGTCTGACTCTCTCTGGACACTGGTCACGCTGGACCTGAAACTCTGCACAATGGTCACTCTGGGTCAGACTCTCTCTGGACACTGGTCACCCTGGACCTGAACCTCTGGACACTGGTCACTCAGGGCCTGACTCTCTTTGGACACCGGTCACATAGTGTCTGTCTCGCTCTGAAGACCGGTCACTCAGGATCTGACTCTCAGGATCTGACTCTCTCTGGACACCAGTCAAGCAGGGTCTTACACTCTCTGGACACTGGTCACTCAGGGCCTGACTCTCACTGACAGCAGTTACTCAGGGTCTGACTCTCTCTGGACAGTGGTCACAGGTTCTGACTCTCTCTGGCACCGTTCACTCAGAGACTAACCCTTTCTGGACATCGGTCGCTCAGAGTCTGACTCTCTCTGGACACTGGTCACTCAGGGTCTGACTCTCTGGATTCTAGTCACTCAGGGTCTGACTCTCACTGGACACTGGTCACTCAGGGACTGATGCTCTCTGGACAGTGGTCACAGGTTCTGACTCTCTCTAGCACCGTTCACTCAGAGTCTAACCCTTTCTGGACACCGGTCACTCAGTGTCTGACTCGCTCTGGACACCAGTCACTCAGGGTCTGACTCTCTCTGGACACTGGTCACTCAGGGTCTGACTCTCTCTGGACACTGGTCACTCAGGGCCTGCCTCTCTCTGGACACTGGTTACTCAGGTTCTGACCCCCACCAGACACAGCTCTCACATTTACTGACTATCTGGACACTGGTCTCTCATGGACTTTCTTTATCTGGACACCGGTCAATCAGGGTTTGATTTTCTCTATGGACACTAGTCACTCAGGTTCTGACACTATCAGGACACTGATCACTCAGGGTCGGACTCTCTTTGGACTCCGGTCGCTCAGGGTCTGACGATCTGGACACTGGTCAATCAGGATCTGACTCTCACTGGACACCGGTCATTCATGGTCTGACTCTCTCTTGACACTGGTCACTCAGGGTCAGACTGTCTCTGGACACCAGTCACTCAGGGTCTACCACTCACTGGTCACCAGTCACTCAGGGTCTGACTCTCTCTGGACACCGGTCACATAGGGTCTGTCTCACTCTGAAGACCGGTCACTCAGGATCTGACTCTCTCTGGACACCAGTCAAGCAGCGTCTTACACTCTCTGGACACTGGTCACTCAGGGCCTGACTCTCACTGACAGCAGTTACTCAGGGACTGACTCTCTCTGGACAGTGGTCACAGGGTCTGACTCTCTCTGGCACCGTTCACTCAGAGTCTGACCCTTTCTGGACATCGGTCGCTCAGAGTCTGACTCTCTCTGGACACTGGTCACTCAGGGTCTGACTCTATGGATTCTAGTCACTCAGGGTCTGACTCTCAATGGACACTGGTCACTCAGGGACTGACGCTCTCTGGACACTGTTCACTCAGGTTCTGACCCCCCACCGGACACAGGTCACACAGGTCCTGACTATCTGGACACTAGTCACTCATGGACTTTCCATTTCTGGACACCAGTTACACAGGGTTTGACCCTTTCTCTGGACACTGGTCACTCTGGGTCCAAATCACTGGACACTGGTCACTCATGACCTGACTCCCTCTGGACCCCGGTCTCTCAGGGTCTGACTCTCTGGATATTGGTCAATCAGGGTTTGACTCTCACTAGACACCGGTCACTCAGGTTCTGACTCTTTCTGGACACTGGTCACTCAGGGTCAGACTCTCTCAAGATACCCATCGCTCAGGGCCTGTCTCTCTCTGGACACCGGTCACTCAGGGTCTGTCTCACTCTGAAGACCAGTCACTCAGGATCTGACTCTCTCTGGACACTGGTCAAGCAGGGTCTGACTCTCTCTGGGCACCGGTCACTCAGGGTCTGACTCTCTCTTGACACTGGTCACTCTGGAACCGAATCTCTGGACTATGGTCACTCAGCATCTGACTCTCACTGACAGCAATTACTCAGGGTCTGTTTCTCTCTGGACAGTGGTCACTCAGTGTCTGACTCTCTGGACACCGGTCACTCAGGCTCTGACTCACTCTGGACACCAGTCAGTCCGGATCTGACTCCCTCTGGACACCAGACAGTCTGGGTCTGACTCTCTCTGGACACTGGTCACTCAGGGTCTGACCCCCACTGGACACAGGTCTCACAGGTACTGACTATCTGGAAACTAGTCACTCATGGACTTGCTTTTTCTGGACACTGGTCACTCAGGGTCTGACACTCTCTCTGGACACCAGTCACTCAGGGTCTGACTCACTCTGGACACTGGTCACTCAGGGCCTCACTCTCTCTGGACACCAGTCACTCATGGTCTGACTCTCTCTGGACCCCGGTCACTCAGGGTCTGACTCCCTGGACACCAGTCACTCAGGGTCTGACTCTCTGGACACCGGTCACTCAGGGTCTGACTCTGTTTGGACACCAGTCAAGCAGGGTCTGATACTCTCTGGACACTGGTCATGCTGGACCTGAAACTCTGCACAATGGTCACTCAGGGTCAGACTCTCTCTGGACACTGGTCACCCTGGACCTGAATCTCTGGACACTGGTCACTCAGGGTCTGACTCTCTCTGGAGACAGGTCACTCTGGACCTGAATCTCTGGACACTGGTCACTCAGGGTCTGACTCTCTCTGGAAAACAGTCACTCAGGGTCTGACTCTCCCAGGACACCAGTCACTCAGGGACTGACTCTCTCTGGACACCGGTCACTCAGGGTCTGACTCTCTTTGGACTCCGGTCGCTCAGCTTCTGACTCTCTCAGGACATCGGTCACTCAGGGTTTGACTCTCTCTGGACACCAGTCACTCAGGGCCTGACTCTCTCAGGACACCATTCACTCAGGGACTGATACTTTGGACACCAGTCACTCAGGGTCTGAATCTCTTGGAACACCGGTCACTCAGGGACTGACTCTCTGGACACCAGCCACTCAGGGTCTGACTCTCTGGACACTGGTCACTCAGCATCTGTTGCTCTCTGGACACTGGTCACTCAGGTTCTGACCCTTTCTGGTCACTGGTCACTCAGGCTCTGACTCTCTCGGCACACCAGTCACGCATGGTCTGGCTCTCTCTGTGCACCAGTCACTCAGTGTCTGACTCTCTCTGGACACCAGTCACTCAGCGTCTGACTCTCTGGACCCCGGTCACTCAGGGCCTTTGTCTCTCTGGAGACCATTCACTCGGGGCCTGAATCTCTCTGGACACCGGTCACTCAGTGTCTGACTCGCTCTGGACACCAGTCACTCAGGATCTGACTCTCTCTGGACACTGGTCACTCAGGGTCTGACTCTCTCTGGACACTGGTCACTCAGGGCCTGCCTCTCTCTGGACACTGGTTACTCAGGTTCTGACCCCCACCGGACACAGGTCTCACAGTTACTGACTATCTGGACACTGGTCTCTCATGGACTTTCTTTATCTGGACACCGGTCAATCAGGGTTTGATTTTCTCTATGGACACTAGTCACTCAGGTTCTGACACTGTCAGGACACTGATCACTCAGGGTCTGACTCTCTTTGGACTCCGGTCGCTCAGGGTCTGACGATCTGGACACCGGTCAATCAGGATCTGACTCTCACTGGACACCGGTCATTCATGGTCTGACTCTCTCTTGACACTGGTCACTCAGGGTCAGACTGTCTCTGGACACCAGTCACTCAGGGTCTACCACTCACTGGTCACCAGTCACTCAGGGTCTGACTCTCTCTGGACACCGGTCACATAGGGTCTGTCTCGCTCTGAAGACCGGTCACTCAGGATCTGACTCTCTCTGGACACCAGTCAAGCAGGGTCTTACACTCTCTGGACACTGGTCACTCAGGGCCTGACTCTCACTGACAGCAGTTACTCAGGGTCTGACTCTCTCTGGACAGTGGTCACAGGGTCTGACTCTCTCTGGCACCGTTCACTCAGAGTCTGACCCTTTCTGGACATCGGTCGCTCAGCGTCTGACTCTCTCTGGACACTGGTCACTCAGGGTCTGACTTTCTGGATTCTAGTCACTCAGGGTCTGATTCTCACTGGACACTGGTCACTCAGGGACTGACGCTCTCTGGACACTGGTCACTCAGGTTCTGACCCCCCACTGGACACAGGTCACACAGGTCCTGACTATCTGGACACTAGTCACTCATGGGCTTTCCATTTCTGGACACCAGTCACTCAGGGTTTGACCCTCTCTCTGGACACTGGTGACTCTGGGTCCAAATCGCTGGACACTGGTCACTCATGACCTGACTCCCTCTGGACCCCAGTCTCTCAGGGTCTGACTTTCTGGATATTGGTCAATCACGGTCTGACTCTCACTAGACACCGGTCACTCAGGTTCTGACTCTTTCTGGACACTGGTCACTCAGGGTCAGACTCTCTCAAGATACCCATCGCTCAGGGCCTGTCTCTCTCTGGACACCGGTCATTCAGGGTCTGTCTCACTCTGAAGACCAGTCACTCAGGATCTGACTCTCTCTGGACACTGGTCAAGCAGGGTTTAACTCTCTCTGGGCACCGGTCACTCAGGGTCTGACTCTCTCTTGACACTGGTCACTCTGGACCCGAATCTCTGGACGCTGGTCACTCAGTGGCTGACTCTCCCTGGACACTGGTCACTCAGATTCTGACCCACTCTGGACATCAGTCTCTCAGAGTCTGAATCTATCTGGACACTTGTCATTCAGTGTCTGACTCTCTGGACACCGGTCACTCAGGGTCTGACTCACTCTGGACACCAGTCACTCCGGATCTGACTCCCTCTGGACACCAGTCACTCTGGGTCTGACTCTCTCTGGACACTGGTCACTCTGGGTCTGACCCCCACCGGACACAGGTCTCACAGGTACTGACTATCTGGAAACTATTCACTCATGGACTTGCTTTTTCTGGACACTGGTCACTCAGGGTCTGACACTCTCTCTGGACACCAGTCACTCAGGGTCTGACTCACTCTGGACACTGGTCACTCAGGGCCTCACTCTCTCTGGACACCAGTCACTCAGGGTCTGACTCTCTCTGGACCCCGGTCACTCAGGGTCTGACTCCCTGGACACCAGTCACTCAGTGTCTGACTCTCTGGACACCGGTCACTCAGGGTCTGAATCTGTTAGGACACCTGTCAAGCAGGGTCTGACTCTCTCTGGACACTGGTCACGCTGGACCTGAATCTCTGGGCACTGGTCACTCAGGGTCTGACTCTCTCTGGAGACTGGTCACTCTGGACCTGAATCTCTGGACACTGGTCACTCAGGGTCTGACTCTCTCTGGAAACCAGTCACTCAGGGTCTGACTCTCCCAGGACACCAGTCACTCAGGGACAGACTCTCTCTGGACACCGGTCACTCAGGGTCTGACTCTCTTTGGACTCCGGTCGCTCAGCTTCTGACTCTCTCAGGACATCGGTCACTCAGGGTTTGACTTTCTCTGGACACCAGTCACTCAGGGCCTGAGCCTCTCAGGACACCGTTCACTCAGGGACTGATACTCTGGACACCAGTCACTCAGGGTCTGAATCTCTTGGAACACCGGTCACTCAGGGACTGACTCTCTGGACACCAGTCACTCAGGGCCTGACTCTCTGGACACTGGTCACTCAGCATCTGTCGCTCTCTGGACACTGATCACTCAGGTTCTGACCCTTTCTGGTCACTGGTCACTCAGGCTCTGACTCTCTCTGCACACCAGTCACGCAGGGTCTGGCTCTCTCTGGACACTGGTCACTCAAGCTCTGACTCTCTCTGGACACCAGTCGCTCAGGCCCTGACTCGCTCTGTGCACCAGTCACTCAGTGTCTGACTCTCTCTGGACACCAGTCACTGAGGGTCTGACTCTCTGGACCCCGGTCACTCAGGGCCTTTGTCTCTCTGGAGACCAGTCACTCGGGGCCTGAATCTCTCTGGACACCGGTCTCTCAGTGTCTGACTCTCTCTGGACACCGGTCACTCAGGGTCTGACTCTCTCTGGACACTGGTCACTCAGGGTCTGGCTCTCTCTGGACACTGGTCACTCAGGGTCTGCCTCTCTCTGGACACTGGTTACTCAGGTTCTGACCCCCACCGGACACAGGTCTCACAGTTGCTGACTATCTGGACACTGGTCTCTCATGGACTTTCTTTATCTGGACACCGGTCAATCGGTTTGATTTTCTCTATGGACACTGGTCACTCAGGTTCTGACACTATCAGGACACTGATCACTCAGGGTCTGACTCTCTTTGGAATCCGGTCGCTCAGGGTCTGACGATCTGGACACCGGTCAATCAGGATCTGACTCTCACTGGACACCGGTCATTCGTGGTCTGACTCTCTCTTGACACTGGTCACTCAGGGTCAGACTGTCTCTGGACACCAGTCACTCAGGGTCTACCACTCACTGGTCACCAGTCACTCAGCGTCTGACTCTCTCTGGACACCGGTCACACAGGGTCTGTCTCACTCTGAAGACCGGTCACTCAGGATCTGACTCTCTCTGGACACCAGTCAAGCAGGGTCTTACACTCTCTGGACACTGGTCACCCTGGGCCTGACTCTCACTGACAGCAGTTACTCAGGGTCTGGCTCTCTCTGGACAGTAGTCAGAGGGTCTGACTCTCTCTGGCATCATTCACTCAGAGTCTGACCCTTCCTGGACATCGGTCGCTCAGAGTCTGACTCTCTCTGGACACTGGTCACTCAGGGTCTGACTCTCTGGATCCTAGTCACTCAGGGTCTGACTCTCACTGGACACTGGTCACTCAGGGACTGACGCTCTCTGGACACTGGTCACTCAGGTTCTGACCCCCCACCGGACACAGGTCACACAGGTTCTGAATATCTGGACACTAGTCACTCATGGACTTTCCTTTTCAGGACACCAGTCAGTCAGGGTATGACCTTCTCTCTGGACACTGGTCACTCTGGGTCCAAATCTCTGGACACTGGTCACTCATGATCTGACTCCCTCTGGACCCCGGTCTCTCAGGGTCTGACTCTCTGGATATTGGTCAATCAGGGTCTGACTCTCACAAGACACCGGTCACTCAGCTTCTGACTCTTTCTGGACACTGGTCACTCAGGGCCAGACTCTCTCAAGATACCCGTCACTCAGGGCCTGTCTCTCTATCTGGACACCGGTCACTCAGGGTCTGCCTCACTCTGAAGACCAGTCACTCAGGATCTGAGTCTCTCTGGACACTGGTCAAGCAGGGTCTGGCTCTCTCCAGGCACCGGTCACTCAGGGTCTGACTTTCCCTTGAAACTGGTCACTCTGGACCCGAATCTCTGGACACTGGTCACTCAGCATCTGACTCTCACTGACAGCAATTACTCAGGGTCTGTCTCTCTCTGGACAGTGGTCACTCAGTGGCTGACTCTCTCTGGACACTGGTCACTCAGATTCTGACCCACTCTGGACATCAGTCTCTCAGGGTCTGAATCTATCTGGACACTTGTCATTCAGTGTCTGACACTCTGGACACCGGTCACTCAGGGTCTGACTCACTCTGGACACCAGTCACTCCGGATCTGACTCTCTCTGGACACCAGTCATTCTGGGTCTGACTCTCTCTGGACACTGGTCACTCAGGGTCTGACCCCCACCGGACACAGGTCTCACAGGTACTGACTATCTGGAAACTAGTCACTCATGGACTTGCTTTTTCTGGACACTGGTCACTCAGGGTCTGACACTTTCTCTGGACACCAGTCACTCAGGGTCTGACTCACTCTGGACACTGGTCACTCAGGGCCTCACTCTCTCTGGACACCAGTCACTCATGGTCTGACTCTCTCTGGACCCCGGTCACTCAGGGTCTTACTCCCTGGACACCAGTCACTCAGGATCTGACTCTCTGGACACCGGTCACTCAGGGTCTGAATCTGTTTGGACACCAGTCAAGCAGGGTCTGACTCTCTCTGGACACTGGTCACGCTGGACCTGAAACTCTGCACAATGGTCACTCAGGGTCAGACTCTCTCTGGACACTGGTCACCCTGGACCTGAATCTCTGGACACTGGTCACTCAGGGTCTGACTCTCTCTGGAGAAAGGTCACTCTGGACCTGAATCTCTGGACACTGGTCACTCAGGGTCTGACACTCTCTGGAAACCAGTCACTCAGGGTCTGACTCTCCCAGGACACCAGTCACTCAGGGAATGACTCTCTCTGGACACGGGTCACTCAGGGTCTGACTCTCTTTGGACTCCGGTCGCTCAGCGACTGACTCTCTCAGGACATCGGTCACTCAGGGTTTGACTTTCTCTGGACACCAGTCACTCAGGGCCTGACTCTCTCAGGACACCGTTCACTCAGGAACTGATACTCTGGACACCAGTCACTCAGGGTCTGAATCTCTTGGAACACCGGTCACTCAGGGACTGACTCTCTGGACACCAGTCACTCAGGGTCTGACTCTCTGGACACTGGTCACTCAACATCTGTCGCTCTCTGGACACTGATCACTCAGGTTCTGACCCTTTCTGGTCACTGGTCACTCAGGCTCTGACTCTCTCTGCACACCAGTCATGCAGGGTCTGGCTCTCTCTGGACACTGGTCACTCAAGCTCTGACTCTCTCTGGACACCAGTCGCTCAGGCCCTGACTCGCTCTGTGCACCAGTCACTCAGTGTCTGACTCTCTCTGGACACCAGTCACTGAGGGTCTGACTCTCTGGACCCCGGCCACTCAGGGCCTTTGTCTCTCTGGAGACCAGTCACTCGGGGCCTGAATCTCTCTGGACACCGGTCACTCAGTGTCTGACTCTGTCTGGACACCGGTCACTCAGGGTCTGACTCTCTCTGGACACTGGTCACTCATTGTCTGACTCTCTCTGGACACTGGTCACTCAGGATCTGCCTCTCTCTGGACACTGGTTACTCAGGTTCTGACCCCCACCGGACACAGGTCTCACAGTTGCTGACTCTCTGGACACTGGTCTCTCATGGACTTTCTTTATCTGGACACCGGTCAATGGGTTTGGTTTTCTCTATGGACACTGGTCACTCAGGTTCTGACACTATCAGGACACTGATCACTCAGGGTCTGACTCTCTTTGGACTCCGGTCGCTCAGGGTCTGACGATCTGGGCACCGGTCAATCAGGATCTGACTCTCACTGGACACTGGTCATTCATGGTCTGACTCTCTCTTGACACTGGTCACTCAGGGTCAGACTGTCTCTGGACACCAGTCACTCAGGGTCTACCACTCACTGGTCACCAGTCACTCAGGGTCTGACTCTCTCTGGACACCGGTCACACAAGGTCTGTCTCGCTCTGAAGACCGGTCACTCCGGATCTGACTCTCTCTGGACACCAGTCAAGCAGGGTCTTACACTCTCTGGACATTGGTCACTCAGGGCCTGACTCTCACTGACAGCAGTTACTCAGGGTCTGGCTCTCTCTGGACAGTAGTCAGAGGGTCTGACTCTCTCTGGCATCGTTCACTCAGAGTCTGACCCTTTCTGGACATCAGTCGCTCAGAGTCTGACTCTCTCTGGACACTGGTCACTCAGGATCTGACTCTCACTGGACACTGGTCACTCAGGGACTGACGCTCTCTGGACACTGGTCACTCAGGTTCTGACACCCCACCGGACACAGGTCACACAGGTTCTGACTATCTGGACACTAGTCACTCATGGACTTTCCATTTCTGGACATCAGTCACTCAGGGTTTGACCTTCTCTCTGGACACTGATCACTCTGGGTCCAAATCTCTGGACACTGGTCACTCATGATCTGACTCCCTCTGGACCCCAGTCTCTCAGGGTCTGACTCTCTGGATATTGGTCAATCAGGGTCTGAGTCTCACTAGACACCAGTCACTCAGGTTCTGACTCTTTCTGGACACTGGTCACTCAGGGTCAGACTCTCTCAAGATACCCGTCACTCAGGGTCTGTCTCACTCTGAGGACCAGTCACTCAGGATCTGACTCTCTCTGGACACTGGTCAAGCAGGGTCTGACTCTCTCCAGGCACCGGTCACTCAGGGTCTGACTCTCCCTTGAAACTGGTCACTCTGGACCCGAATCTCTGGACACTGGTCACTCAGCATCTGACTCTCACTGACAGCAATTACTCAGGGTCTGTCTCTCTCTGGACAGTGGTCACTCAGTGGCTGACTCTCTCTGGACACTGGTCACTCAGATTCTGACCCACTCTGGACATCAATCGCTCAGAGTCTGAATCTCTCTGGACACTTGTCATTCAGTGTCTGACTCTCTGGACACCGGTCACTCAGGGTCTGACTCACTCTGGACACCAGTCACTCCGGATCTGACTGCCTCTGGACACCAGTCACTCTGGGTCTGACTCTCTCTGGACACTGGTCACTCAGGGTCTGACCCCCACCGGACACAGGTCTCACAGGTACTGACTATCTGGACACTAGTCACTCATGGACTTGCTTTTTCTGGACACTGGTCACTCAGGGTCTGACACTCTCTCTGGACACCAGTCACTCAGGGTCTGGCTCACTCTGGACACTGGTCACTCAGGGCCTCACTCTCTCTGGACACCAGTCACTCATAGTCTGACTCTCTCTGGACCCCGATCACTCAGGGCCTGACTCCCTGGACACCAGTCACTCAGTGTCTGACTCTCTGGACACCGGTCACTCAGGATCTGACTCTGTTTGGACACCAGTCAAGCAGGGTCTGACTCTCTCTGGACACTGGTCATGCTGGACCTGAATCTCTGGACAATGGTCACTCAGGGTCAGACTCTCTCTGGACACTGGTCACCCTGGACCTGAATCTCTGGACACTGGTCACTCAGGGTCTGACTCTCTCTGGACACTGGTCACTCTGGACCTGAATTTCTGGACACTGGTCACTCGGGGTCTGACTCTCTCTGGACACCGGTCACTTAGGGTCTGACTCTCTCTGGACACCAGTCACTCAGGGTCTGACACTCTCAGGACACCAGTCACTCAGGGACTGACTCTCTGGACACCGGTCACTCAGGGTCTGATTCTCTCTGAGCACTGGTCACTCAGGGACTTACTCTGTGGGCACCAGTCACTCACGGTCTGACTCTCTGGACACCGGTCACTCAGCGTCTGACTCTCTCTAGACACTGGTCACTCAGGGTCTGACTCTCTCTGGTCACTGGTCACTCTGGTGCTGACTCTCTCTGGACACCAGTCACGCAAGGTCTGACTCTCTCTGGACACTGGTCACTCAGGCTCTGGCTCTCTCTGGACACCAGTCGCTCAGGCCCTGACTCGATCTGTGCACTAGTCACTCAGTGTCTGTATCTCTCTGGACACCAGTCTCTCAGGTCTGACTCTCTGGACACCGGTCACTCAGGGTCTGACTCTCTCTGGGCACTGGTCACTCAGGGCCTGACTCTCTCTGGAGACTGGTCACCCTGGGTCTGACACAATCTGGACACTTGTCACACTGGTTCTGAATCTCTCTGGAGCCCGCTCACTCAGGGTCTGACTCTCTGGACACCGGGCACTCAGGGTCTGACTCTCACTGGACACCGGTCACTCAGGGTCTGATGCTCTCTTGACATTGGTCACTCAGGATCTGACTCTCTCTGGACACTGGTCAACCAGGGACTGACTCTCTCTGGACACTGGTCAAGCAGAGTCTGACTCTCTCTGGACACTGGTCACCCTGGACATGAATCTCTGGACACTGGTCACTCAGGGTCTGACTCTCTGGACTCTGGTCACCCAGGGTTTGATTCTCACTGGACACTGGTCACTCAGGGTCTGACTCTCTCTGGACACTGGTCACTCAGGTTCTGACACTCACCGGACACAGGTCACACAGGTATTGACTATCTGGACACCAGTCACTCATGTCTGACTCTCTCTGGACCCCGGTCACTCAGGGTCTGAATTTCTGGACACTGGTCAATCAAGGTCTGAATCTCACTGGACACCGGTCACTCAGTTTCTGACTCTCTCTGGACACTGGTCACTCAGGGTCAGACTCTCTCTGGACACCAGTCACTCAGGCCCTGTCTCTCTCTCTGGACACCGGTCACTCAGGTTCTGCCTCACTCTGAAGACCGGTCACTCAGGATCTGACTCTTTCTGGACACCGGTCACTCAGGGTCTGACTCACTCATTACACTGGTCACTCAGGGTCTGACTGTCTCTGGACACCAGTTACGCAGGGTCTGACTCTCTCTCTGGACACTGGTCTCTCAGGTTCTGACACTCTCAGAACATTGATCACTCAGGGCCTGACTCTCTTTGGACTCCGGTCGCTCAGGTTCTGATGATCTGGACACCGGTCACTGAGGGTCTGACTCTCTCTCTGGTCACTGCTCACTCATGGACTGTCTCTATTTTGACACCGGTCACTCAGGTTCTGACTCTCTCTGGACACCGGTCACTCAGGGTCTGACACTCTCTGGACACTGGTCTCTCAGGGTCAGACTCTCTCTGGACACCAGTCACTTAGGGTCTGCCACTCTCTGGGCACCGGTCACTCATGGTCTCACACTCTCATGATACCCGTCACTCAGGGCCTGTATCTCTCTGGACACCCCTCACTCAGGATCTGTCTCGCTCTGAGGACCGGTCACTCAGGATCTGACTCTCTCTGGACACTGGACACTCAGGGTCTGACTCTCTCTGGTGCCCGGTCACTCAGGATCTTACTCTCTGGACACCGATCAAGCAGGGTCTGACTCTCTCTGGACTCTGGTCACTCAGTGTCTGACACTCTCTGGACACCAGTCACTCAGGGTCTGACCCTCTCTGGACACTGGTCACTCAGGGTCTGACTCTTTCTGGACACTGGTCACTCAGGCTCTGACTCACTCTGGACACCAGTCACGCAGGGTCTGTCTCTCTCTGGACACTGGTCACTCAGGCTCTGACTCTCTCTGGACACCAGTCGCTCAGGCCCTAACTCGCTCTGTGCACCAGTCACTCAGTGTCTGACTCTCTCTGGACACTTGTCACACAGGGTCTGACTCTCTGGACACCAGTTACTCAGGGTTTGACTCTCTCTGGACACTGGCCACTCAGGGTCTAACTCTCTCAGGACACAGGTCATTCAGGGTCTGACTCTCTCTGGACATCGGTCAATTAAGGCCTGACTCTCTGGACACCGTTCACACAGGGTCTACCTCTCTCAGGACACAGGTCATTCAGGGTCTGACTCTCTCTGGACACCGGTCATTCAAGGACTGACTCTCTCTGGACACCAGTCACTCAGGCACTGACTCTCTGTGGACACCGATCACTCAGGCACTGACTCTCTCTGGACACCGGTTGCTCAGGGTCTGACTTTCCCTGGACACTGGACACTCAGGTTCCTAATTTCTGGACACTTGTCACTCATGGTCTGACTCTCTCTGGACCCCAGTCATTCAGGGTCTGACTCTCTGGACACTGGTCACTCAGGGTCTGACTCACACTGGACACTGGTCACTCAGTGTCTGACTCTCTGGACACTGTTCACTCAGGCTCTGACTCTCACTGGACACCGGTCACTCAGGGTCTGACTCTCTCTGGACACTGGTCACTCAGGGTCTGACTCTCTTTGGACTCCGGTCGCTCAGGGTCTGACGATCTGGACACCGGTCAATCAGGATCTGACTCTCACTGGACACCGGTCATTCATGGTCTGACTCTCTCTTGACACTGGTCACTCAGGGTCAGACTGTCTCTGGACACCAGTCACTCAGGGTCTACCACTCACTGGTCACCAGTCACTCAGGGTCTGACTCTCTCTGGACACCGGTCACATAGGGTCTGTCTCGCTCTGAAGACCGGTCACTCAGGATCTGACTCTCTCTGGACACCAGTCAAGCAGGGTCTCACACTCTCTGGACACTGGTCACTCAGGGCCTGACTCTCACTGACAGCAGTTACTCAGGGTCTGACTCTCTCTGGACAGTGGTCACAGGGTCTGACTCTCTCTGGCACCGTTCACTCAGAGTCTGACCCTTTCTGGACATCGGTCGCTCAGAGTCTGACTCTCTCTGGACACTGGTCACTCAGGGTCTGACTTTCTGGATTCTAGTCACTCAGGGTCTGATTCTCACTGGACACTGGTCACTCAGGGACTGACGCTCTCTGGACACTGGTCACTCAGGTTCTGACCCCCCACTGGACACAGGTCACACAGGTCCTGACTATCTGGACACTAGTCACTCATGGGCTTTCCATTTCTGGACACCAGTCACTCAGGGTTTGACCCTCTCTCTGGACACTGGTCACTCTGGGTCCAAATCGCTGGACACTGGTCACTCATGACCTGACTCCCTCTGGACCCCGGTCTCTCAGGGTCTGACTCTCTGGATATTGGTCAATCACGGTCTGACTCTCACTAGACACCGGTCACTCAGGTTCTGACTCTTTCTGGACACTGGTCACTCAGGGTCAGACTCTCTCAAGATACCCATCGCTCAGGGCCTGTCTCTCTCTGGACACCGGTCATTCAGGGTCTGTCTCACTCTGAAGACCAGTCACTCAGGATATGACTCTCTCTGGACACTGGTCAAGCAGGGTTTAACTCTCTCTGGGCACCGGTCACTCAGGGTCTGACTCTCTCTTGACACTGGTCACTCTGGACCCGAATCTCTGGACGCTGGTCACTCAGCATCTGACTCTCACTGACAGCAATTACTCAGGGTCTGTCTCTCTCTGGACAGTGGTCACTCAGTGGCTGACTCTCCCTGGACACTTGTCACTCAGATTCTGACCCACTCTGGACATCAGTCTCTCAGAGTCTGAATCTATCTGGACACTTGTCATTCAGTGTCTGACTCTCTGGACACCGGTCACTCAGGGTCTGACTCACTCTGGACACCAGTCACTCCGGATCTGACTCCCTCTGGACACCAGTCACTCTGGGTCTGACTCTCTCTGGACACTGGTCACTCTGGGTCTGACCCCCACCGGACACAGGTCTCACAGGTACTGACTATCTGGAAACTATTCACTCATGGACTTGCTTTTTCTGGACACTGGTCACTCAGGGTCTGACACTCTCTCTGAACACCAGTCACTCAGGGTCTGACTCACTCTGGACACTGGTCACTCAGGGCCTCACTCTCTCTGGACACCAGTCACTCATGGTCTGACTCTCTCTGGACCCCGGTCACTCAGGGTCTGACTCCCTGGACACCAGTCACTCAGTGTCTGACTCTCTGGACACCGGTCACTCAGGGTCTGAATCTGTTAGGACACCTGTCAAGCAGGGTCTGACTCTCTCTGGACACTGGTCACGCTGGACCTGAAACTCTGCACAATGGTCACTCAGGGTCAGACTCTCTCTGGACACTGGTCACCCTGGACCTGAATCTCTGGGCACTGGTCACTCAGGGTCTGACTCCCTCTGGAGACTGGTCACTCTGGACCTGAATCTCTGGACACTGGTCACTCAGGGTCTGACTCTCTCTGGAAACCAGTCACTCAGGGTCTGACTCTCCCAGGACACCAGTCACTCAGGGACAGACTCTCTTTGGACTCCGGTCGCTCAGCTTCTGACTCTCTCAGGACATCGGTCACTCAGGGTTTGACTTTCTCTGGACACCAGTCACTCAGGGCCTGAGCCTCTCAGGACACCGTTCACTCAGGGACTGATACTCTGGACACCAGTCACTCAGGGTCTGAATCTCTTGGAACACCGGTCACTCAGGGATTGACTCTCTGGACACCAGTCACTCAGGGCCTGACTCTCTGGACACTGGTCACTCAGCATCTGTTGCTCTCTGGACACTGATCACTCAGGTTCTGACCCTTTCTGGTCACTGGTCACTCAGGCTCTGACTCTCTCTGCACACCAGTCATGCAGGGTCTGGCTCTCTCTGGACACTGGTCACTCAAGCTCTGACTCTCTCTGGACACCAGTCGCTCAGGCCCTGACTCGCTCTGTGCACCAGTCACTCAGTGTCTGACTCTCTCTGGACACCAGTCACTGAGGGTCTGACTCTCTGGACCCCGGTCACTCAGGGCCTTTGTCTCTCTGGAGACCAGTCACTCAGGGCCTGAATCTCTCTGGACACCGGTCTCTCAGTGTCTGACTCTCTCTGGACACCGGTCACTCAGGGTCTGACTCTCTCTGGACACTGGTCACTCAGGGTCTGGCTCTCTCTGGACTCTGGTCACTCAGGGTCTGCCTCTCTCTGGACACTGGTTACTCAGGTTCTGACCCCCACCGGACACAGGTCTCACAGTTGCTGACTATCTGGACACTAGTCTCTCATGGACTTTCTTTATCTGGACACCGGTCAATCGGTTTGATTTTCTCTATGGACACTGGTCACTCAGGTTCTGACACTATCAGGACACTGATCACTCAGGGTCTGACTCTCTTTGGAATCCAGTCGCTCAGGGTCTGTCGATCTGGACACCGGTCAATCAGGAGCTGACTCTCACTGGACACCGGTCATTCATGGTCTGACTCTCTCTTGACACTGGTCACTCAGTGTCAGACTGTCTCTGGACACCAGTCACTCAGGGTCTACCACTCACTGGTCACCAGTCACTCAGGGACTGACTCTCTGGACACCGGTCACTCAGGGTCTGATTCTCTCTGAGCACTGGTCACTCAGGGACTTACTCTGTGGGCACCAGTCACTCACGGTCTGACTCTCTGGACTCCGGTCACTCAGCGTCTGACTCTCTCTAGACACTGGTCACTCAGGGTCTGACTCTCTCTGGTCACTGGTCACTCTGGTGCTGACTCTCTCTGGACACCAGTCACGCAAGGTCTGACTCTCTCTGGACACTGGTCACTCAGGCTCTGGCTCTCTCTGGACACCAGTCGCTCAGGCCCTGACTCGATCTGTGCACTAGTCACTCAGTGTCTGTATCTCTCTGGACACCAGTCTCTCAGGTCTGACTCTCTGGACACCGGTCACTCAGGGTCTGACTCTCTCTGGGCACTGGTCAATCAGGGCCTGACTCTCTCTGGAGACTGGTCACCCTGGGTCTGACACAATCTGGACACTTGTCACACTGGTTCTGAATCTCTCTGGAGCCCGCTCACTCAGGGTCTGACTCTCTGGACACCGGGCACTCAGGGTCTGACTCTCACTGGACACCGGTCACTCAGGGTCTGATGCTCTCTTGACATTGGTCACTCAGGATCTGACTCTCTCTGGACACTGGTCAACCAGGGACTGACTCTCTCTGGACACTGGTCAAGCAGAGTCTGACTCTCTCTGGACACTGGTCACTCAGGGTCTGACTCTCTGGATCCTAGTCACTCAGGGTCTGACTCTCACTGGACACTGGTCACTCAGGGACTGACGCTCTCTGGACACTGGTCACTCAGGTTCTGACCCCCCACCGGACACAGGTCACACAGGTTCTGAATATCTGGACACTAGTCACTCATGGACTTTCCATTTCTGGACACCAGTCAGTCAGGGTTTGACCTTCTCTCTGGACACTGGTCACTCTGGGTCCAAATCTCTGGACACTGGTCACTCATGATCTGACTCCCTCTGGACCCCGGTCTCTCAGGGTCTGACTCTCTGGATATTGGTCACTCAGGGCCTGTCTCTCTCTGGACACCGGTCACTCAGGGTCTGTCTCACTCTGAAGACCATTCACTCAGGATCTGACTCTCTCTGGACACTGGTCAAGCAGGGTCTGACTCTCTCCAGGCACCGGTCACTCAGGGTCTGACTTTCCCTTGAAACTGGTCACTCTGGACCCGAATCTCTGGACACTGGTCACTCAGCATCTGACTCTCACTGACAGCAATTACTCAGGGTCTGTCTCTCTCTGGACAGTGGTCACTCAGTGGCTGACTCTCTCTGGACACTGGTCACTCAGATTCTGACCCACTCTGGACATCAGTCTCTCAGGGTCTGAATCTATCTGGATGCTTGTCATTCAGTGTCTGACACTCTGGTCACCGGTCACTCAGGGTCTAACTCACTCTGGACACCAATCACTCCGGATCTGACTCTCTCTGGACACCAGTCACTCTGGGTCTGACTCTCTCTGGACACTGGTCACTCAGGGTCTGACCCCCACCGGACACAGGTCTCACAGGTACTGACTATCTGGAAACTAGTCACTCATGGACTTGCTTTTTCTGGACACTGGTCACTCAGGGTCTGACACTTTCTCTGGACACCAGTCACTCAGGGTCTGACTCACTCTGGACACTGGTCACTCAGGGCCTCACTCTCTCTGGACACCAGTCACTCATGGTCTGACTCTCTCTGGACCCCGGTCACTCAGGATCTTACTCCCTGGACACCAGTCACACAGGGTCTGACTCTCTGGACACCGGTCACTCAGGGTCTGAATCTGTTTGGACACCAGTCAAGCAGGGTCTGACTCTCTCTGGACACTGGTCACGCTGGACCTGAAACTCTGCACAATGGTCACTCAGGGTCAGACTCTCTCTGGACACTGTTCACCCTGGACCTGAATCTCTGGACACTGGTCACTCAGGGTCTGACTCTCTCTGGAGAAAGGTCACTCTGGACCTGAATCTCTGGACACTGGTCACTCAGGGTCTGACTCTCTCTGGAAACCAGTCACTCATGGTCTGACTCTCCCAGGACACCAGTCACTCAGGGACTGACTCTCTCTGGACACCGGTCACTCAGGGTCTGACTCTCTTTGGACTCCGGTCGCTCAGCTACTGACTCTCTCAGGACATCGGTCACTCAGGGTTTGACTTTCTCTGGACACCAGTCACTCAGGGCCTGACTCTCAGGACACCGTTCACTCAGGGACTGATACTCTGGACACCAGTCACTCAGGGTCTGAATCTCTTGGAACACCGGTCACTCAGGGACTGACTCTCTGGACACCAGTCACTCAGGGTCTGACTCTCTGGACACTGGTCACTCAGCATCTGTCGCTCTCTGGACACTGATCACTCAGGTTCTGACCCTTTCTGGTCACTGGTCACTCAGGCTCTGACTCTCTCTGCACACCAGTCATGCAGGGTCTGGCTCTCTCTGGACACTGGTCACTCAAGCTCTGACTCTCTCTGGACACCAGTCGCTCAGGCCCTGACTCGCTCTGTGCACCAGTCACTCAGTGTCTGACTCTCTCTGGACACCAGTCACTGAGGGTCTGACTCTCTGGACCCCGGTCACTCAGGGCCTTTGTCTCTCTGGAGACCATTCACTCGGGGCCTGAATCTCTCTGGACACCGGTCACTCAGTGTCTGACTCTCTCTGGACACCGGTCACTCAGGGTCTGACTCTCTCTGGACACTGGTCACTCATTGTCTGACTCTCTCTGGACACTGGTCACTCAGGATCTGCCTCTCTCTGGACACTGGTTACTCAGGTTCTGACCCCCACCGGTCACAGGTCTCACAGTTGCTGACTATCTGGACACTGGTCTCTCATGGACTTTCTTTATCTGGACACCGGTCAATCAGGGTTTGGTTTTCTCTATGGACACTGGTCAATCAGGTTCTGACACTATCAGGACACTGATCACTCAGGGTCTGACTCTCTTTGGACTCCGGTCGCTCAGGGTCTGACGATCTGGGCACCGGTCAATCAGGATCTGACTCTCACTGAACACTGGTCATTCATGGTCTGACTCTCTCTGGACACCAGTCAAGCAGGGTCTTACACTCTCTGGACATTGGTCACTCAGGGCCTGACTCTCACTGACAGCAGTTACTCAGGGTCTGGCTGTCTCTGGACAGTAGTCAGAGGGTCTGACTCACTCTGGCATCGTTCACTCAGAGTCTGACCCTTTCTGGACATCAGTCGCTCAGAGTCTGACTCTCTCTGGACACTGGTCACTCAGGGTCTGACTCTCACTGGACACTGGTCACTCAGGGACTGACGCTCTCTGGACACTGGTCACTCAGGTTCTGACCCCCCACCGGACACAGGTCACACAGGTTCTGACTATCTGGACACCAGTCACTCATGGACTTTCCATTTCTGGACACCAGTCACTCAGGGTTTGAACTTCTCTCTGGACACTGGTCACTCTGGGTCCAAATCTCTGGACACTGGTCACTCATGATCTGACTCCCTCTGGACCCCAGTCTCTCAGGGTCTGACTCTCTGGATATTGGTCAATCAGGGTCTGACTCTCACTAGACACCGGTCACTCAGGTTCTGACTCTTTCTGGACACTGGTCACTCAGGGTCAGACTCTCTCAAGATACCCGTCACTCAGGGTCTGTCTCACTCTGAGGACCAGTCACTCAGGATCTGACTCTCTCTGGACACTGGTCAAGCAGGGTCTGACTCTCTCCAGGCACCGGTCACTCAGGGTCTGACTCTCCCTTGAAACTGGCCACTCTGGACCCGAATCTCAGGACACTGGTCACTCAGCATCTGACTCTCACTGACAGCAATTACTCAGGGTCTGTCTCTCTCTGGACAGTGGTCACTCAGTGGCTGACTCTCTCTGGACACTGGTCACTCAGATTCTGACTCACTCTGGACACCAATCACTCCGGATCTGACTCCCTCTGGACACCAGTCACTCTGGGTCTGTCTCTCTCTGGACACTGGTCACTCAGGGTCTGACCCCCACCGGACACAGGTCTCACAGGCACTGACTATCTGGACACTAGTCACTCATGGACTTGCTTTTTCTGGACACTGGTCACTCAGGGTCTGACACTCTCTCTGGACACCAGTCACTCAGGGTCTGACTCACACTGGACACTGGTCTCTCAGGGCCTCACTCTCTCTGGACACCAGTCACTCATGGTCTGACTCTCTCTGGACCCCGATCACTCAGGGCCTGACTCCCTGGACACCAGTCACTCAGGGTCTGACTCTCTGGACACCGGTCACTCAGGATCTGACTCTGTTTGGACACCAGTCAAGCAGGGTCTGACTCTCTCTGGACACTGGTCACGCTGGACCTGAATCTCTGGACAATGGTCACTCAGGGTCAGACTCTCTCTGGACACTGGTCACCCTGGACCTGAATCTCTGGACACTGGTCACTCAGGGTCTGACTCTCTCTGGACACTGGTCACTCTGGACCTGAATTTCTGGACACTGGTCACTCGGGGTCTGACTCTCTCTGGACACCGGTCACTTAGGGTCTGACTCTCTCTGGACACCAGTCACTCAGGGTCTGACTCTCTCAGGACACCAGTCACTCAGGGACTGACTCTCTGGACACCGGTCACTCAGGGTCTGATTCTCTCTGAGCACTGGTCACTCAGGGACTTACTCTGTGGGCACCAGTCACTCACGGTCTGACTCTCTGGACACCGGTCACTCAGCGTCTGACTCTCTCTAGACACTGGTCACTCAGGGTCTGACTCTCTCTGGTCACTGGTCACTCTGGTGCTGACTCTCTCTGGACACCAGTCACGCAATGTCTGACTCTCTCTGGACACTGGTCACTCAGGCTCTGGCTCTCTCTGGACACCAGTCGCTCAGGCCCTGACTCGATCTGTGCACTAGTCACTCAGTGTCTGTATCTCTCTGGACACCAGTCTCTCAGGTCTGACTCTCTGGACACCGGTCACTCAGGGTCTGACTTTCTCTGGGCACTGGTCACTCAGGGCCTGACTCTCTCTGGAGACTGGTCACCCTGGGTCTGACACAATCTGGACACTTGTCACACCGGTTCTGAATCTCTCTGGAGCCCGCTCACTCAGGGTCTGACTCTCTGGACACCGGGCACTCAGGGTCTGACTCTCACTGGACACCGGTCACTCAGGGTCTGATGCTCTCTTGACATTGGTCACTCAGGATCTGACTCTCTCTGGACACTGGTCAACCAGGGACTGACTCTCTCTGGACACTGGTCAAGCAGAGTCTGACTCTCTCTGGACACTGGTCACCCTGGACATGAATCTCTGGACACTGGTCACTCAGGGTCTGACTCTCTGGACTCTGGTCACTCAGGGTCTGATTCTCACTGGACACTGGTCACTCAGGGTCTGACTCTCTCTGGACACTGGTCACTCAGGTTCTGACCCTCACCGGACACAGGTCACAAAGGTATTGACTATCTGGACACCAGTCACTCATGGACTTTCTTTTTCTGGACACCGGTCACACAGGATTTGACTCTCTAGCTGGGAACTGATCACTGGTCACTCTGGGTCCAAATCTCTGGACACCGGTCACTCATGTCTGCCTCTCTCTGGACCCCGGTCACTCAGGGTCTGAATTTCTGGACACTGGTCAATCAAGGTCTGAATCTCACTGGACACCGGTCACTCAGTTTCTAACTCTCTCTGGACACTGGTCACTCAGGGTCAGACTCTCTATGGACACCGGTCTCTCAGAGTCTGAGTCTCTCTGGACACTGGTCACTCAGGGTCAGACTCTCTCTGGACACTGGTCACTCAGGGTCTGACTCTCTCAGGACAAAGCTCATTCAGGGTCTGACTCTCTCTGGACACTGTTCATTCAAGGACTGACTCTCTCTGGACACCAGTCACTCAGACACTGACTCTCTCTGGACACCGGTCATTCAGGGTCTGACTATCTCTGGACATAGAACACTCTGGGTCCAAATGTCTGGGCACTTGTCACTCATGGTCTGACTCTCTTTGGACACTGGTCACTCGGGGTCAGACTCTCTGGACACCGGTCACTCAGTGTCTGACTCTCTCTGGACACTGGTCACTCAGTGTCTGACTCTCTCTGGACACTGGTCTCTCAGAGTCTGAATCTCTCTGGACACCGGTCACTCAGGGTCAGACTCTCTCTGGACACTGGTCACTCAGTGTCTGACTCTCTCTGGATACCAGTCACTCAGGGTCTGACGCTCTCTGGACTCTGGTCACTCAGGGTCTGGCTCTCTCTGGACACTGGTCACTCACAGAATAACAGAAGTGTCTGACTCTCTCTGGACTCTGGCCACTCAGGGTCTGGCTCTCTCTGGACACCGGTCACTCAGGGTCTGGCTCTCACTGGACACTGGTCACTCAGGGTCTGACTCTCTCTGGACACTGGTCACTCAGGTTCTGACCTCCACCGGACACAGGTCACACAGGTATTGACTATCTGGACACTAGTCACTCATGGACTTTCTTTTTCTGGACACCGGTCACTCAGGATTTGATCCTCTATCTGAGAACTGGTCACTGGTCACTTTGTGCCCAAATCTCTGGACACTGGTCACTCATGCTCTGACTCTCTCTGGACCCCAGTCACTCAGGGTCTGAATCTCCTGTCACTGGTCAATCAAGGTCTGAATCTCACTGGACACCGGTCACTCAGGTTCTGATTCTCTCTGGACACTGGTCACCCAGGGTCAGACTCTCTCTGGACACCATTCACACAGGGCCTGTCTCTCTCTCTGGACACTGGTCACATAGGTTCTGCCTCACTCTGAAGACCGGTCACTCAGTATCTGGCTCTTTCTGGACACCGGTCACTCAGGGTCTGACTCTCTCTTGACACTTGTCACTCTGGACCTGTATCTCTGGACACTGGTCACTCAGTGTCTGACTCTATGGACACCGGTCACTCAGTGTCTGACTCTCTCTGCACACTGGTCACTCAGGGTCTGACTCTCTCTGGACACTGGTCACTCTGGGTCTGACTTTCTCTGGACACCAGTCACTCAGGGTCTGACTCTCTCTCTGGACACTGGTCTCTCAGGTTCTGACCCTTTCAGAACATTGATCACTCATGGTCTGACTCTCTTTGGACACTGCTCACTCAGGTTCTGACTCTCTCTGGACACCGGTCACTCAGAGTCTGACAGAATCTGGACACTGGTCACACAGGGCGTGACTCTCTCTGGACACCGGTCACTCAGGGTCTGACTCTCTCTGGACACTGGTCACTTAGGGTCTGACTCTCTCTGGACACTGGTCACTCTGGGTCCAAATCTCTGGACACTTGTCACTCATGGTCTGAATCTCTGGACCCTGTCACTCAGGGTCTGACATTCTGGACACTGGTCACTCAGGGTCTGACTTTCTGGACACTGGTCACTCAGGGTCTGACTCTATATGGACACTGATCTCTCAGGGTCAGACTCTCTCTGGACACCAGTCACTTAGGGTCTGCCACTCTCTGGACACCGGTCACTCAGTGTCTCACACTCTCATGATACCCGTTACTCAGGGCCTGTATCTCTCTGGACACCCCTCACTCAGGGTCTGTCTCGCTCTGATGACCGGTCACTCAGGATCTGACTCTCTCTGGACACCGGCCACTCAGGGTCTGACTCTCTCTGGACTCCGGTCACTCAGTGTCTGAAACTCTCTGGACGCCAGTGACTCAGGGTCTGACCCCCTCTGGACACTAATCACTCAGGCTCTGACTCACTCTGGACACCAGTCACGCAGTGTTCTTACACTCTGGACACCGGTCACTCATGGTCTGAATCTCTCTGGTCCCCAGTCACTCAGGGTCTTACTCTCTGGACACCGATCAAGCAGGGTCTGACTCTCTCTGGACTCCGGTCACTCAGTGTCTGAAACTCTCTGGACACCAGTCACTCAGGGTCTGACCCTCTCTGGACACTGGTCACTCAGGGTCTGACTCTTTCTGGACACTAATCACTCAGGCTCTGACTCACTCTGGACACCAGTCACGCAGGGTCTGCCTCTCTCTGGACACTGGTCACTCAGGGTCTGACTCTCTGGACACCTGTTACTCAGGGTCTGACTCTCTCTGTACATCGGTCAATTAAGGCCTGACTCTCGGACACCGGTCGCACAGGGTCTAACTCTCTCAGGACACAGGTCATTCAGGGTCTGACTCTCTCTAGACACCGGTCATTCAAGGACTGACTCTTTCTGGACACCAGTCACTCAGGCACTGGCTCTCTGTGGACACCAGTCACTCAGGCACTGCCCCTCTCTGGACACCGGTTACTCAGTGTCTGACTTTCTCTGGACACTGGACACTCAGCTTCCTAATCTCTGGACACTTGTCACTCATGGTCTGACTCTCTCTGGACCCCAGTCACTCAGGATCTGACTCTCTGGACACTGGTCACTCAGAGTCTGACTCTCTGGACACTGCTCAGTCAGTGTCTGAAACTCTGGACACTGCTCACTCAGGGTCTGACTCTCACTGGACACCGGGCACTCAGGGTCTGACTCTCTCTGGACACTGGTCACTCAGGGTCTGACTCTCTCTGGACACTGGTCACTCAGGGCCGGACTCTCACTGGACACCAGTCACTCAGGGTCTGACACTCTCTGGACACTGGTCACTCAGGGTCTGACTCACACTGGACACTGGTCACTCAGTGTCTGACACTCTGGACAATGCTCACTCAGGGTTTGACTCTCACGGGACACCGGTCACTCAGGGTCTGACTCTCTCTGGACACTGGTCACTCAGGGTCTGACTCTCACTGGACACTGGTCACTCAGGGCCTGACTCTCACTGGACACCAGTCACTCAGGGTCTGATTCTCACTGGACACTGGTTACTCAGGTTCTGACCAACACCGGACACAGATCTCACAGGTACTGGCTATCTGGACACTGGTCACGCATGGACTTTCTTTATCTGGACACCGGTCAATCAGGGTCTGACTCTCTTTGGACTCCGGTCGCTCAGGTTCTGACTCTCTCAGGACAACGGTCACTCTGGATCTGACTTTCTCTGGACACCAGTCACTCAGGGTCTGAATCTCTCGGAACACCGGTCACTCAGGGACTGACTCTCTGGACACGAGTCACTCAGGGTCAGACTCTCTTGGGACACCAGTCACTCAGGGTCTGCCACTCATTGGTCACCAGTCACTCAGGGACTGACTCTCTCTGGACACCAGTCACTCAGGGTCTGATTGTCTCTGGACACTTGTCACTCTGGGTCCAAATCTCTGGACACCGGTCACTCATGGTCTGACTCTCTCTGGACACTGGTCACTCAGAGTCAGGCTCCCTCTGGACACCAGTCACTCTGGGTCTGTCTCGCTCTGCAGACCGGTTACTCAGGATCTGACTCTTTCTGGACACCGGTCAAGCAGGGTCAGACTCTCTCTGGACACCAGTCACTCAGGGTCTGCCACTCACTGGTCACCAGTCACTCAGGGACTGACTCTCTCTGGACACAAGTCACTCAGGGTCTGATTGTCTCTGGACACTTGTCACTCTGGGTCGAAATATCTGGACACTGGTCACTCATTGTCTGACTCTCTCGGGACACTGTTCACTCAGGGTCAGGCTCCCTCTGGACACCAGTCACTCTGGGTCTGTCTCGCTCTGAAAACCGGTCACTCAGGATCTGACTCTTTCTGGACACTGGTCAAGCAGGGTCTGACTCTCTCTGGACTCCAATCACTCAGGGTCTGACATTCTCAGGACACTGGTCACCCAGGGTCAGCCTCTCTCTGGACACTGGTCACTCAGTGTCTGACTCTCACTGACAGCAGTTACTCAGGGTCTGACACTCTCTGGACAGTGGTCAGTCAGAGTCTGACCCTCTCTGGACATCGGTCACTCAGAGTCTGACACTCTCTGGACACTGGTCACTCAGGGTCTGACTCTGTGGAGTTTAGTCACTCAGGGTCTGACTCTCACTGTACTCTGGTCACTCAGGGACTGACTCTCTCTGGACACTGGTCACTGAGGTTCCGACCCCCACCGGACACAGGTCACACAGGTACTAACTATCTGGGCACCAGCCACTCAGGGACTGATTCTCTGGACACCAGTCACTCATGGTCTGACTCTCTCTGGACACTGGTCACTCAGTGTCTGACTCTCACTGACAGCGGTTACTCAGGGTCTGACCCTCTCTGGACAGTGGTCACTCAGAGTCTGACCCACTTTGGACATCGGTCACTCAGAGTCTGACTCTCTCTGGACACTGGTCACTCAGGGTCTGACTCTCTCTGGACACTGGTCACTCAGAGTCTGACTCTCTCTGGACATCGGTCATTCAGAGTCTGTCTCTCTCTGGACATTGGTCACTCAGGGTCTGACCCTCTCTGGACATTGGTCACTCAGAGTCTGACTCTCTCTGGACATTGGTCACTCAGGGTCTGATGCTCTCTGGACACTAATCACTCGGGGTCTGACTTTCTTTGGACTCCGGTCGCTCAGTGTCTGACTCTCTCTGGACACCGGTCACTCAGGATCTGACTCTCTCTGGAAACCAGTCACTCAGCGTCTGACTCTCCCAGGACACCGGTCACTCAGGGACTGACACTCTCTGGACACTGGTCACTCAGGGTCTGACTCTCTCTGGTCACCAGTCACTCAGGTTCTGAATCTCTCTTAACACCAGGCACTCAGGGTCTGACACACTGGACACCGGTCACTCAGCATCTGATGCTCTCTGGACACTGGTCACTCAGGGTCTGACTCTCACTGGACAGTGGTCACTCAGAGTCTGACCCTCTCTGGACATCGATCACTCAGAGTCTGACTCTCTCTGGACATTTTGCACTCAGGGTCCTACCCTCTCTGGACACTGATCACTCAGTGTCTGACTCTCTTTGGACTCCGGTCGCTCAGGTTTTGACTCTCTCAGGACACCGGTCACTCAGGGTCTGACTTTCTCTGGACACCAGTCACTCAGTGTCTGACTCTCTCAGGACACCGTTCACTCAGGGACTGAATCTCTGGACACCAGTCACTCAGGGTCTGAATCTTTCAGAACACCGGTCACTCAGGGACTGACTCTCTGGACACCAGTCACTCAGGGTCTGACTCTCTGGACACCGGTCACTCAGTGTCTGACTCTCTCTGGACACTGGTCACTCAGGGTCTGACTCTCTCTGGACGCTGGTCACTCAGGGTCTGACTCTCTCTGGACACCAGTCACTCAGGATCTGACTCTCTCTGGACACTGGTCACTCAGGGTCAGCCTCTCTCTGGACACTGGTCACTCAGTGTCTGACTCTCACTGACAGCAGCTACTCAGGGTTTGACACTCCCTAGACAGTGGTCAGTCAGAGTCTGACCCTCTCTGGACATCGGTCACTCAGAGTCTGACACTCTCTGGACACTGGTCACTCATGGTCTGACTCTCTCTGGACACTGGTCACTCAGTGTCTGACTCTCACTGACAGCGGTTACTCAGGGTCTGACCCTCTCTGGACATCGGTCACTCAGAGTCTGACTCTCTCTGGAAACTGGTCACTCAGGGTCTGACTCTCTCTGGACACTGGTCACTCAGAGTCTGACTCTCTCTGGACATCGGTCATTCAGAGTCTGTCTCTCTCTGGACATTGGTCACTCAGGGTCTGACCCTCTCTGGACATTGGTCACTCTGAGTCTGACTCTCTCTGGACATTGGTCACTCAGGGTCTGATGCTCTCTGGACACTAATCACTCAGGGTCTGACTTTCTTTGGACTCCGGTCGCTCAGTGTCTGACTCTCTCTGGACACCGGTCACTCAGGATCTGACTCTCTCTGGAAACCAGTCACTCAGCGTCTGACTCTCCCAGGACACCGGTCACTCAGGGACTGACACTCTCTGGACACTGGTCACTCAGTGTCTGACTCTCTCTGGACACCAGTCACTCAGGTTCTGAATCTCTCTTAACACCAGGCACTCAGGGTCTGACACTCTGGACACCGGTCACTCAGCATCTGATGCTCTCTGGACACTGGTCACTCAGTGTCTGACTCTCACTGGACAGTGGTCACTCAGAGTCTGACCCTCCCTGGACATCGATCACTCAGAGTCTGACTCTCTCTGGACATTTTGCACTCAGGGTCTGACCCTCTCTGGACACTGATCACTCAGTGTCTGACTCTCTTTGGACTCCGGTCGCTCAGGTTCTGACTCTCTCAGGACACCGGTCACTCAGGGTCTGACTTTCTCTGGACACCAGTCACTCAGTGTTTGACTCTCTCAGGACACCGTTCACTCAGGGACTGAATCTCTGGACACCAGTCACTCAGGGTCTGAATCTTTCGGAACACCGGTCACTCAGGGACTGATTCTCTGGACACCAGTCACTCAGGGTCTGACTCTCTGGACACCGGTCACTCAGCGTCTGTCGTTCTCTGGACACTGGTCACTCAGGGTCTGACTCTGTCTGGTCACTCAGGCTCTGACTCTCTCTGGACACCAGTCACGCAGGGTCTGGCTCTCTCTGGACACTGGTCACTCAGGCTCTGACTCTTTCTGGGCACCAGTCGCCCAGGCCCTGACTCGCTCTGTGCACCAGTCATTCAGTGTCTGACTCTCTCTGGACACCAGTCACTCAGGGTCTGACTCTCTGGACCCCGGTCACTCAGGGCCTTTGTCTCTCTGGACACCGGTCACTCAGGGCCTGAATCTCTCTTGACACTGGACACTCAGTGTCTAACTCACTGGACACCAGTCACTCAGTGTCTGACTCTCTCTGGACACTGGTCACTCAGGGTCTGACTCTCTCTGGACACTGGTCACTCAGGGTCTGACTCTCTCTGGACACCAGTCACTCAGGATCTGACTCTCTCTGGACACTGGTCACTCAGGGTCTGATTCTCTCTGGACACTGGTTACTCAGGTTTTGACCAACACCGTACACAGGTCTCACAGGTACTGACTATCTGGACACTGGTCACTCATGGATTTTTTTATCTAGACACCGGTCAATCAGGGCCTGACTCTCTTTGGACTCCAGTCGCTCAGGTTCTGACTCTCTCAGGACACCGGTCACTCATGGAATTACTCCCTGGACACCAGTAACTCAGGGTCTGAATCTCTCAGAACACCGGTCAATCAGGGTCTGACTCTCTTTGGACTCCGGTCGCTCAGTTTCTGACTCTCTCTGGACACCAGTCACTCAGGGTCGGCCACTCACTGGTCACCAGTCTCTCAGGGACTGACTCTCTCTGGACACCAGTCACTCAGGGTCTGATTGTCTCTGGACACTTGTCACTCTGGGTCCAAATCTCGGGACACCGGTCACTCATGGTCTGACTCTCTCTGGACACTTGTCACTCAGGTTCAGGCTCCCTCTAGACACCAGTCACTCTGGGTCTTTCTCGCACTGAAGACCAGTCACTCAGAATCTGACACTCTCCGGACACCAGTCAAGCAGAGTCTGACTCTCTCTGGACTCCAGTCACTCAGGGTCTGACACTCTCTGGACATTGGTCACCCAGAATCTGCCTCTCTCTGGACACTGGTCACTCAGTGTCTGACTCTCACTGATAGCAGTTACTCACGGTCTGGCCCTCTCTGGACAGTGGTCACTCAGAGTCTGACTCTCTCTGGACATCGGTCACTCAGAGTCTGACTCTCTCTGGACACTGGTCACTCCGTGTCTGACTCTCTCAGCACACCGTTCACTCAGGGACTGAATCTCTGGACACCAGTCACTCAGGGTCTGAATCTTTTGGAACACCGGTCACTCAGGGACTGACTCTCTGGACACCAGTCACTCAGGGTCTGACTCCCTGGACACCGGTCACTCAGCGTCTGTCGCTCTCTGGACACTGGTCACTCAGTGTCTGACTCTCACTGATAGCAGTTACTCAGGGTCTGGACCTCTCTGGACAGTGGTCACTCAGGGTCTGACCCTCTCTGGACATCGGTCACTCAGGGTCTGACTTTCTCTGGACACCAGTCACTCAGTGTCTGACTCTCTCAGGACACCGTTCACTCAGGGACTGAATCTCTGGACACCAGTCACTCAGGGTCTGAATCTCTCGGAACACCGGTCACTCAGGGACTGACTCTCTGGACACCAGTCACTCAGGGTCTGACTCTCTGGACACCGGTCACTCAGTGTCTGTCGCTCTCTGGCCACTGGTCACTCTGAGTCTGACTCTCTCTGGACATCGGTCACTCAGAACCTGTCTCTCTCTGGACATTGGTCACTCAGGGTCTGACCCTCTCTGGACATTGGTCACTCAGAGTCTGACTCTCTCTGGACATTGGTCACTCAGGGTCTGACGCTCTCTGGACACCGATTACTCAGGGTCTGATTCTCTTTGGCCTCCGGTCACTCAGCGTCTGACTCTCTCTGGACACTGGTCACTCAGGATCTGACTCTCTCTGGAAACCAGTCACTCAGCGTCTGACTCTCCCAGGACACCGGTCACTCAGGGACTGACTCTCTCTGGACACTGATCATTCAGGGTCTGACTCTCTTTGGACACTGGTCACTCAGAGCCTGACTCTGACTGGACACTGCTCACTCAGGGTCTGACTCTCACTGGACACCGGTCACTCAGGGTCTGACTCTCTCTGGATGCTGGTCACTCAGGGCCTGACTCTCTCTGGACACTGGTCACTCAGGGCCTCACTCTCACTGGACACCGGTCACTCAGGGTCTGATTCTCTCTGGACACTGGTTACTCAAGCTCTGACCAACACCGGACACAGGTCTCACAGGTACTGACTATCTGGACACTGGTCACTCATGGACTTTCTTTATCTGGACACCGGTCACTCAGGATTTTACTTTCTCTGGACACCGGTCACTCAGGGTGTGACTCTCTCTGGACACCGGTCACTCAGGTTCTGAATCTCTCTTAACACCAGTCACTCAGGGCCTGACACTCTGGACTCCGGTCACTCAGCATCTGACGCTCTCTGGACACTGGTCACTCAGTGTCTGACTCTCACTGTTAGCAGTTACTCAGGCTCTGACCATCTCTGGACAGTGGTCACTCAGAGTCTGACCCTCTCTGGACATCGCTCACTCAGAGTCTGAGTCTCTCTGGACATTATGCACTCAGGGTCTGACCCTCTCTGGACACTGATCATTCAGGGTTTGACTCTTTTTGGACTCCGGTCGCTCAGGTTCTGACTCTCTCAGGACACCGGTCACTCAGGGTCTGACTTTCTCCGGACACCAGTCACTCAGTGTCTGACTCTCTCAGGACACCGTTCACTCAGGGACTGAATCTCTGTACACCAGTCACTCAGGGTCTGAATCTCTCGGAACACCGGTCACTCAGGGACTGACTCTCTGGACACTAGTCACTCAGGGTCTGACTCTCTGGACACCGGTCACTCGGCGTCTGTCGCTCTCTGGACACTGGT
The DNA here is from genome assembly GCF_052327205.1 of Somniosus microcephalus. Lineage (NCBI taxonomy): Eukaryota > Metazoa > Chordata > Chondrichthyes > Squaliformes > Somniosidae > Somniosus > Somniosus microcephalus. The sequence continues at coordinate 181,733,335 of NC_140998.1, forward strand.
CACTCAGGGTCTGACTCTCTCTGGTCACTCAGGCTCTGACTCTCTCTGGACACCAGTCACGCAGGGTCTGGCTCTCTCTGGACACTGGTCACTCAGGCTCTGACTCTCTCTGGACACCAGTCGCTCAGGCCCTGATTCACTCTGTGCACCTGTCACTCAGTGTCTGACTCTCTCTGGACACCAGTCATTCAGGGTCTGACTCTCTGGACCACGGTCACTCAGGGTCTTTGTCTCTCTGGACACCAGTCACTCAGGTCCTGAATCTCTCTGGACACCGGTCACTCAGTGTCTGACTCTCTGGACACCAGTCACTCAGTGTCTGACTCTCTCTGGACACTGGTCACTCAGGGTCTGACTCTCTCTGGACATCAGTCACTCAGGATCTGACTCTCTCTGGACACTGGTCTCTCAAGGTCTGATTCTCTGTGGACACTGGTTACTCAGGTTCAGACCAACACCGGACACAGGTCTCACAGGTACCGACTATCTGGACACTGGTCACTCACTGGTCACCAGTCACTCAAGGTCTGACTTCTCTGGACACCGGTCACTCAGGGTCTGTCTCACTCTGAAGACCGGTCACTCAGGATCTGACTCTCTCTGGACACTAGTCAAGCAGAGTCTGACTCTCTCTGGACACTGGTCACTCAGGGTCTGACTCTCTCTGGTCACTCAGGCTCTGACTCTCTCTGGACACCAGTCACGCAGGGTCTGGCTCTCTCTGGACACTGGTCACTCAGGCTCTGACTCTCTCTGGACACCAGTCGCTCAGGCCCTGATTCGCTCTGTGCACCTGTCACTCAGTGTCTGACTCTCTCTGGACACCAGTCATTCAGGGTCTGACTCTCTGGACCACGGTCACTCAGGGTCTTTGTCTCTCTGGACACCAGTCACTCAGGGTCTGATTGTCTCTGGACACTTGTCACTCTGGGTCCAAATCTCGGGACACCGGTCACTCATGGTCTGACTCTCTCTGGACACTTGTCACTCAGGTTCAGGCTCCCTCTAGACACCAGTCACTCTGGGTCTTTCTCGCACTGAAGACCAGTCACTCAGAATCTGACACTCTCCGGACACCAGTCAAGCAGAGTCTGACTCTCTCTGGACTCCAGTCACTCAGGGTCTGACACTCTCTGGACATTGGTCACCCAGAATCTGCCTCTCTCTGGACACTGGTCACTCAGTGTCTGACTCTCACTGATAGCAGTTACTCACGGTCTGGCCCTCTCTGGACAGTGGTCACTCAGAGTCTGACTCTCTCTGGACATCGGTCACTCAGAGTCTGACTCTCTCTGGACACTGGTCACTCCGTGTCTGACTCTCTCAGCACACCGTTCACTCAGGGACTGAATCTCTGGACACCAGTCACTCAGGGTCTGAATCTTTTGGAACACCGGTCACTCAGGGACTGACTCTCTGGACACCAGTCACTCAGGGTCTGACTCCCTGGACACCGGTCACTCAGCGTCTGTCGCTCTCTGGACACTGGTCACTCAGTGTCTGACTCTCACTGATAGCAGTTACTCAGGGTCTGGACCTCTCTGGACAGTGGTCACTCAGGGTCTGACCCTCTCTGGACATCGGTCACTCAGGGTCTGACTTTCTCTGGACACCAGTCACTCAGTGTCTGACTCTCTCAGGACACCGTTCACTCAGGGACTGAATCTCTGGACACCAGTCACTCAGGGTCTGAATCTCTCGGAACACCGGTCACTCAGGGACTGACTCTCTGGACACCAGTCACTCAGGGTCTGACTCTCTGGACACCGGTCACTCAGTGTCTGTCGCTCTCTGGCCACTGGTCACTCTGAGTCTGACTCTCTCTGGACATCGGTCACTCAGAACCTGTCTCTCTCTGGACATTGGTCACTCAGGGTCTGACCCTCTCTGGACATTGGTCACTCAGAGTCTGACTCTCTCTGGACATTGGTCACTCAGGGTCTGACGCTCTCTGGACACCGATTACTCAGGGTCTGATTCTCTTTGGCCTCCGGTCACTCAGGGTCTGACTCTCTCTGGACACTGGTCACTCAGGATCTGACTCTCTCTGGAAACCAGTCACTCAGCGTCTGACTCTCCCAGGACACCGGTCACTCAGGGACTGACTCTCTCTGGACACTGATCATTCAGGGTCTGACTCTCTTTGGACACTGGTCACTCAGAGCCTGACTCTGACTGGACACCGGTCACTCAGGGTCTGACACTCTCTGGACACCGGTCACTCAGCGTCTGACTCACTCTGGAAACTGGTCACTCGGTGTCTGACACTCTGGACACTGCTCACTCAGGGTCTGACTCTCACTGGACACCGGTCACTCAGGGTCTGACTCTCTCTGGATGCTGGTCACTCAGGGCCTGACTCTCTCTGGACACTGGTCACTCAGGGCCTCACTCTCACTGGACACCGGTCACTCAGGGTCTGATTCTCTCTGGACACTGGTTACTCAAGCTCTGACCAACACCGGACACAGGTCTCACAGGTACTGACTATCTGGACACTGGTCACTCATGGACTTTCTTTATCTGGACACCGGTCACTCAGGATTTTACTTTCTCTGGACACCGGTCACTCAGGGTGTGACTCTCTCTGGACACCGGTCACTCAGGTTCTGAATCTCTCTTAACACCAGTCACTCAGGGCCTGACACTCTGGACTCCGGTCACTCAGCATCTGACGCTCTCTGGACACTGGTCACTCAGTGTCTGACTCTCACTGTTAGCAGTTACTCAGGCTCTGACCATCTCTGGACAGTGGTCACTCAGAGTCTGACCCTCTCTGGACATCGCTCACTCAGAGTCTGAGTCTCTCTGGACATTATGCACTCAGGGTCTGACCCTCTCTGGACACTGATCATTCAGGGTTTGACTCTTTTTGGACTCTGGTCGCTCAGGTTCTGACTCTCTCAGGACACCGGTCACTCAGGGTCTGACTTTCTCTGGACACCAGTCACTCAGTGTCTGACTCTCTCAGGACACCGTTCACTCAGGGACTGAATCTCTGTACACCAGTCACTCAGGGTCTGAATCTCTCGGAACACCGGTCACTCAGGGACTGACTCTCTGGACACTAGTCACTCAGGGTCTGACTCTCTGGACACCGGTCACTCGGCGTCTGTCGCTCTCTGGACACTGGTCACTCAGGGTCTGACTCTCTCTGGTCACTCAGGCTCTGACTCTCTCTGGACACCAGTCACGCAGGGTCTGGCTCTCTCTGGACACTGGTCACTCAGGCTCTGACTCTCTCTGGACACCAGTCGCTCAGGCCCTGATTCGCTCTGTGCACCTGTCACTCAGTGTCTGACTCTCTCTGGACACCAGTCATTCAGGGTCTGACTCTCTGGACCACGGTCACTCAGGGTCTTTGTCTCTCTGGACACCAGTCACTCAGGTCCTGAATCTCTCTGGACACCGGTCACTCAGTGTCTGACTCTCTGGACACCAGTCACTCAGTGTCTGACTCTCTCTGGACACTGGTCACTCAGGGTCTGACTCTCTCTGGACATCAGTCACTCAGGATCTGACTCTCTCTGGACACTGGTCTCTCAAGGTCTGATTCTCTGTGGACACTGGTTACTCAGGTTCAGACCAACACCGGACACAGGTCTCACAGGTACCGACTATCTGGACACTGGTCACTCACTGGTCACCAGTCACTCAGGGTCTGACTTCTCTGGACACCGGTCACTCAGGGTCTGTCTCACTCTGAAGACCGGTCACTCAGGATCTGACTCTCTCTGGACACTAGTCAAGCAGAGTCTGACTCTCTCTGGACACTGGTCACTCAGGGTCTGACTCTCTCTGGTCACTCAGGCTCTGACTCTCTCTGGACACCAGTCACGCAGGGTCTGGCTCTCTCTGGACACTGGTCACTCAGGCTCTGACTCTCTCTGGACACCAGTCGCTCAGGCCCTGATTCGCTCTGTGCACCTGTCACTCAGTGTCTGACTCTCTCTGGACACCAGTCATTCAGGGTCTGACTCTCTGGACCACGGTCACTCAGGGTCTTTGTCTCTCTGGACACCAGTCACTCAGGTCCTGAATCTCTCTGGACACCGGTCACTCAGTGTCTGACTCTCTGGTCACCAGTCACTCAGTGTCTGACTCTCTCTGGACACTGGTCACTCAGGGTCTGACTCTCTCTGGACACTGGTCACTCAGGGTCTGACTCTCTCTGGACATCAGTCACTCAGGATCTGACTCTCTCTGGACACTGGTCTCTCAAGGTCTGATTCTCTGTGGACACTGGTTACTCAGGTTCTGACCAACACCGGACACAGGTCTCACAGGTACTGACTATCTGGACACTGGTCACTCACTGGTCACCAGTCACTCAGGGTCTGACTTCTCTGGACACCGGTCACTCAGGGTCTGTCTCACTCTGAAGACCGGTCACTCAGGATCTGACTCTCTCTGGACACTAGTCAAGCAGAGTCTGACTCTCTCTGGACACCGGTCAAGCAGGGTCTGTCTCTCTCTGGACACTGGCCAGTCTGTTCCTGAATTTCTGTACACTGATCACTCAGGATCTTACACTCTCTGGACACTGGTCACTCAGGGCCTGACTCTCACTGACAACAGTTACTCAGGGTCTGACTCCCTCTGGACAGTGGTCACAGGGTCTGAATCTCTGGACTCTAGTCACAGGGTCTGACTCTCACTCGTCACCGGTCAGTCAGGGACTGACTTTCCCTGGACACTGGTCACTCATGTTCTGACCCCCACCGGACACAGGTCACACAGGTACTGACTATCTGGACACTAGTCACTCAGGGACTGACTCTCTCTGGACACCAGTCACTCAGGGTCTGACTCTCTCTGGACACTTGTCACTCTGGGTCCAAATCTCTGGACACCGGTCACTCATTGTCTGACTCTCTCTGGACACTTTCACTCAGAGATTGTCTCTCTCTGGACATTGGTCACTCAGGGTCTGACCATCTCTGGACATTGGTCACTCAGAGTCTGACTCTCTCTGGTCACTGATCACTCAGGGTCTGACTCTCCCAGGACACCAGTCACTCAGGGACTGACTCTCTCTGGACACCGGTCACTCAGGGTCCGACTCTCTCTGGACACCGGTCACTCAGGTTCTGAATCTTTCTGAACACCAGTCACTCAGGGTATGACACTCTGGACGCCGGTCACTCAGCGTCTGACGCTCTCTGGACACAGGTCACTCAGTGTCTGACTCTCACTGTCAGCAGTTACTCAGGGTCTGACCCTCTCTGGACAGTGGTCATTCAGAGTCTGACCCTCTCTGGTCATCGGTCACTCAGAGTCTGACTCTCTCTGGACATTGGGCACTCAGGGTCTGACCCTCTCTGGACACTGATCACTCAGGGTCTGACTCTCTTTGGACTCCGGTCGCTCAGGTTCTGACTCTCTCTGGACATCGGTCACTGAGGGTCTGACTTTCTCTGGACACCAGTCACTCAGGGTCTGACTCTCTCAGGACACTGTTCACTCAGGGACTGACTCTCTGGACACCAGTCACTCAGGGTCTGAATCTCTTGGAACACCGGTCACTCAGTGACTGACTCGCTGGACACCAGTCACTCAGGGTCTGACTCTCTGGACACTGGTCACTCAGCGTCTCTCGCTCTCCGGACACTGGTCACTCAGGGTCTGACCCTCTCTGGTCACTGGTCACTCAGGCTCTGACTCTCTCTGGACACAAGTCACGCAGGGTCTGGCTCTCTCTGGACACTGGTCACTCAGGCTCTGACTCTCTCTGGACACCAGTCGCTCAGGCCCTGAGTCGCTCTGTGCACCAGTCACTCAGTGTCTGTCTCTCTCTGGACACTAGTCGCTCAGGCACTGACTCGCTCTGTGCACCAGTCACTCAGGGTCTGTCTCTCTCTGGACACCGGTCACTCAGTGTCTGTCTCACTCTGAAGACCGTTCACTCAGGATCTGACTCTTTCTGGACACTGGTCAAGCAGGGTCTGACTCTCTCTGGACACTGCTCAAGCAGGGTCTGACTCTCTCTGGACACTGGTCACTCTGGACCTGAATCTCTGGACACTGGTCACTCAGGGTCTTACACTCTCTGGACACTGGTTACTCAAGCTCTGACCAACACCGGACACAGGTCTCACAGGTACTGACTATCTGGACACTGGTCACTCATGGACTTTCTTTATCTGGACACCGGTCACTCAGGATTTTACTTTCTCTGGACACCGGTCACTCAGGGTGTGACTCTCTCTGGACACCGGTCACTCAGGTTCTGAATCTCTCTTAACACCAGTGACTCAGGGCCTGACACTCTGGACTCCGGTCACTCAGCATCTGACGCTCTCTGGACACTGGTCACTCAGTGTCTGACTCTCACTGTTAGCAGTTACTCAGGCTCTGACCATCTCTGGACAGTGGTCACTCAGAGTCTGACCCTCTCTGGACATCGCTCACTCAGAGTCTGAGTCTCTCTGGACATTATGCACTCAGGGTCTGACCCTCTCTGGACACTGATCATTCAGGGTTTGACTCTTTTTGGACTCCGGTCGCTCAGGTTCTGACTCTCTCAGGACACCGGTCACTCAGGGTCTGACTTTCTCTGGACACCAGTCACTCAGTGTCTGACTCTCTCAGGACACCGTTCACTCAGGGACTGAATCTCTGTACACCAGTCACTCAGGGTCTGAATCTCTCGGAACACCGGTCACTCAGGGACTGACTCTCTGGACACTAGTCACTCAGGGTCTGACTCTCTGGACACCGGTCACTCGGCGTCTGTCGCTCTCTGGACACTGGTCACTCAGGGTCTGACTCTCTCTGGTCACTCAGGCTCTGACTCTCTCTGGACACCAGTCACGCAGGGTCTGGCTCTCTCTGGACACTGGTCACTCAGGCTCTGACTCTCTCTGGACACCAGTCGCTCAGGCCCTGATTCGCTCTGTGCACCTGTCACTCAGTGTCTGACTCTCTCTGGACACCAGTCATTCAGGGTCTGACTCTCTGGACCACGGTCACTCAGGGTCTTTGTCTCTCTGGACACCAGTCACTCAGGTCCTGAATCTCTCTGGACACCGGTCACTCAGTGTCTGACTCTCTGGACACCAGTCACTCAGTGTCTGACTCTCTCTGGACACTGGTCACTCAGGGTCTGACTCTCTCTGGACATCAGTCACTCAGGATCTGACTCTCTCTGGACACTGGTCTCTCAAGGTCTGATTCTCTGTGGACACTGGTTACTCAGGTTCAGACCAACACCGGACACAGGTCTCACAGGTACCGACTATCTGGACACTGGTCACTCACTGGTCACCAGTCACTCAGGGTCTGACTTCTCTGGACACCGGTCACTCAGGGTCTGTCTCACTCTGAAGACCGGTCACTCAGGATCTGACTCTCTCTGGACACTAGTCAAGCAGAGTCTGACTCTCTCTGGACACTGGTCACTCAGGGTCTGACTCTCTCTGGTCACTCAGGCTCTGACTCTCTCTGGACACCAGTCACGCAGGGTCTGGCTCTCTCTGGACACTGGTCACTCAGGCTCTGACTCTCTCTGGACACCAGTCGCTCAGGCCCTGATTCGCTCTGTGCACCTGTCACTCAGTGTCTGACTCTCTCTGGACACCAGTCATTCAGGGTCTGACTCTCTGGACCACGGTCACTCAGGGTCTTTGTCTCTCTGGACACCAGTCACTCAGGTCCTGAATCTCTCTGGACACCGGTCACTCAGTGTCTGACTCTCTGGTCACCAGTCACTCAGTGTCTGACTCTCTCTGGACACTGGTCACTCAGGGTCTGACTCTCTCTGGACACTGGTCACTCAGGGTCTGACTCTCTCTGGACATCAGTCACTCAGGATCTGACTCTCTCTGGACACTGGTCTCTCAAGGTCTGATTCTCTGTGGACACTGGTTACTCAGGTTCTGACCAACACCGGACACAGGTCTCACAGGTACTGACTATCTGGACACTGGTCACTCACTGGTCACCAGTCACTCAGGGTCTGACTTCTCTGGACACCGGTCACTCAGGGTCTGTCTCACTCTGAAGACCGGTCACTCAGGATCTGACTCTCTCTGGACACTAGTCAAGCAGAGTCTGACTCTCTCTGGACACCGGTCAAGCAGGGTCTGTCTCTCTCTGGACACTGGCCAGTCTGTTCCTGAATTTCTGTACACTGATCACTCAGGATCTTACACTCTCTGGACACTGGTCACTCAGGGCCTGACTCTCACTGACAACAGTTACTCAGGGTCTGACTCCCTCTGGACAGTGGTCACAGGGTCTGAATCTCTGGACTCTAGTCACAGGGTCTGACTCTCACTCGTCACCGGTCAGTCAGGGACTGACTTTCCCTGGACACTGGTCACTCATGTTCTGACCCCCACCGGACACAGGTCACACAGGTACTGACTATCTGGACACTAGTCACTCAGGGACTGACTCTCTCTGGACACCAGTCACTCAGGGTCTGACTCTCTCTGGACACTTGTCACTCTGGGTCCAAATCTCTGGACACCGGTCACTCATTGTCTGACTCTCTCTGGACACTTTCACTCAGAGATTGTCTCTCTCTGGACATTGGTCACTCAGGGTCTGACCATCTCTGGACATTGGTCACTCAGAGTCTGACTCTCTCTGGTCACTGATCACTCAGGGTCTGACTCTCCCAGGACACCAGTCACTCAGGGACTGACTCTCTCTGGACACCGGTCACTCAGGGTCCGACTCTCTCTGGACACCGGTCACTCAGGTTCTGAATCTTTCTGAACACCAGTCACTCAGGGTATGACACTCTGGACGCCGGTCACTCAGCGTCTGACGCTCTCTGGACACAGGTCACTCAGTGTCTGACTCTCACTGTCAGCAGTTACTCAGGGTCTGACCCTCTCTGGACAGTGGTCATTCAGAGTCTGACCCTCTCTGGTCATCGGTCACTCAGAGTCTGACTCTCTCTGGACATTGGGCACTCAGGGTCTGACCCTCTCTGGACACTGATCACTCAGGGTCTGACTCTCTTTGGACTCCGGTCGCTCAGGTTCTGACTCTCTCTGGACATCGGTCACTGAGGGTCTGACTTTCTCTGGACACCAGTCACTCAGGGTCTGACTCTCTCAGGACACTGTTCACTCAGGGACTGACTCGCTGGACACCAGTCACTCAGGGTCTGAATCTCTTGGAACACCGGTCACTCAGTGACTGACTCGCTGGACACCAGTCACTCAGGGTCTGACTCTCTGGACACTGGTCACTCAGCGTCTCTCGCTCTCCGGACACTGGTCACTCAGGGTCTGACCCTCTCTGGTCACTGGTCACTCAGTGTCTGACTCTCTCCGGACACCAGTCATTCAGGGTCTGACTCTCTGGACCACGGTCACTCAGGGTCTTTGTCTCTCTGGACACCAGTCACTCAGGGTCTGATTGTCTCTGGACACTTGTCACTCTGGGTCCAAATCTCGGGACACCGGTCACTCATGGTCTGACTCTCTCTGGACACTTGTCACTCAGGTTCAGGCTCCCTCTAGACACCAGTCACTCTGGGTCTTTCTCGCACTGAAGACCAGTCACTCAGAATCTGACACTCTCCGGACACCAGTCAAGCAGAGTCTGACTCTCTCTGGACTCCAGTCACTCAGGGTCTGACACTCTCTGGACATTGGTCACCCAGAATCTGCCTCTCTCTGGACACTGGTCACTCAGTGTCTGACTCTCACTGATAGCAGTTACTCACGGTCTGGCCCTCTCTGGACAGTGGTCACTCAGAGTCTGACTCTCTCTGGACATCGGTCACTCAGAGTCTGACTCTCTCTGGACACTGGTCACTCCGTGTCTGACTCTCTCAGCACACCGTTCACTCAGGGACTGAATCTCTGGACACCAGTCACTCAGGGTCTGAATCTTTTGGAACACCGGTCACTCAGGGACTGACTCTCTGGACACCAGTCACTCAGGGTCTGACTCCCTGGACACCGGTCACTCAGCGTCTGTCGCTCTCTGGACACTGGTCACTCAGTGTCTGACTCTCACTGATAGCAGTTACTCAGGGTCTGGACCTCTCTGGACAGTGGTCACTCAGGGTCTGACCCTCTCTGGACATCGGTCACTCAGGGTCTGACTTTCTCTGGACACCAGTCACTCAGTGTCTGACTCTCTCAGGACACCGTTCACTCAGGGACTGAATCTCTGGACACCAGTCACTCAGGGTCTGAATCTCTCGGAACACCGGTCACTCAGGGACTGACTCTCTGGACACCAGTCACTCAGGGTCTGACTCTCTGGACACCGGTCACTCAGTGTCTGTCGCTCTCTGGCCACTGGTCACTCTGAGTCTGACTCTCTCTGGACATCGGTCACTCAGAACCTGTCTCTCTCTGGACATTGGTCACTCAGGGTCTGACCCTCTCTGGACATTGGTCACTCAGAGTCTGACTCTCTCTGGACATTGGTCACTCAGGGTCTGACGCTCTCTGGACACCGATTACTCAGGGTCTGATTCTCTTTGGCCTCCGGTCACTCAGGGTCTGACTCTCTCTGGACACTGGTCACTCAGGATCTGACTCTCTCTGGAAACCAGTCACTCAGCGTCTGACTCTCCCAGGACACCGGTCACTCAGGGACTGACTCTCTCTGGACACTGATCATTCAGGGTCTGACTCTCTTTGGACACTGGTCACTCAGAGCCTGACTCTGACTGGACACCGGTCACTCAGGGTCTGACACTCTCTGGACACCGGTCACTCAGCGTCTGACTCACTCTGGAAACTGGTCACTCGGTGTCTGACACTCTGGACACTGCTCACTCAGGGTCTGACTCTCACTGGACACCGGTCACTCAGGGTCTGACTCTCTCTGGATGCTGGTCACTCAGGGCCTGACTCTCTCTGGACACTGGTCACTCAGGGCCTCACTCTCACTGGACACCGGTCACTCAGGGTCTGATTCTCTCTGGACACTGGTTACTCAAGCTCTGACCAACACCGGACACAGGTCTCACAGGTACTGACTATCTGGACACTGGTCACTCATGGACTTTCTTTATCTGGACACCGGTCACTCAGGATTTTACTTTCTCTGGACACCGGTCACTCAGGGTGTGACTCTCTCTGGACACCGGTCACTCAGGTTCTGAATCTCTCTTAACACCAGTCACTCAGGGCCTGACACTCTGGACTCCGGTCACTCAGCATCTGACGCTCTCTGGACACTGGTCACTCAGTGTCTGACTCTCACTGTTAGCAGTTACTCAGGCTCTGACCATCTCTGGACAGTGGTCACTCAGAGTCTGACCCTCTCTGGACATCGCTCACTCAGAGTCTGAGTCTCTCTGGACATTATGCACTCAGGGTCTGACCCTCTCTGGACACTGATCATTCAGGGTTTGACTCTTTTTGGACTCCGGTCGCTCAGGTTCTGACTCTCTCAGGACACCGGTCACTCAGGGTCTGACTTTCTCTGGACACCAGTCACTCAGTGTCTGACTCTCTCAGGACACCGTTCACTCAGGGACTGAATCTCTGTACACCAGTCACTCAGGGTCTGAATCTCTCGGAACACCGGTCACTCAGGGACTGACTCTCTGGACACTAGTCACTCAGGGTCTGACTCTCTGGACACCGGTCACTCGGCGTCTGTCGCTCTCTGGACACTGGTCACTCAGGGTCTGACTCTCTCTGGTCACTCAGGCTCTGACTCTCTCTGGACACCAGTCACGCAGGGTCTGGCTCTCTCTGGACACTGGTCACTCAGGCTCTGACTCTCTCTGGACACCAGTCGCTCAGGCCCTGATTCGCTCTGTGCACCTGTCACTCAGTGTCTGACTCTCTCTGGACACCAGTCATTCAGGGTCTGACTCTCTGGACCACGGTCACTCAGGGTCTTTGTCTCTCTGGACACCAGTCACTCAGGTCCTGAATCTCTCTGGACACCGGTCACTCAGTGTCTGACTCTCTGGACACCAGTCACTCAGTGTCTGACTCTCTCTGGACACTGGTCACTCAGGGTCTGACTCTCTCTGGACATCAGTCACTCAGGATCTGACTCTCTCTGGACACTGGTCTCTCAAGGTCTGATTCTCTGTGGACACTGGTTACTCAGGTTCAGACCAACACCGGACACAGGTCTCACAGGTACCGACTATCTGGACACTGGTCACTCACTGGTCACCAGTCACTCAGGGTCTGACTTCTCTGGACACCGGTCACTCAGGGTCTGTCTCACTCTGAAGACCGGTCACTCAGGATCTGACTCTCTCTGGACACTAGTCAAGCAGAGTCTGACTCTCTCTGGACACTGGTCACTCAGGGTCTGACTCTCTCTGGTCACTCAGGCTCTGACTCTCTCTGGACACCAGTCACGCAGGGTCTGGCTCTCTCTGGACACTGGTCACTCAGGCTCTGACTCTCTCTGGACACCAGTCGCTCAGGCCCTGATTCGCTCTGTGCACCTGTCACTCAGTGTCTGACTCTCTCTGGACACCAGTCATTCAGGGTCTGACTCTCTGGACCACGGTCACTCAGGGTCTTTGTCTCTCTGGACACCAGTCACTCAGGTCCTGAATCTCTCTGGACACCGGTCACTCAGTGTCTGACTCTCTGGTCACCAGTCACTCAGTGTCTGACTCTCTCTGGACACTGGTCACTCAGGGTCTGACTCTCTCTGGACACTGGTCACTCAGGGTCTGACTCTCTCTGGACATCAGTCACTCAGGATCTGACTCTCTCTGGACACTGGTCTCTCAAGGTCTGATTCTCTGTGGACACTGGTTACTCAGGTTCTGACCAACACCGGACACAGGTCTCACAGGTACTGACTATCTGGACACTGGTCACTCACTGGTCACCAGTCACTCAGGGTCTGACTTCTCTGGACACCGGTCACTCAGGGTCTGTCTCACTCTGAAGACCGGTCACTCAGGATCTGACTCTCTCTGGACACTAGTCAAGCAGAGTCTGACTCTCTCTGGACACCGGTCAAGCAGGGTCTGTCTCTCTCTGGACACTGGCCAGTCTGTTCCTGAATTTCTGTACACTGATCACTCAGGATCTTACACTCTCTGGACACTGGTCACTCAGGGCCTGACTCTCACTGACAACAGTTACTCAGGGTCTGACTCCCTCTGGACAGTGGTCACAGGGTCTGAATCTCTGGACTCTAGTCACAGGGTCTGACTCTCACTCGTCACCGGTCAGTCAGGGACTGACTTTCCCTGGACACTGGTCACTCATGTTCTGACCCCCACCGGACACAGGTCACACAGGTACTGACTATCTGGACACTAGTCACTCAGGGACTGACTCTCTCTGGACACCAGTCACTCAGGGTCTGACTCTCTCTGGACACTTGTCACTCTGGGTCCAAATCTCTGGACACCGGTCACTCATTGTCTGACTCTCTCTGGACACTTTCACTCAGAGATTGTCTCTCTCTGGACATTGGTCACTCAGGGTCTGACCATCTCTGGACATTGGTCACTCAGAGTCTGACTCTCTCTGGTCACTGATCACTCAGGGTCTGACTCTCCCAGGACACCAGTCACTCAGGGACTGACTCTCTCTGGACACCGGTCACTCAGGGTCCGACTCTCTCTGGACACCGGTCACTCAGGTTCTGAATCTTTCTGAACACCAGTCACTCAGGGTATGACACTCTGGACGCCGGTCACTCAGCGTCTGACGCTCTCTGGACACAGGTCACTCAGTGTCTGACTCTCACTGTCAGCAGTTACTCAGGGTCTGACCCTCTCTGGACAGTGGTCATTCAGAGTCTGACCCTCTCTGGTCATCGGTCACTCAGAGTCTGACTCTCTCTGGACATTGGGCACTCAGGGTCTGACCCTCTCTGGACACTGATCACTCAGGGTCTGACTCTCTTTGGACTCCGGTCGCTCAGGTTCTGACTCTCTCTGGACATCGGTCACTGAGGGTCTGACTTTCTCTGGACACCAGTCACTCAGGGTCTGACTCTCTCAGGACACTGTTCACTCAGGGACTGACTCGCTGGACACCAGTCACTCAGGGTCTGAATCTCTTGGAACACCGGTCACTCAGTGACTGACTCGCTGGACACCAGTCACTCAGGGTCTGACTCTCTGGACACTGGTCACTCAGCGTCTCTCGCTCTCCGGACACTGGTCACTCAGGGTCTGACCCTCTCTGGTCACTGGTCACTCAGGCTCTGACTCTCTCTGGACACAAGTCACGCAGGGTCTGGCTCTCTCTGGACACTGGTCACTCAGGCTCTGACTCTCTCTGGACACCAGTCGCTCAGGCCCTGAGTCGCTCTGTGCACCAGTCACTCAGTGTCTGTCTCTCTCTGGACACTAGTCGCTCAGGCACTGACTCGCTCTGTGCACCAGTCACTCAGGGTCTGTCTCTCTCTGGACACCGGTCACTCAGTGTCTGTCTCACTCTGAAGACCGTTCACTCAGGATCTGACTCTTTCTGGACACTGGTCAAGCAGGGTCTGACTCTCTCTGGACACTGCTCAAGCAGGGTCTGACTCTCTCTGGACACTGGTCACTCTGGACCTGAATCTCTGGACACTGGTCACTCAGGGTCTTACACTCTCTGGACACTGGTCACTCAAGGCCTGACTCTCACTGACAGCAGTTACTCAGGGTCTGACTCTCTCTGGACAGTGGTCACAGGGCCTGACTCTCTCTGGCACCGTTCACTCAGAGTCTGACCCTCGCTGGACATCGGTCACTGAGAGTCTGACACTCTCTGGACACTGGTCACTCAGGGTCTGACTCTCTGGACACTAGTAACTCAGGGTCTGACTCTCACTGGACACTGGTCACTCAGGGACTGAATTTATCTGGACACTGGTCACTGAAGTTCTGACCCCCACCGGACACAGGTCACACAGGTACTGACTATCTGGACACTAGTCACTCAGGGACTGACTCTCTCTGGACACCAGTCACTCAGGGCCTGACTCTCTCTGGACTCTTGTCACTCTGGGTCCAAATCTCTGGACACCGGTCACTCATTGTCTGACTCTCTCTGGACACTAGTCACTCAGGGTCTGCCTCACTCTGAAGACTGGTCACTCAGGATCTGACTCTCTCCAGACACCGGTCAAGCAGGGTCTGACTCTCTCTGGTCTCCAGTCACTCAGGGTCTGACACTCTCTGGACACTGGTTACACAGGGTCTGCCTCTCTCTGGACACTGGTCACTCAGTGTCTGACTCTCACTGGCAGCAGTTACTCAGGGTCTGACACTCTCTGGACACTGGTCACACAGGGCCTGACTCTCTCTGGACACTGGTCACTCAGTGTCTGACTCTCACTGACAGCAGTTACTCCGGGTCTGACCCTCTGTGGACAGTGGTCACTCAGAGTCTGAACCTCTCTGGACATTGGTCACTCAGAGTCTGACTCTCTCTGGACATTGGTCACTCAGGGTCGGATGCTCTCTGGACACTGATCACTCAGGGTCTGACTCTCTTTGGACTCCGGTCGATCAGGGTCTGACTCTTTCTGGACACCGGTCACTCAGGGTCTGACTCTCTCTGGAAACCACTCACTCAGGGACTGACTCTGTCTGGACACCGGTCACTCAGAGTCTGATTCTCACTGGACACCGGTCACTCAGGTTCTGAATCTCTCTGAACACCAGTCACTCAGGGTCTGACACTCTGGACACCGTTCACTCACACTCTGACACTCTCTGGACACTGGTCACTCATTGTCTGACTCTCACTGTCAGCAGTTACTCAGGGTCTGACCCTTTCTGGACAGTGATCACTCAGAGTCTGACCCTCTCTGGACATCAGTCACTCAGAGTCTGACTCTCTCTGGACATTCGGCACTCAGGGTCTGACCCTCTCTGGACACTGTTCACCCAGGTCTGACTCTCCTTGGACTTTGGTCGATCAGCTTCTGACTCTCTCAGGACATTGGTAACTCAGGGTCTGACTTTCTCTGGACACCAGTCACTCAGGGCCTGACTCTCTCAGGATACCGTTCACTCTGGGACTGACTCTCTGGACACCAGTCACTCATGGTCTGAATCTCTTGGAACACCGGTCACTCAGGGACTGACTCTCTGGACACCAGTCACTCAGGGTCTGACTCTCTGGACACTGGTCACTCAGCATCTGTCGCTCTCCGGACACTGGTCACTCAGGTTCTGACCCTCTCTGGTCACTGGTCACTCAGGCTCTGACTCTCTCTGCACACCAGTCACGCAGGGTCTGGCTCTCTCTGGACACTGGTCACTCAAGCTCTGACTCTCTCTGGACATCAATCGCTCAGGCCCTGACTCGCTCTGTGCACCAGTCACTCAGTGTCTGACTCTCTCTGGACACCAGTCACTCAGGGTCTGTCTCTCTGGACCCCGGTCACTCAGGGTCTGACTCTCTCTGGACACTGGTCACTCAGGGCCTGCCTCTCTCTGGACACTGGTTACTCAGGTTCTGACCCCCACCGGACACAGGTCTCACAGTTACTGACTATCTGGACACTGGTCACTCATGGACTTTCTTTACCTGGACACCGGTCAATCAGGGTTTGATTTTCTGTATGGGCACTGGTCACTGAGGTTCAGACACTATCAGGACACTGATCACTCAGGGTCTGACTCTCTTTGGACTCCGGTCGCTCAGGGTCTGACTCTCTCTGGACACTGGTCACTCAGTGTCTGACTCTCTCTGGACACCGGTCACTCAGGGTCTGAATCTCTCTGGGCACTGGTCACTCAGGTTCTGACACTATCAGGACACTGATCACTCAGGGTCTGACTCTCTTTGGACTCCGGTCACTCAGGGTCTGACGATCTGGACACCGGTCACTCAGGATCTGACTCTCACTGGACACCGGTCATTCAGGGTCTGACGCTCTCTTGAAACTGGTCACTCAGGGTCAGACTGTCTCTGGACACCAGTCACTCAGGGTCTGCCACTCACTGGTCACCAGTCACTCAGGGTCTGACTCTCTCTGGACACCGGTCACACAGGGTCTGTCTCGCTCTGAAGACCGGTCACTCAGGATCTGACTCTCTCTGGACACCAGTCAAGCAGGGTCTTACACTCTCTGGACACTGGTCACTCAGGGCCTGACTCTCACTGACAGCAGTTACTCAGGGTCTGGCTCTCTCTGGACCGTGGTCACAGCGTCTGACTCTCTCTGGCACCGTTCACTCAGAGTCTGACCCTCTCTGGACATCGGTCGCTCAGAGTCTGACTCTCTCTGGACACTGGTCACTCATGGTCTGACTCTCTGGATTCTAGTCACTCAGGGTCTGACACTCACTGGACACTGGTCACTCAGGTTCTGAGCCCCCACCGGACACAGGTCACACAGGTCCTGACTATCTGGACACTAGTCACTCATGGACTTTCTATTTCTGGACACCAGTCACTCAGGGTTTGACTCTCTCTCTGGACACAGGTCACTCTGGGCCCAAATCTCTGGACACTGGTCACTCATGATCTGACTCCCTCTGGACCCCGGTCACTCAGGGTCTGACTCTCTGGATATTGGTCAATCAGTGTGTGACTTTCACTAGACACCGGTCACTCAGGTTCTGACTCTTTCTGGACACTGGTCACTCAGGGTCAGACTCTCTCAAGATACCCATCACTCAGGGCCTGTCTCTCTCTGGACACTGGTCACTCAGGGTCTGTCTCACACTGAAGACCAGTCACTCAGGATCTGACTCTCTCTGGACACTGGTCAAGCAGGGTCTGACCCTTTCTGGGCACCGGTCACTCAGGGTCTGACTCTCTCTTGACACTGGTCACTCTGAACCCGAATCTATGGACACTGGTCACTCAGCGTCTGACTCTCACTGACAGCAGTTACTCAGGGTCTGTCTCTCTCTGAACAGTGGTCACGCAGTGGCTGACTCTCTCTGGACACTGGTCACTCAGATTCTGACACACTCTGGACATCACTCGCTCAGAGTCTGACTCTCTCTGGACACTTGTCATTCAGTGTCTGACTCTCTGGACACCGGTCACTCGGGGTCTGACTCACTCTGGACACCAGTCACTCCGGATCTGACTCTCTCTGGACACCAGTCACTCTGGGTCTGACTCTCTCTGGACATTGGTCACTCAGGGTCTGACCCCCACCGGACACAGGTCTCACAGGTACTGACTATCTGGACACTAGTCACTCATGGACTTGCTTTATCTGGACACTGGTCACTCAGGGTCTGACACTCTCTCTGGACACCAGTCACTCAGGGTCTGACTCACTCTGGACACTGGTCACTCAGGGCCTCACTCTCTCTGAACACCAGTCACTCATGTTCTGACTCTCTCTGGACCCCGGCCACTCAGGGTCTGACTCTCTGGACACCAGTCACTCAGGGTCTGACTCTCTGGACACCGGTCACTCAGGGCCTGACTCTCTTTGGACACTGGTCAAGCAGGGTCTGACTCTCTCTGGACACTGGTCACGCTGGACCTGAATCTCTGGACAATGGTCACTCAGGGTCAGATTCTCTGGACACTGGTCACCCTGGACCTGGATCTCTGGACACTGGTGACTCAGGGTCTGACCCTCTCTGGACACTGGTCACTCTGGACCTTAATCTCTGGACACTGGTCACTCAGGGTCTGACTCTCTCTGGACACTGGTCACTTAGGGTCTGACTCTCTCAGGACTCCAGTCACTCAGGGACAGACTCTCTGGACACTGGTCACTCAGGGTCTGATTTTCTCTGAGCACTGGTCAATCAGGGACTGACTCTGTGGGCACCAGTCACTCACGGTTTGAATCTCTGGACACTGGTCACTCAGCGTCTGACTCTCTCTAGACACTGGTCACTCAGTGTTTGACTCTCTCTGGTCACTGGTCACTCTGGCACTGACTCTCTCTGGACACCAGTCATGCAAGGGCTGACTCTCTCTGGACACTGGTCACTCAGGCCCTGACTCGCTCTGTGCACCAGTCACTCAGTGTCTGTATCTCTCTGGACACCAGTCTCTCAGGGTCTGACTCTCTGGACACCGGTCACTCAGGGTCTGAATCTCTCTGGGCACCGGTCATTCAGAGTCTCACACTCTCAGGACACCGGTCATTCAGGGTCTGTCACTCTCTGGACAATGGTCATTCAGGGCCTGAGTCTATCTGGACACTTGTCACTCAGGGCCTGACTCTCTCTGGAGACCGGTCACCCTGGGTCTGACACAATCTGGAAACTTGTCACTCTGGGTCTGAATCTCTCTGGACCCTGCTCTCCCAGGGTCTGACTCTCTGGACACTGGTCACTCAGGGTCTGACGCTCACTGGACACTGGTCATTCAGGGTCTGATGCTCTCTTGACATTGGTCACTCAGGATCTGACTCTCTCTGGACACTGGTCAAGCAGGGTCTGACTCTCTCTGGACACTGGTCAAGCAGAGTCTGACTCTCTCTGGACACTGGTCACTCTGGACCTGAATCTCTGGACACTGATCACTCAGGGTCTGATTCTCACTGGACACTGGTCACTCAGGGTCTGACTCTCTCTGGACACTGGTCACTCAGGTTCTGACCCCCACCGGACTCAGGTCACACAGGTATTGACTATCTGGACACTAGTCACTCATGGACTTTCTTTTTCTGGACACCGGTCACTCAGGATTTGACTCTCTATCTGGGAACTGGACACTGGTCACTCTGGGTCCAAATCTCTGGAAACCGGTCACTCATGGTCTGACTCTCTCTGGACACTTGTCAATCAAGGTCTGAATCTCACTGGACACCGGTCACTCAGGTTCTGACTCTCTCTGGACACTGGTCACTCAGGGTCAGACTCTCTCTGGACACCAGTCACTCAGGGCCTGTCTCTGTCTCTGGACACCGGTCACTCAGGTTCTGCCTCACTCTGAAGACCGGTCACTCAGGATCTGTCTCTTTCTGGACACCGGTCACTCAGGGTCTGACTCTCTCTTGACACTTGTCACTCTGGTCCTGTATCTCTGGACACTGGTCACTCAGTGTCTGACTCTATGGACACCGGTCACTCAGTGTCTGACTCTCTCTGGACACTGGTCACACAGCGTCTGACTCTCTCTGGACACTGGTCACTCAGGGTCTGACTGTCTCTGGACACCAGTCACTCAGGGTCTGACTCTCCCTCTGGACACTGGTCTCTCAGGTTCTGACACTCTCAGAACATTGATCACTCAGGGTCTGACTATTTTTGCACTCTGGTTGCTCAGGGTCTGATGATCTGGACACCGGTCACTCAGGGTTTGACTCTCTCTCAGGACAGTGGTCACTCATGGACTGTCTCTATTTTGACACCGGTCACTAAGTGTCTGACACTCTCTGGACACCTGTCACTCAGGGTCTGACCCTCTCTGGACACTGGTCACTCAGGGTCTGACCCTTTCTGGACACTGGTCACTCAGGCTCTGACTCAATCTGAACACCAGTCATGCAGGGTCTGGCTCTCTCTGGACACTGGTCACTCAGGCTCTGACTCTCTCTGGACACCAGTCGCTCAGGCCCTAACTCACTCTGTGCACCAGTCACTCAGTGTCTGACTCTCTCTGGACACTTGTCACACAGGGTCTGACTCTCTGGACACCAGTTACTCAGTGTCTGGCTCTCTCTGGGCACTGGTCACTCAGGGTCTGTCTCTCTGGACATCGGTCAATTAAGGCCTGACTCTCTGGACACCGGTCACATAGGGTCTAACTCTCTCAGGACACAGGACATTTAGGGTCTGACTCTCTCTGGACACCTGTCATTCAAGGACTGACTCTCTCTGGACACCAGTCACTCAGGCACTGACTCTCTGTGGACACCGGTCACTCAGGCACTGACTCTCTCTGGACACCAGTTACTCAGGGTCTGACTTTCTCTGGACACTGGACACTCAGGTTCCTAATCTCTGGACACTTGTCACTCATGGTCTGACTCTCTCTGGACCCCAGTCACTCAGGGTCTGACTCTCTGGACTCTGGTCACTCAGAGTCTGACTCTCTGGACACTGGTCACTCAGTGTCTGACTCTCTGGATGCTGCTCACTCAGGGTCTGACTCTCACTGGACACCGGTCACTCAGGGTCTGACTCTCTCTGGACACTGTTCACTCAGGGTCTGACTCTCTCTGGACACTGGTCACTCAGGGCCTAACTCTCACTGGACACCGGTCACTCAGCATCTGACACTCTCTGGACACTGGTCACTCAGGGACTGACTATCTCTTGACACCAGTTTCTCAGGGTCTGACTCTCTCTGGACACTGGTCACTCAGGGTCTGACTCTCTCTGGACACCGGTCAGTCGGGGTCTGACTCCCGCTGGACACTGGTCACTCAGGGCCTGTCTCTCTCTGGACACCGGTCACTCAGTGACTGACTCTCTGGACACCAGTCACTCAGGGTCTGACTCTCTGGACACTGGTCACTCAGCGTCTCTCACTCTCTGGACACTGGTCACTCAGGGTCTGACCCTCTCTGGTCACTGGTCACTCAGGCTCTGACTCTCTCTGGACACAAGTCACGCAGGGTCTGGCTCTCTCTGGACACTGGTCACTCAGGCTCTGACTCTCTCTGGACACCAGTCGCTCAGGCCCTGAGTCGCTCTGTGCACCAGTCACTCAGTGTCTGTCTCTCTCTGGACACCAGTCGCTCAGGCCCTGACTCGCTCTGTGCACCAGTCACTCAGGGTCTGTCTCTCTCTGGACACCGGTCACTCAGTGTCTGTCTCACTCTGAAGACCGTTCACTCAGGATCTGACTCTTTCTGGACACTGGTCAAGCAGGGTCTGACTCTCTCTGGACACTGCTCAAGCAGGGTCTGACTCTCTCTGGACACTGGTCACTCTGGACCTGAATCTCTGGACACTGGTCACTCAGGGTCTTACACTCTCTGGACACTGGTCACTCAGGGCCTGACTCTCACTGACAGCAGTTACTCAGGGTCTGACTCTCTCTGGACAGTGGTCACAGGGTCTGACTCTCTCTGGCACCGTTCACTCAGAGTCTGACCCTCGCTGGACATCGGTCACTGAGAGCCTGACCCTCTCTGGACACTGGTCACTCAGGGTCTGACTCTCTGGACACTAGTAACTCAGGGTCTGACTCTCACTGGACACTGGTCACTCAGGGACTGAATTTATCTGGACACTGGTCACTGAAGTTCTGACCCCCACCAGACACATGTCACACAGGTACTGAGTATCTGGACACTAGTCCCTCAGGGTCTGACTCTCTCTGGACTCTTCTCACTCTGGGTCCAAATCTCTGGACACCGGTCACTCATTGTCTGACTCTCTCTGGACACTAGTCACTCAGGGTCAGGCTCCCGCTGGACACCAGTCACTCTGGGCCTGCCTCACTCTGAAGACTGGTCACTCAGGATCTGACTCTCTCCAGACACCGGTCAAGCAGGGTCTGACTCTCTCTGGTCTCCAGTCACTCAGGGTCTGACACTCTCTGGACACTGGTCACACAGGGTCTGCCTCGCTCTGGACACTGGTCACTCAGTGTCTGACTCTCACTGACAGCAGTTACTCAGGGTCTGACCCTCTCTGGACAGTGGTCACTCAGAGTCTGAACCTCTCTGGACATCGGTCACTCAGAGTCTGACTCTCTCTGGACACTGTTCACTAAGTGCCTGACTCGCTCTGGACACTGGTCACTCAGAGTCTGTCTCTCTCTGGACATTGGTCACTCAGGGTCTGACCCTCTCTGGACATTGGTCAATCAGAGTCTGACTCTCTCTGGACATTGGTCACTCAGGGTCGGATGCTCTCTGGACACTGATCACTCAGGGTCTGACTCTCTTTGGACTCCGGTCGATCAGGGTCTGACTCTTTCTGGACACCGGTCACTCAGGTTCTCACTCTCTCTGGAAACCACTCACTCAGGAACTGACTCTGTCTGGACACCGGTCACTCAGGGTCTGATTCTCACTGGACACCGGTCACTCAGGTTCTGAATCTCTCTGAACACCAGTCACTCAGGGTCTGACACTCTGGACACCGTTCACTCACACTCTGACACTCTCTGGACACTGGTCACTCAGTGTCTGACTCTCACTGTCAGCAGTTACTCAGGGTCTGACCCTCTCTGGACAGTGATCACTCAGAGTCTGACCCTCTCTGGACATCGGTCACTCAGAGTCTGACTCTCTCTGGACATTCGGCACTCAGGGTCTGTCCCTCTCTGGACACTGTTCACTCAGCTCTGACTCTCCTTGGACTCTGGTCGATCAGCTTCTGACTCTCTCAGGACATTGGTAACTCAGGGTCTGACTTTCTCTGGACACCAGTCACTCAGGGCCTGACTCTCTCAGGACACCGTTCACTCTGGGACTGACTCTCTGGACACCAGTCACTCATGGTCTGAATCTCTTGGAACACCGGTCACTCAGGGACTGACTCTCTGGACACCAGTCACTCAGGGTCTGACTCTCTGGACACTGATCACTCAGCATCTGTCGCTCTCCGGACACTGGTCACTCAGGTTCTGACCCTCTCTGGTCACTGGTCACTCAGGCTCTGACTCTCTCTGCACACCAGTCACGCAGGGTCTGGCTCTCTCTGGACACTGGTCACTCAAGCTCTGACTCTCTCTGGACATCAGTCGCTCAGGCCCTGACTCGCTCTGTGCACCAGTCACTCAGTGTCTGACTCTCTCTGGACACCAGTCACTCAGGGTCTGTCTCTCTGGACCCCGGTCACTCAGGGTCTGACTCTCTCTGGACACTGGTCACTCAGGGTCTGACTCTCTCTGGACACTGGTCACTCAGGGCCTGCCTCTCTCTGGACACTGGTTACTCAGGTTCTGACCCCCACCGGACACAGGTCTCACAGTTACTGACTATCTGGACACTGGTCACTCATGGACTTTCTTTACCTGGACACCGGTCAATCAGGGTTTGATTTTCTCTACGGGCACTGGTCACTGAGGTTCAGACACCATCAGGACACTGATCACTCAGGGTCTGACTCTCTTTGGACTCCGGTCGCTCAGGGTCTGACTCTCTCTGGACACTGGTCACTCAGTGTCTGACTCTCTCTGGACACCGGTCTCTCAGGGTCTGACTCTCTCTGGGCACTGGTCACTCAGGTTCTGACACTATCAGGACACTGATCACTCAGGGTCTGACTCTCTTTGGACTCCGGTCGCTCAGGGTCTGACGATCTGGACACCGGTCACTCAGGATCTGACTCTCACTGGACACCGGTCATTCAGGGTCTGACTCTCTCGTGACACTGGTCACTCAGGGTCAGACTGTCTCTGGACACCAGTCACTCAGGGTCTGCCACTCACTGGTCACCAGTCACTCAGGGTCTGACTCTCTCTGGACACCGGTCACACAGGGTCTGCCTCGCTCTGAAGACCGGTCACTCAGGATCTGACTCTCTCTGGACACCAGTCAAGCAGGGTCTTACACTCTCTGGACACTGGTCACTCAGGGCCTGACTCTCACTGACAGCAGTTACTCAGGGTCTGGCTCTCTCTGGACCGTGGTCACAGCGTCTGACTCTCTCTGGCACCGTTCACTCAGAGTCTGACCCTCTCTGGACATCGGTCGCTCAGAGTCTGACTCTCTCTGGACACTGGTCACTCAGGGTCTGACTCTCTGGATTCTAGTCACTCAGGGTCTGACACTCACTGGACACTTGTCACTCAGGGACTGACGCTCTCTGGACACTGGTCACTCAGGTTCTGACCCCCCACCGGACACAGGTCACACAGGTCCTGACTATCTGGACACTAGTCACTCATGGACTTTATATTTCTGGACACCAGTCACTCAGGGTTTGACTCTCTCTCTGGACACTGGTCACTCTGGGCCCAAATCTCTGGACACTGGTCACTCATGATCTGACTCCCTCTGGACCCCGGTCACTCAGGGTCTGACTCTCTGGATATTGGTCAATCAGGGTGTGACTTTCACTAGACACCGGTCACTCAGGTTCTGACTCTTTCTGGACACTGGTCACTCAGGGTCAGACTCTCTCAAGATACCCATCACTCAGGGCCTGTCTCTCTCTGGACACTGGTCACTCAGGGTCTGTCTCACACTGAAGACCAGTCACTCAGGATCTGACTCTCTCTGGACACTGGTCAAGCAGGGTCCGACCCTCTCTGGGCACCGGTCACTCAGGGTCTGACTCTCTCTTGACACTGGTCACTCTGGACCCGAATCTCTGGACACTGGTCACTCAGCGTCTGACTCTCACTGACAGCAGTTACTCAGGGTCTGTCTCTCTCTGAACAGTGGTCACTCAGTGGCTGACTCTCTCTGGACACTGGTCACTCAGATTCTGACACACTCTGGACATCACTCGCTCAGAGTCTGACTCTCTCTGGACACCGGTCACTCGGGGTCTGACTCACTCTGGACACCAGTCACTCCGGATCTGACTCTCTCTGGACACCAGTCACTCTGGGTCTGACTCTCTCTGGACATTGGTCACTCAGGGTCTGACCCCCACCGGACACAGGTCTCACAGGTACTGACTATCTGGACACTAGTCACTCATGGACTTGCTTTATCTGGACACTGGTCACTCAGGGTCTGACACTCTCTCTGGGCACCAGTCACTCAGGGTCTGACTCACTCTGGACACTGGTCACTCAGGGACTCACTCTCTCTGGACACCAGTAACTCATGTTCTGACTCTCTCTGGACCCCGGCCACTCAGGGTCTGACTCTCTGGACACCAGTCACTCAGGGTCTGACTCTCTGGACACCGTTCACTCAGGGTCTGACTCTCTCTGGACACTGGTCACGCTGGACCTGAATCTCTGGACAATGGTCACTCAGGGTCAGATTCTCTGGACACTGGTCACCCTGGACCTGAATCTCTGGACACTGGTCACTCAGGGTCTGACTCTCTCTGGACACTGGTCACTCTGGGCCTGAATCTCTGGACACTGGTCACTCAGGGTCTGACTCGCTCTGGACACTGGTCACTCAGTGTCTGACTCTCTCTGGACACCGGTCTCTCAGGGTCTGACTCTCTCTGGGCACTGGTCACTCAGGTTCTGACACTATCAGGACACTGATCACTCAGGGTCTGACTCTCTTTGGACTCCGGTCGCTCAGGGTCTGACGATCTGGACACCGGTCACTCAGGATCTGACTCTCACTGGACACCGGTCATTCAGGGTCTGACTCTCTCGTGACACTGGTCACTCAGGGTCAGACTGTCTCTGGACACCAGTCACTCAGGGTCTGCCACTCACTGGTCACCAGTCACTCAGGGTCTGACTCTCTCTGGACACCGGTCACACAGGGTCGGCCTCGCTCTGAAGACCGGTCACTCAGGATCTGACTCTCTCTGGACACCAGTCAAGCAGGGTCTTACACTCTCTGGACACTGGTCACTCAGGGCCTGACTCTCACTGACAGCAGTTACTCAGGGTCTGGCTCTCTCTGGACCGTGGTCACAGCGTCTGACTCTCTCTGGCACCGTTCACTCAGAGTCTGACCCTCTCTGGACATCGGTCGCTCAGAGTCTGACTCTCTCTGGACACTGGTCACTCAGGGTCTGACTCTCTGGATTCTAGTCACTCAGGGTCTGACACTCACTGGACACTTGTCACTCAGGGACTGACGCTCTCTGGACACTGGTCACTCAGGTTCTGACCCCCCACCGGACACAGGTCACACAGGTCCTGACTATCTGGACACTAATCACTCATGGACTTTATATTTCTGGACACCAGTCACTCAGGGTTTGACTCTCTCTCTGGACACTGGTCACTCTGGGCCCAAATCTCTGGACACTGGTCACTCATGATCTGACTCCCTCTGGACCCCGGTCACTCAGGGTCTGACTCTCTGGATATTGGTCAATCAGGGTGTGACTTTCACTAGACACCGGTCACTCAGGTTCTGACTCTTTCTGGACACTGGTCACTCAGGGTCAGACTCTCTCAAGATACCCATCACTCAGGGCCTGTCTCTCTCTGGACACTGGTCACTCAGGGTCTGTCTCACACTGAAGACCAGTCACTCAGGATCTGACTCTCTCTGGACACTGGTCAAGCAGGGTCCGACCCTCTCTGGGCACCGGTCACTCAGGGTCTGACTCTCTCTTGACACTGGTCACTCTGGACCCGAATCTCTGGACACTGGTCACTCAGCGTCTGACTCTCACTGACAGCAGTTACTCAGGGTCTGTCTCTCTCTGAACAGTGGTCACTCAGTGGCTGACTCTCTCTGGACACTGGTCACTCAGATTCTGACACACTCTGGACATCACTCGCTCAGAGTCTGACTCTCTCTGGACACCGGTCACTCGGGGTCTGACTCACTCTGGACACCAGTCACTCCGGATCTGACTCTCTCTGGACACCAGTCACTCTGGGTCTGACTCTCTCTGGACATTGGTCACTCAGGGTCTGACCCCCACCGGACACAGGTCTCACAGGTACTGACTATCTGGACACTAGTCACTCATGGACTT
The DNA here is from genome assembly GCF_052327205.1 of Somniosus microcephalus. Classification (NCBI taxonomy): domain Eukaryota; kingdom Metazoa; phylum Chordata; class Chondrichthyes; order Squaliformes; family Somniosidae; genus Somniosus; species Somniosus microcephalus. Next base: position 181,760,663 of record NC_140998.1, read on the forward strand.
GCTTTATCTGGACACTGGTCACTCAGGGTCTGACACTCTCTCTGGGCACCAGTCACTCAGGGTCTGACTCACTCTGGACACTGGTCACTCAGGGCCTCACTCTCTCTGGACACCAGTAACTCATGTTCTGACTCTCTCTGGACCCCGGCCACTCAGGGTCTGACTCTCTGGACACCAGTCACTCAGGGTCTGACTCTCTGGACACCGTTCACTCAGGGTCTGACTCTCTCTGGACACTGGTCACGCTGGACCTGAATCTCTGGACAATGGTCACTCAGGGTCAGATTCTCTGGACACTGGTCACCCTGGACCTGAATCTCTGGACACTGGTCACTCAGGGTCTGACTCTCTCTGGACACTGGTCACTCTGGGCCTGAATCTCTGGACACTGGTCACTCAGGGTCTGACTCGCTCTGGACACTGGTCACTTAGGGTCTGACTCTCTCAGGACTCCAGTCACTCAGGGACTGACTCTCTCGACACTGGTCACTCAGGGTCTGATTCTCTCTGAGCACTGGTCAATCAGGGACTGACTCTGTGGGCACCAGTCACTCACGGTCTGAATCTTTGGACACTGGTCACTCAGCGTCTCACTCTCTCTAGACACTGGTCACTCAGGGTTTGACTCTCTCCGGTCACTGGTCACTCTGGCACTGACTCTCTCTGGACACCAGTCATGCAAGGGCTGACTCTCTCTGGACACTGGTCACTCAGGCCCTGACTCGCTCTGTGCACCAGTCACTCAGTGTCTGTATCTCTCTGGACACCAGTCTCTCAGGGTCTGACTCTCTGGACACCGGTCACTCAGGGTCTGACTCTCTCTGGGCACCGGTCATTCAGAGTCTCACACTCTCAGGACACCGGTCATTCAGGGTCTGTCACTCTCTGGACAATGGTCATTCAGGGCCTGAGTCTATCTGGACACTTGTCACTCAGGGCCTGACTCTCTCTGGACCCTGCTCTCCCAGGGTCTGAATCTCTGGACACTGGTCACTCAGGATCTGACTCTCACTGGACACTGGTCATTCAGGGTCTGATGCTCTCTTGACATTGGTCACTCAGGATCTGACTCTCTCTGGACACTGGTCAAGCAGGTTCTGACTCTCTCTGGACACTGGTCAAGCAGAGTCTGACTCTCTCTGGACACTGGTCACTCTGGACCTGAATCTCTGGACACTGATCACTCAGGGTCTGATTCTCACTGGACACTGGTCACTCAGGTTCTGACTCTCTCTGGACACTGGTCACTCAGGTTCTGACCCCCACCGGACACAGGTCACACAGGTATTGACTATCTGGACACTAGTCACTCATGGACTTTCTTTTTCTGGACACCAGTCACTCAGGATTTGACTCTCTATCTGGGAACTGGACACTGGTCACTCTGGGTCCAAATCTCTGGAAACCGGTCACTCATGGTCTGACTCTCTCTGGAAACTGGCCAATCAAGGTCTGAATCTCACTGGACACCGGTCACTCAGGTTCTGACTCTCTCTGGACACTGGTCACTCAGGGTCAGACTCTCTCTGGACACCAGTCACTCAGGGCCTGTCTCTGTCTCTGGACACCAGTCACTCAGGTTCTGCCTCACTCTGAAGACCGGTCACTCAGGATCTGTCTCTTTCTGGACACCGGTCACTCAGGGTCTGACTCTCTCTTGACACTTGTCACTCTGGACCTGTATCTCTGGACACTGGTCACTCAGTGTCTGACTCTATGGACACCAGTCATTCAGTGTCTGACTCTCTCTGGACACTGGTCACACAGGGTCTGACTCTCACTGGACACTGGTCACTCAGGGTCTGACTGTCTCTGGACACCAGTCACTCAGGGTCTGACTCTCCCTCTGGACACTGGTCTCTCAGGTTCTGACACTCTCAGAACATTGATCACTCATGGTCTGACTATTTTTGCACTCTGGTTGCTCAGGGTCTGATGATCTGGACACCGGTCACTTAGGGTTTGACTCTCACTCAGGACACTGGTCACTCATGGACTGTCTCTATTTTGACACCGGTCACTCAGTGTCTGACACTCTCTGGACACCTGTCACTCAGGGTCTGACCCTCTCTGGACACTGGTCACTCAGGGTCTGACTCTTTCTGGACACTGGTCACTCAGGCTCTGACTCAATCTGGACACCAGTCATGCAGGGTCTGGCTCTCTCTGGACACTGGTCACTCAGGCTCTGACTCTCTCTGGACACCAGTCGCTCAGGCCCTAACTCGCTCTGTGCACCAGTCACTCAGTGTCTGACTCTCTCTGGACACTTGTCACACAGGGTCTGGCTTTCTGGACACCAGTTACTCAGTGGCTGGCTCTCTCTGGACACTGGTCACTCAGGGTCTGTCTCTCTGGACATCGGTCAATTAAGACCTGACTCTCTGGACACCGGTCACACAGGGTCTAACTCTCTCAGGACACAGGTCATTTAGGGTCTGACTCTCTCTGGACACCTGTCATTCAAGGACTGACTCTCTCTGGACACCAGTCACCCAGGCACTGACTCTCTGTGGACACCGGTCACTCAGGCACTGACTCTCTCTGGACACCGGTTACTCAGGGTTTGACTTTCTCTGGACACTGGACACTCAGGTTCCTAATCGCTGGACACTTGTCACTCATGGTCTGACTCTCTCTGGACCCCAGTCACTCAGGGTCTGACTCTCTGGACTCTGGTCACTCAGAGTCTGACTCTCTGGACACTGGTCACTCAGTGTCTGACTCTCTGGACGCTGCTCACTCAGGGTCTGACTCTCACTGGACACCGGTCACTCAGGGTCTGACTCTCTCTGGACACTGTTCACTCAGGGTCTGACTCTCTCTGGACACTGGTCACTCAGGGCCTAACTCTCACTGGACACCAGTCACTCAGCGTCTGACACTCTCTGGACACCGGTCACTCAGTGTCTGACTCTCTCTGGACACTGGTCAATCAGGGTCTGACTCTCTCTTGACACCAGTTTCTCAGGGTCTGACTCTCTCTGGACACTGGTCACTCAGGGTCTGACTCTCTCTGGACACCGGTCAGTCGGGGTCTGACTCTCTCTGGACACTGGTCACTCAGGGTCTGTCTCTCTCTGGACACCGGTCACTTAGGGTCTGACACTCTCTGGACACCGGTCTCTCAGAGTCTGAATCTCTCTGGACACTGGTCACTCAGGGTCAGACTCTCTCTGGACACTGGTCACTCAGGACTGAATCTCTCTGGACTCCGATCCCTCAAGGACTGACTCTCTCTGGACACTGGTCACTCAGGGTCTGGCTCTCTCTGGACACTGTTCATTCAAGGACTGACTCTCTCTGGACACCGGTCACTCAGGCACTGACTCTCTCTGGACATCTGTCACTCAGGGTCTGACTATCTCTGGACACTGGACACTCTGGGTCCAAATCTCTGGACACTTGTCACTCATGGTCTGACTCTCTCTGAACCCCGGTCAATCAGGTTCTGACTCTCTGGACACCGGTCACTCAGTGTCTGACTCTCTCTGGACACTGGTCACTCAGTGTCTGACTCTCTCTGGACACTGGTCGCTCAGAGTCTGAATCTCTCTGGACACCGGTCACTCAGGGTCAGAGTCTCTCTGGACACTGGTCACTCAGGGTCTGACTCTCTCTGGATACCAGTCACTCAGGGTCTGACTCTCTCTGGACTCTGGTCACTCAGGGTCTGGCTCTCTCTGGACACTGGTCACTCACAGAACAACAGAAGTGTCTGACTCTCTCTGGACTCTGGCCACTCAGGGTCTGGCTCTCTCTGGACACTGGTCACTCACAGAACAACAGAAGTGTCTGACTCTCTCTGGACTCTGGCCACTCAGGGTCTGACTCTCTCTGGACAACAGTCACTCAGGGTCTGACTCTCACTGGACACCGGTCACTCAGGGTCTGATGCTCTCTTGACATTGGTCACTCAGGATCTGACTCTCTCTGGACACTGGTCAAGCAGGGTCTGACTCTCTCTGGACACCGGTCAAGCAGAGTCTGACTCTCTCTGGACACTGGTCACTCTGGACCTGAATCTCTGGACACTGATCACTCAGGGTCTGACTCTCTGGACTCTGGTCACTCAGGGTCTGACTCTCTTTGGACACCGGTCGCTCAGGGTCTGATGATCTGGACACCGGTCACTCAGGGTCTGACTCTCTCTCTGGACACTGGTCACTCATGGACTGTCTCTATTTTGACACTGGTCACTCAGGTTCTGACTCTCTCTGGACACCGGTCACTCAGAGTCTGACACAATCTGGACACTGGTCACACAGGGCATGACTCTCTCTGGACACCGGTCACTCAGGGTCTGACTCTCTCTGGACACTGGTCACTCAGGGCCTGACCCTCTCTGGACACCGGTCACTCAGGGTCTGACTCACTGTGGACACTGGTCACTCAGTGTCTGACACTCTGGACACTGCTCACTCAGGGTCTGACTCTCACTGGACACTGGTCCCTCAAGGTCTGATTCTCTCTGGACACAGGTTACTCAGGTTCTGACCAACACCGGACACAGGTCTCACAGGTACTGACTATCTGGACACTATTCACTCATGGACTTTCTTTATCTGGACACCGGTCAATCAGGGTCTGACTCTCTTTGGGCTCCGGTCGCTCAGGTTCTGACTCTCTCAGGACAACGGTCACTCAGGGTCTGACTTTCTCTGGAAACCAGTCACTCAGTGTCTGACTCTCTCAGGACACCGTTCACTCAGGGACTTCCTCTCTGGACACCAGTCACTCAGTGTCTGAATCTCTTGGAACACCGGTCACTCAGGGACTGACTCTCTGGACACCAGTCACTCAGGGTCAGACTCTCTCTGGACACCGCTCACTCAGGGTCGGCCAATCACTGGTCACCAGTCACTCAGGGACTGACTCTCTCTGGACACCAGTCACTCAGGGTCTGATTGTCTCTGGACACTTGTCACTCTGGGTCCAAATCTCTGGACACCGGTCACTCATGGCCTGACGCTCTCTGGACACTGGTCACTCAGGGTCAGGCTCCCTTGGACACCAGTCACTCTGGGTCTCTCTCGCTCTGAAGACCGGTCACTCAGGATCTGATTCTTCCCGGACACTGGTCAAGCAGGGTCTGACTCTCTCTGGTCTCCAGTCACTCAGGGTCTGACACTCTCAGGACACTGGTCACCCAGGGTCAGCCTCTCTCTGGACACTGGTCACTCAGTGTCTGACTCTCACTGACAGCAGTCACTCAGGGTCTGACCCTCTCTGGACAGTGGTCACTCAGAGTCTGACCCTCTCTGGACATCGGTCACTCAGAATCTGACTCTCTCCGGACACTGGTCACTCAGGGTCTGACTCTCTGGAGTTTAGTCACTCAGGGTCTGACTCTCACTGTACGCTGGTCACTCAGGGACTGACTCTCTCTTGACACTGTTCACTGAGGTTCTGACACCCACCGGACACAGGTCACACAGGTACTAACTATCGGGACACCAGTCACTCAGGGACTGACTCTCTCTGGACACCAGTCAGTCAGGGTCTGACTCTCTCTGGACACTTGTCACTCTGGGTCCAAATCTCTGGACACCGGTCGCTCATGGTCTGACTCTCTCTGGACACTTGTCACTCAGGGTGAGGCTCCATCTAGACACCAGTCACTCTGGGTCTTTCTCGCACTCAGAATCTGACACCAGTCAAGCAGAGTCTGACTCTCTCTGGAATCCAGTCACTCAGTGTCTGACACTCTCTGGAATCCAGTCACACAGTGTCTGACACTCTCCGGACACCAGTCAAGCAGAGTCTGACTCTCTCTGGAATCCAGGCACTCAGGGTCTGACACTCTCTGGACACTGGTCACCCAGGGTCTGCCTCTCTCTGGAAACTGGTCACTCAGTGTCTAACTCTCACTGACAGCAGTTACTCAGGGTCTGACCCTCTCTGGACAGTGGTCACTCAGAGTCTGACCCTCTCTGGACATCGGTCACTCAGAGTCTGACTCTCTCTGGACACTGGTCACTCCGTGTCTGACTCTCTCTGGACACTGGCCACTCAGAGTCTGTCTCTCTGGACATCGGTCACTCAGAGCCTGTTTCTCTCTGGACATTGTTCACTCAGGGTCTGACCCTTTCAGGACATTGGTCACTCAGAGATTGTCTCTCTCTGGACATTGGTCACTCAGGGTCTGACCCTCTCTGGACATTGGTCACTCAGAGACTGACTCTCTCTGGACATTGGTCACTCAGGGTCTGACGCTCTCTGGACACTGATCACTCAGTGTCTGACTCTCTTCGGACTCCAGTCGCTCAGGGTCTGACTCTCTCTGGACACCGGTCACTCAGGATCTGACTCTCCCAGGACACCTGTCACTGAGGGACTGACTCTCTCTGGACACCGGTCACTCAGTGTCTGACTCTCACTGTTAGCAGTTACTCAGGGTCTGACCCTGTCTGGACAGTGGTCACTCAGAGTCTGACCCTCTCTGGACATTGTTCACTCAGAGTCTGACTCTCTCTGGACATTGTGCACTCAGGGTCTGACCCTCTCTGGACACTGATCATTCAGGGTCTGACTCTCTTTGGACTCCGGTCGCTCAGGTTCTGACTCTCTCAGGACACCGGTCACTCAGGGTCTGACCCTCTCTGGTCACTGGTCACTCAGGCTCTGACTCTCTCTGGACACAAGTCACGCAGGGTCTGGCTCTCTCTGGACACTGGTCACTCAGGCTCTGACTCTCTCTGGACACCAGTCGCTCAGGCCCTGAGTCGCTCTGTGCACCAGTCACTCAGTGTCTGTCTCTCTCTGGACACTAGTCGCTCAGGCACTGACTCGCTCTGTGCACCAGTCACTCAGGGTCTGTCTCTCTCTGGACACCGGTCACTCAGTGTCTGTCTCACTCTGAAGACCGTTCACTCAGGATCTGACTCTTTCTGGACACTGGTCAAGCAGGGTCTGACTCTCTCTGGACACTGCTCAAGCAGGGTCTGACTCTCTCTGGACACTGGTCACTCTGGACCTGAATCTCTGGACACTGGTCACTCAGGGTCTTACACTCTCTGGACACTGGTCACTCAAGGCCTGACTCTCACTGACAGCAGTTACTCAGGGTCTGACTCTCTCTGGACAGTGGTCACAGGGCCTGACTCTCTCTGGCACCGTTCACTCAGAGTCTGACCCTCGCTGGACATCGGTCACTGAGAGTCTGACACTCTCTGGACACTGGTCACTCAGGGTCTGACTCTCTGGACACTAGTAACTCAGGGTCTGACTCTCACTGGACACTGGTCACTCAGGGACTGAATTTATCTGGACACTGGTCACTGAAGTTCTGACCCCCACCGGACACAGGTCACACAGGTACTGACTATCTGGACACTAGTCACTCAGGGACTGACTCTCTCTGGACACCAGTCACTCAGGGCCTGACTCTCTCTGGACTCTTGTCACTCTGGGTCCAAATCTCTGGACACCGGTCACTCATTGTCTGACTCTCTCTGGACACTAGTCACTCAGGGTCTGCCTCACTCTGAAGACTGGTCACTCAGGATCTGACTCTCTCCAGACACCGGTCAAGCAGGGTCTGACTCTCTCTGGTCTCCAGTCACTCAGGGTCTGACACTCTCTGGACACTGGTTACACAGGGTCTGCCTCTCTCTGGACACTGGTCACTCAGTGTCTGACTCTCACTGGCAGCAGTTACTCAGGGTCTGACACTCTCTGGACACTGGTCACACAGGGCCTGACTCTCTCTGGACACTGGTCACTCAGTGTCTGACTCTCACTGACAGCAGTTACTCCGGGTCTGACCCTCTCTGGACAGTGGTCACTCAGAGTCTGAACCTCTCTGGACATTGGTCACTCAGAGTCTGACTCTCTCTGGACATTGGTCACTCAGGGTCGGATGCTCTCTGGACACTGATCACTCAGGGTCTGACTCTCTTTGGACTCCGGTCGATCAGGGTCTGACTCTTTCTGGACACCGGTCACTCAGGGTCTGACTCTCTCTGGAAACCACTCACTCAGGGACTGACTCTGTCTGGACACCGGTCACTCAGAGTCTGATTCTCACTGGACACCGGTCACTCAGGTTCTGAATCTCTCTGAACACCAGTCACTCAGGGTCTGACACTCTGGACACCGTTCACTCACACTCTGACACTCTCTGGACACTGGTCACTCAGTGTCTGACTCTCACTGTCAGCAGTTACTCAGGGTCTGACCCTTTCTGGACAGTGATCACTCAGAGTCTGACCCTCTCTGGACATCAGTCACTCAGAGTCTGACTCTCTCTGGACATTCGGCACTCAGGGTCTGACCCTCTCTGGACACTGTTCACCCAGGTCTGACTCTCCTTGGACTTTGGTCGATCAGCTTCTGACTCTCTCAGGACATTGGTAACTCAGGGTCTGACTTTCTCTGGACACCAGTCACTCAGGGCCTGACTCTCTCAGGATACCGTTCACTCTGGGACTGACTCTCTGGACACCAGTCACTCATGGTCTGAATCTCTTGGAACACCGGTCACTCAGGGACTGACTCTCTGGACACCAGTCACTCAGGGTCTGACTCTCTGGACACTGGTCACTCAGCATCTGTCGCTCTCCGGACACTGGTCACTCAGGTTCTGACCCTCTCTGGTCACTGGTCACTCAGTCTCTGACTCTCTCTGCACACCAGTCACGCAGGGTCTGGCTCTCTCTGGACACTGGTCACTCAAGCTCTGACTCTCTCTGGACATCAGTCGCTCAGGCCCTGACTCGCTCTGTGCACCAGTCACTCAGTGTCTGACTCTCTCTGGACACCAGTCACTCAGGGTCTGTCTCTCTGGACCCCGGTCACTCAGGGTCTGACTCTCTCTGGACACTGGTCACTCAGGGCCTGCCTCTCTCTGGACACTGGTTACTCAGGTTCTGACCCCCACCGGACACAGGTCTCACAGTTACTGACTATCTGGACACTGGTCACTCATGGACTTTCTTTACCTGGACACCGGTCAATCAGGGTTTGATTTTCTGTATGGGCACTGGTCACTGAGGTTCAGACACTATCAGGACACTGATCACTCAGGGTCTGACTCTCTTTGGACTCCGGTCGCTCAGGGTCTGACTCTCTCTGGACACTGGTCACTCAGTGTCTGACTCTCTCTGGACACCGGTCACTCAGGGTCTGAATCTCTCTGGGCACTGGTCACTCAGGTTCTGACACTATCAGGACACTGATCACTCAGGGTCTGACTCTCTTTGGACTCCGGTCACTCAGGGTCTGACGATCTGGACACCGGTCACTCAGGATCTGACTCTCACTGGACACCGGTCATTCAGGGTCTGACTCTCTCTTGAAACTGGTCACTCAGGGTCAGACTGTCTCTGGACACCAGTCACTCAGGGTCTGCCACTCACTGGTCACCAGTCACTCAGGGTCTGACTCTCTCTGGACACCGGTCACACAGGGTCTGTCTCGCTCTGAAGACCGGTCACTCAGGATCTGACTCTCTCTGGACACCAGTCAAGCAGGGTCTTACACTCTCTGGACACTGGTCACTCAGGGCCTGACTCTCACTGACAGCAGTTACTCAGGGTCTGGCTCTCTCTGGACCGTGGTCACAGCGTCTGACTCTCTCTGGCACCGTTCACTCAGAGTCTGACCCTCTCTGGACATCGGTCGCTCAGAGTCTGACTCTCTCTGGACACTGGTCACTCATGGTCTGACTCTCTGGATTCTAGTCACTCAGGGTCTGACACTCACTGGACACTGGTCACTCAGGGACTGACGCTCTCTGGACACTGGTCACTCAGGTTCTGAGCCCCCACCGGACACAGGTCACACAGGTCCTGACTATCTGGACACTAGTCACTCATGGACTTTCTATTTCTGGACACCAGTCACTCAGGGTTTGACTCTCTCTCTGGACACAGGTCACTCTGGGCCCAAATCTCTGGACACTGGTCACTCATGATCTGACTCCCTCTGGACCCCGGTCACTCAGGGTCTGACTCTCTGGATATTGGTCAATCAGTGTGTGACTTTCACTAGACACCGGTCACTCAGGTTCTGACTCTTTCTGGACACTGGTCACTCAGGGTCAGACTCTCTCAAGATACCCATCACTCAGGGCCTGTCTCTCTCTGGACACTGGTCACTCAGGGTCTGTCTCACACTGAAGACCAGTCACTCAGGATCTGACTCTCTCTGGACACTGGTCAAGCAGGGTCTGACCCTTTCTGGGCACCGGTCACTCAGGGTCTGACTCTCTCTTGACACTGGTCACTCTGGACCCGAATCTATGGACACTGGTCACTCAGCGTCTGACTCTCACTGACAGCAGTTACTCAGGGTCTGTCTCTCTCTGAACAGTGGTCACGCAGTGGCTGACTCTCTCTGGACACTGGTCACTCAGATTCTGACACACTCTGGACATCACTCGCTCAGAGTCTGACTCTCTCTGGACACTTGTCATTCAGTGTCTGACTCTCTGGACACCGGTCACTCGGGGTCTGACTCACTCTGGACACCAGTCACTCCGGATCTGACTCTCTCTGGACACCAGTCACTCTGGGTCTGACTCTCTCTGGACATTGGTCACTCAGGGTCTGACCCCCACCGGACACAGGTCTCACAGGTACTGACTATCTGGACACTAGTCACTCATGGACTTGCTTTATCTGGACACTGGTCACTCAGGGTCTGACACTCTCTCTGGACACCAGTCACTCAGGGTCTGACTCACTCTGGACACTGGTCACTCAGGGCCTCACTCTCTCTGAACACCAGTCACTCATGTTCTGACTCTCTCTGGACCCCGGCCACTCAGGGTCTGACTCTCTGGACACCAGTCACTCAGGGTCTGACTCTCTGGACACCGGTCACTCAGGGCCTGACTCTCTTTGGACACTGGTCAAGCAGGGTCTGACTCTCTCTGGACACTGGTCACGCTGGACCTGAATCTCTGGACAATGGTCACGCAGGGTCAGATTCTCTGGACACTGGTCACCCTGGACCTGGATCTCTGGACACTGGTGACTCAGGGTCTGACCCTCTCTGGACACTGGTCACTCTGGACCTTAATCTCTGGACACTGGTCACTCAGGGTCTGACTCTCTCTGGACACTGGTCACTTAGGGTCTGACTCTCTCAGGACTCCAGTCACTCAGGGACAGACTCTCTGGACACTGGTCACTCAGGGTCTGATTTTCTCTGAGCACTGGTCAATCAGGGACTGACTCTGTGGGCACCAGTCACTCACGGTTTGAATCTCTGGACACTGGTCACTCAGCGTCTGACTCTCTCTAGACACTGGTCACTCAGTGTTTGACTCTCTCTGGTCACTGGTCACTCTGGCACTGACTCTCTCTGGACACCAGTCATGCAAGGGCTGACTCTCTCTGGACACTGGTCACTCAGGCCCTGACTCGCTCTGTGCACCAGTCACTCAGTGTCTGTATCTCTCTGGACACCAGTCTCTCAGGGTCTGACTCTCTGGACACCGGTCACTCAGGGTCTGACTCTCTCTGGGCACCGGTCATTCAGAGTCTCACACTCTCAGGACACCGGTCATTCAGGGTCTGTCACTCTCTGGACAATGGTCATTCAGGGCCTGAGTCTATCTGGACACTTGTCACTCAGGGCCTGACTCTCTCTGGAGACCGGTCACCCTGGGTCTGACACAATCTGGAAACTTGTCACTCTGGGTCTGAATCTCTCTGGACCCTGCTCTCCCAGGGTCTGACTCTCTGGACACTGGTCACTCAGGGTCTGACGCTCACTGGACACTGGTCATTCAGGGTCTGATGCTCTCTTGACATTGGTCACTCAGGATCTGACTCTCTCTGGACACTGGTCAAGCAGGTTCTGACTCTCTCTGGACACTGGTCAAGCAGAGTCTGACTCTCTCTGGACACTGGTCACTCTGGACCTGAATCTCTGGACACTGATCACTCAGGGTCTGATTCTCACTGGACACTGGTCACTCAGGGTCTGACTCTCTCTGGACACTGGTCACTCAGGTTCTGACCCCCACCGGACTCAGGTCACACAGGTATTGACTATCTGGACACTAGTCACTCATGGACTTTCTTTTTCTGGACACCGGTCACTCAGGATTTGACTCTCTATCTGGGAACTGGACACTGGTCACTCTGGGTCCAAATCTCTGGAAACCGGTCACTCATGGTCTGACTCTCTCTGGACACTTGTCAATCAAGGTCTGAATCTCACTGGACACCGGTCACTCAGGTTCTGACTCTCTCTGGACACTGGTCACTCAGGGTCAGACTCTCTCTGGACACCAGTCACTCAGGGCCTGTTTCTGTCTCTGGACACCGGTCACTCAGGTTCTGCCTCACTCTGAAGACCGGTCACTCAGGATCTGTCTCTTTCTGGACACCGGTCACTCAGGGTCTGACTCTCTCTTGACACTTGTCACTCTGGACCTGTATCTCTGGACACTGGTCACTCAGTGTCTGACTCTATGGACACCGGTCACTCAGTGTCTGACTCTCTCTGGACACTGGTCACACAGCGTCTGACTCTCTCTGGACACTGGTCACTCAGGGTCTGACTGTCTCTGGACACCAGTCACTCAGGGTCTGACTCTCCCTCTGGACACTGGTCTCTCAGGTTCTGACACTCTCAGAACATTGATCACTCAGGGTCTGACTATTTTTGCACTCTGGTTGCTCAGGGTCTGATGATCTGGACACCGGTCACTCAGGGTTTGACTCTCTCTCAGGACAGTGGTCACTCATGGACTGTCTCTATTTTGACACCGGTCACTAAGTGTCTGACACTCTCTTGACACCTGTCACTCAGGGTCTGACCCTCTCTGGACACTGGTCACTCAGGGTCTGACCCTTTCTGGACACTGGTCACTCAGGCTCTGACTCAATCTGAACACCAGTCATGCAGGGTCTGGCTCTCTCTGGACACTGGTCACTCAGGCTCTGACTCTCTCTGGACACCAGTCGCTCAGGCCCTAACTCACTCTGTGCACCAGTCACTCAGTGTCTGACTCTCTCTGGACACTTGTCACACAGGGTCTGACTCTCTGGACACCAGTTACTCAGTGTCTGGCTCTCTCTGGGCACTGGTCACTCAGGGTCTGTCTCTCTGGACATCGGTCAATTAAGGCCTGACTCTCTGGACACCGGTCACATAGGGTCTAACTCTCTCAGGACACAGGACATTTAGGGTCTGACTCTCTCTGGAGACCTGTCATTCAAGGACTGACTCTCTCTGGACACCAGTCACTCAGGCACTGACTCTCTGTGGACACTGGTCACTCAGGCACTGACTCTCTCTGGACACCAGTTACTCAGGGTCTGACTTTCTCTGGACACTGGACACTCAGGTTCCTAATCTTTGGACACTTGTCACTCATGGTCTGACTCTCTCTGGACCCCAGTCACTCAGGGTCTGACTCTCTGGACTCTGGTCACTCAGAGTCTGACTCTCTGGACACTGGTCACTCAGTGTCTGACTCTCTGGATGCTGCTCACTCAGGGTCTGACTCTCACTGGACACCGGTCACTCAGGGTCTGACTCTCTCTGGAAACTGTTCACTCAGGGTCTGACTCTCTCTGGACACTGGTCACTCAGGGCCTAACTCTCACTGGACACCGGTCACTCAGCGTCTGACACTCTCTGGACACCGGTCACTCAGTGTCTGACACTCTCTGGACACTGGTCACTCAGGGACTGACTCTCTCTTGACACCAGTTTCTCAGGGTCTGACTCTCTCTGGACACTGGTCACTCAGGGTCTGACTCTCTCTGGACACCGGTCAGTCGGGGTCTGACTCCCGCTGGACACTGGTCACTCAGGGCCTGTCTCTCTCTGGACACCGGTCACTCAGTGACTGACTCTCTGGACACCAGTCACTCAGGGTCTGACTCTCTGGACACTGGTCACTCAGCGTCTCTCACTCTCTGGACACTGGTCACTCAGGGTCTGACCCTCTCTGGTCACTGGTCACTCAGGCTCTGACTCTCTCTGGACACAAGTCACGCAGGGTCTGGCTCTCTCTGGACACTGGTCACTCAGGCTCTGACTCTCTCTCGACACCAGTCGCTCAGGCCCTGAGTCGCTCTGTGCACCAGTCACTCAGTGTCTGTCTCTCTCTGGACACCAGTCGCTCAGGCCCTGACTCGCTCTGTGCACCAGTCACTCAGGGTCTGTCTCTCTCTGGACACCGGTCACTCAGTGTCTGTCTCACTCTGAAGACCGTTCACTCAGGATCTGACTCTTTCTGGACACTGGTCAAGCAGGGTCTGACTCTCTCTGGACACTGCTCAAGCAGGGTCTGACTCTCTCTGGACACTGGTCACTCTGGACCTGAATCTCTGGACACTGGTCACTCAGGGTCTTACACTCTCTGGACACTGGTCACTCAGGGCCTGACTCTCACTGACAGCAGTTACTCAGGGTCTGACTCTCTCTGGACAGTGGTCACAGGGTCTGACTCTCTCTGGCACCGTTCACTCAGAGTCTGACCCTCGCTGGACATCGGTCACTGAGAGCCTGACCCTCTCTGGACACTGGTCACTCAGGGTCTGACTCTCTGGACACTAGTAACTCAGGGTCTGACTCTCACTGGACACTGGTCACTCAGGGACTGAATTTATCTGGACACTGGTCACTGAAGTTCTGACCCCCACCAGACACATGTCACACAGGTACTGAGTATCTGGACACTAGTCCCTCAGGGTCTGACTCTCTCTGGACTCTTCTCACTCTGGGTCCAAATCTCTGGACACCGGTCACTCATTGTCTGACTCTCTCTGGACACTAGTCACTCAGGGTCAGGCTCCCGCTGGACACCAGTCACTCTGGGCCTGCCTCACTCTGAAGACTGGTCACTCAGGATCTGACTCTCTCCAGACACCGGTCAAGCAGGGTCTGACTCTCTCTGGTCTCCAGTCACTCAGGGTCTGACACTCTCTGGACACTGGTCACACAGGGTCTGCCTCGCTCTGGACACTGGTCACTCAGTGTCTGACTCTCACTGACAGCAGTTACTCAGGGTCTGACCCTCTCTGGACAGTGGTCACTCAGAGTCTGAACCTCTCTGGACATCGGTCACTCAGAGTCTGACTCTCTCTGGACACTGTTCACTAAGTGCCTGACTCGCTCTGGACACTGGTCACTCAGAGTCTGTCTCTCTCTGGACATTGGTCACTCAGGGTCTGACCCTCTCTGGACATTGGTCAATCAGAGTCTGACTCTCTCTGGACATTGGTCACTCAGGGTCGGATGCTCTCTGGACACTGATCACTCAGGGTCTGACTCTCTTTGGACTCCGGTCGATCAGGGTCTGACTCTTTCTGGACACCGGTCACTCAGGTTCTCACTCTCTCTGGAAACCACTCACTCAGGAACTGACTCTGTCTGGACACCGGTCACTCAGGGTCTGATTCTCACTGGACACCGGTCACTCAGGTTCTGAATCTCTCTGAACACCAGTCATTCAGGGTCTGACACTCTGGACACCGTTCACTCACACTCTGACACTCTCTGGACACTGGTCACTCAGTGTCTGACTCTCACTGTCAGCAGTTACTCAGGGTCTGACCCTCTCTGGACAGTGATCACTCAGAGTCTGACCCTCTCTGGACATCGGTCACTCAGAGTCTGACTCTCTCTGGACATTCGGCACTCAGGGTCTGTCCCTCTCTGGACACTGTTCACTCAGCTCTGACTCTCCTTGGACTCTGGTCGATCAGCTTCTGACTCTCTCAGGACATTGGTAACTCAGGGTCTGACTTTCTCTGGACACCAGTCACTCAGGGCCTGACTCTCTCAGGACACCGTTCACTCTGGGACTGACTCTCTGGACACCAGTCACTCATGGTCTGAATCTCTTGGAACACCGGTCACTCAGGGACTGACTCTCTGGACACCAGTCACTCAGGGTCTGACTCTCTGGACACTGGTCACTCAGCATCTGTCGCTCTCCGGACACGGGTCACTCAGGTTCTGACCCTCTCTGGTCACTGGTCACTCAGGCTCTGACTCTCTCTGCACACCAGTCACGCAGGGTCTGGCTCTCTCTGGACACTGGTCACTCAAGCTCTGACTCTCTCTGGACATCAGTCGCTCAGGCCCTGACTCGCTCTGTGCACCAGTCACTCAGTGTCTGACTCTCTCTGGACACCAGTCACTCAGGGTCTGTCTCTCTGGACCCCGGTCACTCAGGGTCTGACTCTCTCTGGACACTGGTCACTCAGGGTCTGACTCTCTCTGGACACTGGTCACTCAGGGCCTGCCTCTCTCTGGACACTGGTTACTCAGGTTCTGACCCCCACCGGACACAGGTCTCACAGTTACTGACTATCTGGACACTGGTCACTCATGGACTTTCTTTACCTGGACACCGGTCAATCAGGGTTTGATTTTCTCTACGGGCACTGGTCACTGAGGTTCAGACACCATCAGGACACTGATCACTCAGGGTCTGACTCTCTTTGGACTCCGGTCGCTCAGGGTCTGACTCTCTCTGGACACTGGTCACTCAGTGTCTGACTCTCTCTGGACACCGGTCTCTCAGGGTCTGACTCTCTCTGGGCACTGGTCACTCAGGTTCTGACACTATCAGGACACTGATCACTCAGGGTCTGACTCTCTTTGGACTCCGGTCGCTCAGGGTCTGACGATCTGGACACCGGTCACTCAGGATCTGACTCTCACTGGACACCGGTCATTCAGGGTCTGACTCTCTCGTGACACTGGTCACTCAGGGTCAGACTGTCTCTGGACACCAGTCACTCAGGGTCTGCCACTCACTGGTCACCAGTCACTCAGGGTCTGACTCTCTCTGGACACCGGTCACACAGGGTCTGCCTCGCTCTGAAGACCGGTCACTCAGGATCTGACTCTCTCTGGACACCAGTCAAGCAGGGTCTTACACTCTCTGGACACTGGTCACTCAGGGCCTGACTCTCACTGACAGCAGTTACTCAGGGTCTGGCTCTCTCTGGACAGTGGTCACAGCGTCTGACTCTCTCTGGCACCGTTCACTCAGAGTCTGACCCTCTCTGGACATCGGTCGCTCAGAGTCTGACTCTCTCTGGACACTGGTCACTCAGGGTCTGACTCTCTGGATTCTAGTCACTCAGGGTCTGACACTCACTGGACACTTGTCACTCAGGGACTGACGCTCTCTGGACACTGGTCACTCAGGTTCTGACCCCCCACCGGACACAGGTCACACAGGTCCTGACTATCTGGACACTAGTCACTCATGGACTTTATATTTCTGGACACCAGTCACTCAGGGTTTGACTCTCTCTCTGGACACTGGTCACTCTGGGCCCAAATCTCTGGACACTGATCACTCATGATCTGACTCCCTCTGGACCCCGGTCACTCAGGGTCTGACTCTCTGGATATTGGTCAATCAGGGTGTGACTTTCACTAGACACCGGTCACTCAGGTTCTGACTCTTTCTGGACACTGGTCACTCAGGGTCAGACTCTCTCAAGATACCCATCACTCAGGGCCTGTCTCTCTCTGGACACTGGTCACTCAGGGTCTGTCTCACACTGAAGACCAGTCACTCAGGATCTGACTCTCTCTGGACACTGGTCAAGCAGGGTCCGACCCTCTCTGGGCACCGGTCACTCAGGGTCTGACTCTCTCTTGACACTGGTCACTCTGGACCCGAATCTCTGGACACTGGTCACTCAGCGTCTGACTCTCACTGACAGCAGTTACTCAGGGTCTGTCTCTCTCTGAACAGTGGTCACTCAGTGGCTGACTCTCTCTGGACACTGGTCACTCAGATTCTGACACACTCTGGACATCACTCGCTCAGAGTCTGACTCTCTCTGGACACTTGTCATTCAGTGTCTGACTCTCTGGACACCGGTCACTCGGGGTCTGACTCACTCTGGACACCAGTCACTCCGGATCTGACTCTCTCTGGACACCAGTCACTCTGGGTCTGACTCTCTCTGGACATTGGTCACTCAGGGTCTGACCCCCACCGGACACAGGTCTCACAGGTACTGACTATCTGGACACTAGTCACTCATGGACTTGCTTTATCTGGACACTGGTCACTCAGGGTCTGACACTCTCTCTGGGCACCAGTCACTCAGGGTCTGACTCACTCTGGACACTGGTCACTCAGGGCCTCACTCTCTCTGGACACCAGTAACTCATGTTCTGACTCTCTCTGGACCCCGGCCACTCAGGGTCTGACTCTCTGGACACCAGTCACTCAGGGTCTGACTCTCTGGACACCGTTCACTCAGGGTCTGACTCTCTCTGGACACTGGTCACGCTGGACCTGAATCTCTGGACAATGGTCACTCAGGGTCAGATTCTCTGGACACTGGTCACCCTGGACCTGAATCTCTGGACACTGGTCACTCAGGGTCTGACTCTCTCTGGACACTGGTCACTCTGGGCCTGAATCTCTGGACACTGGTCACTCAGGGTCTGACTCGCTCTGGACACTGGTCACTTAGGGTCTGACTCTCTCAGGACTCCAGTCACTCAGGGACTGACTCTCTCGACACTGGTCACTCAGGGTCTGATTCTCTCTGAGCACTGGTCAATCAGGGACTGACTCTGTGGGCACCAGTCACTCACGGTCTGAATCTTTGGACACTGGTCACTCAGCGTCTCACTCTCTCTAGACACTGGTCACTCAGGGTTTGACTCTCTCCGGTCACTGGTCACTCTGGCACTGACTCTCTCTGGACACCAGTCATGCAAGGGCTGACTCTCTCTGGACACTGGTCACTCAGGCCCTGACTCGCTCTGTGCACCAGTCACTCAGTGTCTGTATCTCTCTGGACACCAGTCTCTCAGGGTCTGACTCTCTGGACACCGGTCACTCAGGGTCTGACTCTCTCTGGGCACCGGTCATTCAGAGTCTCACACTCTCAGGACACCGGTCATTCAGGGTCTGTCACTCTCTGGACAATGGTCATTCAGGGCCTGAGTCTATCTGGACACTTGTCACTCAGGGCCTGACTCTCTCTGGAGACCGGTCACCCTGGGTCTGACACAATCTGGAAACTTGTCACTCTGGGTCTGAATCTCTCTGGACCCTGCTCTCCCAGGGTCTGAATCTCTGGACACTGGTCACTCAGGATCTGACTCTCACTGGACACTGGTCATTCAGGGTCTGATGCTCTCTTGACATTGGTCACTCAGGATCTGACTCTCTCTGGACACTGGTCAAGCAGGTTCTGACTCTCTCTGGACACTGGTCAAGCAGAGTCTGACTCTCTCTGGACACTGGTCACTCTGGACCTGAATCTCTGGACACTGATCACTCAGGGTCTGATTCTCACTGGACACTGGTCACTCAGGTTCTGACTCTCTCTGGACACTGGTCACTCAGGTTCTGACCCCCACCGGACACAGGTCACACAGGTATTGACTATCTGGACACTAGTCACTCATGGACTTTCTTTTTCTGGACACCAGTCACTCAGGATTTGACTCTCTATCTGGGAACTGGACACTGGTCACTCTGGGTCCAAATCTCTGGAAACCGGTCACTCATGGTCTGACTCTCTCTGGAAACTGGCCAATCAAGGTCTGAATCTCACTGGACACCGGTCACTCAGGTTCTGACTCTCTCTGGACACTGGTCACTCAGGGTCAGACTCTCTCTGGACACCAGTCACTCAGGGCCTGTCTCTGTCTCTGGACACCGGTCACTCAGGTTCTGCCTCACTCTGAAGACCGGTCACTCAGGATCTCTCTCTTTCTGGACACCGGTCACTCAGGGTCTGACTCTCTCTTGACACTTGTCACTCTGGACCTGTATCTCTGGACACTGGTCACTCAGTGTCTGACTCTATGGACACCAGTCATTCAGTGTCTGACTCTCTCTGGACACTGGTCACACAGGGTCTGACTCTCACTGGACACTGGTCACTCAGGGTCTGACTGTCTCTGGACACCAGTCACTCAGGGTCTGACTCTCCCTCTGGACACTGGTCTCTCAGGTTCTGACACTCTCAGAACATTGATCACTCAGGGTCTGACTATTTTTGCACTCTGGTTGCTCAGGGTCTGATGATCTGGACACCGGTCACTTAGGGTTTGACTCTCACTCAGGACACTGGTCACTCATGGACTGTCTCTATTTTGACACCGGTCACTCAGTGTCTGACACTCTCTGGACACCTGTCACTCAGGGTCTGACCCTCTCTGGACACTGGTCACTCAGGGTCTGACTCTTTCTGGACACTGGTCACTCAGGCTCTGACTCAATCTGGACACCAGTCATGCAGGGTCTGGCTCTCTCTGGACACTGGTCACTCAGGCTCTGACTCTCTCTGGACACCAGTCGCTCAGGCCCTAACTCGCTCTGTGCACCAGTCACTCAGTGTCTGACTCTCTCTGGACACTTGTCACACAGGGTCTGGCTTTCTGGACACCAGTTACTCAGTGGCTGGCTCTCTCTGGACACTGGTCACTCAGGGTCTGTCTCTCTGGACATCGGTCAATTAAGACCTGACTCTCTGGACACCGGTCACACAGGGTCTAACTCTCTCAGGACACAGGTCATTTAGGGTCTGACTCTCTCTGGACACCTGTCATTCAAGGACTGACTCTCTCTGGACACCAGTCACCCAGGCACTGACTCTCTGTGGACACCGGTCACTCAGGCACTGACTCTCTCTGGACACCGGTTACTCAGGGTCTGACTTTCTCTGGACACTGGACACTCAGGTTCCTAATCTCTGGACACTTGTCACTCATGGTCTGACTCTCTCTGGACCCCAGTCACTCAGGGTCTGACTCTCTGGACTCTGGTCACTCAGAGTCTGACTCTCTGGACACTGGTCACTCAGTGTCTGACTCTCTGGACGCTGCTCACTCAGGGTCTGACTCTCACTGGACACCGGTCACTCAGGGTCTGACTCTCTCTGGACACTGTTCACTCAGGGTCTGACTCTCTCTGGACACTGGTCACTCAGGGCCTAACTCTCACTGGACACCAGTCACTCAGCGTCTGACACTCTCTGGACACCGGTCACTCAGTGTCTGACTCTCTCTGGACACTGGTCAATCAGGGTCTGACTCTCTCTTGACACCAGTTTCTCAGGGTCTGACTCTCTCTGGACACTGGTCACTCAGGGTCTGACTCTCTCTGGACACCGGTCAGTCGGGGTCTGACTCTCTCTGGACACTGGTCACTCAGGGTCTGTCTCTCTCTGGACACCGGTCACTTAGGGTCTGACACTCTCTGGACACCGGTCTCTCAGAGTCTGAATCTCTCTGGACACTGGTCACTCAGGGTCAGACTCTCTCTGGACACTGGTCACTCAGGACTGAATCTCTCTGGACTCCGATCCCTCAAGGACTGACTCTCTCTGGACACTGGTCACTCAGGGTCTGGCTCTCTCTGGACACTGTTCATTCAAGGACTGACTCTCTCTGGACACCGGTCACTCAGGCACTGACTCTCTCTGGACATCTGTCACTCAGGGTCTGACTATCTCTGGACACTGGACACTCTGGGTCCAAATCTCTGGACACTTGTCACTCATGGTCTGACTCTCTCTGAACCCCGGTCAATCAGGTTCTGACTCTCTGGACACCGGTCACTCAGTGTCTGACTCTCTCTGGACACTGGTCACTCAGTGTCTGACTCTCTCTGGACACTGGTCGCTCAGAGTCTGAATCTCTCTGGACACCGGTCACTCAGGGTCAGACTCTCTCTGGACACTGGTCACTCAGGGTCTGACTCTCTCTGGATACCAGTCACTCAGGGTCTGACTCTCTCTGGACTCTGGTCACTCAGGGTCTGGCTCTCTCTGGACACTGGTCACTCACAGAACAACAGAAGTGTCTGACTCTCTCTGGACTCTGGCCACTCAGGGTCTGGCTCTCTCTGGACACCGGTCACTCAGGGTCTGGCTCTCTCTGGACACTGGTCCCTCAGAGTCTGGCTCTCTCTGTACACCAGTTTCTGAGGGTCTGACTCTCTCTGGACAACAGTCACTCAGGGTCTGACTCTCACTGGACACCGGTCACTCAGGGTCTGATGCTCTCTTGACATTGGTCACTCAGGATCTGACTCTCTCTGGACACTGGTCAAGCAGGGTCTGACTCTCTCTGGACACCGGTCAAACAGAGTCTGACTCTTTCTGGACACTGGTCACTCTGGACCTGAATCTCTGGACACTGATCACTCAGGGTCTGACTCTCTGGACTCTGGTCACTCAGGGTCTGATTCTCACTGGACACTGGTCACTCAGGGTCTGACTCTCTCTGGACACTGGTCATTCAGGTTCTGACCCCCCTGACACAGGTCACACAGCTATCGTCTATCTGGACACTAGTCACTCATGGACTTTCCTTTTCTGGACACCGGTCACTCAGGATTTGACTTTCTCTCTGGGAACTGGTCACTCTGGGTCCAAATCTCTGGACACTGGTCACTCATATTCTGACTCTCTCTGGACCCCGGTCACTCATGGTCTGAATCTCTGGATACTGGTCATTCAAGGCCTGAATCTCACTGGACACCAGTCACTCAGGTTCTGACTCTCTCTGGACACTGGTCACTCAGGGTCAGACTCTCTCTGGACACCAGTCACTCAGGGCCTGTCTCTCTCTCTCTGGACACCGGTCACTCAGGTTCTGCCTCACTCTGAAGACCGGTCGCTCAGGATCTGACACTTTCTGGACACCGGTCACTCAGGGTCTGACTCTCTCTTGACACTTGTCACTCTGGACCAGTATCTCTGGACACTGGTCACTCAGTGTCTGACTCTATGTATACCGGTCACTCAGTGTCTGACTCTCTCTGGGCACTTGTCACTCAGGGTCTGACTCTCTCTCTGGACACTGGTCTCTCAGGTTCTGACACTCTCAGAACATTGATCACTCAGGGTCTGACTCTCTTTGGACACCGGTCGCTCAGGGTCTGATGATCTGGACACCGGTCACTCAGGGTCTGACTCTCTCTCTGGACACTGGTCACTCATGGACTGTCTCTATTTTGACACTGGTCACTCAGGTTCTGACTCTCTCAGAACATTGATCACTCAGGGTCTGACTCTCTTTGGACACCGGTCGCTCAGGGTCTGATGATCTGGACACCGGTCACTCAGGGTCTGACTCTCTCTCTGGACACTGGTCACTCATGGACTGTCTCTATTTTGACACTGGTCACTCAGGTTCTGACTCTCTCTGGACACCGGTCACTCAGAGTCTGACACAATCTGGACACTGGTCACACAGGGCATGACTCTCTCTGGACACCGGTCACTCAGGGTCTGGCTCTCTCTGGACACTGGTCACTCAGGGCCTGACCCTCTCTGGACACTGGTCACTCAGGGTCTGACTCACTGTGGACACTGGTCACTCAGTGTCTGACACTCTGGACACTGCTCACTCAGGGTCTGACTCTCACTGGACACTGGTCCCTCAGGGTCTGATTCTCTCTGGACACAGGTTACTCAGGTTCTGACCAACACCGGACACAGGTCTCACAGGTACTGACTATCTGGACACTGGTCACTCATGGACTTTCTTTATCTGGACACCGGTCAATCAGGGTCTGACTCTCTTTGGGCTCCGGTCGCTCAGGTTCTGACTCTCTCAGGACAACGGTCACTCAGGGTCTGACTTTCTCTGGAAACCAGTCACTCAGTGTCTGACTCTCTCAGGACACCGTTCACTCAGGGACTTCCTCTCTGGACACCAGTCACTCAGTGTCTGAATATCTTGGAACACCGGTCACTCAGGGACTGACTCTCTGGACACCAGTCACTCAGGGTCAGACTCTCTCTGGACACCGCTCACTCAGGGTCGGCCAATCACTGGTCACCAGTCACTCAGGGACTGACTCTCTCTGGACACCAGTCACTCAGGGTCTGATTGTCTCTGGACACTTGTCACTCTGGGTCCAAATCTCTGGACACCGGTCACTCATGGCCTGACGCTCTCTGGACACTGGTCACTCAGGGTCAGGCTCCCTTGGACACCAGTCACTCTGGGTCTCTCTCGCTCTGAAGACCGGTCACTCAGGATCTGATTCTTCCCGGACACTGGTCAAGCAGGGTCTGACTCTCTCTGGTCTCCAGTCACTCAGGGTCTGACACTCTCAGGACACTGGTCACCCAGGGTCAGCCTCTCTCTGGACACTGGTCACTCAGTGTCTGACTCTCACTGACAGCAGTCACTCAGGGTCTGACCCTCTCTGGACAGTGGTCACTCAGAGTCTGACCCTCTCTGGACATCGGTCACTCAGAATCTGACTCTCTCCGGACACTGGTCACTCAGGGTCTGACTCTCTGGAGTTTAGTCACTCAGGGTCTGACTCTCACTGTACGCTGGTCACTCAGGGACTGACTCTCTCTTGACACTGTTCACTGAGGTTCTGACACCCACCGGACACAGGTCACACAGGTACTAACTATCTGGACACCAGTCACTCAGGGACTGACTCTCTCTGGACACCAGTCAGTCAGGGTCTGACTCTCTCTGGACACTTGTCACTCTGGGTCCAAATCTCTGGACACCGGTCGCTCATGGTCTGACTCTCTCTGGACACTTGTCACTCAGGGTGAGGCTCCATCTAGACACCAGTCACTCTGGGTCTTTCTCGCACTCAGAATCTGACACCAGTCAAGCAGAGTCTGACTCTCTCTGGAATCCAGTCACTCAGTGTCTGACACTCTCTGGAATCCAGTCACACAGTGTCTGACACTCTCCGGACACCAGTCAAGCAGAGTCTGACTCTCTCTGGAATCCAGGCACTCAGGGTCTGACACTCTCTGGACACTGGTCACCCAGGGTCTGCCTCTCTCTGGAAACTGGTCACTCAGTGTCTAACTCTCACTGACAGCAGTTACTCAGGGTCTGACCCTCTCTGGACAGTGGTCACTCAGAGTCTGACCCTCTCTGGACATCGGTCACTCAGAGTCTGACTCTCTCTGGACACTGGTCACTCCGTGTCTGACTCTCTCTGGACACTGGCCACTCAGAGTCTGTCTCTCTGGACATCGATCACTCAGAGTCTGTTTCTCTCTGGACATTGTTCACTCAGGGTCTGACCCTTTCTGGACATTGGTCACTCAGAGATTGTCTCTCTCTGGACATTGGTCACTCAGGGTCTGACCCTCTCTGGACATTGGTCACTCAGAGACTGACTCTCTCTGGACATTGGTCACTCAGGGTCTGACGCTCTCTGGACACTGATCACTCAGTGTCTGACTCTCTTCGGACTCCGGTCGCTCAGGGTCTGACTCTCTCTGGACACCGGTCACTCAGGATCTGACTCTCCCAGGACACCTGTCACTGAGGGACTGACTCTCTCTGGACACCGGTCACTCAGGGTCTGACTCTCTCTGGACACCCGTCACTCAGGTTCTGAATCTCTTTTAACACCAGTCACTCAGGGTCTGACACTCTGGACACCGGTCACTCAGCATCTGACGCTCTCTGGACACTGGTCACTCAGTGTCTGACTCTCACTGTTAGCAGTTACTCAGGGTCTGACCCTGTCTGGACAGTGGTCACTCAGAGTCTGACCCTCTCTGGACATTGTTCACTCAGAGTCTGACTCTCTCTGGACATTGTGCACTCAGGGTCTGACCCTCTCTGGACACTGATCATTCAGGGTCTGACTCTCTTTGGACTCTGGTCGCTCAGGTTCTGACTCTCTCAGGACACCGGTCACTCAGGGTCTGACTTTCTCTGGACACCAGTCACTCAGTGTCTGAATCTCTTGGAACACCGGTCACTCAGGGACTGACTCTCTGGACACCAGTCACTCAGGGTCTGACTCTCTGGACACCGGTCACTCAGCGTCTGTCGCTCACTGGACACTTGTCACTCAGGGTCTGACTCTCTCTGGACACTGGACACTCAGGTTCCTAATCTCTGGACACTTGTCACTCATGGTCTGACTCTCTCTGGACCCCAGTCACTCAGTGTCTGACACTCTGGACACTGCTCACTCAGGGTCTGACTCTCACTGGACACCGGTCACTCAGTGTCTGACTCTCTCTGGACACTGGTCACTCAGGGCCTGACTATCACTGGACACTGGTCACTCAGGGTCTGAGTCTCTCTGGACACTGGTCACTCAGGGCCTGACTCTCACTGGACACCGGTCACTCTGGGTCTGATTCTCTCTGGACACTGGTTACTCAGGTTCAGACCAACATCGGACACAGGTCTCACAGGTACTGACTATCTGGACACTGGTCACTCATGGACTTTCTTTATCTGGACACCGGTCAAGCAGGGTCTGACTCTCTCTGGTCTCCATTCACTCAGGGTCTGACACTCTCAGGGCACTGGTCACTCAGGGTCAGCCTCTCTCTGGACACTGGTCACTCAGTGTCTGACTCTCACTGACAGCAGTTACTCAGGGTCTGACCCTCTCTGGACAGTGGTCACTCAGAGTCTGACCCTCTCTGGACATCGGTCACTCAGAGTCTGACTCTCTCTGGACACTGGTCACTCAGGGTCTGACTCTGGAGTTTAGTTACTCAGGGTCTGACTCTCACTGTACACTGGTCACTCAGGGACTGACTCTCTCTCGACACTGGTCACTGAGGTTCTGACCCCCACCGGACACAGGTCACACAGGTACTAACTATCTGGACACCAGTCACTCAGGGTCTGACTCTCTCTGGACACTTGTCACTCTGGGTCCAAAACTCTAGACACCGGTCACTCATGGTCTGACTCTCTCTGGACACTTGTCACTCAGGGTGAGGCTCCATCTAGACACCAGTCACTCTGGGTCTTTCTCGCACTGAAGACCGGTCACTCAGAATCTGACACTCTCCGGACACCAGTCAAGCAGAGTCTGACTCTCTCTGGAATCCAGTCACTCAGGGTCTGACACTTTCTGGACACTGGTCACCCAGGGTCTGCCTCTCTCTGGACACTGGTCACTCGGTGTCTGACTCTCACTGACAGCAGTCACTCAGGGTCTGACCCTCTCTGGACAGTGGTCACTCAGAGTCTGACCCTCTCTGGACATCGGTCACTCAGAATCTGACTCTCTCCGGACACTGGTCACTCAGGGTCTCACTCTGTGGAGTTTAGTTACTCAGGGTCTGACTCTCACTGTACGCTGGTCACTCAGGGACTGACTCTCTCTCGACACTGGTCACTGAGGTTCTGACACCCACCGGACACAGGTCACACAGGTACTAACTATCTGGACACCAGTCACTCAGGAACTGACTCTCTCTGGACACCAGTCAGTCAGGGTCTGACTCTCTCTGGACACTTGTCACTCTGGGTCCAAATCTCTGGACAACGGTCACTCATGGTCTGACTCTCTCTGGACACTTGTCACTCAGGGTGAGGCTCCATCTAGACACCAGTCACTCTGGGTCTTTCTCGCACTCAGAATCTGACACCAGTCAAGCAGGGTCTGACTCTCTCTGGACTCCAGTCACTCAGGGTCTGACACTCTCTGGACACTGGTCACTCAGGGTCTGCCTCTCTCTGGAAACTGGTCACTCAGTGTCTGACTCTCACTGACAGCAGTTACTCAGGGTCTGACCCTCTCTGGACAGTGGTCACTCAGAGTCTGACCCTCTCTGGACATCGGTCACTCAGAGTCTGACTCTCTCTGGACACTGGTCACTCCGTGTCTGACTCTCTCTGGACACTGGCCTCTCAGAGTCTGTCTCTCTGGACATCGGTCACTCAGAGCCTGTTTCTCTCTGGACATTGTTCACTCAGGGTCTGACCCTCTCTGGACATTGGTCACTCAGAGATTGTCTCTCTCTGGACATTGGTCACTCAGGGTCTGACCCTCTCTGGACATTGGTCACTCAGAGACTTACTCTCTCTGGACATTGGTCACTCAGGGTCTGACGCTCTCTGGACACTGATCACTCAGTGTCTGACTCTCTTCGGACTCCGGTCGCTCAGGGTCTGACTCTCTCTGGACACCGGTCACTCAGGATCTGACTCTCCCAGGACACCTGTCACTGAGGGACTGACTCTCTCTGGACACCGGTCACTCAGGGTCTGACTCTTTCTGGACACCCGTCACTCAGGCTCTGAATCTCTTTTAACACCAGTCACTCAGGGTCTGACACTCTGGACACCGGTCACTCAGCATCTGACGCTCGCTGGACACTGGTCACTCAGTGTCTGACTCTCACTGTTAGCAGTTACTCAGGGTCTGACCCTGTCTGGACAGTGGTCACTCAGAGTCTGACTCTCTCTGGACATTGTTCACTCAGAGTCTGACTCTCTCTGGACATTGTGCACTCAGGGTCTGACCCTCTCTGGACACTGATCATTCAGGGTCTGACTCTCTTTGGACTCCGGTCGCTCAGGTTCTGACTCTCTCAGGACACCGGTCACTCAGGGTCTGACTTTCTCTGGACACCAGTCACTCAGGGCCTGAATCTGTCGGAACACCGGTCACTCAGGGACTGACTCTCTGGACACCAGTCACTCAGGGTCTGACTCTCTGGACATCGGTCACTCAGCGTTTGTCGCTCACTGGACACTAGTCACTCAGGGTCTGACTCTCCCTGGACACTGGACACTCAGGTTCCTAATCTCTGGACACTTGTCACTCATGGTCTGACTCTCTCTGGACCCCAGTCACTCAGTGTCTGACACTCTGGACACTGCTCACTCAGGGTCTGACTCTCACTGGACACCGGTCACTCAGTGTCTGACTCTCTCTGGACACTGGTCAGTCAGGGCCTGACTCTCACTGGACACCGGTCACTCAGGGTCTGACTCTCACAGGACACCGGTCACTCATGGTCTGACTCTCTCTGGACACTGGTCACTCAGGGTCTGACTCTCTCTGGACACTGGTCACTAAGGGCCTGACTCTCACTGGACACCGGTCACTCTGGGTCTGATTCTCTCTGGACACTGGTTACTCAGGTTCAGACCAACACCGGACACAGGTCTCACAGGTACTGACTATCTGGACACTGGTCACTCATGGACTTTCTTTAACTGGACACCGGTCAAGCAGGGTCTGACTCTCTCTGGTCTCCATTCACTCAGGGTCTGACACTCTCAGGACACTGGTCACTCAGGGTCAGCCTCTCTCTGGACACTGGTCACTCAGTGTCTGACTCTCACTGACAGCAGTTACTCAGGGTCTGACCCTCTCTGGACAGTGGTCACTCAGAGTCTGACCCTCTCTGGACATCAGTCACTCAGAGTCTGACTCTCTCTGGACCCTGGTCACTCAGGGTCTGACTCTGGAGTTTAGTTACTCAGGGTCTGACTCTCACTGTACACTGGTCACTCAGGCACTGACTCTCTCTCGACACTGGTCACTGAGGTTCTGACCCCCACCGGACACAGGTCACACAGGCACTAACTATCTGGACACCAGTCACTCAGGGACTGACTCTCTCTGGACACCAGTCAGTCATGGTCTGACTCTCTGGACACTTGTCATTCAGGGTGAGGCTCCATCTAGACACCAGTCACTCTGGGTCTTTCTCGCACTGAAGACCGGTCACTCAGAATCTGACACTCTCCGGACACCAGTCAAGCAGAGTCTGACTCTCTCTGGAATCCAGTCACTCAGGGTCTGACACTCTCTGGACACTGGTCACCCAGGGTCTGCCTCTCTCTGGACACTGGTCACTCAGTGTCTGACTCTCACTGACAGCAGTTACTCAGGGTCTGACCCTCACTGGACAGTGGTCACTCAGAGTCCGACCCTCTCTGGACATCGGTCACTCAGAGTCTGACTCTCTCTGGACACTGGTCACTCCGTGTCTGACTCTCTCTGGACACTGGTCACTCAGAGTCTGTCTCTCTCTGGACATCGGTCACTCAGAGCCTGTTTCTCTCTGGACATTGGTCACTCAGGGACTGACCCTCTCTGGACATTGGTCACTCAGAGTCTGACTCTCACTGACAGCAGTTACTCAGGGTCTGACCCTCACTGGACAGTGGTCACTCAGAGTCTGACCCTCTCTGGACATCGGTCACTCAGAGTCTGACTCTCTCTGGACACTGGTCACTCAGTGTCTGACTCTCTCTGAACACTGGTCACTCAGAGTCCGACCCTCTCTGGACATCGGTCACTCAGAGTCTGACTCTCTCTGGACATTGGTCACTCAGTGTCTGACTCTCTTTGCACTCCGGTCGTTCAGGGTCTGGCTCCCTCTGGACACCGGTCACTCAGGATCTGACTCTCTCTGGAAACCAGTCACTCAGCGTCTGACTCTCCCAGGACACCGGTCACTCAGGGACTGACTCTCTCTGGACACTGGTCACTCAGGGTCTGACTCACTCTGGACACTGTTCACTCAGGTTCTGAATCTCTTTTAACACCAGTCACTCAGGGTCTGACACTCTGGACACCGGTCACTCAGCATCTGATGCTCTCTGGACACTGGTCACTCAGTGTCTGACTCTCACTGTTAGCAGTTACTCAGGGTCTGACCTTTTCTGGACAGTGGTCACTCAGAGTCTGACCCTCTCTGGACATCGGTCACTCAGAGTCTGACTCTCTCTGGACATTGTGCACTCAGGGTCTGACCCTCTCTGGACACTGATCATTCAGGGTCTGACTCTCTTTGGACTCTGGTCGCTCAGGTTCTGACTCTCTCAGGACACCGGTCACTCAGGGTCTGACTTTCTCTGGACACCAGTCACTCAGTGTCTGACTCTCTCAGGACACCGTTCACTCAGGGACTGAATCTCTGGGCACCAGTCACTCAGGGTCTGAATCTCTCGGAACACCGGTCACTCAGGGTCTGACTCTCTGGATGTCGGTCACTCAGCATCTGTCGCTCACTGGACACTGGTCACTCAGGGTCTGACTCTCTCTGGACACTGGACACTCAGGTTCCTAATCTCTGTACACTTGTCACTCATGGTCTGACTCTCTCTGGAATCCAGTCACTCAGGTTCTGACTCTCTGGACACTGGTCACTCAGAGTCTGACTCTCTGGACACTGGTCACTCAGTGTCTGACATTCTGGACACTGCTCACTCAGGGTCTGACTCTCACTGGACACCGGTCACTCAGTGTCTGACTCTCTCTGGACACTGGTCACTCCGGGCCTTACTCTCACTGGACACCGGGCACTCAGGGTCTGACACTCTCTGGCACTGGTCACTCAGGGTCTGACTCACTCTGGACACTGGTCACTCAGTGTCTGACACTCTGGACACTGCTCACTCAGGGTCTGACTCTCACTGGACACCGGTCACTCAGGGTCTGACTCTCTCTGGACACTGGTCAATCAGGGTCTGACTCTCTCTTGACACTGGTCATTCAGGGCCTGACTCTCACTTGACACCGGTCACTCAGGGTCTGATTCTCTCTGGACACTGGTTACTCAGGTTCTAACCAACACCGGACACAGGTCTCACAGGTACTGACTATCTGGACACTGGTCACTCATGGACTTTCTTTATCTGGACACCGGTCAATCAGGGTCTGACTCACTTTGGACTCCAGTCGCTCAGGTTCTGACTCTCTCAGGACAACGGTCACTCAGGGTCTGACTTTCTCTGGACACCAGTCACTCAGGTTCTGAATCTCTCGGAACACCGGTCACTCAGGGACTGACTCTCTGGACACCAGTCACTCAGGGTCAGACTCTCTCTGGACACCACTCACTCAGGGTCTGCCACTCACTGGTCACCAGTCACTGAGGGACTGATTGTCTCTGGACACTTGTCACTCTGGGTCCAAATCTCTGGACACCGGTCACTCATGGTCTGACTCTCTCTGGACACTGGTCACTCAGGGTCAGGCTCCCTCTGGACACCAGTCACTCTGGGTCTGTCTCGCTCTGAAGACCGGTCACTCAGGATCTGACTCTTTCCAGACACTGGTCAAGCAGGGTCTGACTCTCTCTGGTCACCAGTCACTCAGGGTCTGACACTCTCAGGACACTGGTCACCCAGGGTCAGCCTCTCTCTGGACAGTGGTCACTCAGTGTCTGACTCTCACTGACAGCAGTTACTCAGGGTCTGACCCTCTCTGGACAGTGGTCACTCAGAGTCTGACCCTCTCTGGACATCGGTCACTCAGTGTCTGACTCTCTCTGGACACTGGTCAGTCAGGGTCTGACTCTCTGGAGTTTAGTCACTCAATATCTGACTCTCACTGTACACTGGTCACTCAGGGACTGACTCTGTCTCGACACTGGTCACTGAGGTACTGACCCCCACCGGACACAGGTCACACAGGTACTAACCATCTGGATACCAGTCACTCAGGGACTGACTCTCTCTGGACACCAGTCAGTCAGTGTCTGACTCTCTCTGGACACTTGTCACTCTGGGTCCAAATCTCTTGACACCGGTCACTCATGGTCTGACTCTCTCTGGACACTTGTCACTCAGGGTGAGGTTCCATCTAGACACCAGTCACTCTGGGTCTTTCTCGCACTGAAGACCTGTCACTCAGAATCTGACAGTCTCCGGACACCAGTCAAGCAGAGTCTGACTCTCTCTGGAATCCAGTCACTCAGGGTCTAACATTTTCTGGACTCTGGTCACCCAGGGTCTGCCTCTCTCTGGACACTGGTCACTCAGTGTCTGACTCTCACTGACAGCAGTTACTCAGGGTCTGACCCTCTCTGGACATCGGTCACTCAGTTGCTGACTCTCTCTGGACACTGGTCACTCCGTGTCTGACTCTCTCTGGAGACTGGTCACTCAGAGTCTGTCTCTCTCTGGACATCGGTCACTCAGAGCCTGTTTCTCTCTGGACATTGGTCATTCAGGGTCTGTCCCTCTCTGGACATTGGTCACTCAGAGTCTGACTCTCTCTGGACATTGGTCACTCAGGGTCTGACGCTCTCTGGGCACTGATCACTCAGTGTCTAACTCTTTTTGGACTCTGGTTGCTCAAGGTCTGACTCTCTCTGGACACCGGTCACTCAGGATCTGACTCTCTGGAAACCAGTCACTCAGCGTCTGACTCACCCAGGACACCGGTCACTCAGGGACTGACTCTCTCTGGACACTGGTCACTCAGGTTCTGAATCTCTTTTAACACCAGTCACTCAGGGTCTGACACTCTGGACACTGGTCACTCAGCATCTGATGCTCTCTGGACACTGGTCACTCAGTGTCTGACTCTCACTGTTAGCAGTTACTCAGGGTCTGACCTTCTCTGGACAGTGGTCACTCAGAGTCTGACCCTCTCTGGACATCGGTCACTCAGAGTCTGGCTCTCTCTGGACATTGTGCACTCAGGGTCTGACCCTCTCTGGACACTGATCATTCAGGGTCTGACTCTCTTTGGACTCCGGTCGCTCAGGTTCTGACTCTCTCAGGACACCGGTCACTCAGGGTCTGACTTTCTCTGGACACCAGTCACTGAGTGTCTGACTCTCTCAGGACACCATTCACTCAGGGACTGAATCTCTGGACACCAGTCACTCAGAGTCTGACTCTCTCTGGACACTGGTCACTCAGGGTCTGACTCTGGAGTTTAGTTACTCAGGGTCTGACTCTCACTGTACACTGGACACTCAGGGACTGACTCTCTCTCGACACTGGTCACTGAGGTTCTGACCCCCACCGGACACAGGTCACACAGGTACTAACTATCTGGACACCAGTCACTCAGGGTCTGACTCTCTCTGGACACTTGTCACTCTGGGTCCAAAACTCTAGACACCGGTCACTCATGGTCTGACTCTCTCTGGACACTTGTCACTCAGGGTGAGGCTCCATCTAGACACCAGTCACTCTGGGTCTTTCTCGCACTGAAGACCGGTCACTCAGAATCTGACACTCTCCGGACACCAGTCAAGCAGAGTCTGACTCTCTCTGGAATCCAGTCACTCAGGGTCTGACACTTTCTGGACACTGGTCACCCAGGGTCTGCCTCTCTCTGGACACTGGTCACTCGGTGTCTGACTCTCACTGACAGCAGTCACTCAGGGTCTGACCCTCTCTGGACAGTGATCACTCAGAGTCTGACCCTCTCTGGACATCGGTCACTCAGAATCTGACTCTCTCCGGACACTGGTCACTCAGGGTCTCACTCTGTGGAGTTTAGTTACTCAGGGTCTGACTCTCACTGTACGCTGGTCACTCAGGGACTGACTCTCTCTCGACACTGGTCACTGAGGTTCTGACACCCACCGGACACAGGTCACACAGGTACTAACTATCTGGACACCAGTCACTCAGGAACTGACTCTCTCTGGACACCAGTCAGTCAGGGTCTGACTCTCTCTGGACACTTGTCACTCTGGGTCCAAATCTCTGGACAACGGTCACTCATGGTCTGACTCTCTCTGGACACTTGTCACTCAGGGTGAGGCTCCATCTAGACACCAGTCACTCTGGGTCTTTCTCGCACTCAGAATCTGACACCAGTCAAGCAGGGTCTGACTCTCTCTGGACTCCAGTCACTCAGGGTCTGACACTCTCTGGACACTGGTCACTCAGGGTCTGCCTCTCTCTGGAAACTGGTCACTCAGTGTCTGACTCTCACTGACAGCAGTTACTCAGGGTCTGACCCTCTCTGGACAGTGGTCACTCAGAGTCTGACCCTCTCTGAACATCGGTCACTCAGAGTCTGACTCTCTCTGGACACTGGTCACTCCGTGTCTGACTCTCTCTGGACACTGGCCTCTCAGAGTCTGTCTCTCTGGACATCGGTCACTCAGAGCCTGTTTCTCTCTGGACATTGTTCACTCAGGGTCTGACCCTCTCTGGACATTGGTCACTCAGAGATTGTCTCTCTCTGGACATTGGTCACTCAGGGTCTGACCCTCTCTGGACATTGGTCACTCAGAGACTTACTCTCTCTGGACATTGGTCACTCAGGGACTGACGCTCTCTGGACACTGATCACTCAGTGTCTGACTCTCTTCGGACTCCGGTCGCTCAGGGTCTGACTCTCTCTGGACACCGGTCACTCAGGATCTGACTCTCCCAGGACACCTGTCACTGAGGGACTGACTCTCTCTGGACACCGGTCACTCAGGGTCTGACTCTCTCTGGACACCGGTCACTCAGGATCTGACTCTCCCAGGACACCTGTCACTGAGGGACTGACTCTCTCTGGACACCGGTCACTCAGGATCTGACTCTCCCAGGACACCTGTCACTGAGGGACTGACTCTCACTGGACACCGGGCACTCAGGGTCTGACACTCTCTGGCACTGGTCACTCAGGGTCTGACTCACTCTGGACACTGGTCACTCAGTGTCTGACACTCTGGACACTGCTCACTCAGGGTCTGACTCTCACTGGACACCGGTCACTCAGGGTCTGACTCTCTCTGGACACTGGTCAATCAGGGTCTGACTCTCTCTTGACACTGGTCATTCAGGGCCTGACTCTCACTTGACACCGGTCACTCAGGGTCTGATTCTCTCTGGACACTGGTTACTCAGGTTCTAACCAACACCGGACACAGGTCTCACAGGTACTGACTATCTGGACACTGGTCACTCATGGACTTTCTTTATCTGGACACCGGTCAATCAGGGTCTGACTCACTTTGGACTCCAGTCGCTCAGGTTCTGACTCTCTCAGGACAACGGTCACTCAGGGTCTGACTTTCTCTGGACACCAGTCACTCAGGTTCTGAATCTCTCGGAACACCGGTCACTCAGGGACTGACTCTCTGGACACCAGTCACTCAGGGTCAGACTCTCTCTGGACACCACTCACTCAGGGTCTGCCACTCACTGGTCACCAGTCACTGAGGGACTGATTGTCTCTGGACACTTGTCACTCTGGGTCCAAATCTCTGGACACCGGTCACTCATGGTCTGACTCTCTCTGGACACTGGTCACTCAGGGTCAGGCTCCCTCTGGACACCAGTCACTCTGGGTCTGTCTCGCTCTGAAGACCGGTCACTCAGGATCTGACTCTTTCCAGACACTGGTCAAGCAGGGTCTGACTCTCTCTGGTCACCAGTCACTCAGGGTCTGACACTCTCAGGACACTGGTCACCCAGGGTCAGCCTCTCTCTGGACAGTGGTCACTCAGTGTCTGACTCTCACTGACAGCAGTTACTCAGGGTCTGACCCTCTCTGGACAGTGGTCACTCAGAGTCTGACCCTCTCTGGACATCGGTCACTCAGTGTCTGACTCTCTCTGGACACTGGTCAGTCAGGGTCTGACTCTCTGGAGTTTAGTCACTCAATATCTGACTCTCACTGTACACTGGTCACTCAGGGACTGACTCTGTCTCGACACTGGTCACTGAGGTACTGACCCCCACCGGACACAGGTCACACAGGTACTAACCATCTGGATACCAGTCACTCAGGGACTGACTCTCTCTGGACACCAGTCAGTCAGTGTCTGACTCTCTCTGGACACTTGTCACTCTGGGTCCAAATCTCTTGACACCGGTCACTCATGGTCTGACTCTCTCTGGACACTTGTCACTCAGGGTGAGGTTCCATCTAGACACCAGTCACTCTGGGTCTTTCTCGCACTGAAGACCTGTCACTCAGAATCTGACAGTCTCCGGACACCAGTCAAGCAGAGTCTGACTCTCTCTGGAATCCAGTCACTCAGGGTCTAACATTTTCTGGACTCTGGTCACCCAGGGTCTGCCTCTCTCTGGACACTGGTCACTCAGTGTCTGACTCTCACTGACAGCAGTTACTCAGGGTCTGACCCTCTCTGGACATCGGTCACTCAGTTGCTGACTCTCTCTGGACACTGGTCACTCCGTGTCTGACTCTCTCTGGAGACTGGTCACTCAGAGTCTGTCTCTCTCTGGACATCGGTCACTCAGAGCCTGTTTCTCTCTGGACATTGGTCATTCAGGGTCTGTCCCTCTCTGGACATTGGTCACTCAGAGTCTGACTCTCTCTGGACATTGGTCACTCAGGGTCTGACGCTCTCTGGGCACTGATCACTCAGTGTCTAACTCTTTTTGGACTCTGGTTGCTCAAGGTCTGACTCTCTCTGGACACCGGTCACTCAGGATCTGACTCTCTGGAAACCAGTCACTCAGCGTCTGACTCACCCAGGACACCGGTCACTCAGGGACTGACTCTCTCTGGACACTGGTCACTCAGGTTCTGAATCTCTTTTAACACCAGTCACTCAGGGTCTGACACTCTGGACACTGGTCACTCAGCATCTGATGCTCTCTGGACACTGGTCACTCAGTGTCTGACTCTCACTGTTAGCAGTTACTCAGGGTCTGACCTTCTCTGGACAGTGGTCACTCAGAGTCTGACCCTCTCTGGACATCGGTCACTCAGAGTCTGGCTCTCTCTGGACATTGTGCACTCAGGGTCTGACCCTCTCTGGACACTGATCATTCAGGGTCTGACTCTCTTTGGACTCCGGTCGCTCAGGTTCTGACTCTCTCAGGACACCGGTCACTCAGGGTCTGACTTTCTCTGGACACCAGTCACTGAGTGTCTGACTCTCTCAGGACACCATTCACTCAGGGACTGAATCTCTGGACACCAGTCACTCAGGGTCTGGATCTCTCGGAACACCGGTCACTCAGGGTCTGACTCTCTGGACATCGGTCACTCAGTGTCTGTCGCTCACTGGACACTGGTCACTCAGGGTCTGACTCTCTCAGGACACTGGACACTCAGGTTCCTTATCTCTGGACACTTGTCACTCCTGGTCTGAATCTCTCTGGACCCCAGTCACTCAGGGTCTGACTCTCTGGACACTGGTCACTCAGAGTCTGACTCTCTGGACACTGGTCACTCAGTGTCTGACACTCTGGACACTGCTCACTCAGGGTCTGACTCTCACTGGACACCGGTCACTCAGTGTCTGACTCTCTCTGGACACTGGTCACTCAGGGTCTGACACTCTCTGGCACTGGTCACTCAGGGTTTGACTCACTCTGAACACTGGTCACTCAGTGTCTGACACTCTGGACACTGCTCACTCAGGGTCTGACTCTCACTGGACACCGGTCACTCAGTGTCTGACTCTCACTGGACACTGGTCACTCAGGGTCTGACACTCTCTGGCACTGGTCACTCAGGATTTGACTCACTCTGGACACTGGTCACTCAGTGTCTGACACTCTGCACACTGCTCACTCAGGGTCTGACTCTCACTGGACACCGGTCACTCAGGGTCTGACTCTCTCTGGACACTGGTCAATCAGGGTCTGACTCTCTCTTGACACTGGTCACTCAGGGCCTGACTCTCACTGGACACCGGTCACTCAGGGTCTGATTCTCTCTGGACACTGGTCACTCAGGTTCTGACCAACACCGGACACAGGTCTCACAGGTACTGACTATCTGGACACTGGTCACTCATGGACTTTCTTTATCTGGACACCGGTCAATCAGAGTCTGACTCTCTTTGGAGTCCAGTCGCTCAGGGTCTGACTCTCTCAGGACAACGGTCACTCAGGGACTGACTCTCTGGACACCAGTCACTCAGTGTCAGACTCTCTCTGGACACCAGTCACTCAGGGTCTGCCACTCACTGGTCACCAGTCACTCAGGGACTGACTCTCTCTGGACACCAGTCACTCAGGGTCTGATTGTCTCTGGACACTTGTCACTCTGGGTCGAAATCTCTGGACACCGTTCACTCATGGTCTGACTCACTCTGGACACTGGTCACTCTGGGTCATGCTCCCTCTGTACACTAGTCATTCTGGGTCTGTCTCGCTCTGAAGACCGGTCACTCAGGATCTGACTCTTTCCGGACACCGGTCAAGCAGGGTCTGACTCTCTCTGGACTCCAATCACTCAGGGTCTGACACTCTCAGGACACTGGTCACCCAGGGTCAGCCTCTCTCTGGACACTGGTCACTCAGTGTCTGACTCTCACTGACAGCAGTTACTCAGGTTCTGACCCTCTCTGGACAGTGGTCACTCAGTGTCTGACCCTCTCTGGACACTGGTCACTCAGGGTCTGGCTCTGTGGAGTTTAGTCACTCAGGGTCTGACTCTCACTGTACACTGGTCACTCAGGGACTGACTCTCTCTGGACACTGGTCACTGAGGTTCTGACTCCCGCCGGACACAGGTCACACAGGTACTAACTATCTGGACACCAGTCACTCAGGGACTGACACTCTCTGGACACCAGTCACTCAGGGTCTGACTCTCTCTGGACACTTGTCACTCTGGGTCCAAATCTCTGGACACCGGTCACTCATGGTCTGACTCTCTCTGGACACTTGTCACTGAGGGTCAGGCTCCCTCTGGACACCAGTCACTCTGTGTCTTTCTCGCACTGAAGACTGGTCACTCAGAACCTGACACTCTCCGGACACCAGTCAAGCAGAGTCTGACTCTCTCTGGACTCCAGTCACTCAGGGTCTGACATTCTCTGGACACTGGTCAGCCAGGGTCTGCCTCTCTCTGGACACTGGTCACTCAGTGTCTGACTCTCACTGACAGCAGTTACTCAGGGTCTGACCCTCTCTGGACATGGGCCACTCAGAATCTGACCCACTCTGGACATCGGTCACTCAGAGTCTGACTCTCTCTGGACACTGGTCACTCAGCGTCTGACTCTCTCTGGACACTGGTCACTCAGAGTCTGAGTCTATCTGGACATCGGTCACTCAGAGTCTGTCTCTCTCTGGACATTGGTCACTCAGGGTCTGACCCTCTCTGGACATTGGTCACTCAGGGTCTGACTTTCTTTGGACTCCGTTCGCTCAGGGTCTGACTCTCTCTGGACACCGGTCACTCAGGATCTGACTCTCTCTGGAAACCAGTCACTCAGCGTCTCACACTCCCAGGACACCGTTCACTCAGGGACTGAATCTCTGGACACCAGTCACTCAGGGTCTGAACCTCTCGGAACACCGGTCACTCAGGGACTGACTCTTTGGACACTAGTCACTCAGAGTCTGACTCTCTGGACACCGGGCACTCAGTGTCTGTCGCTCTCTGGACACTGGTCACTCAGGGTCTGACTCTCTCTGGTCACTCAGGCTCTGACTCTCTCTGGACACCAGTCACGCAGGGTGTGGCTCTCTCTGGACACTGGTCACTCAGGCTCTGACTCTCTCTGGACACCAGTCGCTCAGGCCCTGACTCGCTCTGTGCACCAGTCACTCAGTGTCTGACTCTCTCTGGACACCAGTCACTCAGGGTGTGACTCTCTGGACCCCGGTCACTCAGGGCCTTTTTCTCTCTGGACACTGGTCACTCAGTGCCTGAATCTCTCTGGACACCAGTCACTCAGTGTCTGACTCTCTCTGGACACTGGTCACTCAGGGTCTGACTCTCACTGGACACTGGTCACTCAGGGTCTGTCTCTCTCTGGACACCTGTCACTTAGGGTCTGACACTCTCTGGACACCGGTCTCTCAGAGTCTGAATCTCTCTGGACACTGGTCACACAGGGTCTAGCTCTCTCTGGACACTGGTCACTCAGGACTGAATCTCTCTGGACTCCGATCCCTCAAGGACTGACTCTCTCTGGACACCGGTCACTCAGGCACTGACTCTTTCTGGACATCGGTCACTCAGCGTCTGACTATCTCTGGACACTGGACACTCTGGGTCCAAATCTCTGGACACTTGCCACTCATGGTCTGACTCTCTCTGAACCCCAGTCAATCAGGGTCTGACTCTCTGGACACCGGTCACTCAGTGTCTGACTCTCTCTGGACACCGGTCACTCAGTGTCTGACTCTCTCTGGACACTGGTCTCTCAGAGACTGAATCTCTATGGACACCGGTCACTCAGGGTCAGACTCTCTCTGGACACTGGTCACTCAGGGTCTGACTCTCTCTGGATACCGGTCGCTCAGGGTCTGACTCTCTCTGGACTCTGGTCACTCAGGGTCTGGCTCTCTATGGACACTGGTCACTCACAGAATAACAGATGTGTCTGACGCTCTCTGGACTCTGGCCACACAGGGTTTGGCTCTCTCTGGACACCGGTCACTCATGGTCTGTGTCTCTCTGGACACTGGTCACTCAGAGTCTGGCTCTCTCTGTATACTGGTTTCTGAGGGTCTGACTCTCTCTGGACACCGGTCACTCAGGGTCTGACTCTCACTGGACACCGGTCACTCAGGGTCTGATGCTCTCTTGACATTGGTCACTCAGGATCTGACTCTCTCTGGACACTGGTCAAGCAGGGTCTGACTCTCTCTGGACACTGGTCAAGCAGAGTCTGACTCTCTCTGGACACTGATCACTCTGGACCTGAATCTCTGGACACTGATCACTCAGGGTCTGACACCCTCTGGACACTGGTCACTCAGGGTCTGACTCTCTGGACTCTGGTCACTCAGGGTCTGATTCTCACTGGACACTGGTCACTCAGGGTCTGACTCTTTCTGGCCACTGGTCACTCAGTTTCTGACCCCCACCGGACACAGGTCACACAGGTATTGACTATCTGGACACTAGTCACTCATGGACTTTCTTTTTCTGGACACCGGTCACTCAGGATTTGACTCTCTATCTGGGAACTGGTCACTGGTCACTCTGGGTCCAAATATCTGGACACCGGTCACTCATGGTCTTAATCTCTCTGGACCCCGGTCACTCAGGTTCTGAATCTCTGGACACTGGTCAATCAAGGTCTGAATCTCACTGGACACTGCTCACTCAGGTTCTGACTCTCTCTGGACACTGGTCACTCAGGGTCAGATTCTCTCTGGACACCAGTCACTCAGGGCCTGTCTCTCTCTCTGGACACCGGTCACTCAGGTTCTGCCTCACTCTGAAGACCGGTCACTCAGGATCTGACACTTTCTGGACACCGGTCACTCAGGGTCTGACTCTCTCTTGACACTTGTCACTCTGGACCTGTATCTCTGGACACTGGTCACTCAGTGTCTGACTCTATGGACACCGGTCACTCAGTGTCTGACTCTCTCTGGACACTTGTCACTCAGGGTCTGACTCTCTCTGGACACTGGTCACTCAGGGTCTGACTGTCTCTGGACACCAGTCACTCAGGGTCTGACTCTCTCTCTGGACACTGGTCTCTCAGGTTCTGACACTCTCAGAACAATGATCACTCAGGGTCTGACTCTCTTTGGACTCCGGTCGCTCAGGGTCTGACTCTCTCTCTGGACACTGGTCACTCAGGGCATGACTCTCTTTGGACACCGGTCACTCAGGGTCTGACTCGCTCTGGACACCGGTCACTTAGGGTCTGACTCTCTCTGGACACTGGTCACTCTGGGTCCAAATCTCTGGACACTTGCCACTCATGGTCTGACTCTCTCTGGACCCTGTCACTCAGGGTCTGACTTTCTGGACACTGGTCACTCAGGGTCTGACTCTCTATGGACACTGGTCTCTCAGGGTGAGACTCTCTCTGGACACCAGTCACTTAGGGTCTGCCACTCTCTGGACACCGGTCACTCAGGGTCTGACTCTCTATGGACACTGGTCTCTCAGGGTCAGACTCTCTCTGGACACCAGTCACTTAGGGTCTGCCACTCTCTGGACACCGGTCACTCAGGGTCTCACACTCTCATGATACCCATCACTCAGGGCCTGTATCTCTCTGGACACCCCTCACTCAGGGTCTGTCTCGCTCTGAAGACCGGTCACTCAGGATCTGACTCTCTCTGGACACTGGTCACTCAGGGTCTGACTCTCTCTGGTCCCCGGTCATTCAGGGTCTTACAATCTGGACACCGGTCACTCATGGTCTGACTCTCTCTTGTCCCCGGTCACTCAGGGTCTTACTCTCTGGACACCGATCAAGCAGGGTCTGACTCTCTCTGGACTCCAGTCACTCAGTGTCTGACACGCTTTGGACATCAGTCACTCAGGGTCTGACCCTCTCTGGACACTGGTCACTCAGGGTCTGACTCTTTCTGGACACTGGTCACTCAGGATCTGACTCAATCTGGACACCAGTCACGCAGGGTCTGGCTCTCTCTGGACACTGGTCACTCAGACTCTGACTCTCTCTGGACACCAATCGCTCAGGCCCTAACTCACTCTGTGCACCAGTCACTCAGTGTCTGACTCTGTCTGGACACCAGTTACTCAGGGTCTGACTCTCTCTGGACACTGGTCACTCAGGGTCTAACTCTCTCAGGACACAGGTCATTCAGGGTCTGACTCTCTCTGGACATCGGTCAATTAAGGCCTGACTCTCTGGACACCGGTCACACAGGGTCTAACTCTCTCAGGACACAGGTCATTCAGGGTCTGACTCTCTCTGGACACCGGTCATTCAAGGACTGACTCTTTCTGGACACCAGTCACACAGGCACTGATTCTCTGTGGACACCGGTCACTCAGGCACTGACTCTCTCTGGACACCGGTTACTCAGGCACTGACTCTCTGTGGACACCGGTCACTCAGGCACTGACTCTCTCTGGACACCAGTCACACAGGCACTGACTCTCTGTGGACACCGGTCACTCAGGCACTGACTCTCTCTGGACACCGGTTACTCAGGCACTGACTCTCTCTGGACACCGGTTACTCAGGGTCTGACTTTCTCTGGACACTGGACACTCAGGTTCCTAATTTCTGGACACTTGTCACTCATGGTCTGACTCTCTCTGGACCCCAGTCACTCAGGGTCTGACTCTCTGGACACTGGTCACTCAGAGTCTGACCCTCTGGACACTGGTCACTCAGTGTCTGATACTCTGGACACAGCTCACTCAGGGTCTGACTCTCACTGGACACCGGTCACTCAGGGTCTGACTCTCTCTGGACACTGGTCACTCAGGGTCTGACTCTCTCTGGACACTGGTCACTCAGGGCCTGACTCTCACTGGACACCGGTCACTCAGGGTCTGACCCTCTCTGGACACCGGTCACTCAGGGTCTGGCTCACTCTGGACACTGGTCACTCAGTGTCTGACACTCTGGACACTGCTCACTCAGGGTCTGACTCTCACTGGACACCGGTCACTCAGGGTCTGACTCTCTCTGGACACTGTTCACTCAGGGTCTGACTCCCTCTGTACACTGGTCACTCAGGGCCTGACTCTCACTGGACATCGGTC
Organism: Somniosus microcephalus; assembly: GCF_052327205.1. Lineage (NCBI taxonomy): Eukaryota > Metazoa > Chordata > Chondrichthyes > Squaliformes > Somniosidae > Somniosus > Somniosus microcephalus. Next base: position 181,804,467 of record NC_140998.1, read on the forward strand.
ACTCAGTGTCTGATTCTCTCTGGACACTGGTTACTCAGGTTCTGACCAACACCGGACACAGGTCTCACAGGTACTGACTATCTGGACACAGGTCACTCATGGACTTTCTTTATCTGGACACCTGTCAATCAGGGTCTGACTCTCTTTGGACTCCGGTCGCTCAGGTTCTGACTCTCTCAGGACAACGGTCACTCAGGGTCTTACTTTCTCTGGACACCAGTCACTCAGGCCTAGAAATTCAGTCGCGTTTGCGCCCACTTATTGGCTATAAAGTGGTTTGCACCTGAAGTTTTTTATCGCCCGAAATTCAGATGGACCCTAACATCGGCGTTAGCCGGTAGCGCCGCGCCGGCACTGATGACGTCATCGGTGTGCGCAGCGCCCCGGTTGCAATGCTATTCCGGCCCGATGGCCAAATTCAGTTGCGGCCGCCTCGCCCGTGGCAGCCGCAAACAGCGTTTGTGAAACGGGGACTTGCAGCTCCGAAAGGCCGGCGCATAAAGGTGGAGCGGCGGCCGGCCGCTTTCCCAGCGGCCGCCTGCCCGCACCTCCCTCCCCGGACTCCTGCACCCCCCCCCCGCGGCATTGATGTCTGAGTCCCGCGAGCCTGGCACTTCACAGAATCACAGAAACCCCACAGTGCAGATAGAGGGCATTTCGGCCCATCGAGCCTGCACCAACACATATCCCACCCTATCCCCGTAACCCCATGTATTTAATCCCCCGAACACTAAGGGTCAATTTATCATAGCCAATCAACCTAACCCGCACATCTTTGGACTGTGGGAGGAAACCGGAGCACCCGGAGAAAACCCACGCAAACACGGGGAGAATGTGCAAACTCCACACAGACAGTCGCCCGAGGCCGGATTCGAACCCGGGTCCCTGGCGCTGTGAGGCAACAGTGCTAACCACTATGCCACCGTGCTGCCCTCCTCCGTGGTGCCGGGCTCATTTGCCGGGGGAATCCACCGGTGACCTGAGGGCTGCAGGCAGCTCCTCCTTAAGAGAAGGAGGAGGCCTGCAGTACCCCAGCCTGCCGCACCGCATCGGGTGCTGCAGCGGGAGCTGGACGCCTGAAAGTGACATTCATCACCCCTAGCGAGGCGGCCAAACACTGCAATAGCGCCCGCCGCCGTCTTGGCCCGTCGCAACTGAATTTTAGGCGGGCGCTACGGGAATCATGGCGGGCGCAAAATTTCAGGCGCAAAAGACCTGGCGGGGCCATACCGAATTTCTAGGCCTCAGTGTCTGATTCTCTCAGGACAACGTTCATTCAGGGAGTGACTCTCTGGACACCAGTCACTCAGGGTCTGAATCTCTTGGAACACCGGTCACTCAGGGACTGACTCTCTGGACACCAGTCACTCAGGGGCAGACTCTCTCTGGACACCAGTCACTCAGGGTCTGCCACTCACTGGTCACCAGTCACTCAGGGACTGACTCTCTCTGGACACCAGTCACTCAGGGTCTGATTGTCTCTGGACACTTGTCACTCTGAGTTCAAATCTCTGGACACCGGTCACTCATGGTCTGACTCTCTCTGAACACTGGTCACTCAGGGTCAGGTTCCCTCTGGACACCAGTCACTCTGGGACTGTCTCGCTCTGATGAACGGTCACTCTGGATCTGACTCTTTCCGGACACTGGTCAAGCAGGGTCTGACTCTCTCTGGTCTCCAGTCACTCAGTGTCTGACACTCTCAGGACACTGGTTAACCAGGGTCAGCCTCTCTCTGGACACTGGTCACTCAGTGTCTGACTCTCACTGACAGCAGTTACTCAGGGTCTGACCCTCTCTGGACAGTGGTCACTCAGAATCTGACCCTCTCTGGACATCGTTCACTCAGAGTCTGACTCTCTCTGGACACTGGTCACTCAGGGTCTGACTCTGGAGTTTAGTCACTCAGGGTCTGACTCTCACTGTACACTGGTCATTCAGGGGCTGACTCTCTCTGGACACTGGTCACTGAGGTACTGACCCTCACCAGACACAGGTCACACAGGTACGAACTATCTGGACACCAGTCACTCAGGGACTGGCTCTCTCTGGACACCAGTCAGTCAGGGTCTGTGTCTCTCTCTGGACACTTGTCACTCTGGGTCCAAATCTCTGGACACCGGTCACTCATGGTCTGACTCTCTCTGGACACTTGTCACACAGGGTGAGGCTCCCTCTAGACACCAGTCACTCTGGGTATTTCTCGCACTGAAGACCGGTCACTCAGAAGCTGACACGCTCCGGACACCAGTCAAGCAGAATCTGACTCTTTCTGGACTCCAGTCACTCAAGGTCTGACACTCTCTGGACACTGGTCACCTAGGGTCTGCCTCTCTCTGGACACTGGTCACTCAGTGTCTGACTCTCACTGACAGCAGTTACTCAGGGTCTGACCCTCTCTGGGCAGTGGTCACTCGGTGTCTGACCCTCTCTGGACATCGGTCACTCAGAGCCTGTTTCTCTCTGGACATTGGTCACTCAGGTTCTGACCCTCTCTGGACATTGGTCACTCAGAGTCTGACTCTCTCTGGACACTGGTCACTCAGGGTCTGACCCTCTCTGGACATTGGTCACTCAGAGTCTGACTCTCTCTGGACATTGGGCACTCAGTGTCTGAAGCTCTCTGGACACTGATCACTCAGGTTCTGACTCTCTTTGGACTCTGGTCGCTCAGGGTGTGACTCCCTCTGGACACCGGTCTCTCAGGATCTGACTCTCTCTGGAAACCAGTCACTCAGCATCTGACTCTCCCAGGACACCGGTCACTCAGGGACTGACTCTCTCTGGACACCGGTCAGTCAGGGTCTGACACTCTCTGGACACCAGTCACTCAGGGACTGACTCTCTCTGGACACCAGTCACTCAGGGTCTGATTGTCTCTGGACACTGGTCACTCAGGGTCAGGCTCCCTCTGGACACCAGTCACTCTGGGTCTGTCTCGCTCTGAAGACCGGTCACTCAGGATCTGACTCTTTCCAGACACCAGTCAAGCAGGGTCTGACTCCCTCTGGACTCCAATCACTCAGGGTCTGACACTCTCAGGACACTGGTCACCCAGGGTCAGCCTCTCTCTGAACATCGGTCACTCAGAGTCTGACTCTCACTGACAGCAGTTACTCAGGGTCTGACCCTCTCTGGACAGTGGTCACTCAGAGTCTGACCCTCTCTGAACATCGGTCACTCAGATTCTGACTCTCTCCGGACACTGGTCGCTCAGGGTCTGACTCTGTGGAGTTTAGTCACTCAGGGTCTGACTCTCACTGTACACTGGTTACTCAGGGACTGACTCTCTCTGGACACTGGTCACTGAGGTTCTGACCCCCACCGGACACAGGTCACACAGGTACTAACTATCTGGACACCAGTCACTCAGGGACTGACTCTCTCTGGACACCAGTCACTCAGGTTCTGACTCTCTCTGGACACTTGTCACTCTGGGTCCAAATCTCTGGACACCGGTCACTCATGGTCTGACTCTCTCTGGACACTTGTCACTGAGGGTCAGGCTCCCTCTGGACACCAGTCACTCTGGGTCTTTCTCGCACTGAAGACCGGTCACTCAGAATCTGACACTCTCCGGACACCAGTCAAGCAGAGTCTGACTTTCTCTGGACTCCAGTCACTCAGGGTCTGACACTCTCTGGACAGTGGTCAGCCAGGGTCTGCCTCTATCTGGACACTGGTCACTCAGTGTCTGACTCTCACTGACAGCTGTGACTCAGGGTCTGACCCTCTCTGGACAGTGGTCACTCAGAGTCTGGCCCTCTCTGGACATCATTCACTCAGAGCCTGACTCTCTCTGGACACTGGTCACTCAAGATCTGACTCTCTCTGGACACTGGTCACTCAGAGTCTGACTCTCTCTGGACATCGGTCACTCCGAGTCTGTCTCTCTCTGGACATTGGTCACTCAGGGTCTGACCCTCTCTGGACATTAGTCACTCAGAGTCTGACTCTCTCTGGACATTGGTCACTCTGGGTCTGGCTCTATCTGGACACCGGTCACTCAGGATCTGACTCTCTCTGGACACTGGTCACTCAGTGTCTGACTCTATCTGGAAACCAGTCTCTCAGCATCTCACTCTCCCAGGACACCGGTCACTCAGGGACTGACTCTCTCTGGACACTGGTCACTCAGTGTCTGACTCTATCTGGACACCGTTCACTCAGGTTCTGAATCTCTCTTTACACCAGTCACTCAGGGTCTGACACTCTGGACACCGGTCACTCAGCATCTGATGCTCTCTGGACAATGGTCTCTCAGTGTCTGTCTCTCACTGTCAGCAGTTACTCAGGGTCTGACCCTCTCTGGACAGTGGTCACTCAGAATCTGACCCTCTCTGGACATCGTTCACTCAGAGTCTGCCACTCACTGGTCACCAGTCACTCAGGGACTGACTCTCTGGACACCAGTCACTCAGGGTCTGATTGTCTCTGGACACTTGTCACTCTGGGTCCAAATCTCTGGACACCGGTCACTCATGGTCTGACTCTCTCTGGGCACTGGCCACTTAGGTTCAGGCTCCCTCTGGACACCAGTCACTCTGGGTCTGTCTCGCTCTGAAGACCGGTCACTCAGGATCTGACTCTTTCCGGACACTGGTCAAGCAGGGTCTGACTCTCTCTGGTCTCCATTCGCTCAGGGTCTGACACTCTCAGGACACTGGTCACTCAGGGTCAGCCTCTCTCTGGACACTGGTCACTCAGTGTCTGCCTCTCACTGACAGCAGTTACTCAGGGTCTGACCCTCTCTGGACAGCGGTCACTCAGAGTCTGACCCTCTCTGGACATCAGTCACTCAGAGTCTGACTCTCTCTGGACACTGGTCACTCAGGGTCTGACTCTCTGGAGTTTAGTCACTCAGAGTCTGACTCTCACTGTACACTGGTTACTCAGGGACTGACTCTCTCTGGACACTGGTCACTGAGGTTCTGACCCCCACTGGACACAGGTCACACAGGTACGAACTACCTGGACACCAGTCACTCAGGGACTGACTCTCTCTGGACACCAGTCACTCAGGGTCTGACTCTCTCTGGACACTTGTCACTCTGGGTCCAAATCTCTGGACATTTGTCAATCATGGTCTGACTCTCTCTGGACACTTGTCACTCAGGATCAGGCTCCCTCTAGACACCAGTCACTCTGGGTCTTTCTCGCACTGAAAACCGGTCACTCAGAATCTGACACTCTCCGGACACCAGCCAAGCAGAGTCTGACTCTCTTTGGACTCCAGTCACTTAGTGTCTGAAACTCTCTGGACACTGGTCACCCAGGGTCTGCCTCTCTCTGGGCACTGGTCACTCAGTGTCTGACTCTTACTGATAGCAGTTACTCAGGGTCTGGCCCTCTCTGGACAGTGGTCACTCAGAGTCTGACTCTCTCTGGACATCAGTCACTCAGAGTCTGACTCTCTCTGGACACTGGTCACTCCGTGTCTGACTCTCTCTGGACACTGGTCACTCAGAGTCTGACTCTCTCTGGACGTCGGTCACTCAGAGCTTGTCTCTCTCTGGACATTGGTCACTCAAAGTCTGACCCTATCTGGACATTGGTCACTCAGAGCCTGACTCTCTCTGGACATTGGTCACTCAGGGTCTGACGCTCTCTGGACACTGATCACTCAGGGTCTGACTCTCTTTGGACTCCGGTCGCTCAGTGTCTGACTCTCTCTGGACACCGGTCACTCAGGATCTGACTCCCTCTGGAAACCAGTCACTCAGCATCTGACTCTCCCAGGACACTGGTCACACAGGGACTGACTCTCTCTGGACACTGGCCACTCAGGGTCTGACTCTCTCTGGACACCGGTCACTCAGGTTCTGAATCTCTCTTAACACCAGTCACTCAGGGTCTGACACTCTGGACACCGGTCACTCAGCATCTGATGCTCTCTGGACACTGATCACTCAGTGTCTGACTCTCACTGTTAGCAGTTACTCATGGTCTGACCCTCTCTGGACCGTGGTCACTCAGTGTCTGACCCTCTCTGGACATCGGTCACTCAGAGTCTGACTCTCTCTGGACATTGTGCACTCAGGGTCTGACCCTCTCTGGACACTGATCACTCAGGGTCTGACTCTCTTTGGACTTCGGTCGCTCAAATTCTGGCTCTCTCAGGACACCGGTCACTCAGGGTCTGACTTCCTCTGGACACCAGTCACTCAGTGTCTGACTCTCTCAGGACACTGTTCACTCATGGTCTGACTCTCTCTGGTCACTCAGGCTCTGACTCTCTCTGGACACCAGTCACGCAGGGTCTGGCTCTCCCTGGACACTGGTCACTCAGGCTCTGACTCTCACTGGACACCAGTCGCTCAGGCCCTGACTCACTCTGTGCACCATTCACTCAGTGCCTTTGTCTCTCTGGACACCGGTCACTCAGGGCCTGAATCTCTCTGGACACCGGTCACTCAGTGTCTGACTCTCTGGACACCAGTCACTCAGTGTCTGACTCTCTCTGGACACTGATCACTCAGGGTCTGACTCTCTCTGGACACTCGTCACTCAGGGTCTGACTCTCTCTGGACACTGGTTAATCAGGTTCTGACCAACACTGGACACAGGTCTCACAGGTACTGTCTATCTGGACGCTGGTCACTCACTGGTCAACAGTCACTCAGAGTTCGACTTCTCTGGACACCGGTCACTCAGGGTCTGTCTCAATCTGAAGACCGGTTACTCAGGATCTGACTCTCTCTGGACACTGGTCAAGCAGGGTCTGACTCTCTCTGGACACCGGTCAAGCAGGGTCTGACTCTGTCTGGACACAGGTCACTCTGTTCCTGAATTTCTGGACACTGATCACTCAGGATCTTACACTCTCTGGACACTGGTCACTCAGGGCCTGACTCTCACTGACAGCAGTTACTCAGGGTCTGACTCGCTCTGGACAGTGGTCACAGGGTCTGACTCTCTCTGGCACCGTTCACTCTGAGTCTGACCCTCGCTGGACATCGGTCGCTCAGAGTCTGACTCTCTCTGGGCACTGGTCACTCAGGGTCTGACTCTCTGGACTCTAGTCACTCAGGGTCTGACTCTCACTGGTCACCGGTCACTCAGGGACTGACTTTCTCTGGACACTTGTCACTCAGGTTCTGACCCCCACCAGACACAGGTCACACAGGTACTGACTATCTGGACACTAGTCACTCAGGGACTGACCCTTTCTGGACACCAGTCACTCAGGGTCTGACTCTCTCTGGACACTTGTCACTCTGGGTCAAAATCTCTGGACACCGGTCACTCATTGTCTGACTCTCTCTGGACACTGGTCACTCAGAGATTGTTTCTCTCCGGACATTGGTCACTCAGTGTCTGACCCTCTCTGGATATTGGTCACTCAGAGTCTGACTCTAACTGGACATTGGTCACTCAGGGTCTGACGCTCTCTGGACACTGATCACTCAGGGTCTGACTCTCTTTGGACTCCGGTCGCTCAGGGTCTGACTCTCTCTGGACACCGGTCACTCAGGGTCTGACTCTCTCTGGAAACCAGTCACTCAGGGTCTGAGTCTCCCAGGACACCTGTCACTCAGTGTCTGACTCTCTGGACACCAGTCACTCAGTGTCTGACTCTCTCTGGACACTGGTCACTCAGGGTCTGACTCTCTCTGGACACTGGTCACTCAGGGTCTGACTCTCTCTGGACACCAGTCACTCAGGATCTGACTCTCTCTGGACACTGGTCACTCAGGGTCTGATTCTCTCTGGACACTGGTTACTCAGGTTCTGACCAACACCGGACACAGGTCTCACAGGTACTGACTATCTGGACACTGGTCACTCATGGATTTCTTTATCTGGACACCGGTCAATCAGGGTCTGACTCTCTTTGGACTCCGGTCGCTCAGGTTCTGACTCTCTCAGGACACCGGTCACTCAGGGTCTGACTTTCTCTGGACACCAGTCACTCAGTGTCTGACTCTCTCAGGACACCGTTCACTCAGGGAATGACTCTCTGGACACCAGTCACTCAGGGTCTGAATCTTTTGGAACACCGGTCAATCAGGGTCTGACTCTCTTTGGACTCCGGTCGCTCAGGTTCTGACTCTCTCAGGACAATGGTCACTCAGGGTCTGACTTTCTCTGGACACCAGTCACTCTGTTTCTGACTCTCTCAGGACACCGTTCACTCAGGGACTGACTCTCTGGACACCAGTCACTCAGGGTCTGAAACTCTCGGAACACCGGTCACTCAGGGACTGACTCTCTGGACACCAGTCACTCAGGGTCAGATTCTATCTGGACAACAGTCACTCAGGGTCTGCCACTCACTGGTCACCAGTCACTCAGGGACTGACTCTCTCTGGACACCAGTCACTCAGGGTCTGATTGTCTCTGGACACTTGTCACTCTGGGTCCAAATCTCTGGACACCGGTCACTCATGGTCTGACTCTCTCTGGGCACTGGCCACTTAGGGTCAGGCTCCCTCTGGACACCAGTCACTCTGGGTCTGTCTCGCTCTGAAGACCGGTCACTCAGGATCTGACTCTTTCCGGACACCGGTCAAGCACGGTCTGACGCTCTCTGGTCTCCATTCACTCAGGGTCTGACACTCTCAGGACACTGGTCACTCAGGGTCAGCCTCTCTCTGGACACTGGTCACTCAGTGTCTGCCTCTCACTGACAGCAGTTACTCAGGGTCTGACCGTCTCTGGACAGCGGTCACTCAGAGTCTGACCCTCTCTGGACATCAGTCACTCAGAGTCTGACTCTCTCTGGACACTGGTCACTCAGGGTCTGACTCTCTGGAGTTTAGTCACTCAGAGTCTGACTCTCACTGTACACTGGTTACTCAGGGACTGACTCTCTCTGGACACTGGTCACTGAGGTTCTGACCCCCACTGGACACAGGTCACACAGGTACGAACTATCTGGACACCAGTCACTCAGGGACTGACTCTCTCTGGACACCAGTCACTCAGGGTCTGACTCTCTCTGGACACTTGTCACTCTGGGTCCAAATCTCTGGACATTTGTCACTCATGGTCTGACTCTCTCTGGACACTTGTCACTCAGGGTCAGGCTCCCTCTAGACACCAGTCACTCTGGGTCTTTCTCGCACTGAAAACCTGTCAATCAGAATCTGACACTCTCCGGACACCAGCCAAGCAGAGTCTGACTCTCTCTGGACTCCAGTCACTTAGTGTCTGAAACTCTCTGGACACTGGTCACCCAGGGTCTGCCTCTCTCTGGACACTGGTCACTCAGTGTCTGACTCTTACTGATAGCAGTTACTCAGGGTCTGGCCCTCTCTGGACAGTGGTCACTCAGAGTCTGACTCTCTCTGGACATCAGTCACTCAGAGTCTGACTCTCTCTGGACACTGGTCACTCCGTGTCTGACTCTCTCTGGACACTGGTCACTCAGAGTCTGACTCTCTCTGGACGTCGGTCACTCAGAGCTTGTCTCTCTGGACATTGGTCACTCAAGGTCTGACCCTCTCTGGACATTGGTCACTCAGAGCCTGACTCTCTCTGGACATTGGTCACTCAGGGTCTGACACTCTCTGGACACTGATCACTCAGGGTCTGACTCTCTTTGGACTCCGGTCGCTCAGTGTCTGACTCTCTCTGGACACCGGTCACTCAGGATCTGACTCCCTCTGGAAACCAGTCACTCAGCGTCTGACTCTCCCAGGACACTGGTCACACAGGGACTGACTCTCTCTGGACACTGGCCACTCAGGGTCTGACTCTCTCTGGACACCGGTCACTCAGGTTCTGAATCTCTCTTAACACCAGTCACTCAGGGTCTGACACTCTGGACACCGGTCACTCAGCATCTGACGCTCTCTGGACACTGATCACTCAGTGTCTTACTCTCACTATTAGCAGTTACTCATGGTCTGACCCTCTCTGGACCGTGGTCACTCAGTGTCTGACCCTCTCTGGACATTGGTCACTCAGAGTCTGACTCTCTCTGGACATTGTGCACTCAGGGTCTGACCCTCTCTGGACACTGATCACTCAGGGTCTGACTCTCTTTGGACTCCGGTCGCTCAAGTTCTGGCTCTCTCAGGAAACCGGTCACTCAGGGTCTGACTTCCTCTGGACACCAGTCACTCAGTGTCTGACTCTCTCAGGACACCGTTCACTCAGGGACTGAATCTCTGGACACTAGTCACTCAGGGTCTGAATCTCTCGGAACACCGGTCACTCAGGGACTGACTCCCTGGACACCAGTCACTCAGGGTCTGAATCTCTCGGAACACCGGTCTCTCAGGGACTGACACTCTGGACACCAGTCACTCAGGGTCTGACTCTCTGGACACCGGTCACTCAGCGTCTGTCGCTCTCTGGACACTGTTCACTCACGGTCTGACTCTCTCTGGTCACTCAGGCTCTGACTCTCTCTGGACACCAGTCACGCAGGGTCTGGCTCTCCCTGGACGCTGGTCACTCAGGCTCTGACTCTCACTGGACACCAGTCGCTCAGGCCCTGACTCACTCTGTGCACCATTCACTCAGTGCCTTTGTCTCTCTGGACACCGGTCACTCAGGGCCTGAATCTCTCTGGACACCGGTCACTCAGTGTCTGACTCTCTGGACACCAGTCACTCAGTGTCTGACTCTCTCTGGACACTGATCACTCAGGGTCTGACTCTCTCTGGACACTCGTCACTCAGGGTCTGACTCTCTCTGGACACTGGTTAATCAGGTTCTGACCAACACTGGACACAGGTCTCACAGGTACTGTCTATCTGGATGCTGGTCACTCACTGGTCAACAGTCACTCAGAGTTCGACTTCTCTGGACACCGGTCACTCAGGGTCTGTCTCAATCTGAAGACCGGTTACTCAGGATCTGACTCTCTCTGGACACTGGTCAAGCAGGGTCTGACTCTCTCTGGACACCGGTCAAGCAGGGTCTGACTCTGTCTGGACACAGGTCACTCTGTTCCTGAATTTCTGGACACTGATCACTCAGGATCTTACACTCTCTGGACACTGGTCACTCAGGGCCTGACTCTCACTGACAGCAGTTACTCAGGGTCTGACTCGCTCTGGACAGTGGTCACAGGGTCTGACTCTCTCTGGCACCGTTCACTCTGAGTCTGACCCTCGCTGGACATCGGTCGCTCAGAGTCTGACTCTCTCTGGGCACTGGTCACTCAGGGTCTGACTCTCTGGACTCTAGTCACTCAGGGTCTGACTCTCACTGGTCACCGGTCACTCAGGGACTGACTTTCTCTGGACACTTGTCACTCAGGTTCTGACCCCCACCAGACACAGGTCACACAAGTACTGACTATCTGGACACTAGTCACTCAGGGACTGACCCTTTCTGGACACCAGTCACTCAGGGTCTGACTCTCTCTGGACACTTGTCACTCTGGGTCCAAATCTCTGGACACCGGTCACTCATTGTCTGACTCTCTCTGGACACTGGTCACTCAGAGATTGTTTCTCTCTGGACATTGGTCACTCAGTGTCTGACCCTCTCTGGATATTGGTCACTCAGAGTCTGACTCTATCTGGACATTGGTCACACAGGGTCTGACGCTCTCTGGACACTGATCACTCAGGGTCTGACTCTCTTTGGACTCCGGTCGCTCAGGGTCTGACTCTCTCTGGACACCGGTCACTCAGGGTCTGACTCTCTCTGGAAACCAGTCACTCAGGGTCTGAGTCTCCCAGGACACCAGTCACTCAGGGACTGACTCTCTCTGGACGCCGGCCACTCAGGGTCTGACTCTCTCTGGACACCGGTCACTCAGGTTCTGAATCTCTCTTAACAACAGTCACTCAGGGTCTGACACTCTGGACAACGGTCACTCAGCGTCTGACGCTCTCTGGACAGTGGTCACTCAGAGTCTGACCCTCTCTGGACATCGGTCGCTCAGGTTCTGACTCTCTCAGGACATCGGTCACTGAGGGTCTGACTTTCTCTGGACACCAGTCACTCAGAGTCTGACTCTCTCAGGACACCGTTCACTCAGGGGCTGAACATCTGGACACCAGTCACTCAGGGTCTGAATCTCTCGGAACACCGGTCACTCAGTGACTGACTCTCTGGACACCAGTCACTCAGGGTCTGTCGCTCTCTGGACACTGGTCATTCAGGGTCTGACCCTCTCTGGTCACTGGTCACTGAGGCTCTGACTCTCTCTGGACACCAGTCACGCAGGGTGTGGCTCTCACTGGACACTGGTCACTCAGCCTCTGACTCTCTCTGGACACCATTCACTCAGGCCCTGAGTCGCTCTGTGCACCAGTCACTCAGTGTCTGACTCTCTCTGGACACCAGTCGCTCAGGCCCTGACTCGCTCTGTGCACCAGTCACTCAGGGTCTGTTTCTCTCTGTACACCGGTCACTCAGTGTCTGTCTCACTCTGAAGACCGTTCACTCAGGATCTGACTCTTTCTGGACACTGGTCAAGCAGGGTCTGACTCTCTCTGGACACTGGTCAAGCAGGGTCTGACTCTCTCTGGACACTGGTCACTCTGGACCTGAATCCCTGGACACTGATCACTCAGGGTCTGACACCCTCTGGACACTGGTCACTCAGGGTCTGACTCTCTGGACTCTGGTCACTCAGGGTCTGATTCTCACTGGACACTGGTCACTCAGGGTCTGACTCTTTCTGGACACTGGTCACTCAGTTTCTGACCCCCACCGGACACAGGTCACACAGGTATTGACTATCTGGACACTTGTCACTCATGGACTTTCTTTTTCTGGACACCGGTCATTCACGATTTGACTCTCTATCTGGGAACTGGTCACTGGTCACTCTGGGTCCAAATATCTGGACACCGGTCACTCATGGTCTGAATCTCTCTGGACCCCGGTCACTCAGGGTCTAAATCTCTGGACACTGGTCAATCAAGGTCTGAATCTCACTGGACACCGGTCACTCAGGTTCTGACTCTCTCTGGACACTGGTCACTCAGGGTCAGATTCTCTCTGGACAACAGTCACTCAGGGTCTGTCTCTCTCTCTGGACACCAGTCACTCAGGTTCTGCCTCACTCTGAAGACCGGTCACTCAGGATCTGACACTTTCTGGACACCGGTCACTCAGGGTCTGACTCTCTCTTGACACTTGTCACTCTGGACCTGTATCTCTGGACACTGGTCACTCAGTGTCTGACTCTATGGACACCGGTCACTCAGTGTCTGACTCTCTCTGGACACTTGTCACTCAGGGTCTGACTCTCTCTGGACACTGGTCACTCAGGGTCTGACTGTCTCTGGACACCAGTCACTCAGGGTCTGACTCTCTCTCTGGACACTGGTCTCTCAGGTTCTGACACTCTCAGAACATTGATCACTCAGGGTCTGACTCTCTTTGGACTCCGGTCGCTCAGGGTCTGATGATCTGGACACCGGTCACTCAGGGTCTGACTCTCTCTCTGGACACTGGTCACTCAGGGCATGACTCTCTTTGGACACCGGTCACTCAGGGTCTGACTCGCTCTGGACACCGGTCACTTAGGGTCTGACTCTCTCTGGACACTGGTCACTCTGGGTCCTAATCTCTGGACACTTGCCACTCATGGTCTGACTCTCTCTGGACCCTGTCACTCAGGGTCTGACTTTCTGGATACTGGTCACTCAGGGTCTGACTCTCTATGGACACTGGTCTCTCAGGGTCAGACTCTCTCTGGACACCAGTCACTTAGGGTCTGCCACTCTCTGGACACCGGTCACTCAGGGTCTGACTCTCTATGGACACTGGTCTTTCAGGGTCAGACTCTCTCTGGACACCAGTCACTTAGGGTCTGCCACTCTCTGGACACCGGTCACTCAGGGTCTCACACTCTCATGATACCCATCACTCAGGGCCTGTATCTCTCTGGACACCCCTCACTCAGGGTCTGTCTCGCTCTGAAGACCGGTCACTCAGGATCTGACTCTCTCTGGACACTGGTCACTCAGGGTCTGACTCTCTCTGGTCCCCGGTCACTCAGGGTCTTACAATCTGGACACCGGTCACTCATGGTCTGACTCTCTCTTGTCCCCGGTCACTCAGGGTCTTACTCTCTGGACACCGATCAAGCAGGGTCTGACTCTCTCTGGACTCCAGTCACTCAGTGTCTGACACGCTTTGGACATCAGTCACTCAGGGTCTGACCCTCTCTGGACACTGGTCACTCAGGGTCTGACTCTTTCTGGACACTGGTCACTCAGGATCTGACTCAATCTGGACACCAGTCACGCAGGGTCTGGCTCTCTCTGGACACTGGTCACTCAGACTCTGACTCTCTCTGGACACCAATCGCTCAGGCCCTAACTCACTCTGTGCACCAGTCACTCAGTGTCTGACTCTGTCTGGACACCAGTTACTCAGGGTCTGACTCTCTCTGAAAACTGGTCACTCAGGGTCTAACTCTCTCAGGACACAGGTCATTCAGGGTCTGCCTCTCTCTGGACATCGGTCAATTAAGGCCTGACTCTCTGGACACCGGTCACACAGGGTCTAACTCTCTCAGGACACAGGTCATTCAGGGTCTGACTCTCTCTGGACACCGGTCATTCAAGGACTGACTCTTTCTGGACACCAGTCACACAGGCACTGACTCTCTGTGGACACCAGTCACACAGGCACTGACTCTCTCTGGACACCGGTTACTCAGGCACTGACTCTCTCTGGACACCGGTTACTCAGGGTCTGACTTTCTCTGGACACTGGACACTCAGGTTCCTAATTTCTGGACACTTGTCACTCATGGTCTGACTCTCTCTGGACCCCAGTCACTCAGGGTCTGACTCTCTGGACACTGGTCATTCAGAGTCTGACCCTCTGGACACTGGTCACTCAGTGTCTGATACTCTGGACACTGCTCACTCAGGGTCTGACTCTCACTGGACACCGGTCACTCAGGGTCTGACTCTCTCTGGACACTGGTCACTCGGGGTCTGACTCTCTCTGGACACTGGTCACTCAGGGCCTGACTCTCACTGGACACCGGTCACTCAGGGTCTGACCCTCTCTGGACACTGGTCACTCAGGGTCTGACTCACTCTGGACACTGGTCACTCAGTGTCTGACACTCTGGACACTGCTCACTCAGGGTCTGACTCTCACTGGACACCGGTCACTCAGGGTCTGACTCTCTCTGGACACTGGTCACTCAGGGTCTGACTCCCTCTGTACACTGGTCACTCAGGGCCTGACTCTCACTGGACATTGGTCACTCAGGGTCTGATTCTCTCTGGACACTGGTTACTCAGGTTCTGACCAACACCGGACACAGGTCTCACAGGTACTGACTATCTGGACACTGGTCACTCATGGACTTTCTTTATCTGGACACCTGTCAATCAGGGTCTGACTCTCTTTGGACTCCGGTCGCTCAGGTTCTGACTCTCTCAGGACAACGGTCACTCAGGGTCTTACTTTCTCTGGACACCAGTCACTCAGGCCTAGAAATTCAGTCGCGTTTGCGCCCATTTATTGGCTATAAAGTGGTTTGCACCTGAAGTTTTTTATCGCCCGAAATTCAGATGGACCCTAACATCGGCGTTAGCCGGTAGCGCCGCGCCGGCACTGATGACGTCATCGGTGTGCGCAGCACCCCGGTTGCAATGCTATTCCGGCCCGATGGCCAAATTCAGTTGCGGCCGCCTCGCCCGTGGCAGCCGCAAACAGCGTTTGTGAAACGGGGACTTGCAGCTCCGAAAGGCCGGCGCATAAATGTGGAGCGGTGGCCGGCCGCTTTCTCGGCGGCCGCCTGCCCGCACCTCCCTCCCCGGACTCCTGCACCACCCCCCCGCGGCATTGATGTCTGAGTCCCGCGAGCCTGGCACTTCTCCGTGGTGCCGGGCTCATTTGCCGGGGGAATCCACCGGTGACCTGAGGGCTGCAGGCAGCTCCTCCTGAAGCGAAGGAGGAGGCCTGCGGTACCCCAGCCTGCCGCACCGCATCGGGTGCTGCAGCGGGAGCTGGACGCCTGAAAGTGACATTCATTGCCCCTAGCGAGGCGGCCAAACACTGCAATAGCGCCCGCCGCCGTCTTGGCCCTTCGCAACTGAATTTTAGGTGGGCGCTACGGGAACCCTGGCAGGTGCAAAATTTCAGGCGCAAAAGACCTGGCGGGGCCATACCGAATTTCTAGGCCTTGGTGTCTGATTCTCTCAGGACAACGTTCACTCAGGGAGTGACTCTCTGGACACCAGTCACTCAGGGGCAGACTCTCTCTGGACACCAGTCACTCAGGGTCTGCCACTCACTGGTCACCAGTCACTCAGGGACTGACTCTCTCTGGACACCAGTCACTCAGGGTCTGATTGTCTCTGGACACTTGTCACTCTGAGTCCAAATCTCTGGACACCGGTCACTCATGGTCTGACTCTCTCTGAACACTGGTCACTCAGGGTCAGGTTCCCTCTGGACACCAGTCACTCTGGGACTGTCTCGCTCTGATGAACGGTCACTCAGGATCTGACTCTTTCCGGACACTGGTCAAGCAGGGTCTGACTCTCTCTGGTCTCCAGTCACTCAGTGTCTGACACTCTCAGGACACTGGTCACCCAGGGTCAGCCTCTCTCTGGACACTAGTCACTCAGTGTCTGACTCTCACTGACAGCAGTTACTCAGGGTCTGACCCTCTCTGGACATCGTTCACTCAGAGTCTGACTCTCTCTGGACACTGGTCACTCAGGGTCTGACTCTCTGGAGTTTAGTCACTCAGGGTCTGACTCTCACTGTACACTGGTCATTCAGGGACTGACTCTCTCTGGACACTGGTCACTGAGGTACTGACCCCCACCGGACACAGGTCACACAGGTACGAACTATCTGGACACCAGTCACTCAGGGGCTGGCTCTCTCTGGACACCAGTCAGTCAGGGTCTGTGTCTCTCTCTGGACACTTGTCACTCTGGGTCCAAATCGCTGGACACCGGTCACTCATGGTCTGACTCTCTCTGGACACTTGTCACACAGGGTGAGGCTCCCTCTAGACACCAGTCACTCTGGGTATTTCTCGCACTGAAGACCGGTCACTCAGAAGCTGACACGCTCCGGACACCAGTCAAGCAGAGTCTGACTCTTTCTGGACTCCAGTCACTCAGGGTCTGACACTCTCTGGACACTGGTCACCTAGGGTCTGCCTCTCTCTGGACACTGGTCACTCAGTGTCTGACTCTCACTGACAGCAGTTACTCAGGGTCTGACCCTCTCTGGGCAGTGGTCACTCAGAGTCTGACACTCTCTGGACATCGGTCACTCAGAGCCTGTTTCTCTCTGGACATTGGTCACTCAGGTTCTGACCCTCTCTGGGCAGTGGTCACTCAGAGTCTGACCCTCTCTGGACATCGTTCACTCAGAGCCTGTTTCTCTCTGGACATTGGTCACTCGGGTTCTGACCCTCTCTGGACATTGGTCACTCAGGGTCTGACGATCTCTGGACACTGATCACTCAGGGTCTGACTCTCTTTGGACTCCGGTCGCTCAGGGTCTGACTCTCTCTGGACATTGGGCACTCAGGGTCTGACCCTCTCTGGACATTGGTCACTCAGAATCTGTCTCTCTCTGGACACTGGTCACTCAGGGTCTGACCCTCTCTGGACATTGGTCACTCAGAGTCTGACTCTCTCTGGACATTGGGCACTCAGTGTCTGACGCTCTCTGGACACTGATCACTCAGGTTCTGACTCTCTTTGGACTCTGGTCGCTCAGGGTGTGACTCCCTCTGGACACCGGTCTCTCAGGATCTGACTTTCTCTGGAAACCAGTCACTCAGCATCTGACTCTCCCAGGACACCGGTCACTCAGGGACTGACTCTCTATGGACACTGGTCAGTCAGGGTCTGACACTCTCTGGACACCAGTCACTCAGGGACTGACTCTCTCTGGACACCAGTCACTCAGGGTCTGATTGTCTCTGGACACTGGTCACTCAGGGTCAGGCTCCCTCTGGACACCAGTCACTCTGGGTCTGTCTCGCTCTGAAGACCGGTCACTCAGGATCTGACTCTTTCCGGACACCGGTCAAGCAGGGTCTGACTCACTCTGGACTCCAATCACTCAGGGTCTGACACTCTCAGGACACTGGTCACCCAGGGTCAGCCTCTCTCTGGACACTGGTCACTCAGTGTCTGACTCTCACTGACAGCAGTTACTCAGGGTCTGACCCTCTCTGGACACCGGTCACTCAGGGACTGACTACCTCTGGACACTGGTCACTCAGTGTCTGACTCTATCTGGACACCGTTCACTCAGGTTCTGAAAGTCTCTTTACACCAGTCACTCAGGATCTGACACTCTGGACACCGGTCACTCAGCATCTGATGCTCTCTGGACACTGGTCTCTCAGTGTCTGACTCTCACTGTCAGCAGTTACTCAGGGTCTGACCCTCTCTGGACAGTGGTCACTCAGAGTCTGACCCTCTCTGGACATCGGTCACTCAGAGTCTGACTCTCCCTGGATATTGGGCACTCATGGTCTGACCCTCTCTGGACACTGATCACTCAGGGTCTGTCTCTCTTTGGACTCCAGTCGCTCAGGTTCTGACTCTCTCAGGACACCGGTCACTCAGGGTCTGACTCTCTCTGGACACCAGTCACTCAGTGTCTGACTCTCTCAGAACACCGTTCACTCAGGGTCTGAATCTCTCGGAACACCGGTCACTCAGGGACTGACTCTCTGGACACCAGTCACTCAGGGTCTGACTCTCTGGACACCAGTCACTCAGCGTCTGTCGCTCTATGGACACTGGTCACTTAGGGTCTGACTCTCTCTGGTCACTCAGGCTCTGGCTCTCTCTGGACACCAGTCACGCAGGGTCTGGCTCTCTCTGGACACTGGTCACTCAGGCTCTGACTCTCTCTGGCACCAGTCGCTCAGGCCCTGACTCGCTCTGTGCACCAGTCACTCAGTGTCTGACTCTCTCTGGACACCAGTCACTCAGGGCCTGACTCTCTGGACCCCGTTCACTCACGGCCTTTGTCTCTCTGGACACCGGTCACTCAGTGCCTGAATCTCTCTGGACACCAGTCACTCAGTGTCTGACTCTCTGGACACCAGTCACTCAGTGTCTGACTCTCTCTGGACACTGGTCACTCAGGGTCTGACTCTCTCTGGACACTGGTCACTCAGGGTCTGACTCTCTCTGGACACCAGTCACTCAGGATCTGACTCTCTCTGGACACTGGTCACTCAGGGTCTGATTCTCTCTGGACACAGGTTACTCAAGTTCTGACCAACACCGGACACAGGTCTCACAGGTACTGACTATCTGGACACTGGTCACTCATGGATTTCTTTATCTGGACACCGGTCAATCAGGGTCTGACTCTCTTTGGACTCCGGTCGCTCAGGTTCTGACTCTCTCAGGACACCGGTCACTCAGGGTCTGACTTTCTCTGGACACCAGTCACTCAGTGTCTGACTCTCTCAGGACACCGTTCACTCAGGGAATGACTCTCTGGACACCAGTCACTCAGGGTCTGAATCTCTCGGAACACCGGTCAATCAGGGTCTGACTCTCTTTGGACTCCGGTCGCTCAGGTTCTGACTCTCTCAGGACAATGGTCACTCAGGGTCTGACTTTCTCTGGACACCAGTCACTCAGTTTCTGACTCTCTCAGGACACCGTTCACTCAGGGACTGACTCTCTGGACACCAGTCACTCAGGGTCAGATTCTATCTGGACAACAGTCACTCAGGGTCTGCCACTCACTGGTCACCAGTCACTCAGGGACTGACTCTCTCTGGACACCAGTCACTCAGGGTCTGATTTTCTCTGGACACTTGTCACTCTGGATCCAAATCTCTGGACACCGGTCACTCATGGTCTGACTCTCTCTGGGCACTGGCCACTTAGGGTCAGGCTCCCTCTGGACACCAGTCACTCTGGGTCTGTCTCGCTCTGAAGACCGGTCACTCAGAATCTGATTCTTTCCGGACACCGGTCAAGCAGGGTCTGACTCTCTCTGGCCTCCATTCACTCAGGGTCTGACACTCTCAGGACACTGGTCACTCAGGGTCAGCCTCTCTCTGGACACTGGTCACTCAGTGTCTGCCTCTCACTGACAGCAGTTACTCAGGGTCTGACCCTCTCTGGACAGCGGTCACTCAGAGTCTGACCCTCTCTGGACATCAGTCACTCAGAGTCTGACTCTCTCTGGACACTGGTCACTCAGGGTCTGACTCTCTGGAGTTTAGTCACTCAGAGTCTGACTCTCACTGTACACTGGTTACTCAGGGACTGACTCTCTCTGGACACTGGTCACTGAGGTTCTGACCCCCACCGGACACAGGTCACACAGGTACGAACTATCTGGACACCAGTCACTCAGGGACTGACTCTCTCTGGACACCAGTCACTCAGGGTCTGACTCTCTCTGGACACTTGTCACTCCGGGTCCAAATCTCTGGACATTTGTCACTCATGGTCTGACTCTCTCTGGACACTTGTCACTCAGGGTCAGGCTCCCTCTAGACACCAGTCACTCTGGGTCTTTCTCGCACTGAAAACCGGTCACTCAGAATCTGACACTCTGCGGACACCAGTCAAGCAGAGTCTGACTCTCTCTGGACTCCAGTCACTTAGTGTCTGAAACTCTCTGGACACTGGTCACCCAGAGTCTGACTCTCTCTGGACATCAGTCACTCAGAGTCTGACTCTCTCTGGACACTGGTCACTCCGTATCTGACTCTCTCTGGACGTCGGTCACTCAGAGCTTGTCTCTCTCTGGACATTGGTCACTCAGGGTCTGACCCTCTCTGGACATTGGTCACTCAGAGCCTGACTCTCTCTGGACATTGGTCACTCAGGGTCTGATGCTCTCTGGACACTGATCACTCAGGGTCTGACTCTCTTTGGACTCCGGTCGCTCAATGTCTGACTCTCTCTGGTCACTCAGGCTCTGGCTCTCTCTGGACACCAGTCACGCAGGGTCTGGCTCTCTCTGGACATTGGTCACTCAGGCTCTGACTCTCTCTGGCACCAGTCGCTCAGGCCCTGACTCGCTCTGTGCACCAGTCACTCAGTGTCTGACTCTCTCTGGACACCAGTCACTCAGGGCGTGGCTCTCTGGACCCCGGTCACTCACGGCCTTTGTCTCTCTGGACACCGGTCACTCAGTGCCTGAATCTCTCTGGACACCAGTCACTAAGTGTCTGACTCTCTGGACACCAGTCACTCAGTGTCTGACTCCCTCTGGACACTGGTCACTCAGGGTCTGACTCTCTCTGGACACTGGTTACTCAGGGTCTGACTCTCTCTGGACACCAGTCACTCAGGATCTGACTCTCTCTGGACACTGGTCACTCAGGGTCTGATTCTCTCTGGACACTGGTTACTCAAGTTCTGACCAACACCGGACACAGGTCTCACAGGTACTGACTATCTGGACACTGGTCACTCATGGATTTCTTTATCTGGACACCGGTCAATCAGGGTCTGACTCTCTTTGGACTCCGGTCGCTCAGGTTCTAACTCTCTCAGGACAATGGTCACTCAGGGTCTGACTTTCTCTGGACACCAGTCACTCAGTTTCTGACTTTCTCAGGACACCGTTCACTCAGGGACTGACTCTCTGGACACCAGTCACTCAGGGTCTGAAACTCTCGGAACACCGGTCACTCAGGGACTGACTCTCTGGACACCAGTCACTCAGGGTCAGATTCTATCTGGACAACAGTCACTCAGGGTCTGCCACTCACTGGTCACCAGTCACTCAGGGACTGACTCTCTCTGGACACCAGTCACTCAGGGTCTGATTGTCTCTGGACACTTGTCACTCTGGGTCCAAATCTCTGGACACCGGTCACTCATTGTCTGACTCTCTCTGGGCACTGGCCACTTAGGGTCAGGCTCCCTCTGGACACCAGTCACTCTGGGTCTGTCTCGCTCTGAAGACCGGTCACTCAGGATCTGATTCTTTCCGGACACCGGTCAAGCAGGGTCTGACTCTCTCTGGTCTCCATTCATTCAGGGTCTGACACTCTCAGGACACTGGTCACTCAGGGTCAGCCTCTCTCTGGACACTGGTCACTCAGTGTCTGCCTCTCACTGACAGCAGTTACTCAGGGTCTGACCCTCTCTGGACAGCGGTCACTCAGAGTCTGACCCTCTCTGGACATCAGTCACTCAGAGTCTGACTCTCTCTGGACACTGGTCACTCAGGGTCTGACTCTCTGGAGTTTAGTCACTCAGAGTCTGACTCTCACTGTACACTGGTTACTCAGGGACTGACTCTCTCTGGACACTGGTCACTGAGGTTCTGACCCCCACCGGACACAGGTCACACAGGTACGAACTATCTGGACACCAGTCACTCAGGGACTGACTCTCTCTGGACACCAGTCACTCAGGGTCTGACTCTCTCTGGACACTTGTCACTCCGGGTCCAAATCTCTGGACATTTGTCACTCATGGTCTGACTCTCTCTGGACACTTGTCACTCAGGGTCAGGCTCCCTCTAGACACCAGTCACTCTGGGTCTTTCTCGCACTGAAAACCGGTCACTCAGAATCTGACACTCTGCGGACACCAGTCAAGCAGAGTCTGACTCTCTCTGGACTCCAGTCACTTAGTGTCTGAAACTCTCTGGACACTGGTCACCCAGGGTCTGCCTCTCTCTGGACACTGGTCACTCAGTGTCTGACTCTTACTGATAGCAGTTACTCAGGGTCTGGCCCTCTCTGGACAGTGGTCACTCAGAGTCTGACTCTCTCTGGACATCAGTCACTCAGAGTCTGACTCTCTCTGGACACTGGTCACTCCGTGTCTGACTCTCTCTGGACACTGGTCACTCAGAGTCTGACTCTCTCTGGACGTCGGTCACTCAGAGCTTGTCTCTCTCTGGACATTGGTCACTCAGGGTCTGACCCTCTCTGGACATTGGTCACTCAGAGCCTGACTCTCTCTGGACATTGGTCACTCAGGGTCTGATGCTCTCTGGACACTGATCACTCAGGGTCTGACTCTCTTTGGACTCCGGTCGCTCAGTGTCTGACTCTCTCTGGACACCGGTCACTCAGGATCTGACTCCCTCTGGAAACCAGTCACTCAGCGTCTGACTCTCCCAGGACACCGGCCACACAGGGACTGACTCTCTATGGACACTGGTCACTCAGGGTCTGACTCTCTCTGGACACTGGTCACTCAGGTTCTGAATCTCTCTTAACACCAGTCACTCAGGGTCTGACACTCTGGACACCGGTCACTCAGCATCTGACGCTCTCTGGACACTGATCACTCAGTGTCTGACTCTCACTGTTAGCAGTTACTCATGGTCTGACCCTCTCTGGACTGTGGTCACTCAGTGTCTGACCCTCTCAGGACATTGGGCACTCAGAGTCTGACTCTCTCTGGACATTGTGCACTCAGGGTCTGACCCTCTCTCGACACTGATCACTCAGGGTCTGACTCTCTTTGGACTCCGGTCGCTCAAGTTCTGGCTCTCTCAGGACACCGGTCACTCAGGGTCTGACTTCCTCTGGACACCAGTCACTCAGTGTCTGCCTCTCTCAGGACACCGTTCACTCAGGGACTGAATCTCTGGACACTAGTCACTCAGGGTCTGAATCTCTCGGAACACCGGTCACTCAGGGACTGACTCTCTGGACACCAGTCACTCAGGGTCTGAATCTCTCGGAACACCGGTCACTCAGGGACTGACTCTCTGGACACCAGTCACTCAGGGTCTGACTCTCTGGACACCGGTCACTCAGCGTCGGTCGCCCTCTGGACACTGTTCACTCACGGTCTGACTCTCTCTGTACACCAGTCATGCAGGGTCTGGCTCTCCCTGGACACTGGTCACTCAGGCTCTGACTCTCACTGGACACCAGTCGCTCAGGCTCTGACTCACTCTGTGCACCATTCACTCAGTGTCTGACTCTCTCTGGACACCAGTCACTCAGGGTCTGACTCTCTGGACCCCGGTCACTCAGTGCCTTTGTCTCTCTGGACACCGGTCACTCAGGGCCTGAATCTCTCTGGACACCGGTCACTCAGTGTCTGACTCTCTGGACACCAGTCACTCAGTGTCTGACTCTCTCTGGACACTGGTCACTCAGGGTCTGACTCTCTCTGGACACTGGTTACTCAGGTTCTGACCAACACTGGACACAAGTCTCACAGGTACTGACTATCTGGACGCTGGTCACTCACTGGTCAACAGTCACTCAGAGTTCGACTTCTCTGGACACCGGTCACTCAGGGTCTGTCTCACTCTGAAGACCGGTCACTCAGGATCTGACTCTCTCTGGACACCGGTCAAGCAGGGTCTGACTCTGTCTGGACACTGGTCACTCTGGTCCTGAATTTCTGGACACTGATCACTCAGGATCTTACACTCTCTGGACACTGGTCACTCAGGGCCTGACTCTCACTGACAGCAGTTACTCAGGGTCTGACTCACTCTGGACAGTGGTCACAGGGTCTGAGTCTCTCTGGCACCGTTCAGTCTGAGTCTGACCCTCGCTGGACATCGGTTGCTCAGAGTCTGACTCTCTCTGGGCATTGGTCACTCAGGGTCTGACTCTCTGGACTCTAGTCACTCAGGGTCTGACTCTCACTGGTCACCGGTCACTCAGGGACTGACTTTCTCTGGACACTTGTCACCCAGGTTCTGACCCCCACCAGACACAGGTCACACAGGTACTGACTATCTGGACACTAGTCACTCAGGGACTGACTCTCTCTGGACACTTGTCACTCTGGGTCCAAATCTCTGGACACCGGTCACTCATTGTCTGACTCTCTCTGGACACTGGTCACTCAGAGATTGTTTCTCTCTGGACATTGGTCACTCAGTGTCTGACCCTCTCTGGATATTAGTCACTCAGAGTCTGACTCTATCTGGACATTGGTCAATCAGGGTCTGACGCTCTCTGGACACTGATCACTCAGGGTCTGACTCTCTTTGGACTCCGGTCGCTCAGGGTCTGACACTCTGGACAACGGTCACTCAGCGTCTGATGCTCTCTGGACAATGGTCACTAAGAGTCTGACCCTCTCTGGACATCGGTCACTCAGAGTCTGACTCTCTCTTGACATTGGGCACTCAGGGTCTGACCTTCTCTGGCCACTGATCTCTCAGGGTCTGACTCTCTTTGGACTCCGGTCGCTCAGGTTCTGACTCTCTCAGGACATCGGTCACTGAGGGTCTGACTTTCTCTGGACACCAGTCACTCAGGGTCTGACTCTCTCAGGACACCGTTCACTCAGGGGCTGAACATCTGGACACCAGTCACTCAGGGTCTGAATCTCTCGGAACACCGGTCACTCAGTGACTGACTCTCTGGACACCAGTCACTCAGGGTCTGATTCTCTGGACACTGGTCACTCAGCGTCTGTCGCTCTCTGCACACTGGTCATTCAGGGTCTGACCCTCTCTGGTCACTGGTCACTGAGGCTCTGACTCTCTCTGGACACCAGTCACGCAGGGTCTGGCTCTCACTGGACACTGGTCACTCAGGCTCTGACTCTCTCTGGACACCATTCACTCAGGCCCTGAGTCGCTCTGTGCACCAGTCACTCAGTGTCTGACTCTCTCTGGACACCAGTCACTCAGGCCCTGAGTCGCTCTGTGCACCAGTCACTCAGTGTCTGACTCTCTCTGGACACCAGTCGCTCAGGCCCTGACTCGCTCTGTGCACCAGTCACTCAGTGTCTGACTCTCTCTGGACACCAGTCGCTCAGGCCCTGACTCGCTCTGTGCACCAGTCACTCAGGGTCTGTTTCTCTCTGTACACCGGTCACTCAGGATCTGTCTCTTTCTGGACACTGGTCAAGCAGGGTCTGACTCTCTCTGGACACTGGTCAAGCAGGGTCTGACTCTCTCTGGACACTGGTCACTCTGGACCTAAATCTCTGGACACTGATCACTCAGGGCCTTACACTCTCTGGACACTGGTCACTCAGGGCCTGACTCTCACTGACAGCAGTTACTCAGGGTCTGACTCTCTCTGGAGAGCGGTCACAGGGTCTTACTCTCTCTGGCACCGTTCACTCAGAGTCTGACCCTCGCTGGACATCGGTCACTCAGAGTCTGATTCTCACTGGACACTGGTCACTCAGGGACTGAATTTCTCTGGACACTGGTTGCTGAGTTTCTGACCCCCACCGGACACATGTCACACAAGTACTGACTATCTGGACACTAGTCATTCAGGGACTGACTCTCTCTGGACACCAGTCACTCAGGGTCTGACTCTCTCTGGACACCAGTCACTCAGGGTCTGACTCTCTCTGGACACTTGTCACTCTGGGTCCAAATCTCTGGACACCGATCACTCATTGTCTGACTCTCTCTGGACACTGGTCACTCAGGGTCAGGCTCCCTCTGGACACCAGTCACTCTGGGTCTGCCTCACTCTGAAGACTGGTCACTCAGGATCTGACTCTCTCCGGACACCGGTCAAGCAGGGTCTGACTCTCTCTGGACTCCAGTCACTCATGGTCTGATACTATCTGGACACTGGTCACACAGGGTCTGCCTCTCTCTGGACACTGGTCACTCAGTGTCTGACTCTCACTGACAGCAGTTACTCAGGGTCTGACCCTCTCTGGACATTGGTCACTCAGAGTCTGACCCTCTCTGGACATCGGTCACTCAGAGTCTGACTCTCTCTGGACACTGGTCACTCAGTGCCTGACTCGCTCTGGACACTGGTCACTCAGAGTCTGTCTCTCTCTGGACATGGGTCACTCAGGGTCAGACCCTCTCTGGACATTGGTCACTCAGAGTCTGACTCTCTCTGGACATTGGTCACTCAGGGTCGGATGCTCTCTGGACACTGCTCACTGAGGGTCTGACTCTCTTTGGACTCCGGTCGCTCAGGGTGTGACTCTCTCTGGACACCGGTCACTCAGGGTCTGACTCTCTCTGGAAACCAGTCACTCAGGGTCTGACTCTCCCAGGACACCAGTCACTCAGGGCCTGACTCTCACTGGACACCGGTCACTCAGGTTCTGAATCTCTCTGAACACCAGTCACTCAGGGTCTGACACTCTGGACACCGGTCACTCACACTCTGACGCTCTCTGGACATTGGTCACTCAGTGTCTGACTCGCACTGTCAGCAGTTACTCAGGGTCTGACCCTCTCCGGACAGTGATCACTCAGAGTCTGACCCTCTCTGGACTTCGGTCACTCAAAGTCTGACTCTCTCTGGACATTGGGCACTCAGGGTCTGACCCTCTCTGGACACTGATCACTCAGGGTCTGTCTCTCTTTGGACTCTGGTCGCTCAGCTTGTGACTCTCTCAGGACATTGGTCACTCAGGGTCTGACATTCTCTGGACACCAGTCACTCAGGGCCTGAATCTCTCAGGACACCGTTCACTCTGGGACTGACTCTCTGGACACCAGTCACTCAGGGTCTGAATCTCTTGGAACACCGGTCACTCAGGGACTGACTCTCTGGACACCAGTCACTCAGGGTCTGACTCTCTGGACACTGGTCACTCAGCGTCTGTCGCTCTCTGGACACTGGTCACTCAGGTTCTGACCCTCTCTGGTCACTGGTCACTCAGGCTCTGAATCTCTGCACACCAGTCACGCAGGGTCTGGCTCTCTCTGGACACTGGTCACTCAGGCTCTGACTCTCTCTGGCACCAGTCGCTCAGGCCCTGACTCACTCTGTGCACCAGTCACTCAGTGTCTGACTCTCTCTGGACACCAGTCACTCAGGGTCTGACTCTCTGGACCCCGGTCACTCAGGGCCTGAATCTCTCTGGACACCAGTCACTCAGTGTCTGACTCTCTGGACACCAGTCTCTCAGTGTCTGACTCTCTCTGGACACTGGTCACTCAGGGTCTGACTCTCTCTGGACACTGGTCACTCAGGGTCTGACTCTCTCTGGACACCAGTCACTCAGGATCTGACTCTCTCTGGACACTGGTCACTCAGGGTCTGATTCTCTCTGGACACTGGTTACTCAGGTTCTGACCAACACCGGACAGAGGTCTCACAGGTACTGACTATCTGGACACTGGTCACTCATGGATTTCTTTATCTGGACACCGGTCAATCAGGGTCTGACTCTCTTTGGACTCCGGTCGCTCAGGTTCTGACTCTCTCAGGACACCGGTCACTCAGGGTCTGACTTTCTCTGGACACCAATCTCTCAGTATCTGACTCTCTCAGGACACCGTTCACTCAGGTAATGACTCTCTGGACACCAGTCACTCAGGGTCTGAATCTCTCGGAACACCGGTCAATCAGGGTCTGACTCTCTTTGGACTCCGGTCGCTCAGGTTCTGACTCTCTCAGGACAACGGTCACTCAGGGTCTGACTTTCTCTGGACACCAGTCTCTCAGTGTCTGACTCTCTCAGGACACCGTTCACTCAGGGACTGACTCTCTGGACACCAGTCACTCAGGGTCTGAATCTCTCGGAACACCGGTCACTCAGGGACTGACTCTCTGGACACCAGTCACTCAGGGTCAGATTCTATCTGGACACCAGTCACTCAGGGTCTGCCACTCACTGGTCACCCGTCACTCAGGGACTGACTCTCTCTGGACACCAGTCACTCAGGGTCTGATTGTCTCTGGACAGTTGTCACTCTGGGTCCAAATCTCTGGACACCGGTCACTCATGGTCTGACTCTCTCTGGACACTGGTCACTTAGGGTCAGGCTCCCTCTGGACACCAGTCACTCTGGGTCTGTCTCGCTCTGAAGACCGGTCACTCAGGATCTGACTCTTTCCAGACACCGGTCAAGCAGTGTCTGACTCTCTCTGGTCTCCAGTCACTCAGGGTCTGACACTCTCAGGACACTGGTCACTCAGTGTCAGCCTCTCTCTGGACACTGGTCACTCAGGGTCTGCCTCTCACTGACAGCAGTTACTCAGGGTCTGACCCTCTCTGGACAGTGGTCACTCAGAGTCTGACCCTCTCTGGACATCAGTCACTCAGAGTCTGACTCTCTCTGGACACTGGTCACTCAGGGTCTGCCTCTCTCTGGACACTGGTTATTCAGGTTCTGACCCCCACCGGACACAGTTCTCACAGTTACTGACTATCTGGACACTGGTCACTCATGGACTTACTTTATCTGGACACCGGTTAATCAGGGTTTGATTTTCTCTATGGACACTGGTCACTCAGGTTCTGACACTATCAGGACACTGATCACTCAGGGTCTGTCTCTCTTTGGACTCTGGTCGCTCAGGGTCTGATGATCTGGACACCGGTCACTCAGGATCTAACTCTCACTGGTCACCAGTCACTCAGGGTCTGACTCTCTCTGGACACCGGTCACACAGGGCCTGTCTCGCTCTGAAGACCGGTCACTCAGGATCTGACTCTCTCTGGACACCAGTCAAGCAGGGTCTTACACTCTCTGGACACTGGTCACTCAGGGCCTGACTCTCACTGACAGCAGTTACTCAGGGTCTGTCTCTCTCTGGACAGTAGTCACAGGGTCTGACTCTCTCTGGCACCGTTCACTCAGAGTCTGACCCTCTCTGGACATCGGTCGCTCAGAGTCTGACTCTCTCTGGACACTGGTCACTCAGGTTCTGACCCCCCACCGGACACAGGTCACACAGGTCCTGAATATCTGGACACTAGTCACTCGTGGACTTTCTATTTCTGGACACCAGGCACTCAGGGTTTGACTCTCTCTCTGGACACTTGTCACTCTGGGTCCAAATCTCTGGACACTGGTCACTGATGATCTGACTCCCTCTGGACCCCGGTCACTCAGGGCCTGACTCTCTGGATATTGATCAATCCGGGTCTGACTCTCACTAGACACCGGTAACTCAGGTTCTGACTCTTTATGGTCTCTGGTCACTCAGTGTCAGACTCTCTCAAGATACCCATCACTCAGGGCCTGTCTCTCTCTGGACACTGGTCACTCAGGGTCTGTCTCACTCTGAAGACCAGTCACTCAGGATCTGACTCTCTCTGGACACTGGTCAAGCAGGGTCTGACTCTCTTCAGGCACCGGTCACTCAGGGTCTGACTCTCTCTTGACACTGGTCACTCTGAACCCGAATCTCTGGACACTGGTCACTCAGCGTCTGACTCTCACTGACAGCAGTTACTCAGGGTCTGTCTCTCTCTGGACAGTGGTCACTCAGGGTCTGACCCTCTCTGGACATTGGTCACTCAGAGCCTGACTCTCTCTGGACATTGGTCACTCAGGGTCTGATGCTCTCTGGACACTGATCACTCAGGGTCTGACTCTCTTTGGACTCCGGTCGCTCAGTGTCTGACTCTCTCTGGTCACTCAGGCTCTGGCTCTCTCTGGAGACCAGTCACGCAGGGTCTGGCTCTCTCTGGACACTGGTCACTCAGGCTCTGACTCTCTCTGGCACCAGTCGCTCAGGCCCTGACTCGCTCTGTGCACCAGTCACTCAGTGTCTGACTCTCTCTGGACACCAGTCACTCAGGGCGTGGCTCTCTGGACCCCGGTCACTCACGGCCTTTGTCTCTCTGGACACCGGTCACTCAGTGCCTGAATCTCTCTGGACACCAGTCACTAAGTGTCTGACTCTCTGGACACCAGTCACTCAGTGTCTGACTCTCACTGACAGCAGTTACTCAGGGTCTGTCTCTCTCTGGACAGTGGTCACTCAGGGTCTGACTTTCTCTGGACACCAGTCACTCAGTTTCTGACTCTCTGGACACCAGTCACTCAGTGTCTGACTCCCTCTGGACACTGGTCACTCAGGGTCTGACTCTCTCTGGACACTGGTTACTCAGGGTCTGACTCTCTCTGGACACCAGTCACTCAGGATCTGACTCTCTCTGGACACTGGTCACTCAGGGTCTGATTCTCTCTGGACACTGGTTACTCAAGTTCTGAACAACACCGGACACAGGTCTCACAGGTACTGACTATCTGGACACTGGTCACTCATGGATTTCTTTATCTGGACACCGGTCAATCAGGGTCTGACTCTCTTTGGACTCCGGTCGCTCAGGTTCTAACTCTCTCAGGACAATGGTCACTCAGGGTCTGACTTTCTCTGGACACCAGTCACTCAGTTTCTGACTTTCTCAGGACACCGTTCACTCAGGGACTGACTCTCTGGACACCAGTCACTCAGGGTCTGAAATTCTCGGAACACCGGTCACTCAGGGACTGACTCTCTGGACACCAGTCACTCAGGGTCAGATTCTATCTGGACACCAGTCACTCAGGGTCTGCCACTCACTGGTCACCAGTCACTCAGGGACTGACTCTCTCTGGACACCAGTCACTCAGGGTCTGATTGTCTCTGGACACTTCTCACTCTGGGTCCAAATCTCTGGACACCGGTCACTCATTGTCTGACTCTCTCTGGGCACTGGCCACTTAGGGTCAGGCTCCCTCTGGACACCAGTCACTCTGGGTCTGTCTCGCTCTGAAGACCGGTCACTCAGGATCTGATTCTTTCCGGACACCGGTCAAGCAGGGTCTGACTCTCTCTGGTCTCCATTCATTCAGGGTCTGACACTCTCAGGACACTGGCCACTCAGGGTCAGCCTCTCTCTGGACACTGGTCACTCAGTGTCTGCCTCTCACTGACAGCAGTTACTCAGGGTCTGACCCTCTCTGGACAGCGGTCACTCAGAGTCTGACCCTCTCTGGACATCAGTCACTCAGAGTCTGACTCTCTCTGGACACTGGTCACTCAGGGTCTGACTCTCTGGAGTTTAGTCACTCAGAGTCTGACTCTCACTGTACACTGGTTACTCAGGGACTGACTCTCTCTGGACACTGGTCACTGAGGTTCTGACCCCCACCGGACACAGGTCACACAGGTACGAACTATCTGGACACCAGTCACTCAGGGACTGACTCTCTCTGGACACCAGTCACTCAGGGTCTGACTCTCTCTGGACACTTGTCACTCCGGGTCCAAATCTCTGGACATTTGTCACTCATGGTCTGACTCTCTCTGGACACTTGTCACTCAGGGTCAGGCTCCCTCTAGACACCAGTCACTCTGGGTCTTTCTCGCACTGAAAACCGGTCACTCAGAATCTGACACTCTGCGGACACCAGTCAAGCAGGGTCTGACTCTCTCTGGACTCCAGTCACTTAGTGTCTGAAACTCTCTGGACACTGGTCACCCAGGGTCTGCCTCTCTCTGGACACTGGTCACTCAGTGTCTGACTCTTACTGATAGCAGTTACTCAGGGTCTGGCCCTCTCTGGACAGTGGTCACTCAGAGTCTGACTCTCTCTGGACATCAGTCACTCAGAGTCTGACTCTCTCTGGACACTGGTCACTCCGTGTCTGACTCTCTCTGGACACTGGTCACTCAGAGTCTGACTCTCTCTGGATGTCGGTCACTCAGAGCTTGTCTCTCTCTGGACATTGGTCACTCAGGGTCTGACCCTCTCTGGACATTGGTCACTCAGAGCCTGACTCTCTCTGGACATTGGTCACTCAGGGTCTGATGCTCTCTGGACACTGATCACTCAGGGTCTGACTCTCTTTGGACTCCGGTCGCTCAGTGTCTGACTCTCTCTGGACACCGGTCACTCAGGATCTGACTCCCTCTGGAAACCAGTCACTCAGCGTCTGACTCTCCCAGGACACCGGCCACACAGGGACTGACTCTCTATGGACACTGGTCACTCAGGGTCTGACTCTCTCTGGACACTGGTCACTCAGGTTCTGAATCTCTCTTAACACCAGTCACTCAGGGTCTGACACTCTGGACACCGGTCACTCAGGATCTGACTCCCTCTGGAAACCAGTCACTCAGCGTCTGACTCTCCCAGGACACCGGCCACACAGGGACTGACTCTCTATGGACACTGGTCACTCAGGGTCTGACTCTCTTTGGACTCCGGTCGCTCAAGTTCTGGCTCTCTCAGGACACCGGTCACTCAGGGTCTGACTTCCTCTGGACACCAGTCACTCAGTGTCTGCCTCTCTCAGGACACCGTTCACTCAGGGACTGAATCTCTGGACACTAGTCACTCAGGGTCTGAATCTCTCGGAACACCGGTCACTCAGGGACTGACTCTCTGGACACCAGTCACTCAGGGTCTGAATCTCTCGGAACACCGGTCACTCAGGGACTGACTCTCTGGACACCAGTCACTCAGGGTCTGACTCTCTGGACACCGGTCACTCAGCGTCGGTCGCCCTCTGGTCACTGTTCACTCACGGTCTGACTCTCTCTGTACACCAGTCATGCAGGGTCTGGCTCTCCCTGGACACTGGTCACTCAGGCTCTGACTCTCACTGGACACCAGTCGCTCAGGCTCTGACTCACTCTGTGCACCATTCACTCAGTGTCTGACTCTCTCTGGACACCAGTCACTCAGGGTCTGACTCTCTGGACCCCGGTCACTCAGTGCCTTTGTCTCTCTGGACACCGGTCACTCAGGGCCTGAATCTCTCTGGACACCGGTCACTCAGTGTCTGACTCTCTGGACACCAGTCACTCAGTGTCTGACTCTCTCTGGACACTGGTCACTCAGGGTCTGACTCTCTCTGGACACTGGTTACTCAGGTTCTGACCAACACTGGACACAAGTCTCACAGGTACTGACTATCTGGACGCTGGTCACTCACTGGTCAACAGTCACTCAGAGTTCGACTTCTCTGGACACCGGTCACTCAGGGTCTGTCTCACTCTGAAGACCGGTCACTCAGGATCTGACTCTCTCTGGACACCGGTCAAGCAGGGTCTGACTCTGTCTGGACACTGGTCACTCTGGTCCTGAATTTCTGGACACTGATCACTCAGGATCTTACACTCTCTGGACACTGGTCACTCAGGGCCTGACTCTCACTGACAGCAGTTACTCAGGGTCTGACTCACTCTGGACAGTGGTCACAGGGTCTGAGTCTCTCTGGCACCGTTCACTCTGAGTCTGACCCTCGCTGGACATCGGTCGCTCAGAGTCTGACTCTCTCTGGGCATTGGTCACTCAGGGTCTGACTCTCTGGACTCTAGTCACTCAGGGTCTGACTCTCACTGGTCACCGGTCACTCAGGGACTGACTTTCTCTGGACACTTGTCACCCAGGTTCTGACCCCCACCAGACACAGGTCACACAGGTACTGACTATCTGGACACTAGTCACTCAGGGACTGACTCTCTCTGGACACTTGTCACTCTGGGTCCAAATCTCTGGACACCGGTCACTCATTGTCTGACTCTCTCTGGACACTGGTCACTCAGAGATTGTTTCTCTCTGGACATTGGTCACTCAGTGTCTGACCCTCTCTGGATATTAGTCACTCAGAGTCTGACTCTATCTGGACATTGGTCAATCAGGGTCTGACGCTCTCTGGACACTGATCACTCAGGGTCTGACTCTCTTTGGACTCCGGTCGCTCAGGGTCTGACACTCTGGACAACGGTCACTCAGCGTCTGATGCTCTTTGGACAGTGGTCACTCAGAGTCTGACCCTCTCTGGACATCGGTCACTCAGAGTCTGACTCTCTCTTGACATTGGGCACTCAGGGTCTGACCTTCTCTGGCCACTGATCTCTCAGGGTCTGACTCTCTTTGGACTCCGGTCGCTCAGGTTCTGACTCTCTCAGGACATCGGTCACTGAGGGTCTGACTTTCTCTGGACACCAGTCACTCAGGGTCTGACTCTCTCAGGACACCGTTCACTCAGGGGCTGAACATCTGGACACCAGTCACTCAGGGTCTGAATCTCTCGGAACACCGGTCACTCAGTGACTGACTCTCTGGACACCAGTCACTCAGGGTCTGATTCTCTGGACACTGGTCACTCAGCGTCTGTCGCTCTCTGCACACTGGTCATTCAGGGTCTGACCCTCTCTGGTCACTGGTCACTGAGGCTCTGACTCTCTCTGGACACCAGTCACGCAGGGTCTGGCTCTCACTGGACACTGGTCACTCAGGCTCTGACTCTCTCTGGACACCATTCACTCAGGCCCTGAGTCGCTCTGTGCACCAGTCACTCAGTGTCTGACTCTCTCTGGACACCAGTCGCTCAGGCCCTGACTCGCTCTGTGCACCAGTCACTCAGGGTCTGTTTCTCTCTGTACACCGGTCACTCAGGATCTGTCTCTTTCTGGACACTGGTCAAGCAGGGTCTGACTCTCTCTGGACACTGGTCAAGCAGGGTCTGACTCTCTCTGGACACTGGTCACTCTGGACCTAAATCTCTGGACACTGATCACTCAGGGCCTTACACTCTCTGGACACTGGTCACTCAGGGCCTGACTCTCACTGACAGCAGTTACACAGGGTCTGACTCTCTCTGGACAGTGGTCACAGGGTCTTACTCTCTCTGGCACCGTTCACTCAGAGTCTGACCCTCGCTGGACATCGGTCACTCAGAGTCTGATTCTCACTGGACACTGGTCACTCAGGGACTGAATTTCTCTGGACACTGGTTGCTGAGTTTCTGACCCCCACTGGACACATGTCACACAAGTACTGACTATCTGGACACTAGTCATTCAGGGACTGACTCTCTCTGGACACCAGTCACTCAGGGTCTGACTCTCTCTGGACACCAGTCACTCAGGGTCTGACTCTCTCTGGACACTTGTCACTCTGGGTCCAAATCTCTGGACACCGATCACTCATTGTCTGACTCTCTCTGGACACTGGTCACTCAGGGTCAGGCTCCCTCTGGACACCAGTCACTCTGTGTCTGCCTCACTCTGAAGACTGGTCACTCAGGATCTGACTCTCTCCGGACACCGGTCAAGCAGGGTCTGACTCTCTCTGGACTCCAGTCACTCATGGTCTGATACTATCTGGACACTGGTCACACAGGGTCTGCCTCTCTCTGGACACTGGTCACTCAGTGTCTGACTCTCACTGACAGCAGTTACTCAGGGTCTGACCCTCTCTGGACATTGGTCACTCAGAGTCTGACCCTCTCTGGACATCGGTCACTCAGAGTCTGACTCTCTCTGGACACTGGTCACTCAGTGCCTGACTCGCTCTGGACACTGGTCACTCAGAGTCTGTCTCTCTCTGGACATGGGTCACTCAGGGTCAGACCCTCTCTGGACATTGGTCACTCAGAGTCTGACTCTCTCTGGACATTGGTCACTCAGGGTCGGATGCTCTCTGGACACTGATCACTGAGGGTCTGACTCTCTTTGGACTCCGGTCGCTCAGGGTGTGACTCTCTCTGGACACCGGTCACTCAGGGTCTGACTCTCTCTGGAAACCAGTCACTCAGGGTCTGACTCTCCCAGGACACCAGTCACTCAGGGACTGATTCTCTCTGGACACCGGTCACTCAGGGCCTGACTCTCACTGGACACCGGTCACTCAGGTTCTGAATCTCTCTGAACACCAGTCACTCAGGGACTGACACTCTGGACACCGGTCACTCACACTCTGACGCTCTCTGGACATTGGTCACTCAGTGTCTGACTCGCACTGTCAGCAGTTACTCAGGGTCTGACCCTCTCCGGACAGTGATCACTCAGAGTCTGACCCTCTCTGGACTTCGGTCACTCAAAGTCTGACTCTCTCTGGACATTGGGCACTCAGGGTCTGACCCTCTCTGGACACTGATCACTCAGGGTCTGTCTCTCTTTGGACTCTGGTCGCTCAGCTTGTGACTCTCTCAGGACATCGGTCACTCAGGGTCTGACATTCTCTGGACACCAGTCACTCAGGGCCTGAATCTCTCAGGACACCGTTCACTCTGGGACTGACTCTCTGGACACCAGTCACTCAGGGTCTGAATCTCTTGGAACACCGGTCACTCAGGGACTGACTCTCTGGACACCAGTCACTCAGGGTCTGACTCTCTGGACACTGGTCACTCAGCGTCTGTCGCTCTCTGGACACTGGTCACTCAGGTTCTGACCCTCTCTGGTCACTGGTCACTCAGGCTCTGAATCTCTGCACACCAGTCACGCAGGGTCTGGCTCTCTCTGGACACTGGTCACTCAGGCTCTGACTCTCTCTGGCACCAGTCGCTCAGGCCCTGACTCACTCTGTGCACCAGTCACTCAGTGTCTGACTCTCTCTGGACACCAGTCACTCAGGGTCTGACTCTCTGGACCCCGGTCACTCAGGGCCTGAATCTCTCTGGACACCAGTCACTCAGTGTCTGACTCTCTGGACACCAGTCACTCAGTGTCTGACTCTCTCTGGACACTGGTCACTCAGGGTCTGACTCTCTCTGGACACTGGTCACTCAGGGTCTGACTCTCTCTGGACACCAGTCACTCAGGATCTGACTCTCTCTGGACACTGGTCACTCAGGGTCTGATTCTCTCTGGACACTGGTTACTCAGGTTCTGACCAACACCGGACAGAGGTCTCACAGGTACTGACTATCTGGACACTGGTCACTCATGGATTTCTTTATCTGGACACCGGTCAATCAGGGTCTGACTCTCTTTGGACTCCGGTCGCTCAGGTTCTGACTCTCTCAGGACACCGGTCACTCAGGGTCTGACTTTCTCTGGACACCAATCTCTCAGTATCTGACTCTCTCAGGACACCGTTCACTCAGGTAATGACTCTCTGGACACCAGTCACTCAGGGTCTGAATCTCTCGGAACACCGGTCAATCAGGGTCTGACTCTCTTTGGACTCCGGTCGCTCAGGTTCTGAGTCTCAGGACAACGGTCACTCAGGGTCTGACTTTCTCTGGACACCAGTCTCTCAGTGTCTGACTCTCTCAGGACACCGTTCACTCAGGGACTGACTCTCTGGACACCAGTCACTCAGGGTCTGAATCTCTCGGAACACCGGTCACTCAGGGACTGACTCTCTGGACACCAGTCACTCAGGGTCAGATTCTATCTGGACACCAGTCACTCAGGGTCTGCCACTCACTGGTCACCAGTCACTCAGGGACTGACTCTCTCTGGACACCAGTCACTCAGGGTCTGATTGTCTCTGGACAGTTGTCACTCTGGGTCCAAATCTCTGGACACCGGTCACTCATGGTCTGACTCTCTCTGGACACTGGTCACTTAGGGTCAGGCTCCCTCTGGACACCAGTCACTCTGGGTCTGTCTCGCTCTGAAGACCGGTCACTCAGGATCTGACTCTTTCCAGACACCGGTCAAGCAGGGTCTGACTCTCTCTGGTCTCCAGTCACTCAGGGTCTGACACTCTCAGGACACTGGTCACTCAGGGTCAGCCTCTCTCTGGACACTGGTCACTCCGTGTCTGACTCTCTCTGGACACTGGTCACTCAGAGTCTGACTCTCTCTGGACGTCGGTCACTCAGAGCTTGTCTCTCTCTGGACATTGGTCACTCAGGGTCTGACCCTCTCTGGACATTGGTCACTCAGAGCCTGACTCTCTCTGGACTCCGGTCGCTCAGTGTCTGACTCTCTCTGGACACCGGTCACTCAGGATCTGACTCCCTCTGGAAACCAGTCACTCAGCGTCTGACTCTCCCAGGACACCGGCCACACAGGGACTGACTCTCTATGGACACTGGTCACTCAGGGTCTGACTCTCTCTGGACACTGGTCACTCAGGTTCTGAATCTCTCTTAACACCAGTCACTCAGGGTCTGACACTCTGGACACCGGTCACTCAGGATCTGACTCCCTCTGGAAACCAGTCACTCAGCGTCTGACTCTCCCAGGACACCGGCCACACAGGGACTGACTCTCTATGGACACTGGTCACTCAGGGTCTGACTCTCTTTGGACTCCGGTCGCTCAAGTTCTGGCTCTCTCTGGACACCGGTCACTCAGGGTCTGACTTCCTCTGGACACCAGTCACTCAATGTCTGCCTCTCTCAGGACACCGTTCACTCAGGGACTGAATCTCTGGACACTAGTCACTCAGGGTCTGAATCTCTCGGAACACCGGTCACTCAGGGACTGACTCTCTGGACACCAGTCACTCAGGGTCTGAATCTCTCGGAACACCGGTCACTCAGGGACTGACTCTCTGGACACCAGTCACTCAGGGTCTGACTCTCTGGACACCGGTCACTCAGCGTCGGTCGCCCTCTGGTCACTGTTCACTCACGGTCTGACTCTCTCTGTACACCAGTCATGCAGGGTCTGGCTCTCCCTGGACACTGGTCACTCAGGCTCTGACTCTCACTGGACACCAGTCGCTCAGGCTCTGACTCACTCTGTGCACCATTCACTCAGTGTCTGACTCTCTCTGGACACCAGTCACTCAGGGTCTGACTCTCTGGACCCCGGTCACTCAGTGCCTTTGTCTCTCTGGACACCGGTCACTCAGAGCCTGAATCTCTCTGGACACCGGTCACTCAGTGTCTGACTCTCTGGACACCAGTCACTCAGTGTCTGACTCTCTCTGGACACTGGTCACTCAGGGTCTGACTCTCTCTGGACACTGGTTACTCAGGTTCTGACCAACACTGGACACAAGTCTCACAGGTACTGACTATCTGGACGCTGGTCACTCACTGGTCAACAGTCACTCAGAGTTCGACTTCTCTGGACACCGGTCACTCAGGGTCTGTCTCACTCTGAAGACCGGTCACTCAGGATCTGACTCTCTCTGGACACCGGTCAAGCAGGGTCTGACTCTGTCTGGACACTGGTCACTCTGGTCCTGAATTTCTGGACACTGATCACTCAGGATCTTACACTCTCTGGACACTGGTCACTCAGGGCCTGACTCTCACTGACAGCAGTTACTCAGGGTCTGACTCACTCTGGACAGTGGTCACAGGGTCTGAGTCTCTCTGGCACCGTTCACTCTGAGTCTGACCCTCGCTGGACATCGGTCGCTCAGAGTCTGACTCTCTCTGGGCATTGGTCACTCAGGGTCTGACTCTCTGGACTCTAGTCACTCAGGGTCTGACTCTCACTGGTCACCGGTCACTCAGGGACTGACTTTCTCTGGACACTTGTCACCCAGGTTCTGACCCCCACCAGACACAGGTCACACAGGTACTGACTATCTGGACACTAGTCACTCAGGGACTGACTCTCTCTGGACACTTGTCACTCTGGGTCCAAATCTCTGGACACCGGTCACTCATTGTCTGACTCTCTCTGGACACTGGTCACTCAGAGATTGTTTCTCTCTGGACATTGGTCACTCAGTGTCTGACCCTCTCTGGATATTAGTCACTCAGAGTCTGACTCTATCTGGACATTGGTCAATCAGGGTCTGACGCTCTCTGGACACTGATCACTCAGGGTCTGACTCTCTTTGGACTCCGGTCGCTCAGGGTCTGACACTCTGGACAACGGTCACTCAGCGTCTGATGCTCTCTGGACAGTGGTCACTCAGAGTCTGACCCTCTCTGGACATCGGTCACTCAGAGTCTGACTCTCTCTTGACATTGGGCACTCAGGGTCTGACCTTCTCTGGCCAC
The DNA here is from genome assembly GCF_052327205.1 of Somniosus microcephalus. Taxonomy (NCBI): domain Eukaryota; kingdom Metazoa; phylum Chordata; class Chondrichthyes; order Squaliformes; family Somniosidae; genus Somniosus; species Somniosus microcephalus. The sequence continues at coordinate 181,844,631 of NC_140998.1, forward strand.
TGATCTCTCAGGGTCTGACTCTCTTTGGACTCCGGTCGCTCAGGTTCTGACTCTCTCAGGACATCGGTCACTGAGGGTCTGACTTTCTCTGGACACCAGTCACTCAGGGTCTGACTCTCTCAGGACACCGTTCACTCAGGGGCTGAACATCTGGACACCAGTCACTCAGGGTCTGAATCTCTCGGAACACCGGTCACTCAGTGACTGACTCTCTGGACACCAGTCACTCAGGGTCTGATTCTCTGGACACTGGTCACTCAGCGTCTGTCGCTCTCTGCACACTGGTCATTCAGGGTCTGACCCTCTCTGGTCACTGGTCACTGAGGCTCTGACTCTCTCTGGACACCAGTCACGCAGGGTCTGGCTCTCACTGGACACTGGTCACTCAGGCTCTGACTCTCTCTGGACACCATTCACTCAGGCCCTGAGTCGCTCTGTGCACCAGTCACTCAGTGTCTGACTCTCTCTGGACACCAGTCGCTCAGGCCCTGACTCGCTCTGTGCACCAGTCACTCAGGGTCTGTTTCTCTCTGTACACCGGTCACTCAGGATCTGTCTCTTTCTGGACACTGGTCAAGCAGGGTCTGACTCTCTCTGGACACTGGTCAAGCAGGGTCTGACTCTCTCTGGACACTGGTCACTCTGGACCTAAATCTCTGGACACTGATCACTCAGGGCCTTACACTCTCTGGACACTGGTCACTCAGGGCCTGACTCTCACTGACAGCAGTTACACAGGGTCTGACTCTCTCTGGACAGTGGTCACAGGGTCTTACTCTCTCTGGCACCGTTCACTCAGAGTCTGACCCTCGCTGGACATCGGTCACTCAGAGTCTGATTCTCACTGGACACTGGTCACTCAGGGACTGAATTTCTCTGGACACTGGTTGCTGAGTTTCTGACCCCCACTGGACACATGTCACACAAGTACTGACTATCTGGACACTAGTCATTCAGGGACTGACTCTCTCTGGACACCAGTCACTCAGGGTCTGACTCTCTCTGGACACCAGTCACTCAGGGTCTGACTCTCTCTGGACACTTGTCACTCTGGGTCCAAATCTCTGGACACCGATCACTCATTGTCTGACTCTCTCTGGACACTGGTCACTCAGGGTCAGGCTCCCTCTGGACACCAGTCACTCTGGGTCTGCCTCACTCTGAAGACTGGTCACTCAGGATCTGACTCTCTCCGGACACCGGTCAAGCAGGGTCTGACTCTCTCTGGACTCCAGTCACTCATGGTCTGATACTATCTGGACACTGGTCACACAGGGTCTGCCTCTCTCTGGACACTGGTCACTCAGTGTCTGACTCTCACTGACAGCAGTTACTCAGGGTCTGACCCTCTCTGGACATTGGTCACTCAGAGTCTGACCCTCTCTGGACATCGGTCACTCAGAGTCTGACTCTCTCTGGACACTGGTCACTCAGTGCCTGACTCGCTCTGGACACTGGTCACTCAGAGTCTGTCTCTCTCTGGACATGGGTCACTCAGGGTCAGACCCTCTCTGGACATTGGTCACTCAGAGTCTGACTCTCTCTGGACATTGGTCACTCAGGGTCGGATGCTCTCTGGACACTGATCACTGAGGGTCTGACTCTCTTTGGACTCCGGTCGCTCAGGGTGTGACTCTCTCTGGACACCGGTCACTCAGGGTCTGACTCTCTCTGGAAACCAGTCACTCAGGGTCTGACTCTCCCAGGACACCAGTCACTCAGGGACTGATTCTCTCTGGACACCGGTCACTCAGGGCCTGACTCTCACTGGACACCGGTCACTCAGGTTCTGAATCTCTCTGAACACCAGTCACTCAGGGACTGACACTCTGGACACCGGTCACTCACACTCTGACGCTCTCTGGACATTGGTCACTCAGTGTCTGACTCGCACTGTCAGCAGTTACTCAGGGTCTGACCCTCTCCGGACAGTGATCACTCAGAGTCTGACCCTCTCTGGACTTCGGTCACTCAAAGTCTGACTCTCTCTGGACATTGGGCACTCAGGGTCTGACCCTCTCTGGACACTGATCACTCAGGGTCTGTCTCTCTTTGGACTCTGGTCGCTCAGCTTGTGACTCTCTCAGGACATCGGTCACTCAGGGTCTGACATTCTCTGGACACCAGTCACTCAGGGCCTGAATCTCTCAGGACACCGTTCACTCTGGGACTGACTCTCTGGACACCAGTCACTCAGGGTCTGAATCTCTTGGAACACCGGTCACTCAGGGACTGACTCTCTGGACACCAGTCACTCAGGGTCTGACTCTCTGGACACTGGTCACTCAGCGTCTGTCGCTCTCTGGACACTGGTCACTCAGGTTCTGACCCTCTCTGGTCACTGGTCACTCAGGCTCTGAATCTCTGCACACCAGTCACGCAGGGTCTGGCTCTCTCTGGACACTGGTCACTCAGGCTCTGACTCTCTCTGGCACCAGTCGCTCAGGCCCTGACTCACTCTGTGCACCAGTCACTCAGTGTCTGACTCTCTCTGGACACCAGTCACTCAGGGTCTGACTCTCTGGACCCCGGTCACTCAGGGCCTGAATCTCTCTGGACACCAGTCACTCAGTGTCTGACTCTCTGGACACCAGTCACTCAGTGTCTGACTCTCTCTGGACACTGGTCACTCAGGGTCTGACTCTCTCTGGACACTGGTCACTCAGGGTCTGACTCTCTCTGGACACCAGTCACTCAGGATCTGACTCTCTCTGGACACTGGTCACTCAGGGTCTGATTCTCTCTGGACACTGGTTACTCAGGTTCTGACCAACACCGGACAGAGGTCTCACAGGTACTGACTATCTGGACACTGGTCACTCATGGATTTCTTTATCTGGACACCGGTCAATCAGGGTCTGACTCTCTTTGGACTCCGGTCGCTCAGGTTCTGACTCTCTCAGGACACCGGTCACTCAGGGTCTGACTTTCTCTGGACACCAATCTCTCAGTATCTGACTCTCTCAGGACACCGTTCACTCAGGTAATGACTCTCTGGACACCAGTCACTCAGGGTCTGAATCTCTCGGAACACCGGTCAATCAGGGTCTGACTCTCTTTGGACTCCGGTCGCTCAGGTTCTGAGTCTCAGGACAACGGTCACTCAGGGTCTGACTTTCTCTGGACACCAGTCTCTCAGTGTCTGACTCTCTCAGGACACCGTTCACTCAGGGACTGACTCTCTGGACACCAGTCACTCAGGGTCTGAATCTCTCGGAACACCGGTCACTCAGGGACTGACTCTCTGGACACCAGTCACTCAGGGTCAGATTCTATCTGGACACCAGTCACTCAGGGTCTGCCACTCACTGGTCACCAGTCACTCAGGGACTGACTCTCTCTGGACACCAGTCACTCAGGGTCTGATTGTCTCTGGACAGTTGTCACTCTGGGTCCAAATCTCTGGACACCGGTCACTCATGGTCTGACTCTCTCTGGACACTGGTCACTTAGGGTCAGGCTCCCTCTGGACACCAGTCACTCTGGGTCTGTCTCGCTCTGAAGACCGGTCACTCAGGATCTGACTCTTTCCAGACACCGGTCAAGCAGGGTCTGACTCTCTCTGGTCTCCAGTCACTCAGGGTCTGACACTCTCAGGACACTGGTCACTCAGGGTCAGCCTCTCTCTGGACACTGGTCACTCCGTGTCTGACTCTCTCTGGACACTGGTCACTCAGAGTCTGACTCTCTCTGGACGTCGGTCACTCAGAGCTTGTCTCTCTCTGGACATTGGTCACTCAGGGTCTGACCCTCTCTGGACATTGGTCACTCAGAGCCTGACTCTCTCTGGACTCCGGTCGCTCAGTGTCTGACTCTCTCTGGACACCGGTCACTCAGGATCTGACTCCCTCTGGAAACCAGTCACTCAGCGTCTGACTCTCCCAGGACACCGGCCACACAGGGACTGACTCTCTATGGACACTGGTCACTCAGGGTCTGACTCTCTCTGGACTCTGGTCACTCAGGTTCTGAATCTCTCTTAACACCAGTCACTCAGGGTCTGACACTCTGGACACCGGTCACTCAGGATCTGACTCCCTCTGGAAACCAGTCACTCAGCGTCTGACTCTCCCAGGACACCGGCCACACAGGGACTGACTCTCTATGGACACTGGTCACTCAGGGTCTGACTCTCTTTGGACTCCGGTCGCTCAAGTTCTGGCTCTCTCTGGACACCGGTCACTCAGGGTCTGACTTCCTCTGGACACCAGTCACTCAGTGTCTGCCTCTCTCAGGACACCGTTCACTCAGGGACTGAATCTCTGGACACTAGTCACTCAGGGTCTGAATCTCTCGGAACACCGGTCACTCAGGGACTGACTCTCTGGACACCAGTCACTCAGGGTCTGAATCTCTCGGAACACCGGTCACTCAGGGACTGACTCTCTGGACACCAGTCACTCAGGGTCTGACTCTCTGGACACCGGTCACTCAGCGTCGGTCGCCCTCTGGTCACTGTTCACTCACGGTCTGACTCTCTCTGTACACCAGTCATGCAGGGTCTGGCTCTCCCTGGACACTGGTCACTCAGGCTCTGACTCTCACTGGACACCAGTCGCTCAGGCTCTGACTCACTCTGTGCACCATTCACTCAGTGTCTGACTCTCTCTGGACACCAGTCACTCAGGGTCTGACTCTCTGGACCCCGGTCACTCAGTGCCTTTGTCTCTCTGGACACCGGTCACTCAGAGCCTGAATCTCTCTGGACACCGGTCACTCAGTGTCTGACTCTCTGGACACCAGTCACTCAGTGTCTGACTCTCTCTGGACACTGGTCACTCAGGGTCTGACTCTCTCTGGACACTGGTTACTCAGGTTCTGACCAACACTGGACACAAGTCTCACAGGTACTGACTATCTGGACGCTGGTCACTCACTGGTCAACAGTCACTCAGAGTTCGACTTCTCTGGACACCGGTCACTCAGGGTCTGTCTCACTCTGAAGACCGGTCACTCAGGATCTGACTCTCTCTGGACACCGGTCAAGCAGGGTCTGACTCTGTCTGGACACTGGTCACTCTGGTCCTGAATTTCTGGACACTGATCACTCAGGATCTTACACTCTCTGGACACTGGTCACTCAGGGCCTGACTCTCACTGACAGCAGTTACTCAGGGTCTGACTCACTCTGGACAGTGGTCACAGGGTCTGAGTCTCTCTGGCACCGTTCACTCTGAGTCTGACCCTCGCTGGACATCGGTCGCTCAGAGTCTGACTCTCTCTGGGCATTGGTCACTCAGGGTCTGACTCTCTGGACTCTAGTCACTCAGGGTCTGACTCTCACTGGTCACCGGTCACTCAGGGACTGACTTTCTCTGGACACTTGTCACCCAGGTTCTGACCCCCACCAGACACAGGTCACACAGGTACTGACTATCTGGACACTAGTCACTCAGGGACTGACTCTCTCTGGACACTTGTCACTCTGGGTCCAAATCTCTGGACACCGGTCACTCATTGTCTGACTCTCTCTGGACACTGGTCACTCAGAGATTGTTTCTCTCTGGACATTGGTCACTCAGTGTCTGACCCTCTCTGGATATTAGTCACTCAGAGTCTGACTCTATCTGGACATTGGTCAATCAGGGTCTGACGCTCTCTGGACACTGATCACTCAGGGTCTGACTCTCTTTGGACTCCGGTCGCTCAGGGTCTGACACTCTGGACAACGGTCACTCAGCGTCTGATGCTCTCTGGACAGTGGTCACTCAGAGTCTGACCCTCTCTGGACATCGGTCACTCAGAGTCTGACTCTCTCTTGACATTGGGCACTCAGGGTCTGACCTTCTCTGGCCACTGATCTCTCAGGGTCTGACTCTCTTTGGACTCCGGTCGCTCAGGTTCTGACTCTCTCAGGACATCGGTCACTGAGGGTCTGACTTTCTCTGGACACCAGTCACTCAGGGTCTGACTCTCTCAGGACACCGTTCACTCAGGGGCTGAACATCTGGACACCAGTCACTCAGGGTCTGAATCTCTCGGAACACCGGTCACTCAGTGACTGACTCTCTGGACACCAGTCACTCAGGGTCTGATTCTCTGGACACTGGTCACTCAGCGTCTGTCGCTCTCTGCACACTGGTCATTCAGGGTCTGACCCTCTCTGGTCACTGGTCACTGAGGCTCTGACTCTCTCTGGACACCAGTCACGCAGGGTCTGGCTCTCACTGGACACTGGTCACTCAGGCTCTGACTCTCTCTGGACACCATTCACTCAGGCCCTGAGTCGCTCTGTGCACCAGTCACTCAGTGTCTGACTCTCTCTGGACACCAGTCGCTCAGGCCCTGACTCGCTCTGTGCACCAGTCACTCAGGGTCTGTTTCTCTCTGTACACCGGTCACTCAGGATCTGTCTCTTTCTGGACACTGGTCAAGCAGGGTCTGACTCTCTCTGGACACTGGTCAAGCAGGGTCTGACTCTCTCTGGACACTGGTCACTCTGGACCTAAATCTCTGGACACTGATCACTCAGGGCCTTACACTCTCTGGACACTGGTCACTCAGGGCCTGACTCTCACTGACAGCAGTTACACAGGGTCTGACTCTCTCTGGACAGTGGTCACAGGGTCTTACTCTCTCTGGCACCGTTCACTCAGAGTCTGACCCTCGCTGGACATCGGTCACTCAGAGTCTGATTCTCACTGGACACTGGTCACTCAGGGACTGAATTTCTCTGGACACTGGTTGCTGAGTTTCTGACCCCCACCGGACACATGTCACACAAGTACTGACTATCTGGACACTAGTCATTCAGGGACTGACTCTCTCTGGACACCAGTCACTCAGGGTCTGACTCTCTCTGGACACCAGTCACTCAGGGTCTGACTCTCTCTGGACACTTGTCACTCTGGGTCCAAATCTCTGGACACCGATCACTCATTGTCTGAATCTCTTGGAACACCGGTCACTCAGGGACTGACTCTCTGGACACCAGTCACTCAGGGTCTGACTCTCTGGACACTGGTCACTCAGGGTCTGACTCTCTCTGGACACCAGTCACTCAGGGTCTGACTCTCTCTGGACACTTGTCACTCTGGGTCCAAATCTCTGGACACCGATCACTCATTGTCTGACTCTCTCTGGACACTGGTCACTCAGGGTCAGGCTCCCTCTGGACACCAGTCACTCTGGGTCTGCCTCACTCTGAAGACTGGTCACTCAGGATCTGACTCTCTCCGGACACCGGTCAAGCAGGGTCTGACTCTCTCTGGACTCCAGTCACTCATGGTCTGATACTATCTGGACACTGGTCACACAGGGTCTGCCTCTCTCTGGACACTGGTCACTCAGTGTCTGACTCTCACTGACAGCAGTTACTCAGGGTCTGACCCTCTCTGGACATTGGTCACTCAGAGTCTGACCCTCTCTGGACATCGGTCACTCAGAGTCTGACTCTCTCTGGACACTGGTCACTCAGTGCCTGACTCGCTCTGGACACTGGTCACTCAGAGTCTGTCTCTCTCTGGACATGGGTCACTCAGGGTCAGACCCTCTCTGGACATTGGTCACTCAGAGTCTGACTCTCTCTGGACATTGGTCACTCAGGGTCGGATGCTCTCTGGACACTGATCACTGAGGGTCTGACTCTCTTTGGACCCCGGTCGCTCAGGGTGTGACTCTCTCTGGACACCGGTCACTCAGGGTCTGACTCTCTCTGGAAACCAGTCACTCAGGGTCTGACTCTCCCAGGACACCAGTCACTCAGGGACTGATTCTCTCTGGACACCGGTCACTCAGGGCCTGACTCTCACTGGACACCGGTCACTCAGGTTCTGAATCTCTCTGAACACCAGTCACTCAGGGTCTGACACTCTGGACACCGGTCACTCACACTCTGACGCTCTCTGGACATTGGTCACTCAGTGTCTGACTCGCACTGTCAGCAGTTACTCAGGGTCTGACCCTCTCCGGACAGTGATCACTCAGAGTCTGACCCTCTCTGGACTTCGGTCACTCAAAGTCTGACTCTCTCTGGACATTGGGCACTCAGGGTCTGACCCTCTCTGGACACTGATCACTCAGGGTCTGTCTCTCTTTGGACTCTGGTCGCTCAGCTTGTGACTCTCTCAGGACATCGGTCACTCAGGGTCTGACATTCTCTGGACACCAGTCACTCAGGGCCTGAATCTCTCAGGACACCGTTCACTCTGGGACTGACTCTCTGGACACCAGTCACTCAGGGTCTGAATCTCTTGGAACACCGGTCACTCAGGGACTGACTCTCTGGACACCAGTCACTCAGGGTCTGACTCTCTGGACACTGGTCACTCAGCGTCTGTCGCTCTCTGGACACTGGTCACTCAGGTTCTGACCCTCTCTGGTCACTGGTCACTCAGGCTCTGAATCTCTGCACACCAGTCACGCAGGGTCTGGCTCTCTCTGGACACTGGTCACTCAGGCTCTGACTCTCTCTGGCACCAGTCGCTCAGGCCCTGACTCACTCTGTGCACCAGTCACTCAGTGTCTGACTCTCTCTGGACACCAGTCACTCAGGGTCTGACTCTCTGGACCCCGGTCACTCAGGGCCTGAATCTCTCTGGACACCAGTCACTCAGTGTCTGACTCTCTGGACACCAGTCACTCAGTGTCTGACTCTCTCTGGACACTGGTCACTCAGGGTCTGACTCTCTCTGGACACTGGTCACTCAGGGTCTGACTCTCTCTGGACACCAGTCACTCAGGATCTGACTCTCTCTGGACACTGGTCACTCAGGGTCTGATTCTCTCTGGACACTGGTTACTCAGGTTCTGACCAACACCGGACAGAGGTCTCACAGGTACTGACTATCTGGACACTGGTCACTCATGGATTTCTTTATCTGGACACCGGTCAATCAGGGTCTGACTCTCTTTGGACTCCGATCGCTCAGGTTCTGACTCTCTCAGGACACCGGTCACTCAGGGTCTGACTTTCTCTGGACACCAATCTCTCAGTATCTGACTCTCTCAGGACACCGTTCACTCAGGTAATGACTCTCTGGACACCAGTCACTCAGGGTCTGAATCTCTCGGAACACCGGTCAATCAGGGTCTGACTCTCTTTGGACTCCGGTCGCTCAGGTTCTGACTCTCTCAGGACAACGGTCACTCAGGGTCTGACTTTCTCTGGACACCAGTCTCTCAGTGTCTGACTCTCTCAGGACACCGTTCACTCAGGGACTGACTCTCTGGACACCAGTCACTCAGGGTCTGAATCTCTCGGAACACCGGTCACTCAGGGACTGACTCTCTGGACACCAGTCACTCAGGGTCAGATTCTATCTGGACACCAGTCACTCAGGGTCTGCCACTCACTGGTCACCAGTCACTCAGGGACTGACTCTCTCTGGACACCAGTCACTCAGGGTCTGATTGTCTCTGGACAGTTGTCACTCTGGGTCCAAATCTCTGGACACCGGTCACTCATGGTCTGACTCTCTCTGGACACTGGTCACTTAGGGTCAGGCTCCCTCTGGACACCAGTCACTCTGGGTCTGTCTCGCTCTGAAGACCGGTCACTCAGGATCTGACTCTTTCCAGACACCGGTCAAGCAGGGTCTGACTCTCTCTGGTCTCCAGTCACTCAGGGTCTGACACTCTCAGGACACTGGTCACTCAGGGTCAGCCTCTCTCTGGACACTGGTCACTCCGTGTCTGACTCTCTCTGGACACTGGTCACTCAGAGTCTGACTCTCTCTGGACGTCGGTCACTCAGAGCTTGTCTCTCTCTGGACATTGGTCACTCAGGGTCTGACCCTCTCTGGACATTGGTCACTCAGAGCCTGACTCTCTCTGGACTCCGGTCGCTCAGTGTCTGACTCTCTCTGGACACCGGTCACTCAGGATCTGACTCCCTCTGGAAACCAGTCACTCAGCGTCTGACTCTCCCAGGACACCGGCCACACAGGGACTGACTCTCTATGGACACTGGTCACTCAGGGTCTGACTCTCTCTGGACACTGGTCACTCAGGTTCTGAATCTCTCTTAACACCAGTCACTCAGGGTCTGACACTCTGGACACCGGTCACTCAGGATCTGACTCCCTCTGGAAACCAGTCACTCAGCGTCTGACTCTCCCAGGACACCGGCCACACAGGGACTGACTCTCTATGGACACTGGTCACTCAGGGTCTGACTCTCTTTGGACTCCGGTCGCTCAAGTTCTGGCTCTCTCTGGACACCGGTCACTCAGGGTCTGACTTCCTCTGGACACCAGTCACTCAGTGTCTGCCTCTCTCAGGACACCGTTCACTCAGGGACTGAATCTCTGGACACTAGTCACTCAGGGTCTGAATCTCTCGGAACACCGGTCACTCAGGGACTGACTCTCTGGACACCAGTCACTCAGGGTCTGAATCTCTCGGAACACCGGTCACTCAGGGACTGACTCTCTGGACACCAGTCACTCAGGGTCTGACTCTCTGGACACCGGTCACTCAGCGTCGGTCGCCCTCTGGTCACTGTTCACTCACGGTCTGACTCTCTCTGTACACCAGTCATGCAGGGTCTGGCTCTCCCTGGACACTGGTCACTCAGGCTCTGACTCTCACTGGACACCAGTCGCTCAGGCTCTGACTCACTCTGTGCACCATTCACTCAGTGTCTGACTCTCTCTGGACACCAGTCACTCAGGGTCTGACTCTCTGGACCCCGGTCACTCAGTGCCTTTGTCTCTCTGGACACCGGTCACTCAGAGCCTGAATCTCTCTGGACACCGGTCACTCAGTGTCTGACTCTCTGGACACCAGTCACTCAGTGTCTGACTCTCTCTGGACACTGGTCACTCAGGGTCTGACTCTCTCTGGACACTGGTTACTCAGGTTCTGACCAACACTGGACACAAGTCTCACAGGTACTGACTATCTGGACGCTGGTCACTCACTGGTCAACAGTCACTCAGAGTTCGACTTCTCTGGACACCGGTCACTCAGGGTCTGTCTCACTCTGAAGACCGGTCACTCAGGATCTGACTCTCTCTGGACACCGGTCAAGCAGGGTCTGACTCTGTCTGGACACTGGTCACTCTGGTCCTGAATTTCTGGACACTGATCACTCAGGATCTTACACTCTCTGGACACTGGTCACTCAGGGCCTGACTCTCACTGACAGCAGTTACTCAGGGTCTGACTCACTCTGGACAGTGGTCACAGGGTCTGAGTCTCTCTGGCACCGTTCACTCTGAGTCTGACCCTCGCTGGACATCGGTCGCTCAGAGTCTGACTCTCTCTGGGCATTGGTCACTCAGGGTCTGACTCTCTGGACTCTAGTCACTCAGGGTCTGACTCTCACTGGTCACCGGTCACTCAGGGACTGACTTTCTCTGGACACTTGTCACCCAGGTTCTGACCCCCACCAGACACAGGTCACACAGGTACTGACTATCTGGACACTAGTCACTCAGGGACTGACTCTCTCTGGACACTTGTCACTCTGGGTCCAAATCTCTGGACACCGGTCACTCATTGTCTGACTCTCTCTGGACACTGGTCACTCAGAGATTGTTTCTCTCTGGACATTGGTCACTCAGTGTCTGACCCTCTCTGGATATTAGTCACTCAGAGTCTGACTCTATCTGGACATTGGTCAATCAGGGTCTGACGCTCTCTGGACACTGATCACTCAGGGTCTGACTCTCTTTGGACTCCGGTCGCTCAGGGTCTGACACTCTGGACAACGGTCACTCAGCGTCTGATGCTCTCTGGACAGTGGTCACTCAGAGTCTGACCCTCTCTGGACATCGGTCACTCAGAGTCTGACTCTCTCTTGACATTGGGCACTCAGGGTCTGACCTTCTCTGGCCACTGATCTCTCAGGGTCTGACTCTCTTTGGACTCCGGTCGCTCAGGTTCTGACTCTCTCAGGACATCGGTCACTGAGGGTCTGACTTTCTCTGGACACCAGTCACTCAGGGTCTGACTCTCTCAGGACACCGTTCACTCAGGGGCTGAACATCTGGACACCAGTCACTCAGGGTCTGAATCTCTCGGAACACCGGTCACTCAGTGACTGACTCTCTGGACACCAGTCACTCAGGGTCTGATTCTCTGGACACTGGTCACTCAGCGTCTGTCGCTCTCTGCACACTGGTCATTCAGGGTCTGACCCTCTCTGGTCACTGGTCACTGAGGCTCTGACTCTCTCTGGACACCAGTCACGCAGGGTCTGGCTCTCACTGGACACTGGTCACTCAGGCTCTGACTCTCTCTGGACACCATTCACTCAGGCCCTGAGTCGCTCTGTGCACCAGTCACTCAGTGTCTGACTCTCTCTGGACACCAGTCGCTCAGGCCCTGACTCGCTCTGTGCACCAGTCACTCAGGGTCTGTTTCTCTCTGTACACCGGTCACTCAGGATCTGTCTCTTTCTGGACACTGGTCAAGCAGGGTCTGACTCTCTCTGGACACTGGTCAAGCAGGGTCTGACTCTCTCTGGACACTGGTCACTCTGGACCTAAATCTCTGGACACTGATCACTCAGGGCCTTACACTCTCTGGACACTGGTCACTCAGGGCCTGACTCTCACTGACAGCAGTTACACAGGGTCTGACTCTCTCTGGACAGTGGTCACAGGGTCTTACTCTCTCTGGCACCGTTCACTCAGAGTCTGACCCTCGCTGGACATCGGTCACTCAGAGTCTGATTCTCACTGGACACTGGTCACTCAGGGACTGAATTTCTCTGGACACTGGTTGCTGAGTTTCTGACCCCCACCGGACACATGTCACACAAGTACTGACTATCTGGACACTAGTCATTCAGGGACTGACTCTCTCTGGACACCAGTCACTCAGGGTCTGACTCTCTCTGGACACCAGTCACTCAGGGTCTGACTCTCTCTGGACACTTGTCACTCTGGGTCCAAATCTCTGGACACCGATCACTCATTGTCTGAATCTCTTGGAACACCGGTCACTCAGGGACTGACTCTCTGGACACCAGTCACTCAGGGTCTGACTCTCTGGACACTGGTCACTCAGGGTCTGACTCTCTCTGGACACCAGTCACTCAGGGTCTGACTCTCTCTGGACACTTGTCACTCTGGGTCCAAATCTCTGGACACCGATCACTCATTGTCTGACTCTCTCTGGACACTGGTCACTCAGGGTCAGGCTCCCTCTGGACACCAGTCACTCTGGGTCTGCCTCACTCTGAAGACTGGTCACTCAGGATCTGACTCTCTCCGGACACCGGTCAAGCAGGGTCTGACTCTCTCTGGACTCCAGTCACTCATGGTCTGATACTATCTGGACACTGGTCACACAGGGTCTGCCTCTCTCTGGACACTGGTCACTCAGTGTCTGACTCTCACTGACAGCAGTTACTCAGGGTCTGACCCTCTCTGGACATTGGTCACTCAGAGTCTGACCCTCTCTGGACATCGGTCACTCAGAGTCTGACTCTCTCTGGACACTGGTCACTCAGTGCCTGACTCGCTCTGGACACTGGTCACTCAGAGTCTGTCTCTCTCTGGACATGGGTCACTCAGGGTCAGACCCTCTCTGGACATTGGTCACTCAGAGTCTGACTCTCTCTGGACATTGGTCACTCAGGGTCGGATGCTCTCTGGACACTGATCACTGAGGGTCTGACTCTCTTTGGACCCCGGTCGCTCAGGGTGTGACTCTCTCTGGACACCGGTCACTCAGGGTCTGACTCTCTCTGGAAACCAGTCACTCAGGGTCTGACTCTCCCAGGACACCAGTCACTCAGGGACTGATTCTCTCTGGACACCGGTCACTCAGGGCCTGACTCTCACTGGACACCGGTCACTCAGGTTCTGAATCTCTCTGAACACCAGTCACTCAGGGTCTGACACTCTGGACACCGGTCACTCACACTCTGACGCTCTCTGGACATTGGTCACTCAGTGTCTGACTCGCACTGTCAGCAGTTACTCAGGGTCTGACCCTCTCCGGACAGTGATCACTCAGAGTCTGACCCTCCCTGGACTTCGGTCACTCAAAGTCTGACTCTCTCTGGACATTGGGCACTCAGGGTCTGACCCTCTCTGGACACTGATCACTCAGGGTCTGTCTCTCTTTGGACTCTGGTCGCTCAGCTTGTGACTCTCTCAGGACATCGGTCACTCAGGGTCTGACATTCTCTGGACACCAGTCACTCAGGGCCTGAATCTCTCAGGACACCGTTCACTCTGGGACTGACTCTCTGGACACCAGTCACTCAGGGTCTGAATCTCTTGGAACACCGGTCACTCAGGGACTGACTCTCTGGACACCAGTCACTCAGGGTCTGACTCTCTGGACACTGGTCACTCAGCGTCTGTCGCTCTCTGGACACTGGTCACTCAGGTTCTGACCCTCTCTGGTCACTGGTCACTCAGGCTCTGAATCTCTGCACACCAGTCACGCAGGGTCTGGCTCTCTCTGGACACTGGTCACTCAGGCTCTGACTCTCTCTGGCACCAGTCGCTCAGGCCCTGACTCACTCTGTGCACCAGTCACTCAGTGTCTGACTCTCTCTGGACACCAGTCACTCAGGGTCTGACTCTCTGGACCCCGGTCACTCAGGGCCTGAATCTCTCTGGACACCAGTCACTCAGTGTCTGACTCTCTGGACACCAGTCACTCAGTGTCTGACTCTCTCTGGACACTGGTCACTCAGGGTCTGACTCTCTCTGGACACTGGTCACTCAGGGTCTGACTCTCTCTGGACACCAGTCACTCAGGATCTGACTCTCTCTGGACACTGGTCACTCAGGGTCTGATTCTCTCTGGACACTGGTTACTCAGGTTCTGACCAACACCGGACAGAGGTCTCACAGGTACTGACTATCTGGACACTGGTCACTCATGGATTTCTTTATCTGGACACCGGTCAATCAGGGTCTGACTCTCTTTGGACTCCGATCGCTCAGGTTCTGACTCTCTCAGGACACCGGTCACTCAGGGTCTGACTTTCTCTGGACACCAATCTCTCAGTATCTGACTCTCTCAGGACACCGTTCACTCAGGTAATGACTCTCTGGACACCAGTCACTCAGGGTCTGAATCTCTCGGAACACCGGTCAATCAGGGTCTGACTCTCTTTGGACTCCGGTCGCTCAGGTTCTGACTCTCTCAGGACAACGGTCACTCAGGGTCTGACTTTCTCTGGACACCAGTCTCTCAGTGTCTGACTCTCTCAGGACACCGTTCACTCAGGGACTGACTCTCTGGACACCAGTCACTCAGGGTCTGAATCTCTCGGAACACCGGTCACTCAGGGACTGACTCTCTGGACACCAGTCACTCAGGGTCAGATTCTATCTGGACACCAGTCACTCAGGGTCTGCCACTCACTGGTCACCAGTCACTCAGGGACTGACTCTCTCTGGACACCAGTCACTCAGGGTCTGATTGTCTCTGGACAGTTGTCACTCTGGGTCCAAATCTCTGGACACCGGTCACTCATGGTCTGACTCTCTCTGGACACTGGTCACTTAGGGTCAGGCTCCCTCTGGACACCAGTCACTCTGGGTCTGTCTCGCTCTGAAGACCGGTCACTCAGGATCTGACTCTTTCCAGACACCGGTCAAGCAGGGTCTGACTCTCTCTGGTCTCCAGTCACTCAGGGTCTGACACTCTCAGGACACTGGTCACTCAGGGTCAGCCTCTCTCTGGACACTGGTCACTCCGTGTCTGACTCTCTCTGGACACTGGTCACTCAGAGTCTGACTCTCTCTGGACGTCGGTCACTCAGAGCTTGTCTCTCTCTGGACATTGGTCACTCAGGGTCTGACCCTCTCTGGACATTGGTCACTCAGAGCCTGACTCTCTCTGGACATTGGTCACTCAGGGTCTGATGCTCTCTGGACACTGATCACTCAGGGTCTGACTCTCTTTGGACTCCGGTCGCTCAGTGTCTGACTCTCTCTGGACACCGGTCACTCAGGATCTGACTCCCTCTGGAAACCAGTCACTCAGCGTCTGACTCTCCCAGGACACCGGCCACACAGGGACTGACTCTCTATGGACACTGGTCACTCAGGGTCTGACTCTCTCTGGACACTGGTCACTCAGGTTCTGAATCTCTCTTAACACCAGTCACTCAGGGTCTGACACTCTGGACACCGGTCACTCAGGATCTGACTCCCTCTGGAAACCAGTCACTCAGCGTCTGACTCTCCCAGGACACCGGCCACACAGGGACTGACTCTCTATGGACACTGGTCACTCAGGGTCTGACTCTCTTTGGACTCCGGTCGCTCAAGTTCTGGCTCTCTCTGGACACCGGTCACTCAGGGTCTGACTTCCTCTGGACACCAGTCACTCAGTGTCTGCCTCTCTCAGGACACCGTTCACTCAGGGACTGAATCTCTGGACACTAGTCACTCAGGGTCTGAATCTCTCGGAACACCGGTCACTCAGGGACTGACTCTCTGGACACCAGTCACTCAGGGTCTGAATCTCTCGGAACACCGGTCACTCAGGGACTGACTCTCTGGACACCAGTCACTCAGGGTCTGACTCTCTGGACACCGGTCACTCAGCGTCGGTCGCCCTCTGGTCACTGTTCACTCACGGTCTGACTCTCTCTGTACACCAGTCATGCAGGGTCTGGCTCTCCCTGGACACTGGTCACTCAGGCTCTGACTCTCACTGGACACCAGTCGCTCAGGCTCTGACTCACTCTGTGCACCATTCACTCAGTGTCTGACTCTCTCTGGACACCAGTCACTCAGGGTCTGACTCTCTGGACCCCGGTCACTCAGTGCCTTTGTCTCTCTGGACACCGGTCACTCAGAGCCTGAATCTCTCTGGACACCGGTCACTCAGTGTCTGACTCTCTGGACACCAGTCACTCAGTGTCTGACTCTCTCTGGACACTGGTCACTCAGGGTCTGACTCTCTCTGGACACTGGTTACTCAGGTTCTGACCAACACTGGACACAAGTCTCACAGGTACTGACTATCTGGACGCTGGTCACTCACTGGTCAACAGTCACTCAGAGTTCGACTTCTCTGGACACCGGTCACTCAGGGTCTGTCTCACTCTGAAGACCGGTCACTCAGGATCTGACTCTCTCTGGACACCGGTCAAGCAGGGTCTGACTCTGTCTGGACACTGGTCACTCTGGTCCTGAATTTCTGGACACTGATCACTCAGGATCTTACACTCTCTGGACACTGGTCACTCAGGGCCTGACTCTCACTGACAGCAGTTACTCAGGGTCTGACTCACTCTGGACAGTGGTCACAGGGTCTGAGTCTCTCTGGCACCGTTCACTCTGAGTCTGACCCTCGCTGGACATCGGTCGCTCAGAGTCTGACTCTCTCTGGGCATTGGTCACTCAGGGTCTGACTCTCTGGACTCTAGTCACTCAGGGTCTGACTCTCACTGGTCACCGGTCACTCAGGGACTGACTTTCTCTGGACACTTGTCACCCAGGTTCTGACCCCCACCAGACACAGGTCACACAGGTACTGACTATCTGGACACTAGTCACTCAGGGACTGACTCTCTCTGGACACTTGTCACTCTGGGTCCAAATCTCTGGACACCGGTCACTCATTGTCTGACTCTCTCTGGACACTGGTCACTCAGAGATTGTTTCTCTCTGGACATTGGTCACTCAGTGTCTGACCCTCTCTGGATATTAGTCACTCAGAGTCTGACTCTATCTGGACATTGGTCAATCAGGGTCTGACGCTCTCTGGACACTGATCACTCAGGGTCTGACTCTCTTTGGACTCCGGTCGCTCAGGGTCTGACACTCTGGACAACGGTCACTCAGCGTCTGATGCTCTCTGGACAGTGGTCACTCAGAGTCTGACCCTCTCTGGACATCGGTCACTCAGAGTCTGACTCTCTCTTGACATTGGGCACTCAGGGTCTGACCTTCTCTGGCCACTGATCTCTCAGGGTCTGACTCTCTTTGGACTCCGGTCGCTCAGGTTCTGACTCTCTCAGGACATCGGTCACTGAGGGTCTGACTTTCTCTGGACACCAGTCACTCAGGGTCTGACTCTCTCAGGACACCGTTCACTCAGGGGCTGAACATCTGGACACCAGTCACTCAGGGTCTGAATCTCTCGGAACACCGGTCACTCAGTGACTGACTCTCTGGACACCAGTCACTCAGGGTCTGATTCTCTGGACACTGGTCACTCAGCGTCTGTCACTCTCTGCACACTGGTCATTCAGGGTCTGACCCTCTCTGGTCACTGGTCACTGAGGCTCTGACTCTCTCTGGACACCAGTCACGCAGGGTCTGGCTCTCACTGGACACTGGTCACTCAGGCTCTGACTCTCTCTGGACACCATTCACTCAGGCCCTGAGTCGCTCTGTGCACCAGTCACTCAGTGTCTGACTCTCTCTGGACACCAGTCGCTCAGGCCCTGACTCGCTCTGTGCACCAGTCACTCAGGGTCTGTTTCTCTCTGTACACCGGTCACTCAGGATCTGTCTCTTTCTGGACACTGGTCAAGCAGGGTCTGACTCTCTCTGGACACTGGTCAAGCAGGGTCTGACTCTCTCTGGACACTGGTCACTCTGGACCTAAATCTCTGGACACTGATCACTCAGGGCCTTACACTCTCTGGACACTGGTCACTCAGGGCCTGACTCTCACTGACAGCAGTTACACAGGGTCTGACTCTCTCTGGACAGTGGTCACAGGGTCTTACTCTCTCTGGCACCGTTCACTCAGAGTCTGACCCTCGCTGGACATCGGTCACTCAGAGTCTGATTCTCACTGGACACTGGTCACTCAGGGACTGAATTTCTCTGGACACTGGTTGCTGAGTTTCTGACCCCCACCGGACACATGTCACACAAGTACTGACTATCTGGACACTAGTCATTCAGGGACTGACTCTCTCTGGACACCAGTCACTCAGGGTCTGACTCTCTCTGGACACCAGTCACTCAGGGTCTGACTCTCTCTGGACACTTGTCACTCTGGGTCCAAATCTCTGGACACCGATCACTCATTGTCTGACTCTCTCTGGACACTGGTCACTCAGGGTCAGGCTCCCTCTGGACACCAGTCACTCTGGGTCTGCCTCACTCTGAAGACTGGTCACTCAGGATCTGACTCTCTCCGGACACCGGTCAAGCAGGGTCTGACTCTCTCTGGACTCCAGTCACTCATGGTCTGATACTATCTGGACACTGGTCACACAGGGTCTGCCTCTCTCTGGACACTGGTCACTCAGTGTCTGACTCTCACTGACAGCAGTTACTCAGGGTCTGACCCTCTCTGGACATTGGTCACTCAGAGTCTGACCCTCTCTGGACATCGGTCACTCAGAGTCTGACTCTCTCTGGACACTGGTCACTCAGTGCCTGACTCGCTCTGGACACTGGTCACTCAGAGTCTGTCTCTCTCTGGACATGGGTCACTCAGGGTCAGACCCTCTCTGGACATTGGTCACTCAGAGTCTGACTCTCTCTGGACATTGGTCACTCAGGGTCGGATGCTCTCTGGACACTGATCACTGAGGGTCTGACTCTCTTTGGACTCCGGTCGCTCAGGGTGTGACTCTCTCTGGACACCGGTCACTCAGGGTCTGACTCTCTCTGGAAACCAGTCACTCAGGGTCTGACTCTCCCAGGACACCAGTCACTCAGGGACTGATTCTCTCTGGACACCGGTCACTCAGGGCCTGACTCTCACTGGACACCGGTCACTCAGGTTCTGAATCTCTCTGAACACCAGTCACTCAGGGTCTGACACTCTGGACACCGGTCACTCACACTCTGACGCTCTCTGGACATTGGTCACTCAGTGTCTGACTCGCACTGTCAGCAGTTACTCAGGGTCTGACCCTCTCCGGACAGTGATCACTCAGAGTCTGACCCTCTCTGGACTTCGGTCACTCAAAGTCTGACTCTCTCTGGACATTGGGCACTCAGGGTCTGACCCTCTCTGGACACTGATCACTCAGGGTCTGTCTCTCTTTGGACTCTGGTCGCTCAGCTTGTGACTCTCTCAGGACATCGGTCACTCAGGGTCTGACATTCTCTGGACACCAGTCACTCAGGGCCTGAATCTCTCAGGACACCGTTCACTCTGGGACTGACTCTCTGGACACCAGTCACTCAGGGTCTGAATCTCTTGGAACACCGGTCACTCAGGGACTGACTCTCTGGACACCAGTCACTCAGGGTCTGACTCTCTGGACACTGGTCACTCAGCGTCTGTCGCTCTCTGGACACTGGTCACTCAGGTTCTGACCCTCTCTGGTCACTGGTCACTCAGGCTCTGAATCTCTGCACACCAGTCACGCAGGGTCTGGCTCTCTCTGGACACTGGTCACTCAGGCTCTGACTCTCTCTGGCACCAGTCGCTCAGGCCCTGACTCACTCTGTGCACCAGTCACTCAGTGTCTGACTCTCTCTGGACACCAGTCACTCAGGGTCTGACTCTCTGGACCCCGGTCACTCAGGGCCTGAATCTCTCTGGACACCAGTCACTCAGTGTCTGACTCTCTGGACACCAGTCACTCAGTGTCTGACTCTCTCTGGACACTGGTCACTCAGGGTCTGACTCTCTCTGGACACTGGTCACTCAGGGTCTGACTCTCTCTGGACACCAGTCACTCAGGATCTGACTCTCTCTGGACACTGGTCACTCAGGGTCTGATTCTCTCTGGACACTGGTTACTCAGGTTCTGACCAACACCGGACAGAGGTCTCACAGGTACTGACTATCTGGACACTGGTCACTCATGGATTTCTTTATCTGGACACCGGTCAATCAGGGTCTGACTCTCTTTGGACTCCGATCGCTCAGGTTCTGACTCTCTCAGGACACCGGTCACTCAGGGTCTGACTTTCTCTGGACACCAATCTCTCAGTATCTGACTCTCTCAGGACACCGTTCACTCAGGTAATGACTCTCTGGACACCAGTCACTCAGGGTCTGAATCTCTCGGAACACCGGTCAATCAGGGTCTGACTCTCTTTGGACTCCGGTCGCTCAGGTTCTGACTCTCTCAGGACAACGGTCACTCAGGGTCTGACTTTCTCTGGACACCAGTCTCTCAGTGTCTGACTCTCTCAGGACACCGTTCACTCAGGGACTGACTCTCTGGACACCAGTCACTCAGGGTCTGAATCTCTCGGAACACCGGTCACTCAGGGACTGACTCTCTGGACACCAGTCACTCAGGGTCAGATTCTATCTGGACACCAGTCACTCAGGGTCTGCCACTCACTGGTCACTAGTCACTCAGGGACTGACTCTCTCTGGACACCAGTCACTCAGGGTCTGATTGTCTCTGGACAGTTGTCACTCTGGGTCCAAATCTCTGGACACCGGTCACTCATGGTCTGACTCTCTCTGGACACTGGTCACTTAGGGTCAGGCTCCCTCTGGACACCAGTCACTCTGGGTCTGTCTCGCTCTGAAGACCGGTCACTCAGGATCTGACTCTTTCCAGACACCGGTCAAGCAGGGTCTGACTCTCTCTGGTCTCCAGTCACTCAGGGTCTGACACTCTCAGGACACTGGTCACTCAGGGTCAGCCTCTCTCTGGACACTGGTCACTCAGTGTCTGCCTCTCACTGACAGCAGTTACTCAGGGTCTGACCCTCTCTGGACAGCGGTCACTCAGAGTCTGACCCTCTCTGGACATCAGTCACTCAGAGTCTGACTCTCTCTGGACACTGGTCACTCAGGGTCTGCCTCTCTCTGGACACTGGTTACTCAGGTTCTGACCCCCACCGGACACAGTTCTCACAGTTACTGACTATCTGGACACTGGTCACTCATGGACTTACTTTATCTGGACACCGGTTAATCAGGGTTTGATTTTCTCTATGGACACTGGTCACTCAGGTTCTGACACTATCAGGACACTGATCACTCAGGGTCTGTCTCACTTTGGACACCGGTCGCTCAGGGTCTGACGATCTGGACACCGGTCACTCAGGATCTAACTCTCACTGGACACCAGTCATTCAGGGTCTGACTCTCTCTTGACACTGGTCACTCAGGGTCAGACTTTCTCTGGACACCAGTCACTCAGGGTCTGCCACTCACTGGTCACCAGTCACTCAGGGTCTGACTCTCTCTGGACACCGGTCACACAGGGCCTGTCTCGCTCTGAAGACCGGTCACTCAGGATCTGACTCTCTCTGGACACCAGTCAAGCAGGGTCTTACACTCTCTGGACACTGGTCACTCAGGGCCTGACTCTCACTGACAGCAGTTACTCAGGGTCTGTCTCTCTCTGGACAGTAGTCACAGGGTCTGACTGTCTCTGGCACCGTTCACTCAGAGTCTGACCCTCTCTGGACATCGGTCGCTCAGAGTCTGACTCTCTCTGGACACTGGTCACTCAGGTTCTGACCCCCCACCGGACACAGGTCACACAGGTCCTGAATATCTGGACACTAGTCACTCATGGACTTTCTATTTCTGGACACCAGGCACTCAGGGTTTGACTCTCTCTCTGGACACTTGTCACTCTGGGTCCAAATCTCTGGACACTGGTCACTGATGATCTGACTCCCTCTGGACCCCGGTCACTCAGGGCCTGACTCTCTGGATATTGATCAATCCGGGTCTGACTCTCACTAGACACCGGTAACTCAGGTTCTGACTCTTTATGGTCTCTGGTCACTCAGTGTCAGACTCTCTCAAGATACCCATCACTCAGGGCCTGTCTCTCTCTGGACACTGGTCACTCAGGGTCTGTCTCACTCTGAAGACCAGTCACTCAGGATCTGACTCTCTCTGGACACTGGTCAAGCAGGGTCTGACTCTCTTCAGGCACCGGTCACTCAGGGTCTGACTCTCTCTTGACACTGGTCACTCTGAACCCGAATCTCTGGACACTGGTCACTCAGCGTCTGACTCTCACTGACAGCAGTTACTCAGGGTCTGTCTCTCTCTGGACAGTGGTCACTCAGTGGCTGACTCTTTCTGGACACTGGTCACTCAGATTCTGACCCACTCTGGACACCAGTCGCTCAGAGTCTGACTCTCTCTGGACACTTGTCATTCAGTGTCTGACTCTCTGGACACCGGTCACTCAGGGTCTGACTCACTCTGGACACCAGTCACTCCGGATCTGACTCTCTCTGGACACCAGTCACTCTGGGTCTGACTCTCTCTGGACATTGGTCACTCAGGGTCTGACCCCCACCGGACACAGTTCTCACAGGTACTGACTATCTGGACACTAGTCACTCATGGGCTTGCTTTTTCTGGACACTGGTCACTCAGGGTCTGACACTCTCTCTGAACACCAGTCACTCAGGGTGTGACTCACTCTGGACACTGGTCACTCTGGGCCTCACTCTCTCTGGACATCAGTCACTCATGGTCTGACTCTCTCTGGACCCCAGTCACTCAGGGTCTGACTCTCTGGACACCAGTCGCTCAGGGTCTGGCTCTCTGGACACCGGTCACTCAGGGTCTGACTCTCTTTGGACACTGGTCAAGCAGGGTCTGACTCCCTCTGGACACTGGTCATGCTGGATCTGAATCTCTGGACAATGGTCACTTAGGGTCAGGCTCTCTCTGGACACTGGTCACCCTGGACCTGAATCTCTGGACACTGGTCACTCAGGGTCTGACTCTCTCTGGACACTGGTCACTCTGGACCTGAATCTCTGGACACTGGTCACTCAGGGTCTGACTCTCTCTGGACACCGGTCACTTAAGTTCTGACTCTCTCTGGACACCAGTCACTCAGGGTCTGACTCTCTCAGGACACCAGTCACTCAGGGACTGACTCTCTGGACACCGGTCACTCAGTGTCTGACTCTCTCTGGACACTGGTCACTCAGGGTCTGACTCTCTCTGGTCACTGGTCACTCTGGCGCTGACTCTCTCTGGTCACCAGTCAGGCAAGGGCTGACTCTCTCTGGACACTGGTCACTCAGGCTCTGACTCTCTCTCGACACTGGTCACTCAGGGTCTGACTCTCTCTGGTCACTGGTCACTCTGGCGCTGACTCTCTCTGGTCACCAGTCACGCAAGGGCTGACTCTCTCTGGACACTAGTCACTCAGGCTCTGACTCTCTCTGGACACCAGTCGCTCTGGCCCTGACTCGCTCTGTGCACCAGTCACTCAGTGTCTGTATCTCTCTGGACACCAGTCTCTCAGGGTCTGACTCTCTGGACACCGGTCACTCAGCGTCTGACTCTCTCTGGGCACCGGTTACTCAGAGTCTCACACTCTCAGGACACTGGTCATTCAGGGTCTGTCTCTCTCTGGGCACTGGTCATTCAGGGCCTGAATCTATCTGGACACTTGTCACTCAGGGCCTGACTCTCTCTGGACCCCGCTCACTCAGGGTCTGCCTCTCTGGACACCGGTCACTCAGGGTCTGACTCTCACTGGACACCGGTCACTCAGGGTCTGATGCTCTCTGGAATAACAACAGAAAATGCTGGAAAAACTCAGCAGTTCAGGCAACACCCGTGGAGAGAAATTTGAGTTGACGTTTCGGGTTGGACCCTTCTTCAAAACTGGAAAGAAAAGAAACTAGATCGGAGGCAGGGCTGTGATCGGGCAAAAGAATAAAAGAAACAAAAGAAGTAAAAGAGATTAGAAGCTAGACGAGATGGTAATAGGCTGGGATTAGGCGTAAAGTGTACTGGCAGGGCAAAAGATAGCTGCCAGGTGTGAGAGAGAAACAAAAGGAAAGGTGGGGGGGAAAAGGAGTGGAACAATTACAAGAGAAAATGAAATGGGGGCCGAGCTTATGATCTGAAATTGTTGAACTCGATATTGAGTCCGGAAGGCTGCAGACTGCCTAATCGGAAGACACTGAAGACACTCAACTCAAATTTCTCTCCGCGGACTCTCTGGACACTGGTCAAGCAGGGTCTGATTCTCTCTGGACACCGGTCAAGCATTGTCTGACTCTCTCTGGACACTGGTCACTCTGGACCTGAATCTCTGGACACTGATCACTCAGGGTCTGACACCCTCTGGACACTGGTCACTCAGGGTCTGACTCTCTGGACTCTGGTCACTCAGGGTCTGATTCTCACTGGACACTGATCACTCAGGGTCTGACTCTCTCTGGACACTGGTCACTCAGTTTCTGACCCCCACCGGACACAGGTCACACAGGTATTGACTATCTGGACACTATTCACTCATGGACTTTCTTTTTCTGGACACCGGTCACTCAGGATTTGACTCTCTATATGGGAACTGGTCACTGGTCACTCTGGGTCCAAATCTCTGGAAACCGGTCACTCATGGTCTGACTCTCTCTGGAACCCGGTCACTCAGGGTCTGAAACTCTGGACACTGGTCAATCAAGGTCTGAATCTCACTGGACACCGGTCACTCAGGTTCTGACTCTCTCTGGACCCTGGTCACTCAGGGTCAGACTCTCTCTGGACACCAGTCACTCAGGGCCTGTCTCTCACTTTGGACACCGGCCACTCAGGTTCTGCCTCACTCTGAAGACTGGTCACTCAGGATCTGACTCTTTCTGGACACCGGTCACTCAGGGTCTGACTCTCTCTTGACACTTGTCACTCTGGACCTGTATCTCTGGACACTGGTCACTCAGTGTCTGACTCTATGGACACCGGTCACTCAGTGTCTGACTCTCTCTGGCCACTGGTCACTCAGGGTCTGACTCTCTGTGGACACTGGTCACTCAGGGTCTGACTGTCTCTGGACACCAGTCACTCAGGGTCTGACTCTCTCTCTGGACACTGGTCTCTCAGGTTCTGACACTCTCAGAACATTGATCACTCAGGGTCTGACTATCTCTGGACTCCGGTCGCTCAGGGTCTGATGATCTGGACACCGGTCACTCAGGTTCTGACTCTCTCTGGACACCGGTCACTCAGAGTCTGACACAATCTGGACACTGGTCACTCAGGGCGTGACGCCCTATGGACACCGGTCACTCAGAGTCTGACTCAATCTGGACACCAGTCACGCAGGGTCTGGCTCTCTCTGGACACTGGTCACTCAGGCTCTGACTCTCTCTGGACACCAGTTACTCAGGGTCTGACTCTCTCTGGACACTGGTCACTCAGGGTCTAACTCTCTCAGGACACAGGTCATTCAGTGACTGACTCTCTTGGGACATCGGTCAATTAAGGCCTGACTCTCTGGACACCGGTCACACAGGGTCTAACTCTCTCAGGACACAGGTCATTCAGGGTCTGACTCTCTCTGGACACCGGTCATTCAGGGACTGACTCTCTCTGGACACCAGTCACTCAGGCACTGACTCTCTGGACACTGGTCACTCAGAGTCTGACTCTCTGGACACTAGTCACTCAGGGTCTGACTCTCACTGGACACCGTTCACTCAGGGTCTGACTCTCAGGACACTGGTCACTCAGGGTCTGACTCTCTCTGGACACTGGTCACTCAGGGCCTGACTCTCACTGGACACCGGTCACTCAGGGTCTGTCACTCTCTGGACACCGGTCACTCAGTGTCTGACTCTCTCTGGACACTGGTCACTCAGGGTCTGACTCTCTCTGGACACTGGTCACTCAGGGTCTGACTCTCTCTGGACACCGGTCAGTCGGGGTCTGACTCTCTCTGGACACTGGTCACTCAGGGTCTGTCTCTCTCTGGACACCGGTCACTCAGGGTCTGACACTCTCTGGACACCGGTCTCTCAGAGTCTGTATCTCTCTGGACACTGGTCACTCAGGGTCAGACTCTCTCTGGACACTGCTCACTCAGGACTGAATCTCTCTGGACTCCGATCCCTCAAGGACTGACTCTCTCTGGACACTGTTCATTCAAGGACTGACTCTCTCTGGACACCGGTCACTCAGGCACTGACTCTCTCTGGACACCGGTCACTCAGGGTCTGATTATCTCTGGACACTGGACACTCTGGGTCCAAATCTCTGGACACTTGTCACTCATGGTCTGACTCTCTCTGGACCCCGGTCACTCAGGGTCTGACTCTCTGGACACCGGTCACTCAGTGTCTGACTCTCTCTGGACACTGGTCACTCAGTGTCTGACTCTCTCTGAACACTGGTCTCTCAGAGTTTGAATCTCTCTGGACACCGGTCACTCAGTGTCTGACTCTCTCTGGATACCAGTCACTCAGGGTCTGACTCTCTCTGGACACTGATCACTCACAGAATAACAGAAGTGTCTGATTCTCTCTGGACTCTGGCCACTCAGGGTCTGGCTCTCTCTGGACACCAGTCACTCAGGGTCTGGCTCTCTCTGGACACTGGTCACTCAGAGTCTGGCTCTCTCTGGACTCCGGTTTCTGAGGATCTGACTTTCTCTGGACACCGGTCACTCAGGGTCTTCTCTCTCTGGACTCTGGCCACTCAGGGTCTGGCTCTCTCTGGACACTGGTCACTCAGGGTCTGACTCTCTCTGGACACCGGTCACTCATGGTCTGACACACTTTGGACACTGGTCACTCAGGGTCTAATTGGGGCCAGGTTGGGGAGGCGGTGGGGAGGGAGTGGGTGAGGGAGTGGGGAGGTGGTGGGGAGGGGGTGAGGCGGTGGTGGGTGAGGGGGAGGCAGTGAGGGGGTGGCGCGGCAGTGGGATGAGGGTGGAGGAGCCCGTGGGGTTGGGAAGGTGTTGGGAGGGGGTAGGGAAGGGGTGTAGATGCGGGGAGAGGGTGGGGCGGGGGTGAGGGATTGGGAAGGGGTGTGGAGTAGTGGGGAGGTGGTTGGGAGGAGGAGCGGGAGGGGGTAGGGTGAGGGGGGAGGAGGAGGGGGAGGGGATGGATCACGGGTGGGGAGGGGATTGGGTGGGTGGGAGTGGGTGTGGAGGGGGGAGGGGTGGGGAGCGGATCAGTTGGAGGCCCTCTGTGACTTGCCTCAGTCTCTCCCAAGTTTTCTAACTATCAGTAGGTTTGTGGGGATTTACCAGGGGATCCTTCACATACTGCTCCCACCCAGTCACACCAGCCTCCTCTGACTGATTGCATCTTTAGTACCTTCTTAATAAGAATACTTCCCATCTCGTAACTCTTTAAATAAAGGTCACTCCTTATAGATTCCTAGTCGCAACTTGATGCTTATTCCTTGTTTAATTTCTTTCCTTATCACCATCGCTTTATCGTCTTTACCATTCTCTCTTTCAGTATCTGTCTCGCTGTCTTTCTGTCCATCTCCCTCTCTTGCTGTCAAATTCAAATTCAAATTCAAATCACTTTATTGGCATGACAAGGTACATCTTATGTTGCCAAAGCATCGAAAAACATTCATGGTTGAACACAAAAAATACAGATCTATCCATACAGTGTATAAACAGATATATCCCTGAGTGTATAAATACACATTCATATAATTTGTACATACTCTTTTCTTATATTTAGTGGTTGTCCCTCTGTTTATGGCAAGCTGTAACATAGTGTGCCGCTAAGGTTACACAATTTCTCTCTTCCCCTAGTAGGTTTGGGAGTTTTTGGTCGTCACTCAAATTTCTGAATTCCGGGCATATTTTTGTGAATTTTGGGTAGAAATTCTCCCTTATGCCCTGATATTTTCTACAAGCTGTGAGGAAGTGCATCTCTGTCTCCACCACTCCCTGACTGCAGTGAGAGCATATCTTGTCCTCTCTTGGTAGCCGGGTCTGCCTGTGTCTACCTTTTTCGATCGCCAGGCTATGTTCACTAAGTCTGTACATTGTCAAGGTTTTTCTCAGTTTGCTATCCTTTACCATGGTCAGGTAATCAGCCATGTTGTATTGTCTGTTTAGGGCCAAGTAGCAATTGAGTTTGTTTTGGGTTTTCGTTGTTTCTGCCCAATATGACAGATATTTTTCCTTTTGCTTAGTGACGATTGTGTTGGGTCGAATTCTTTGTGTTACGCTGTCACTGTCCTGGGGCTGGTTATTGTTAGTAGTGTTAGTAGTTACTTCACTGAGTCCCAGGAGTAGTTGACTGAGGGTATTCTTCTTTATGGTCCTCTCTTGGCATTTCAGGGCTTCGTAATGATAGCAGTGGGGGTTGCTCATTTTTAGGTGTTTCCAAAATTTGGTGGCTCTTTTTTGGAGTGATTATTAATGGATATTGGCCTAGTTCTGCCCTGCATGCATTGTTTACGGTTTTCCTTTGAGTCCGGAGGATACTTTTACAGAATTCTGCATGTAGGATCTCAATTGGGTGTTTGTCCCATTTTGTAAATTCTTGTTGTGTTAGCGATCCCCACACCTCACTGCCATAGAGTGCAATTGGTTCAATTACTGATTTAAAAATTTTGAGCCAAATGCTAATTGGGATTTCTATTTGGATGGATTTTTTAATGGCATAGAAAGCCCTTCTTGCTTTCTCTTTCAGTTCATTCACAGCCAGATGAAAATTTCCCGTACAACTGATTTTTAAGCCCAAGTATGTGTAGTTAGTGGTTTGTTCAATTTTGGTTGTTCCTAGTGTGAAATTTATTTTGGGTCCCTGATGTCTGGATCTTTGCTGGAACACAAGGACTTTGGTTTTTTGGGGATTTATTGTCAGGGCCCAGGTCTGGCAGAACGACTCCAGCAGATCCAGGTTCTGCTGTAGACCCTCCTTAGTTGGTGACAGCAGAACAAGGTCATCTGCATAGAGGAGGAATTTAACCTTGGATTCATATAGGGTGAGGCCGGGTGCTGTAGATTGTTCAAGTAGTTTTGCCAATTCATTTATGTAAATATTAAAGAGTGTTGGGGAGATGGGCGAGTCCTGCGTCACCCCACGCCCCTGTGGGAAGTATTTTGTTTGTTTGTCTCCAATTTTAACTGCACATTTATTGTTTGTATACATTGATTTAATTACATCATATGTTTTTCCCCCTACCCCGCTTTCGATAAGTTTCAGGAATAGACCGTCGTGCCAGATGGAATCGAAAGCCTTCTGGAAATCTATAAAGCATGCGTAGATTTTGCTTTTGTTTTGATGAACATGTTTGTCAATTAGGGTCTGTAGGGTGAAGATATGATCTGATTTTCTATAGTTTGGTAGGAATCCAATTTGGCTTTTACTCAAGACATTGTGCTCCTCAAGGAAGTTTATAAGTCTTTTGTTTATGATACTACAGAATACCTTACCCAGGTTACTGTTTACACAGATGCCTCGATAGTTATTTGGGTCGACTTTGTCCCCACTTTTGTATATGGGCGTTATGAGTCCTTTGTTCCAGATATCAGGGAAGTAACCGACACTCAGAACCAAGTTGAAGAGTTTTAGGATAGCCAGTTTCATTTTATCGTCTGTGTGTTTAATCATCTCGCTTAGTATGCCGTCTGCACCGCAAGCTTTTCCTGGTCGCATGTCCTTGAGTTTTTCAAATAGTTCTTTTTCTGTTATTATGGAGTCTAACGGGTTTTGGTTATCTTTTATGGCCATTTCGAGCTTTTCCAATTTTTTGCATATTTGGTATTGCTCTGGCCTTAGTGTGTTTTTCTGGTATAATTTTTCAAAGTGGTTTTCCCATGTGTCTCCATTTTGAATGGCCAATTCGTCGTGTTGTTTTTTGTGTAAAGTATTCCAGTTGTCCCAGAATCAATTGGAATCAATGGATTCCTCAATGGAGCTGAGTGTATTCTTAATATACTGCTCTTTTTTGGTTCTGAGTGGTTTTCTGTATTGTGTTGGTGTCTGACAATAAGTAAGGCATAATTCCTCGTTTTCTGGCTGTCTGTGTTTTTGGTTTGATATTTTTCCAAGTTTTTTCCTCATGTTATGGCAATCTGGGTCAAACCATTTTTCATAGTTTTTTGTTTTGGGTTTGTTCTTGCGAGCTTTCAAGTTTGACCTTGTTGCCAAATTATCAAAAATATTATTTAGGTTATGCACTGCCCGGTTTACGCCTTCTTTATTGTGAGTGTATATGTTTTCCAGAAAGGTGTCCAAGAGAGCTTGAGTTGATTGATTGCTAATTGCTTTCTGGTATTTTTCCGTGCTGTTTTTGGCCCATCTGTATGATTTTTTGGTGTTGTACAGCTTACTGGGTTGTGTTTCTGTGTTGGTTGTTTCTGTCTTTTTAAGATACATAGTAATTTGACTGTGGCCTGACAGTGTTGTTTGTGGTTTGACTGTGAATGCTCTGAAAGAGGATGAGTCCAAATCCGTAATCATATAGTCTATGGTGCTACAGCCAAGAGGTGAGCAATAGGTCGATCTTCCTAGGAGGTCTCCCATGAACCTACCATTGACAATGTACAGACTCAGGCTTCGGCAGAGCTGCAGGAGCTGTTTTCCGTTAGTATTTGTCTGTTTGTCGCAGTTATGCCTGTATGGATGGGAAGGGATATCGAAGTGGTTATTCCCGAATAACCCTCCCTCCCTTGCTCTCTCTCTCTGTCTCTCTCTCTGTTTCTGTCTCTCTCTCTGTCTGTCTCTGTTTCTGTCTCTTTCTGTTTCCCTCTCTGTCTCTCACTCTTTCAGTGTTTATCTATCTTTCTCTTTCAATTCAATTCAATTTAATTCAATTCAAATGCTTTATTGGCATGAAAGTTTACAGGGAACCATATTGCCAAAGCTTACATAACAAAAAGTACAGTTTTCCAACATTCTGTAGGTGTCAAACAATTTTGACCTTCGTTGGGTACATACAATATTAGTTTAAACAATATTAATTTAAATAGTCGTTGAACATCGTTGGGTACATTCATTATTAATTTTAAACAGTCCTCAGGTTGTGACATGTTGTTACATATTTGGCACCAAGATATGGTCTGTCTCCTTCTCCCAGGACTAATCTTAATTTTGACAGGTCATCCAATTCTTTGAAATCTGGGGTTGTTTGGCTGAGCTTGTCAAATAATATGTTTCTTGTTGTGTTGAATTTTTTGCATTTTAGGAGGAAATGCATCTCTGTCT